>NC_139691.1:3489196-4089196 GCF_964106915.1 Podarcis gaigeae
GGGCGCGCGTGGCGTCACAAGAGCCACGCCTCCTCCCGTCGGTTGCTATGGGAACTGAGCGGCTTGCGTCCTGTTTTGGGACGCGCGCGAGGTGAGGCCTGGAGACGTTGCCAACGGTTGTTGAGTTGGACTCCAACTCCCATCAGCCCGCAGCCGGCGCGGCCAATGGTTAGGGCTGACGGGAATTCGAGTCCGGCAAAGGCCGGAAGACCTCGGAAGTCCGCTATTGGCATGCTGGGCATGCCTTCTGTATGTATGTACAGTGGTACCTCGGGTTACAGACGCTTCAGGTTACAGACTCTGCTAACCCAGAAATAGTACCTCGGGTTAAGAACTTTACCTCAGGATGAGAACAGAAATCGTGCGGCGGCAGCGGGAGGCCCCATTAGCTAAAGTGGTGCTTCAGGTTAAGAACAGTTTCAGGTTAAGAATGGACCTCCGGAACGAATTAAGTTCTTAACCCGAGTGTTGTAAATAAAAATATGCCCTTTTCCCTTATGGGGTATCCAAGAGCCCATATAGAGTCCTTACGTAGGTTCCCTATTGGTAGGAGAAAATAACAGAGGCCAACCAGAGAATATTGAGAAGCAAAGCAGCTAGTAAGCTTGATCTTTATTGATCTGTTGCAACAGGGTGCTCCCCTCACACGCAGGAGAGGAAGAGGACCTAGAACAATGGCCTGCAAGGCCTTATAAAGACTATTGAAATTGCCACCCTGTAGATCAAGACCACCCCCAGAAACATTATGCAGTCATCACAGAAGGGGTGTAACCTAAGACCACCCCTCAGATAAGGCGGTCTAAAACAGAACATTTGCATATTGTTTTCTCCTGTCGCTTTGTTTATTTCCTGTCTGGCAGGTTACTTGATTGGATTTCTTGGGGAGCCTGGCCATTCTTTTGTAGTGGTAAAATACTTATTTCCTGGGTCAGGTCACAGGCTCACACCTTGTATCTTAAATGTGTCCTTAAGACAGGATTTGTGAGGAAAGAGACAATGGGGAGACTTTTCCATTTTGACCATGCAGAGAAACATTTGCTCAGTTTAGGAATCAAAATGGTTCCAGGTTGGCTTTCCTGTGCTGATCTATGTACGTGTGGTTATGAACGTTGCCATATATCTAAGACCATAAAATTCCTATCACACGAGGTACCACTGTATGTATATTATTTTGTTTGCAATGTGCATATCTTTATTGTTTTAAAATACATAGATGCATTTATGCCAGGAAAGCAAACAAACCAATAGACAAACATACAATCAAATAAACAAACTATAAATTGACAGACAGTAGCAGTATATAAACCAACACAATTCTTATACTCCCAATGATGTGAACGATTGTAAAACAATAAATTAAAAATGACTTCCAATTAGTCTTGCTGTGCTTTATCTGTTGATTATCTTATACCGCACAGTTACATACAGTACTTAATTTGTTCCGGAGGTCCATTCTTAACCTGAAACTGTTCTTAACCTGAAGCACCACTTTAGCTAATGGGGCCTCCTGCTGCCGTTGTGCAATTTCTGTTCTCATCCTGAAGCAAAGTTCTTAACCCGAGGTACTATTTCTGGGGTAGCGGAGTCTGTAACCTGAAGCATATGTAACCCGAGGTACCACTGTATTTCTTATATGTTGTTGTTGTTTAGTCGTGTCCGACCCTTCGTGACCCCATGGACCAGAGCACACCAGGCACTCCTGTCTTCCACTGCCTCCCGCAGTTTGGTCAAACTCATGCTGGTAGCTTCGAGAACACTGTCCAACCATCTCGTCCTCTGTTGTCCCCTTCTCCTTGTGCCCTTGTGTATTTCTTATATAGTTTCTGTTAACTTCCCTGTATTCTGCACCTGTATTTAAATCTCTCTGCCCCTGCCGCCAGGGCAGCACTTGTGGTATTTTTAATCCACACAACATCCTTGTGAGGTACGCCTGGTTTGGGAGAGGTGGTCATACGCTGATCCACGGTACTTCATGGCTGAGTAAAGATTCAAACAGAGGTCTGCAGAATCATATGTGATGTGAATGTTCTTGCCTCTGTGGCAAGTTGCCTCATGTGCGGGCTTAGCTCCTTTTCTGGGCCAGTTCTCCAAAGAGAATAGTAAATGAAGAAGAGGGCATGTGCTTTGGAGCACATGTAGATGAGTCACCATCCATCATGGAATCATAGAGTTGGAAGGGACCATGTGGATCATCTAGTCCAGGGTCCCCAAACTTGGGTCTCCAGCGGTTTTTGGACTACAGTTCCCACCATCCCTGACCACAGGTCCTGCTAGGTAAAGATGATGGGAGTTGTAGTCCGAAAACAGGTGGGGACCCTAGTTTGGGGAACGTTGATCTAGTCCAGCCTTTCTCAACCTGTGGGTCCCCAGATGTTGGTGAACTACAATTCCCATTACCCCTAGCAAGCAAGGCCAGAGGTCAGGGATGATGGGAGTTGTAGTCCAACAACATCTGGGGACCCACAGGTTGAGAACTGCTCATAGTCCAACCCCCTTCAATGCTGGAATCTTTTGCCCAAAGTGGGACACAAACCTCAGATTAAGAATCCCATGCTTTACTGACAGAGCTGTTCCAATTGAACCCTGTACTTTAAACCCCTGCAAGTCCTGTCCCAATAGTGCCACTACAGGTAACTCACATCTTATCATCTTATTCATATTTTACTTATGGGATCACAGCTTTATGTGGACAGGGCAGTGGGAAGTAAATAAATAAATGATAAATGGGAGCAGAGAAGACCCACTCTCCATTTCTTTATTCTGCCGCCGCTGCCCCACCTGTGCAAAGCTGCAATCACGTAAGGTTATTTGAATGCTTGATTGCATCCTTAGAGGTTAAAAAACCAGATACTACTTTTAGTATATATTTAGTGTCTATTGATCAATTTGACGCACAGACTTTGAGAAATGAAAGAAAGAAAGAATTAGCAAGCCCCATCTTAGTTAAACAATGGGATAATGTTTTAGCCTCCATGTCTAAGATCATTAGATTATAAACCTGAGTTTCATACAACAAAAGATTTTATTTCAAGTTTATTGGATTACATTACTGCATAAACATTGGAGATGCAATAAAATGCTTGTTTGAAACCTATGTTTATACAGTGTTAGGTGTTTGCAAATTGGGGGCGGGACTATTGGAATGCATAAATACTATTGTGGGGAATAAATTAAGAATTTCAGAAGATAACATAATCTTAAACTATATACCTAATACAGTATATGGGGCTTGAAATTGGTCAATGTAAATAGATTCTCTGTTCCCTTACATCTGCCAAACGATTGATATTAATACGTTGGAAGGACAAAAATATGACCTCTGTGGATAGATGTCATGACAACTCTTGCAACCCAGACAAAGATAATGCATGGACAAATTTAATTATATTTGGAATGTATTTACCAAAACCATAGTAAGCTATGAACAAACATATACTTGAGGGAAACAAATTAAAAAATATTAAAAAATTATCCAGTAGCACCTTAGAAACCAACTAAGTTTGGTCTGGGTATAAGGTTTAATGTGCATGCACTAAGCTTATAGCCAGAGGAAACTTAGTTGGTCTCTAAGGTGCTACTGGACAATTTTTATTTCCACCCCAGCTGCGTCAGACCAACACGGCTACCTACCTGAATCTTGATAAATTTAATCAATTTACATATATGCTATATAGTTCTGTAACCTTAATTGCATTTTTTTTGTTTTGTTATTGTTGTTTTCCTCTGCCTTTTAAAATGTTTTTCATGTGTCTGTTTTATTTTTATTTTTAAATCTTATTTTGATTTACTTTAACTCACTCTTCCAGTGCTCCAAATACCGCACTGCGACTAAGCAAGGCGCATGGCTCTGTGAAGGAAGCTCAGAGGCAGGGGCCCAGAGCCTTCCGTCCGTCCTTAGGAGACGCAATACACCTGGAGCAAAATAGCAGAGTGAAATGCATGCACACCCCCTCCCACTGCTTCTGTCCTTGTAACTCTAGCTAGCAGGTGGCTGATAAGGCTGAGGCAAAGGGATATGTACAAGACCCACTATTTATGATGTTTATGTTGCATTTGCAACACCAAAGTGACCTCTCTGGGGCGCAGGTCTGGCAGTGTGTATGGAAGTCGTGAGCTTACAAGACCCTCCTCTGGGCTTCGCTGATGTGGTCCAAAGGAAAGCAGAGCAATAGGTTTGGCACCAGCTTGGTTGCAGCAGTTGAGGCGCCTATGGTAGGGTTACTCCTTAGCGGATGTCTTGTCGTTGAAGTGTGATAAGGGGATGGCTCTCCTGAAGTAGCGAAACAGAAGCCCTTAAAAATCCATAGCTGAAGGGCAACTTAGTTTCTCATAAACTATCTTTAGAAGAAACAAAATTAAGCATAGTAGTTCAACTGTACAGTACCTATAGTGCCACCAAGTGGTTATTTTTGGTAATGGAACTTCTCAATTTTGTGCCACCTGAGCTTGGCACCCTGTTAAGAAAAACTGCAGGATCCCAGATCCAGCACTACACTGAACAAGGCACCTGGGTCTGGGAAGGAGACTCCAGGGCTCTGGTAGAGTCCAAGAACCCTTCGCTCCATAAAGCTGGGAAAGGGCTTCCTAGGCTTCCAGCTTTGGGAAGGCAGTAGCAGGACTGTGGCAGCATCCCTCCTAAACACGGACAAAGTGGACAGACTTTGCAATCTTCCATAACTTACCGCCTCCATGTGAGTCTTCTAGATTTTGTGGCAGCTCAGCACTGCTTTTGGCTTTACCTTGGCTGGGCACCCTGCGCAGGAAAACTGCCCTTGCTCTGCAAAGATACATTTCAGGGTCTTCTTCCCAAAGCTTGGTAAGTGCTTGCCCACCTTTGAGAATGATGGAAGGGCTCTGGGACCTGCCAATGCCCTGAAGCCTTATTCACAGAGCCAGGGGGCTTGCTTAGCTGCAGTTCAGGAGATTGGTAGTTTCTGTGCACAGGATGCTGAGATTAGGTGGTGCAAAATTGAGAAGATCCACTTGGGGGCAGCAAATATTGTCCTCACACCTGGCTTTGGGAAGGAGAGAAGGGCTTTAGGACCCTACCAGAGCCCTGGAGCCTCCTACCCGATGCCAGGCACCTTGCTGGCCACAGTGTGGAAGATCTGCAGTTTTCCTGCACATGACTCTGAGAAGATCTATGACCATTCAGGGGCATCAAATATTGGCTTCACATAGGGCACAATTTTATTAAAGATTACCAAAGTGCCTTCATTGTGCCTGGCATTGGTAGGGTGGTGCAAGGGCTGAGGGATGCCCCAGAGCCCTGGCATTGCCTTCCCAAAGCTGGATGCCCAGGAAGTGGCAGTAAGCACTCTTGGACCTTGAGCCAGGTGCTTTACAGGGTGCTGAGGCAAGGTGGCACAAAATTGAGGCGTCCACTTGGGGGCGCTAAATATTGGCCTCGCACAGACGCCATTTTATGGGAAAATACAAAGGCCCTTCCATTTTGTTTGGCCTTGGGAGGATGGTGTAAGGGCTCTGGGATGCTGCCAGAGCCCTGGCACCACCTTCCCAAAGCCGGAAGTGGTGCTGAGGTGCTGCAAAATTGAGAAGATCCATAACTGTGAGGATCCGCTTGGGGGCGCCAAATATTGGCCTCCACAGGCGCCATTTTATGGAAGATTACAAAGGCCCTTCCATTTTGTTTGGCCTTGGGAGGACCGCGCAAGGGCTCTGGGATCTGTCAGAGCCCTGGCAGCACTTTACCAAAGCCAGGGTGCCAAATATTGGCCTCCACAGGACGCCATTTTATGGAAGATTACAAAGGCCCTTCCATTTTGTTTGGCCTTGGGAGGACCGCGCAAGGGCTCTGGGATCTGTCAGAGCCCTGGCACCATCTTCCCAAAGCTGGGGCGCCAAAGATTGGCCTCCACAGGACGCCATTTTATGGAAGATTACAAAGGCCCTTCCATTTTGTTTGGCCTTGGGAGGACCGCGCAAGGGCTCTGGGATGCTGTCGGAGCCCTGGCACCACCTTCCCAAAGCCAGGGCACCAAAGATTGGCCTCCACAGGACGCCATTTTATGGAAGATTACAAAGGCCCGTCCATTTTGTTTGGCCTTGGGAGGATGGCACAAGGGCTCTGGGATGCTGCCAGAGCCCCGGCACTGCCTCCCTCAAGCCAGAAGTGGTGCTGAGGTTCACAAAATTGAGAAGACCCATAACTGTGATAAACCACTTGGGGGCGCCAAATATTGGTCTTACACCACGCTTTGGGAAGGAGGGAAGGACTTTAGGACCCTGACAGAGTCCTGGAACCTCCTACCTGGAGCCAGGCGCCTTGCTTGCCGCAGTGCGGGACATCTGCAATTTTCCTGCACACGGCTCTGAGAAGATCTATAACTGAGAAGATCCATTCAAGGGCATCAAATATTGGCCTTGCATAGGGCACAATTTTATTAAAGATTACCGAAGCCCCTCCATTTTGTATGGCATTGAGAGAGCAGTGCAAGGGCTTTGGGATACCTAGGAAGTGGAGAGAAGGACTCTTGGACCCTGAACCAGGCGGAGAGGAGATCGACACAGGGTGTTGAGGCAAGCTGGCACAAAACAGACAGTTCAGTTGGGGGCGGTTCCACTTAAGGGAGGCAATTATTGGCACCCAACTTTGGGAAGAAGGGAAAGGCTGTAGGCCCTGGAGCCTCCTTTCCAGAACCAGGGGCCTTGCTGAGGGGCCTTCAGATCACCCAATAAAATATTTGAGGTGACCGTTTTCCCCAAAGTTGATGGGCATTGCCATTCAAACTGTCTGTGAACCACATCATGTGATCAATTATGCAGTTCAGGGCTTACTTGCCCCCCTATTTTATTCAAGTTGGCACCTCTGCTACTTTTTCTTCTATGATCACTCATAGCTGAGTAAGATTGTCTTCTATGAACAGTGAGTCTATAAGTGACTGTGGAGGCCAATTTTGACCTTGGGCAGTGATGGCCAAACTTGGCTCTCCAGCTGTTTTAGGACAACAATTCCCATCATCCCTGACCACTGGTCCTGTTAGCTAGGGATGATGGGAGTTGTAGTCCCAAAACAGCTGGAGGGTCAACTTTTGCCATCACTGTTCTAGGGGGACAGTGGACATGATTTTCACTGCTAGACAGCTTCAATAAAAAAAGTAGAGAGTGAAACCAACCCCTGTTTATGGTGTTTATTGACCTGACTAAGGCCTCTACTTCACACCTCTACTTCACACTGCTGTCTGGCTCTGGGAAAGAGGCTGCAGAGCTCTGGCAGGGTACCAAAACCCTTTGTTCCTTCTCAAAGCTAGCCAAGCACTTCCTAGGCTTCTGCCAGTGCTCTGACAGCATCACTTTGTAATTTTCCATAAAATGGAGACCTGTGTGCCAGGGCTCTGACAGCTTTCCAAAACCAGACAAAATGGGCAGACTTTGCTATCTTCCATAACTTGTTGCCCCCAAGTAGATCTTCTCAGTTATGGGTCTTCTCAATTTTGTGGCAACTCAGCAACTCTCCCATCTTTGTGATCCTTGGCACCCCCCAAGTGGACTGTCTCAATTTTGCATCACCTCACCTCAACACCCTGAGCAAGAAAATTGCCAATCTCACCCCCTGATCCCTAGCACAGCACTCCCAAAGCCAGACGAAATGGACAGACTTTGATAATAATAATAATAATTATTATTATTATTATTATTATTTTGTATTTATACCCCGCCCTCCCCAGCCAAGGCCGGGCTCAGAGCGGCTTACAAGCAATAATAAAAACAAGATGAATGATTACAACTTAAAAACAAGAATAAAATACAACATTAAAATAATGGAACATTAAAATATTAAAATGTAGCCTCACTGCAGGGGAAGAAGGAAAAGAAAGGAAAAGAAACAGAGGGAGGGAATCAAATTGGCTCCAAGCCAAAGGCCAGGCGGAACAACTCTGTCTTACAGGCCCTGCGGAAAGAAATCAGACCCTGCAGGGCCCTGGTCTCATGAGGCAGAGCGTTCCACCAGGCTGGGGCCACTATTGAAAAGGCCCTGGCTCTGGTTGAGGCTAATCTGACTTCCTTAGGACCCGGGACCACTAGGGTGTTGTCATTTATGGACCTTGAGGCTCTCCATGAGGCATACCAGGAGAGGCGGTCCCGTAGGTACGAGGGTCCTAGGCCGTGAAGGGCTTTAAAGGTCAGGATGATGGCATCCTGTGCAGGAAAACTGCTGGATCCTAGATCCTTTACCAGGGGTCAGCAACCTTTTCCAGCCATGGGCTGGGTCCACTATCCCTCAGACCATGTAGTGGGCCGGACTATTTTTTTTGGGGGGGGGGGGAATGAACGAATTCCTATGCCCCACAAGTAACCCAGAGACGCATTTTAAATAAAAGGACGCATGTAAAAACACACTGATTCCCGGACTGTCCACGGGTTGGATTGAGAAGGGGATTGGGCTGCATCCAGCCCCTGGGCCTTAGGTTACTTACCCCTGTCCTCTACTGTAGCTAAGTGAGGCAACTGACTCTGGGGAGGAGGCTGCAGGGCTCTGGCAGCTTTCCAAAACTGGGCAAGCACTTCCTAGGCTTCTGGCTTTCAGAAGTTGGTAGCAGGGCTCTTTTAATAGATTAAGCCATTACTCTCCTGAGAATAAACATTGCAGCCCCTCTTGCATGACACTAGACATCCAATGAAGTGAAATGTTGGAGGACTTCCGACAGATAAAAGAAAGCACTTATTCATGCAGCAAATAGTCAGACTATTGAACTTGCTCCCCCAGGAGGCAGTGAAGGCCACCAAAGGTGATTTTGATCCTCCCACTTTGTTCCCTATCTTCACTCAACCCTTTTTCTCTAAAGGAGAGGGCTCCATTTTGTGGTTCACCCAAGGTGCCAACATTTCCTCAGCTGGTCCTGCTCCAGAAGCAGAACATGAGTGCAACAGCACTCTGACCCCAATAGTGATTTCCATTAACTAGTGTTTAGAAGCATCTCTGATACTGGTAGTAGCATAGAGCCATCATGGCTTGTAGCCATCGGACCTAACCTATAGGCCTCATCCACCTCACAGGGCTGTTTGGGGCTTAAACCTTCTATGTTATGTTCCTTGGTAGGAGATTGCTTCCTATTAAGCTAGTAGGAAATTCCTATTCAACTATATTTTCTAGCTTGATTCAGCCTCAGCCCCTCTTCTGCACCATGACCTACTTTATGGGGTTGTTGTTAAGGATTATCAAAATAACATATGCAAATACTCAGGGCTTTTTTTCCAGCCAGAACTCACCGGAACTCAGATCCACACCTCTCAGGTAATCACCATTGCCATTATAAGAGAACAAGGTGAGTTCTCATGAGTCATGGTGAGTTGTGGCACCTTTTTTTCTAGAAAAGTATCACTGCAAATACTAAACATTAATGTTGCTGTTTTGTTGCTGAGTAAGCAGAAAACAGCTCCAATAACAGCAGCAAAATCGCTTTATTGCAAATAATGTCTCTGCCTCTCACCTAGGACGAAACTGCAATTCTGAGAAACTTTATTCAAGAACTCTTTACATTCCACACAAAGTTTTGGGGAAAAGTTTCTAGTTTTTTATTTTATTTTAACGTAGCCAATATTTTTTTGGGGGGGGAGAGGCATTATGTTGGGAGCAGGACTAATTGCAATGCAATTGATCAGTTAGTTAAGTATTTTCATTTATTTATTTATTTATTTATTTACTTACTTACTTACTTACTTACTTACTTACTTACTTACTTACTTACTTACTTGATTTGGGAGGCAACTTCCCACCCCACCCCCCACTACACCCATGAAGGGTGGAACCATTTTTGAAAATATAAAATCTGCATCAGAAACCAGCAACATCCCCTTCCCCAATCCACTGCTTCCTTTCATGTTATTGGTCTCAAAAGATAATTATTGCAGAAACAAGCAAACCAGAAAGTTAAAACCTACACACCACACTCTGGTATTTTATATAGAAAGCAATCTCATTGATTTCTACAAAGCTTGCTTCTGAAGAAATATTGTGTTCATACATAATGATAAGCAGAAGGTCTGGTTTATTAAAGCATAGTATGCATGCATCTTCACAGCCCCCAGTTGCTCATCTCCCCTTCTAGACCAAGGTTCTTGAACAGGTGGTTGGGGCCAGATCCCAGTGTACTTGGAGGAAACTGATTTTCTAGATCCATTTCAATTGGGGCTTAGACACAGTTTTGGCACAGAAACCTTGCATGGTGATCTCTGTGGGGAGAGACACAGGGGAAATAGGTAAAGGTAAAGGGACCCCTGATCATTAGGTCCAGTTGTGGCCAACTCTGGGGTTGCGGGGCTCATCTTGCTTTATTGGCCAAGGGAGCTGGCGTACAGCTTCCGGGTCATGTGGCCAGCAGGACTAAGCCACTTCTGGCGAACCAGAGCAGCGCACGGAAACGCTGTTTACCTTCCTGCCGGAGCGGTACCTATTTATCTACTTGTACTTTGACATGCTTTCAAACTGCTAGGTTGTCAGGAGCAGAGACCAAGCAACGGGAGCTCACCCCGTCATGGGAATTCGAACTGCCGACCTTCTGATCGGCAAGTCCTAGGCTCTGTGGTTTAACTGGGGAAATAGGTCACTGTTAATTCTTGACCCCACAGCTGCTTTTGATATCATTGATCATAGTATCCTTCTGGAGAGGCTGTCTGAGTTGGGGATTGGTGGCACTGCTTTACAGTGGTTCCAGTCCTACTTGGATGCTCACTCCCAGAGAGTGATGGTTGGGGAGTGCTTTTCAGCCCCATGGGGCTTTCAATGTGGAGTTCCTCAGGGCTAAATCCCCCACCCCATGCTATTTAACATCTACATGAAACTGCTGAGTGCGGTCATCCAAAGTTTTGAGGTACATCAGCAATATGCTGAGGGCATATGTTATGTACTGAGCTTGGATCTTAGACCAATAGGCATGTAGGATCCTAGAAGGCAGCAACTTGATTGGTCTGCAGGAGCCACCCAATCTGGCTCCAGAGGAAGTGAATCAGAAAGAGCATGAAATCAACACTCAGCTCAGAGTATATTTCAGCACACAACTCTACTTCTTGTTTACATCTGCTGGTGAGGCAGTGGATGTGCTGGACCAGTGTCTTGCCTCGGTAACTGACCGGATGAGAGCCAAAAAACTGATGCACAATTTGGATAAAACTGAGACACTGTTAGTAGGCTTTCCCCTAAACTGGATGGCTGGGAGGTGGCCTGCTCTTGATGAGGTTACACTGCCTCTCAAGAGCAGGTACACCATTTGTGGGTACTTCTCAATCCATTGCTGTCGCTTGAGGCTCAGGTGGCCTCAGTGGCCCAGAGTGCCTTCCATCTGCTTTGGCTGGTGGCCCAGCTGTGCCCCTATCTGGACAGGGATAGTCTAACTTCTGTTGTCTATGCTCTGGTAACCTCTAGGTTGGATTACCACAACACATTATACATAGGGCTGCCTCTGAAGATGGTACAGAAGCTTCAGCTGGTGCAGAATTTGGTGGCCCGGTTGCTCACCAGGGAAAGACGGTTTGAGCATATTACACCAACCCTGGTCCAACTGCACCAGCTGCCAAGCAGTTTCCAAGCAAATTCAAAATGTTGGTTTTGACCTATAAAGCCTTTAACAACTCTGGACCGCAATACCTTAAGGACTGTCTCTCCCCATATAAACTGGATTCTGTGTTCATAATCTAAGTCCATTATTCATGTGTCTCCTCCACGTGAGGTCTGGAGGGTGGCAACATGAGAATGGACCTTTTCTATAGTGGCTCCCCGTTTGTGGAATGTTCCCTGGCAACTTCATTATATATTTTTAGGCGCCCGGTGAAAACATTCCTCTTCAACCAGGCCTTTGGCCTACAGCCTTTTAAGTGTATCTGCGGGAAGCGGGGTGGGTATTGTTTTGTTGCTTTGGTTTAATTATTTACTGTGTTTTATCTTGTTATTTTTATAGGGACACGGGTGGCGCTGTGGGTTAAACCACAGAGCCTAGGACATGCCGATCAGAAGGTCGGCGGTTCGAATCCCCGTGACGGGGTGAGCTCCCATTGCTCGGTCCCTGCTCCTGCCCTCCTAGCAGTTCGAAAGCACATCAAAGTGCAAGTAAATAAATAGGTACCGCTCCGGTGGGAAGGTAAACGGCGTTTCCGTGCGCTGCTCTGGTTCGCCAGTAAAGCGAGATGAGCGCTGCAACCCCAGAGTTGGCCACGACTGGACCTAATGGTCAGGGGTCCCTTTACCTTTACCTATCTTGTTATTTTATTCTGTGAACTGCCCGGAGACCTTTGGATAAAAGTTGATATATAAATTTAACAAGCAAACAAATAAAAAATGTATGAACCGGGGGTCATAGTTTGTTTTGCCCTAACAAACCTTGATTGCAAAGCCAACCACCAAACATGGCTTCAAGCTGGCTAATGATGGTGGTTTGTTTCAGTATGAAACATACAGTGATCCCCATTTGGATATCCTGCTAAGCCAACCAGTTTGAGGTTTGTTTTGGCACTGATGGCAAAGAGGAGCAAAGTGCTCAGGCAGCATGTTCCATCAAATAAGCCACACTTTTTGGCTTAGCGTTATGTGAAGATACAGCCTATGTGTTTTGGACTGGAGTGCTGGGATGGAGGAAGAATGCTTTGAAGAGATGAGAAAGCATACAATATTAACTCCAGAAGATACCTGCATTAAACCAGATAAAAAGGGAATTGGAAGAATAAATGCAGGTTACATTTTAGGGGCAAGTTCTCTGTTCACTTATCAAGGAACCAGCCCAGTAGGAACATTTTGGTCTGGAAATGTAATCAGATGTGCTAGCTTCATGTTATAGAAGCTGATCAGTAAGGACACTGAAAGCTCTACCATCAAAAGAAAACCTTTATTTCCAAGTAGCCCAACTGACACCAATACTTTCATCCAAGACAGAGTTTGCATATCTGAATTCTGCAGCGAAACTACACCAGAGTACGTATCCAGGGTTGCAATCCCAAAATGATTCAGGATCAGGCTGAACAAAGCAGAGCATGTGTCAACAGCAGCACAACCTTGTGTGTGCATCTGTTGGAAAGTAAGCCCTACTGCACATGGTGGTACAACCCTAAGGATTGGTGGAACCAGCCCCCACCAGGGTTGCAGGTGCAAAAATCACCTATCAGACTATGGAGTGTATGGTGTACATCTGTGTGCTCTTGCACCTTTCATCCTTGTCTCACCCTTCTTCCAGATCCTTTGAGTACTTGGGTCTCATAAAAATATAGGAATTTCTCATGTGGCTAGTGCAGTAAAGTGTTTTTTTTCTGGGGGGGAGGTGCCAAGACAGCTCCTTGCCAAGGGTGCAAGGGACCTAGGTATGCCTCTGACTCGAATAAAGGCCAAATTGCATTGAAGAAACTCTAGTTTACAAACTTAATCCAGTTTTAAATTGAGCTGTCACTTGTATCCCCCTCTCCTCCCCCTCCCCCCTCTAAAGAACTAAGTAACTGAAACCCTTTGCCCAGGCTTTGCAAAGTGTGCCGTGTCTGTTGAACAGGTTTAAGAACAGAACTTGCATGTGCTCCTCCTAAGTGTGGGGGATGCTTCACACTTTACAACCCTTCTCCAACATTAACATGCCACATAAGACAATCTTTTACGTGGCAGACCACCACAGATGTGTGCCAACGCCACATTTTACAACCCACACGTTATTTAAAAAGGAATTGCCTTTCATCTGGAAATTCTGACAGATCCCTTTGATGGGTAGCAGGAGTAAAGGCTCTTCTGTTCTCATTCTTTCCTAGAATACCATTATTTTATCCCAAAGGCACATTTCCAGAAACTTCAGCCTTATCCCTGCAGCTGCTTCAGATAAATATTGCACACTATTTGCTAACTGTTCTTTATTTGTTTGTGTTACCCTCTCTGGGTCAATTGTCTGGTAATGGAGAACTCCCACATGCCATACAGGACCCAGAGAAAAGTAGCAACGAGAGTGTGGCTTCAGATCTATTCACTCTGAACAACCAAAAGGACTCATGTCCTGCAAACTAGCAGACTCTTTCCTACTAGCAGAATGAACCCCTAGCAAAACACTTACTTCTTCCACCTCCTCTAGGACCAAGCAAGACAGACAAGGTTCTTTTAGACACTTGGAAAAACAAAGTCAAATCCCACCAAAGCAGAAGGGCCTAGTAAGGGCCTAACAATCAAAATTCACTCAGCAAGTATGATATCCTTAAGGCTTTCTACAAATAATAGTCCATGCATCATGTTCCACTGCTTTTTCCAAGACCCCTTTGGTGGTGGGCACTCATTGCATACACCCCTTTTGGCTTTGGAATTAAAAAATAAATAAGTCCTGCTTTGCTTTATGAGCTTTTCCTGGTCAATGTAAGGGTTGTTTTTAGCATCTGGAGTGCTTTGTGGCAACTCTGGACTGCCCAATGGCTGCCTCCATACGACGGTACCAAGGCTGGATCTTGGTGTGGGTCATCATGTCATCAAAAGCTTCCAAGCCTTCCATGACACGCAAAACTCCATAAACCGCCTGTGCAGACAGAACAGAGAAGAAAACTGGTGAGAAGAACATCAGCTACAAGTGGGAAAACACATGCATCGCAGAAGCTTCCATTTTCAACTCCCAGCATCTCATAACTAAGAACACCTTCAGAAGGAGGGACTGGACAAAGACTCGGGGCATAGAAGCATAAGAAGAGCATTGCTGGATCAGAATGAGGACCCCAGCAACCTATTCCCTGTTTTGGACACCCGTAATTATTGGGGTACCCTCATACAAGGGTGCTTCAAAGCCCTAGAGACCTGTGGTGGAAATACAACTCCCTCTTTTGCCTCCTTCACAGCACATAGGTCAATTACTCACATTACTTCATAGCATGATTAATGGAACTGAAGTTAAGGAGAGCAACTTCCCTGTTTTAAAGGGAACAGATCCCATCTTCTCTCTGGATGTAGCTTTCGTTTTCTACTAAAGGCCTAGTTTGTGTTGCATCTTTCTAGTCACAACTTTAACTCAGTGGTAACGGATGGCTTGGAGTTGACATTGCAGCCAAGCCACAGTTTGTAGTTGTGACTGTCCCCTTGGTACACATGCTCATGGACTCAATGTTACCTCCCTGCCCTTCCCCGCTTGCAACAACCACCGTTAGCCACTGCCTGCCCGAACTGGCAAACATGGCTTGCAGCAAAGCAGAGTTTGCCAGAAACGCCACTTGGCTTCCAATTCTGATTTGGAGGCAATCCATGCATTGCAGTAACCATTGCATTCCCTGATTCAAGTTCAACGGCAAGCAGTTATACTGAACCTTGAAGCAGGCAAGGAAGTAAACACACAAGCCCAGAATACAGTGCTGGCAACTAAGCCATGGTCTGCTTGTGTCACCTAAACTGGATCCAGCATAAGGGAGTCCGTATGGCTTCAAGTTACAAGAAAGGAGATTCCAACTCAATATCAGGAAGAAATTTCTGACAGTAAGAGCTGTTCGACAGTGGAACGGTCTCCCTCAGAAGGTGGTGGACTCTCCTTCCTTGGAGGCTTTTAAGCAGAGGTTGGATGGCCATCTATCAGGGATGCTTTAGTTGATGTTCCTGCATTGTAGGGGGTTGGACTAGATGACTCTTGGGGTCCCTTCCAACCCTATGATGCCAAAGTCCTGAAGGAGGCCCACTGATCACCTTCTGGGCCTTGCTGGGGCCTGCACACACCTGCCTTTCCTGAGCATGCAAGCAACCGAAAGAACAAGGAGATGGGTCAGCACCTTCCTGTCACCTTCTGCTCTTGCCTGATTGTGCTGTAGGCTGGATGCAGAGGGAGGGCAGGCTCACTCACTCACTCACTCAGAGGTCTGAAAGAAGACCCTTTATGGGCACCTTCAGATATGCAGAACCAGAGGTGCCAACTTGCCCCCACCATTGAGGGGACCAACAGCATGTGACGTGCTGAAGTGCCATGCAAAGTTACCACCCAATACTGAGAGGGGGCCCAGCTCCCTCCTTAAGAGCTTTGCCCTCCCCCAGCTGGCAGAAGCCTGTGCAGAACACTGCATTAGTTTTCCGGATTACTATTACTTCTGACCTGTTTTCTCTCTCACATAGAAGTACCTGTTGTATTATTCGGAACCGTGGCTTTTTGTCTGATATACCGGCATGTCTCACTAAATTTCATTCACCGCTGGGGGATGGGATGACACAATGAGTGTCACTGGACAAAATCGCTACTCCCGCACTTCTCCTGCACTGAAAACTTATTTGTTCCCAGTGTGGTGGTCTTCTGAGCATGAGCGGTTAATCTCTGTTTCCACTATCTCAAAAGGGAGTTTTGGCAATCAAGATTTATACCTTGGTTGCCTTTAATCACTGTATAATTATCTCTATGGTGCTGGAGGAGACTCTTGAGAGTCCCATGGACTGCAAGAAGATCAAACCTTTCCATTCTGAAGGAAATCAGCCCTGAGTGCTCACTGGAAGGACAGATCCTGAAGCTGAGGCTCCAAGACTTTGGCCACCTCAGGAGAAGAGAAGACTCCCTGGAAAAGACCCTGATGGTGGGAAAGATGGAGGGCGCAAGGAGAAGGGGGCGACAGAGGACGAGATGGTGGGACAGTGTTCTCGAAGCTACCAGCATGAGTTTGACCAAACTGTGGGAGGCAGTGGAAGACAGGAGGGCCTGGCGTGCTCTGGTCCAGGGGGTCACGAAGGGTCGGACACGACTAAACGACTAAACAACAATGGGAGTGTCAGCAGTCAATGACTAGCCTGCCACCATTCCTCCCCAGAATGGTGGTGGTTTCCAATGGCCACTTGCCAGGTTCTTACCAGATCTGCAAGGTTTGGCTGGGATCCGCCCATGAACATCCTGTGGTGGCCGACAGCTTCCACCCAGTCGTCCACTGCTTTGTACAAGTCTTCTCTGACATTATCCTGCAGGTGGTGCCTGCAGAGAGAGAAAGGGGGGGGTGTGGCTTTAAAGCTTCCACAACTGATGAATTTCCTTCATTCACATTTCTTCAACTTTAGATACAGCTTGCAAAACAGCAAACTTTTTTTTTGGTTAAGATTCCAAGTCTAGGGATAAGAAGCCACGAAACTAAAAACAGAGACATACGATCAGTTTAGTTAATTCATCAGATTTTTTTCAAATCTTCCCGCAGGCAAAGGAAGTCCCAGAGCGAATTACGGAAAAAATTAACACACTGGAATTCAGTTCATAATAATGGGTTATGGGTAACTAAGTTCTACTTGGAGTAGACCCACTCTAATCAATGTTACCAGTTTTGGAGAAGGGGAGTGCTCTTGTCCAAGTTGCACTTGCAGGTTTCCCATGGACATAACGTTGGCCACTGTGAGAACAGGAAGCTGGACTTGATGGGTCATTGGCCTGAGGCAGAAGGCTTTTATGTTCTTACCAAAGTTAGTAATGTCCATTAATTTAATAGGGCTACCATTGGATACTACCCAAATGTACCCATTATGACAATATCACAGTATCCTTGTAAGGAGCAAGGATTCTGAATCTTAAAGAGGATAACAGAAAAAGGGCTGTCTCTGGCTAAGTCATACTCAAAGTGGATTCACTGAAATAAATGGACTTAGGTTAGACCTGAGCATTGATTGCAATGGGTCTACTCTAGAATACGATTCCATCTAGGATCCTTTTATGGTTATCTAGGTGGGACGGCAACGGAACCTTCCTGAGCAAACTGAAGAGGGACTGCTGATCCTGAAGACAGATCAGCCATCAGGTCCTGCCAAGAACATAAATTCAAAGAGAGGCAATCGGGTGTAATATTAAGACCACTAACATATGAACCGAATAGACAAGCTCAGACCACCGGCTCTCAATCAGCATGAAAGGACCCACTTTAATTTTCTTTTAGTGTTTCAAATTTGTAAAGCAGTTTGGGTGTCTTGGCAAAAAAAGTTGAGATACAAAATCTGCCAAGTAAATAAAGAAGTTAGCATATAAATGTGTTCCCATATTACTCAGCAAAATAAAGCTGGAGGGTTGCTGTACATCATGATGAATCATCATCTCACTGACTTCAGGAAGACTCCCTAAGGCCCCTTGCTTTTTAAATATGTGCCAGATATTAAGGTTAATGACTTTGTCAAACACATAAAAGGGACATAAAAGGGAACCATGTTAAGGAACCCCAGTGGCAAAAGTTCAAGAGGAAGAGCTCTGCCTGCCCCACTGCCCCCCCCCCGGCGGTGGCAAAAGGGAGGTGTTGTGACACGGCATGTGACACGGCCACTCATTTCCCCCACCCCTGGCATGTGACACGGCCACTCATTTCCCCCACCCCTGGTTGGAAAAGCTGGGCAGTTATGCTTTACAGCAGGGGTCAGCAAACCTTTTCAGCAGGGGGCCAGTCCACTGTCCCTCAGACCTTGTGGGGGGTTGGACTATATTTTTTTGGGGGGGGGGGGAATGAACTAATTCCTATGCCCCACAAATAAAATGCAGAGATGCATTTTAAATAAAAGGACACATTCTACCCATGTAAAAACACATTGATTCCCGGACCGTCCGTGGGCTGCATTTAGAAGGCGATTGAGCCAGATCCGGCCCCTGGACCTTAGTTTGCCTACCCATGGTTTAGAGAACGCATTGGCACCCACCAAGTTCTGCAAGAGCCAGGGCGTTCCTGCGTACTACATTGCTACTTGGTTTCTCCATGGGGCAAAATGGGATGGGCCGCCCCTGATTAACCTCAACAACCGACAGCAGTCTGGCTGTCCTTGAAGTCAAGAAGTGGAAGATAAAATGGAGATGTTACTCTTGAGCCTTAAAATTTCAGAAGCACCAACCTGGCCTTTAGCCTTTTGCTGATGAAGAACATTGCAGCAGCTCCAACGTATTTGGCAAAGAAACCTTCGATTGTGCCAAACTTGCCCTCGTGTACAATGTAGTCGAAAGATGCCAGGGCCTCGCCAGCCGTGCGGTAAACATTGGGAGAGATGAGGTGCACAAGCCAATCGTCCGCCCACTGCCTCCATTTCATTTCCTCCCTGCAAAGAAGACAGGAAAAGCCGATACGCTTTTTGCACATGGGATTGACGACAAAGAGCTGGATAAAGCCGGGTGGGGAGATAAATGGCGCCACCAGGTTGTAAAGTCCCTTAAAACTGAACTATTAGCCTGGATAGCTCAGTTGGCTAGAATGTGGTGCTGATAACACCAAGGTTGCTGATTTGAGCCCTGTATGGGACAGCTGCCTATTCCTGCACTGCAGGGGGCTGGACTAGATGGTTCTCAGGGTCCCTTCTAACTCTGCAATTCTATGGGTCTACAGATCAGAAGCCAACATGGTGTCTCCGGGTATTGTTGGGATTACAGCTTCCACCCAACCTGGCGATTGGCCACGCTAGCTGGTGTTGATGGGAGTTGGAGTCTAACAATGTCCAAAGAACAACACAGTGGCTGATCCCAGCACCACATTCCAAAACACAGATAAGAGCAGACCACAGCTAAACCACTCTGAGATTGTTTTGTCTTACAATCAAACTGCACACACATTTTATGAAATAAATTGTAAGATCAGCACAAGACTTGGGATGGGGAGTGGGGGGGGGGATCTGCTTCCAAAAGACAAAATAATTTGTTTATAGAAAAGTAGAGCATGTGGACTATGGCAACCAAGTACAAGAAAATACACATAATGTTTTACATTACTGAGTTCACCGTCATATATATTTTATTTCAAATTTTTACCATCTTATTGTTTTACACAGTAAATGCTTCTGGTGCACATGGTGGGTTTGCCCTTGGGTCTTTTTCAGAAGCTCCAGCTGGTGCAGAATGCTGCAGCCAGATTGCTGATGGGAGCTTCTAGTTGTGAGAACATGCAATACCACTGTTAAAGCAGCTGCTCCAGCTGCCCATTTGCTACCAAGTCAGGTTCAAGGTTCTTGTATTGATTTACAAAGCCCAGAACAACTTGGATGCAGGATACCTCAGGGGTTCCAGGAATCCTTACACCCCAGCACAATTGCTGATATCATATGCTCATCTGTGTCAAGAATTTCCCACATCAGCTGGAAGCCTGCTGAGAAGGATCCTAGTACAGTGGTACCTCGGGTTAAGTACTTAATTCGTTCCGGAGATCCGTACTTAACCTGAAACTGTTCTTAACCTGAAGACCACTTTAGCTAATGGGGCCTCCTGCTGCTGCCACGCCGCTGGAGCACGATTTCTGTTCTCATCCTGAAGCAAAGTTCTTAACCTGAAGCACTATTTCTGGGTTAGCGGAGTCTGTAACCTGAAGTGTATGTAACCCAAGGTACCACTGTATAACATTTTTCTCCAATAAGCTGATTTTTGGGACAGGATAGCATGCAATCAAACCATCCCCACTCATATTCTGAAGTGATCATTTGGGTGGGGACTCCCATACTTTTCTGAACACAGAGATAATCAAAAGGACAGCTTGCATAACTGTTTTTCCTTATACAATAGTGGCCATGGGGCAGCAGGATCAAGACCGTGCTGTCCAAGGAAGGGTCTCTGTGTTAATACCTACACCCTTGCTTCCTTGACAGGATAAAGATTCCGAGTCTCCTTTTCATTCAGCATAAGCCAGTATTTGTTGCCATACTCAATCACCTCCTTGCCCCGGTCATTTGTGGCTTTCATAGCAGGGTAGTATGACATAATCTCGTCCAAACTCCTCCTAGGGAAATAAAAGCAGAAGTCAAAGAACAACCACACACCTTTATATTCCATCCTGCACATCCTATGACGAGGCAGTGGCAGAAGGAGAGGGGTTCAATAAGAACACCTCCTGAAATAAGACAATGGCTAAGTTAGACTAATTCTGACCAATCATTTCTGGGCACCAACAGAAAGTGCCTAGTGTTGCTCAAAAACTTGAAGAAACAACAAGAGAATCATTGCTGTTTTGAAAGGTTCCGTCTGCCATATTGGTTCAAAATGGTGTCCGTACAAGTGAGCCTTCCAAAATATATAGCCGACTAGCTGAAAGTACCCAGCATTGCTTAAGAATTCTAAGAAACAAAAAATAAAATCCTGAGCTTCATAAATGGATAATGTAATCTGTTAGTTTCAAGAGCTGCACACACACAAAACCCCAACCTGGGTAACACCCAACTGGGGTCCAGCCTCAAATCAATTCAGTGGTGAAGCTAATAATTAATTATGGCTTTTTTTTAAAAAAAAGCACACCTTTATTTTTCACTTTTCAAGTGCAACAGTACTCCCTGCGCCCAAGTAAAACAAGATTTATCATATCAGCAAAATCCTTCCTCATTATTAGTTAAAGGTGTGTATCCGTGGGACCTTCTGGAATGGTGGGGTTCTGTCTCCATGATCGTTTTAGCAGTGTACAAAACTAAACCAAGTCAAGTAAAAAGTGTCTGACCGTTTGCTATTCCTTTGTTCCCGGAGCTTATTCTACCCTAGAAGATTAGGTCCCATTTTTTGGGGGGGGGCAAGTTTCAGACAAGTTTGTGTTTGGGGGCAAGTCCTAAAACTGCAGCATCATAAAGGGATACAAAAACCAATCTGTAGACAGATAAGCATGGTTTTATTTGTAATAAGCTCAGCATCTTATTATTTTTTTAAAATCCCTTACCTGGAAACGAGGTAGCTTTTAAATGCACTGATGATCACAGAAGAGTCATTCAATTGCTGGGGGATGAGGGGAGAGAGAGCGAAGCACAGTGTTACACAAAAACTTGATCCGTCCATGTAGGTACCAAGCCTAGAGGAGGTTTTGTCTTTAGAGCAGAGCTTTCCAAACTGTGTGCCACAACAAGTTAAGTGTGTTGGCTGCAGTTTATAGATGTGTCGTGTGAACACTCCCTGTGCTCCTTCCGGGAATGGAAAGAGGTTAATTGAATCTCCAGTTTGCTAATGAAATGGAATTACTGTATTGCGAAATGACACATGTCTAAAAAATGTGTCATCAACATGAAACGTTTGGAAAGCTCTGCTTTAGGGTTTTGATCCTGTATTTGAATGCATTACATTGCTTTGGTAGACACCATGATAATATCAGGTAGATACAATAAAATTAATGCGAGCTTACATGCTCCAAATAAAACGAGTCCGTTATTGTTCACTGGCAATTGAACAATTTTTTTTTAATTAAAAAAGGTGAATGAAGTTGTCTTCAGACTTCCAAAGCAAAAGATCATGCGGGGGGTGGGGGTGGTATTGGTTAGCATGTTGGACTGGGACTTAGGAGTCCAGGGTTCAAGACCCCTGTTGATTATGAAATATATAATATATAAAGTATAAAAATCCATAATTAAAACACACTATGAATCCCCGTAGAATATTAGGCCCTTCTCTGCACTCCCTGCAACAGGCACACCAGGTAAAATAAACCAAGGAGCTTAAATTGCCAAACCAGAAACTCACCACTGTGCTTCCAGCGCTGGCAAGGAGAATGGGCACTTTCCTGTAGGCAGAGAACTTAATCTCGTTCCGCATGACCGGATTCACCTCCACGACTTCATAAGGCAGCCCATGATAATCCAGGAAAGCTCGGACCTTGCTGCAGAAGGGACAGGTCTTGTACTGGTAGAGGGTCAACTGCAGGTTCTCCTCTGGGAGCTGAACAGGCAGAGATGTCAAGGGCATCACTAATCTGGCTAAAGAAATACCTCCCCCCCCCAAAAAAAAGCAGCGTTTATCACAGGCAGAGGAATAAGGCTACAAAAAGCTGCTTATTACGACAGCTGAAAGGAGCCCTCATGGCCAGAGGCAGTCTACCCTGAGTAGCCTTGCTTTGGCTCTCTACTGAGGTGGGGGGCTTCCTGGCAGCACCTCCCAGGCCACTTTGAGGAACATAAGAATAGAAGAGCTCTGCTGGATCAGTCCAAGGGGGTCCATTTCATCCAGCATCTGGTTCTCAGGGTGGCCAACCAGATGCCCCAATGAGACGTTCCCAAGCACAAGGGCATTCTCCAGCAACTGCCATTCAAAAGCAAAAGGCTGGTGACTGGGAGAGGCCGCTGGGACCACATAACAACACCAGTCCTGAGACTGGTTTCTGAGCACAATTCAAAGTGTTGGTGCTGACCTTTAAAGCCCTAAACGGCCTCAGTCCAGTATATCTGAAGGAGCGTCTCCACCCCCATCGTTCTGCCCGGACACTGAGGTCCAGCTCCGAGGGCCTTCTGGCGGTTCCCTCGCTGCAAGAAGCCAAGTTACAGGGAACCAGGCAAGGGGCCTTCTCGGTATTGGCACCCACCCTGTGGAAAGCCCTCCCTTCAGATGTGAAGGAAATAAGCATCTATCTTATTTTTAAAAGACATCTGAAGGCAGCCCTGTTTAGGGAAGTTTTTAATATTTAATGCTGTATTGTTTTTAACACTTGATTAGAAGCCGCCCAGAGTGGCTGGGGAAACTCAGCCAGATGGGCGGGGTATAAATAAATTTATTTTTATTTTTATTAATAGTGCCTCCAACCGTGGAAGCAAGGCATAGCCATCATGCCTGGGAGCCATGGAAAGCATTCTCCTCCGTGAATTTGTCCAGTCCTGCTTTGAAGCCATCCATGTTGGTGGCCATTACCGTCTTCTGATGGACTTCTTTTTCTCTGCCGGTGGTCCTGAACATTCAGCTTCATTGTATGTCCCACCCTGAATTTCTAGTGTGATGAGAGAGGGACGAACACTTTTCTCTAGTCTATCTGCTTATAGAGATGGGAGACACAGAGGCATACCAACAAACGAACGTGTTTGCATTAGGGGATGTCCTGAAGTAGAGGACCTCATGCATTACATTTTGTGCTGCCCCTTATATAATGAAGCAAGAGAACGATTTTTAGCACCTATAAGGACAAGGTCCCCTGGCCAGAACCCCTCTGACGTGATTTTATATCTCCTCGCAGACACAGCTAAGTATGTGACCTGGCGTGTAGAACTCTTTGCAACTGCCGCTAGGAAAATTAGAGCAAATTATATAGCCAAGATAGCCACCAACTGTAAAGGAGATGAATTTATTTGACCCTGTCTACATCAAGCTATATTCTATCTTTATCACCAAAGTCCGAATATAATTGCACATTGTATTAATTAACATTATTTTTTAATATATTAGTGGCCATGTGATTATTTTAACCTATAAATTTTATTGTTATCTTAACCAGTATATTAAGGTACTTTTATAGCTCTGTTTAGAGTAAGTAATGTCTTGATAATATAAATGTTTTAAGTTTTTTGTATTAATGCAGTGTATTTTCTTTTAATTGTTGAATGATTCTGTGTACACTGCGGCAGCCTTTGGCTATGTGCAATAAAACTGACTGACTGACTCTAGTCTATCCACTTACTACACATCATAAAGGGGAATGCGGAATCAGCCAGATTGCGCACAGCTCTTCTTACATTCATTTGTTCCCTATTCCTATTCCAAATAAATGGAATAAGCATCAGGTTCCTCATACTCAAACTTTTCGAATCCGCATTTCCCCTCCAGGTGCAATGGAGAATCACTTTTATTTATCAGCCACAACAATTTGCACTGGTGGCTCTTTTAAACTGCTTACAAGGTAAGAGCGCTGCTGGATGGCAAGTTTGTTTTTTTTTAAATGATTTTCATGAGAAAACAACACAGAAACAGGTAAAGAATTTTAAACTAGCAGAAAAATATTTTAAAAAATAATTTACTTATACATTTATTAGTATGTTATCAGTGATGCTGCTGTTGCTAACAACCTGAGATCAGTCTGCAAGCCAAACTCACTGGCTGAAGGCCACCAATAGGTTGGGTTAGCAATTTGCAACCTTTGCAGACCCAGAACCCTTATTTAGCCCAAACACCTTTCTCCACATATAGCTGTATGGTGGTCGTTCTGCTCCTATGACCCACCTTAGGCCGGGCTGTGACCCAGGTTCAATCCACAGTGGCAATTCCAAACTGGGAATGTCTCCTGCTCTGAAACAGAGCCATTGCTGCCAGCCACTGTGGACCCAAGGGCCACAATTCCACATGGGCAACTTTCTAAGGGCCACATGCAGGCAGAGCCTTAGGCAAAAGTGGGTGGACGAATGAATGTGAATTTCACCCATATTAAAGTAGAAACTTCTAGACACCCTCCCTTGCCTCTCTTTCTGTCCTCCACCCAGAGAAGCAAGAGGCTTTAGCAGTGGCGTAGCGTGGGTTGTCAGCACCCGAGGCAAGGCAAGTAATTTGCGCCCCCTAATCCGTGGATTTGCGCCCCCTAACCCGTGGATTTGCGCCCCCTAACCCTAACCCCCAGATGTTGCGCCCGGTGCGGCCGGCCCCCCCTGCACCCCCCACGCTATGCCACTGGGCTTTAGGTACATATTATTAGCGCTTTTTTCTAATATATATATATATATTTAGGGGTACTCTCATTTTGACTCAAGAAAACCACAATTTTATACTTCAAATCGGGGGAAATAAATACAGTAAATGGACAAAAAATACAAAGATTCCCAAAATGTTTAGGGGTATGTGTACCCCTGCGTCCCCCCAGGAAAAAAAGCACTGCGTATATTATTATGCACTGCACTGCACGTGCGGCCAAGCTGGTGCCAAACGCATTGCCAGCCAGAGCAGGCCGCTCCAAGCCAGCTTCCAGCTGTAGGGAGCTTCACAAAACTGCGGAGTCTGGAAGGGGTACCCCCAGTGGTCATCTAGCCCAACCCGCTGCCATTCAGGAGCCGCGACGAAAGAGTCGCCGGCAGAAACCTTCCCCGGAGGAGAGGCCCTTTCTGCTTCCCTTCCCCGCCTCACCTTGGACGCCTCTTGCCTCGCGAGAGGCTTCTGGCCTCGGAAGCGGCGCTGGAGGGTCCGGTAAGCGCCAAAGGCGCCCCCAAGGGCAAAGACGGCCCCCAGCAGAAGGGGTCTCCCTGCCCCGGGCCAGCCTCGCCCATAGCTGCCCGCGCCGGAGGAGGCGATGAAACGGCCCCGGCTCCCGGCCCCCACGGAGACCAGGAGACCCCTTCGTGCAATTTGGCAGAAGCCCTTCACGCAGCTGCCGCAGCAAGACGCTGCCATCTTCGCTCTCCGGAGGGAAAAAAAGCGGCGCGGGAGGGTCCCGAAGTTTAGGAATATAACAAAAGGGGATTTAAAGAGACAGAGCCCCTGCCAGATTTGCAAGATTTTTGAAGCTCCGGCCTGAAATGCACGTGCGTAGCCCTACACTGATTTTTTTATTTTTTTAATCGCATTGCATCGCATGCGCCGCGCTGCGCAGTAATGTATCGAATTGGGTTTATCGCTCAGTTGGGTTTCTCAGCGTGGTTCTTCCCATCATTTGTTTATTTCTTTCCAATATTCATTCATATTCCACCTAACGACAAAAGTCCTCTGCGTGGTTCACAAGTTAAAAACTAAAATGAAAAAAAAAATACAGAAAGAGATCTGAAATATAATGCAGAAAAAGAAAATGACATTCTTTTTCACCCCCCAAAAATTTTTAATTGAATTTTCCAAATTAATAACAAACACAAACAAACATAAATCCTAACTGTAATAATTCCACTTTTGTTAACATTCCTCGAATCCCCCTGGCTGAGTTTCAATGTATATCATTGTAACAGTTTTCCAAAACTAATTTCTCATAAGATTTACTTAGTCACAATTAACATCTTTCTTTTCATATTTAACTTTAAACATATTGTTCTATAACATCACATATTTAAATGCTTCTATTTAAGTTATCTTAGCATATTTAGCTAAATAGTCTTTAAATTTCATCCATTCCTCCTGGTGCTCCTCCTCCTTCTGGTCGCGGACTCTTCCAGTCAGGTCGGCTAGCTCCCAAAAGTCCATCATCTTCATCTGCCATTCCTCCACTGTTGGCACTTCTTGTGTTTTCCAATCCTTGGCCAATAAACTCCTAGCAGCAGTTGTGGCATACAAAAACAATCTAACATCTTTCTTGGGCAATTCCAGACCTGTTATTCCAAGAAGAAAGGCCTCTGGTTTCTTAATAAATGTATATTTCAACATTTTTTTCAATTCATTATAAATCTTCTCCCAGAAGTCTTTCACTCGGGCAGGTCCACCACATATGATAAAAGGTTCCTTCTTTTTCTTTACATTTCCAACATAGATTATCACTATTGTGATACATCTTTGCTAATTTTACAGAAGTTAAGTACCATCTATACATCATTTTCATAATATTTTCCTTTAACACCGTACATGCAGTGAACTTGACCCCCCTTCCTCCACAACCTTTCCCAGTCTTGAAACATTATGTTATGTCCCACATCTCTTGCCCAATCTATCACCACAGATTTAACTTTTTCATCCTTTGTATGCCACTCCAACAATAGATTATACAGTTTAGAAAAAGAAAATGACATTCGGCAGCAACAAATATTTTTTAAAAGCGGTAAAAAAGGGAGAAGAAAACACGACTGAAAATGTCTTCACCGGAAAATGTCTTCAATCCTGAGGCAAATCAGGCTGTGAGAATCATTTTAAGGGGGATTACTCTTACTTGAGCCTGTCCTGGTTAGTTGCCCCTAATGTAGGGGTACCAGGAAGGAAGTTGCACCGAATTTCATGTTCCCATGAAAGTGTGCGGGGAGGGGAGATTGCAGCCTGGCACGCGGGCCCTGAGCCCTCCACTCGGGGATGCAGCGCCCACTTTGTGTGTGTTGGGGGGGTCAGTTTCTTTCACTGCACTTAGTAGGGCTTAAGGTTATTTCACGCCTCCTATGTGGGTTAAACCACATAGCCTAGGACTTGCTGATCAGAAGGTCAGCGGTTCGAATCCCCATGACAGGATGAGCTCCCGTTGCTCGGTCCCTGCCAGGGGACCCCTGACCATTAGGTCCAGTCGTGGCCGACTCTGGGGTTGCAGCGCTCATCTCGCTTTATTGACCAAGGGAGCCGGCTGACAGCTTCCGGGTCATGTGGCCTGGAATGACTAAGCCGCTTCTGGCGAACCAGAGCAGCGCACGGAAACGCCGTTTACCTTCCCGCCAGAGCGGTACCTATTTATCTACTTGCACTTTGATGTGCTTTCAAACTGCTAGGTGGGCAGGAGCAGGGATTGAGCAACAGGAGCTCACCCCGTCGCGGGGATTCGAACCACCGACCTTCTGATCGGCAAGAATAGAAAGCAGTTAAAATTGAGTTTATGAATATAAGGGAATAGAGGACTTAGTCTTGCTGGTTTGATGTGCTTTCAAACTGCTAGGTTGGCAGGAGCAGGGACCTTTCTGGATGCTTTACTCAAAAAGAAAACCAAGGTGGGTATGAGTGGGTTGGTTATGATGATGATACTGAGAATAACTCTTATCCCATGCATTGCAAGAGCGTTTATGCAACCTGCTATAAAAATTCAAGCACAATCCAGCATGACAAAATAAACCTCCCCCTCTTTGCAAAAGGAGGAAGTTCAGAAATACACAAAAAAGGCCTCCAGTTTGGGGATCTGTATGCATTTTGTGGTGCAGCTTCCAATTATGAAGACAGTTTCTTGCCCTTCCAATCTTCGCCTGGTGCCCACCCTCTCCATAACCATATAATTTAAGCAGACGGGCGTGGCTTGTCAAAGTCACAGATTTTGACCTTTCCTCCCCTCCGTCATCAACCTCCTCGCCAGGAGCAGCCTACATGGTGACGTAGGACTACAACTCCCATCATGCACGCTGGCTGAGGCTGATGGGAGTTAGAGTCCAACATCAGGAGGGCGCCAAATTGATTCAGCAATGCTTGCAGGGACCGCCTATTCGCTTGCATCTGTCAATTCAGATGCAATTAGGGTGATCAGATTTTTTCAGTTCAAGGCGCAGGAAACGAGGCTGGCAGCTCCCCCTAGAAATTGCTTCCTACTAGTACTAATAATCTCCTTTAACACTGCAGTGTGATGAGTGTACTGCAGCACAGTGCAACACAGTGAATGTTCGCTTATTGGAGTCTATCTATGAATTGCTTCTCATAAAATATATTGAAGAGACTTCACAGTAAAAATGAATGTAAAATGATCCCAAATGTAAAAACAGAACAAAAAAACCAACCACCCAAAATAACCCCAAATGTAGAAAAAATGATCTGCATATATGCCAGTGTGGTATTATTATCATAATTAACATCAATATTTTTAATATATTTATTTATACCCCACATTTTGGTTAGAGTGCCAGACTAGGATTTGAGAGACTAGGGTTCAAATTCCACACCCACCCTCCTTGGCTATGAGGCTCACTGGGTGTGTTGCTACCTCTCAGCCTAATCTACCCTCACAGTGTTGTGGGAATTAAATAAGGAGGGGGAGAACCATGGACACCACCCCAAGCTCCTTGGAGGAAGAGGTGGGATATAGATGGAATAAGCAAAACAAACAAATACAACCTAAATTTGCCAGCAGATGATTGAACTCCACCTCACAATAGTGACACCTTGAAAGCACCTTTAATCTGCTTTAACTTTTCACTAAGTGAAATTTTACTTCTCAGGAGTTGCTACCACTGCATGTTGTGCAATCATAATTAAAACCAATGTTTTAATCAATATACAATATATTGCATAAAAATACAATGCAGTGGTACCTCAGTTTTTGAGCATCTTGGAAGCCGAATGTTTCGGTTTCTGAATGGCCAAAACCCGGGAGTAATTGCTTCCATTTTCAAACATGCCTCAAAAGTCAATCAGCTTCTGCTGCGCTTTCCCCCCCTTTTTTTCTGCATTAACTCTGCCGACTGCCCTTTGCGCCTCATTTGCTGAATGTTTCAGAAGTCGAACGGTCTTCCGGAACGGATTATGTTTGACAAACGAGGTTCCACTGTGTATGAACTAACTTGAACCCTGCATCATTGAAAACCCTTCTTTGTGTGACCCCTATGAGAGGTCCTGAGGGTGGCAACACTAGAACGAGCCTTTTCTGTGTTGGCTCCTCATTCAGAGGGTGGCCGCATCTGGCCGCATCCATCCATCCCACCTTCGTTGCCAGTGTTAAGTTGTGGGTGAACATATCAGATGACACAGCGATTCTTCAAACAGCTCTTGTTTATTCACAGGCCAGAACAGAACTGAGCTGAAGGGTTCAGCCAGCTTGCTTATATAGAGCTCCACTACAACGCAAGAGTAACCATTTTCTGTAACTATCCAATCACTGAACGTCACTTTCAATTCCTTATCTGCATATGTGGACCTGAGTGAAAACTATCTACAGTATCCCCCTGCTGGCCCAGGGTGAGAACTTCAGTACATAACACTCTCCAGGGAGGGTCGCCTGGCACATTCTCTACATATATTTAGGCGCTAAGCCTTCTCCCAGACCTTTGGCTAATTAAACAATCCATGGTCTTTAAAACTGGAGAAGAAGTGTGTTATTGTTTTCATTGTTTGCAGCAGCGTAGCTAGCCCTCAGGTGCCCAGGGTGGTTGGTGTGTGTGCCCTGCGCCCAGGGGAAGAGTGAACTGCCCATTGCGTGGGGTAAGCTGGGGCAGGGCGCAGTGTGGAGACTTACTGCCACCTCCCCCGCAGCTGTAGAGTGGGAGGCTGCAGGTGGACACAAGCATTTTGACCACCACATCAGTCCCAGGAGAGATGCGTGACTTGGGCACACTGTAGGCCCCGTGATAAGTGCCGCCCCCCACAGTCTGGCGCCCAGTGCCCCCTGTCCCGCCTGGCTACACCTCTGTGATCCTCGGATGAAGGACAGTATGAAAAATTAACAAATACAAACAACAACCATTGGCGTAGCATGGGTTGTCAGCACCCGGGGCAAGGCAAGTAATTTGTGCCCCCTAACCTGTGGATTGCGCCCCCTAACCCGTGGATTTGCACCCCCTAACCCTAACCCCCAGATGTTGCGCCCAGTGCGGCCGCCCCCCCACACTACGCCACTGACAACAACAGCAAATAAAAATTCATGCAATTAAAAACAACCAATTTCTAACAGACGCAAATGAATAAACGAAATGAAAATTCTATAATGAATTCCATAAATGAAACCAATTTCTAACAGACACAAAAATTTAAAATTGCAAGAGGACAAAAGAAACACAGCAATTTCTATGTGGTTTGGTATGATTTTATCAATTACACAACTGATGGAGCATGTGGCAGAGCAGTACCTGCAGTGCGTAATACAGTCTGTCATGTCTAAATTATTTTACCTCCTCTCCCCCCTCATCGTTCTCTTCTCCTCCATTCCTTATTATTTTTTAGTTTTAATTCAGGTATGCACAACTAGTAGTGAAGAGATGGAAAGTGAAACATGTAAATCCAAAATACTGACAGTTTTTAAACTATTGCTTTTCTGTATTCTCCAGTTTAGCATCATACCGCATGCAACATATCACATTGCAAATCAACTGCTTGCGTTTTCTCCAATGACTGTCTGCAAATTCAGTACAGTATTTAGTTTTCAATTTCTGTTAACTTATCTTTGGATTGTTGTTGCTCCCTTAAGTTGCTGTGAGCATATGCAAACAAAAATGTGTATTTCTGTGCAGCAACATTTGCATTTTTGAAAATGAAACCCCATAAAAATTAAATTGTTGGTGGGGGACGCACGGACGTGAAACCAGTTTCAAATCCAGTATAGATTTGCAAGTGGATTAAGCTTGCCACTTAAAATATGTACTATCCCACACACACTATTTACTTTTACACTTGGGGTGTTTACTTCCTTTTTGACAGCTCGGTTCTTCTTTTCTCCCGCTCCGTCAAGGCTGAAAAGCCCTAGCTAGAGGGCTCAATGGAAGGAGTGAGCGTGGGGAAAAGGGGGCGTGGCTCGCCCCTTTGCAACAGCGTCTCCGCGTTCCATCCGGGAAGTAAGGGGCGGGGCTTAACCCCTTACACGCCCACCCGCTTTGTAAACCTGGGAGGCGATTTCCGTGCTCGCCTGGGCAGCAATGTCAGGCCCCAATGGAGAGCCGCACCTGAGCCTGGGGAGGGGCGAGGAAGAGGAGCGGGAGGACGGCGAGGACCACAATGGCTTCGGGGAGGCAGGTAACACAGATAAGCCTTCCAAAAGCAGCAGGGCCCCCCTCCCGCGATGTCCCCTTTTCAACACAGCCCTCCATCCTTTAGATCGCTGGCTGGGTTTGACAGCGCAGTTTTTAAGCCTTCATTCATATCGGTGCGGGATGCACTTACCTGAGATCAAACCTTTCGGCCCTCGCAAACGTCAGTTCTAGCTTTGTGCAGCATCAGGCTGGTTTTCACGCGCTCTTCTCTTACTCAGGCGAGCAAGAGTCGTCGTCAGAGTTCAAGGGCACGTTGCGACCAAGGAAGAAATGCTCAAGGAGCGGGTGAAGCGGGCTTCTCGAGGGGTGCGGTCCGGGGAGGGTCCTGATGGTCAGGCAGAGAGACTGCATTTGGCCCCTGGTACAGAGCACGTATTAAGGGACGCGGGTGGCGCTGTGGGTTAAACCACAGAGCCTAGGACTTGCCAGACAGAAGGTCAGCGGTTCGGTAAACGGCGTTTCCGTGCGCTGCTCTGGTTCGCCAGAAGCGGCTTAGTCCTGCTGGCCACATGACTCAGAAGCTGTACGCCGGCTCCCTCAGCCAATAAAGCGAGATGAGCGCGGCAACCCCAGAGTCAGCCACGACGCGATGTAATGGTTAGGGGTCCCTTTACCTTTACAGAGCGCGTATAGGATTGCTGCATTAGGAGTAAAGCAGGTTTGAACCTCGCTGAGTAACCTGTAGGAACTGTGCCTCGTTACAAGTACAGGCCCCCCATAGTCTAGCTTTCTTCAATATTAAATAACAATAATCCCTTCCTGTAGAAAACTACTATGTACAGGCTCCCAGTACGTTTCCGAGCACAATTCAAAGTGTTGGTGCTGACCTTTAAAGCCCTAAACAGCCTCGTTCCAGTATACCTGGAGGAGCGTCTCCACCCCAATCATTCCGCCCGGACACTGAGGTCCAGTGCTGAGGGCCTTCTGGCAGTTCCCTGACTGTGAGAAGCCAAATTACAGGGAACCAGGCAGAGGGCTTCTCGGCAGTGGCACCCACCCTGTGGAACGCCCTCCCACCAGATGCCAAAGAGAACAACAAGTAGCAGACTTTTAGAAGACATCTGAAGGAGCCCTGTTTAGGGAAGCTTTTAATGTTTAATAAACTATTGTATTTTAATATTCCGTTGAAAGCCACCCAGAGTGGTTGGGGAAACCCAGCCAGATGGGCGGGGTATAAATAAATTATTATTATTATTATTATTATTATTATTATTATTATTATTATTATTAACAAATCTGGAACCATTCTTACTGATTTCTAGGCTTCGTTATTCGATTTAGTGAATCAGAGTGCCTTCCATCAGCTTTGGCTGGTGACCCAGCTGCTCCCCTATCTGAACAAGGATAGCCTAACTTCTGTTGTCCGTGCTCTGGTAACTTCTAGGTCAGCGCTATACCTGGGGCTGCCTCTGTGGGGCCACCTCTGAAGACAGTTCAGAAACTTCAGAAATCTGGTGCAGAATTCAACAGCGACATTGCTCAAGGGGCGAGACGGTTGGAGATATTACACTGATCCTGGCCCAACTGAACTAGCTGTCACTTGGTTTCCAGGTCCAATTCAAAGTGCTGGTTTTGACCTATGAAGCCTTAAATAGCTCAGGACCACAATACCTCCAGGACTGCCTCTCCTCGTATAAACAGTCTCAGACCCTGCAATCATCCTCTGAGGCCCTTCTTTGTGTGCTTCCTCCGCAAGAGGTCCAGAGGGTGGCAACATGAGAACAGGGCCTTCTCTGCAGTGGCTCCCATTTGTGGGATGCTCTTTCCAGGGAGGCTCACCTGGAGCCTTCATTGCATACCTTTAGGCACCAGGTGAAAACATACCTCTTCTACCAGGCCTGTGGCTAAACAATCTATGGACTACGGATGGTGGTATTGTTTTTGTTTGCTACCAGGATATGTATTTCTGTGTTTTTATATTGTAAACTGTCCTGTGATGCTCATATGAAGTTTAAAGAATAAATAATAATAGTCTGGTCAAACTGTTTCTGGGCAGTGGATCTTCAGACTGACTGGGTTGGGGACTCCTATTGTTGAAGGGTTTACTTCATGCAACTCTACCAAATCCCTTCAGATGGAAAGATATAACGTCAGGGGAAAGTCTTAGCTTGACTGTTCTCACTCTTAGCGCAGCAAATGTGTGCATGTTTGGAGGACAAGTCTAACTCTGGTTACAATCCTGTACCCATTTACCATTGGCTGTGGCTCTTAGAGCTGAAGTCCCCAGAGGCAGTTTGATTGATTTAAATTATTTAAATCATTTTTTTTTCTTTAAAGTCTCTGCCTGGTAACAGGGCAGATTTAAACACTTTAGAATAATTTTCCATACAAGTACAGCTGCAGTTTGCTGCAAGTATGGTAGTTTAAAACTGTTTTTCTCCCATGTGTACATTTTTGTTGATTTGATCTATTCAGTTAAATCCCATGGTTGAGTCTTTCTGTGCCTGCCTGCCTGACAACCTGCTTCAAGTGGATTCTGTGGCCTCCAAAGTATTGGACTCCGATTGGGATGATGATGATGATGATGATGATGATGATAAATTTTATTTATACCCCACCCCACCCTCCCCGGCCAGAGCCGGGCTCAGGGTGGCTAATAACAATTAAATTTCAGTAAGGTAAAGTTAAAGGGAGCCCTGATCATTAGGTCCAGTTGTGGCCGACTCTGGGGTTGTGGCGCTCATCTCGCTTTATTGGCCGAGGGAGCCGGCGTACAGCTTCCAGGTCATGTGGCCAGCATGACTAAGCCGCTTCTGGCGAACCAGAGCAGCCTACAGAAACACCGTTTACCTTCCCGCCGGAGTGGTACCTATTTATCTACTTGCACTTTGACGTGCTTTTGAACTGCTAGGTGGGCAGGAGCAGGGACCAAGCAACGGGAGCTCACCCCGTTGCGGGGATTCGAACCGCCGACCTTCTAAACAATTTAAAATACAGGTTAAAATGCAATTTAAAATGCAGCCTCATTTTAAAAGTCAAAACCATAAGGGGAGGGAAACATAAGGGTCAGACTGAGTCCAAACCAAAGGCCAGGTGGAACAGCTCTGTCTTGCAGGCCCTGCGGAAAGATGTCAAGTCCCGCAGAAATGATGTTGTAGTCCACAGAATTAAGAGGGAACTGGCTTCCCTGCCCCTGAATTAGCAGCTGTCTGGTTGATACGGACCTTGAACCCAGGTCTTGTTCTGTTTGTAGGTGCCACTGGCTACTGACTTAATTTTGCACTGTCAATTAATGCTAGAACAAAAGCTCCGATTTTTGTACTCAGGTCATCTTACTCCCTCTCTCTCTGCTTTCCCCAACCAGAATATGCAGCTATAAATTCTATGCTGGACCAGATCAACTCTTGTTTGGATCACCTGGAGGAGAAGAACGACCACCTGCACGCCCGCTTGAAGGAGCTGTTGGAATGCAACCGTCAGACACGCCTGGAGTTGCAGCAGCTGAGCGAAGGCGAGGATGGGGAGAACGACACGCAGAGACCTGAGCCAGACACTTAATGTCCACCAACTTTATGTGGGATAAAAGGAGGTGTAGGCACATGGTTGCTGCTTCCAGTGGGACCTCCCCTTCACCATGGGGTTAGTTTGAGTAGAAAAGGTGCTTTTGGTTCGTGTGTTTGTTTTAAATATCTCCTACCTGCTCTCCTCTCCTCCGGAGTTGTGGTTATGGCTGCTTATGTTGTTAAGCTCTCAAGGAAACAGGGTCTGCTTGTTTGTGAAGGGTAGAGGGCCAGAACTGGATAGGTCTACACGTCAGGAATTACGTTGAGCCGTGTCCTTTCTGGATGAATTTACCATGTCAAGAATTGGAAGGCTCTTGAGGAAAATCTGATTCCCAAGGTTGCTAGCCCCTAGTTCTGTCTGGCTAGATGTACAGTGGTACCTCGCAAGACGAAAAACGCGCAAGATGAAAGAGTTTTCTGTTTTTTGCGTCGTTCTGCAAGACAAATTTCCCTATGGGCTTGCTTCGCAAGACGCAACGTCTTGCGAGTTCTTGTGAGTTTGTTTCCTTTTTCTTAAAGCCGCTAAGCCATTAATAGCCGCTAATCCGCTAATGGGCTTGCTTCGCAAGACGAAAAAACCGCAAGACGAAGAGACTCACGGAACGGATTAATTTCGTCTTGTGAGGCACCACTGTAGTTCCATTATGAGATACATGAAACAAGTCTCCTTAGTTTTGACAGAAATTGTCAGGGCCGTCTTAAGCATATCCAGCGCTTTGGTGCAAAGATCCCTCCAGCAGCCCTACCCCCCCATTTCCCAGATTTGTTGACCTTTTTTAAGGGGGAGGGACTCCAGACTTGTTGATCTTTTTTTTTAGGGAGCTGTCACCACGCTTACACATTATCTCTAATAAGCCCTTAGAACAAAATAAAAGGCAGAAGAAAATCTAGTGAAAGCAAGACTCATTCAAGACTCAGCAGTTCTTCTAATTCGTCCTCATGATTCAAATCAACACATATCAAAAAGTTAAAGCAATCACCAGTTTGTTGTTCTTTAAATAAATTGATAAAATCACAGAGAATGAAGTCCCCGGCCATTTTGTGTTTAAGTACAAAGATGACGTTTTCAAATATTGGGTGGGTGGGTGTGGGTGTAAAGCAGTGACATCCTGAACCTAAAAAGGATCCAAAACTAACTGCACTTACCAGAGAGTAAGCCCTGCTGAATCTAATAGGCCCTTAAAACCCGCTCCCATCTTTAAATGACTTTTTGTTGGTGTTTGTTTTTAACCAACTGCACAGAGAGCACGCTCTCGAGTCCATGCTCACCTCCGAACTGAGTCCTAATGGTAGTGCACCCACCATAGCTTTCCCCTCCCACCCGAAATCTGAATGAATCCCTCCTCCACCTTTTTCCTCAATGGAAGGGACGGGGGGGGGGGGCAACATTCTTGGTGCCCATCCCCATCCTCCCTGCTACTGCTGCGGGGCGGGCAGGAGGGAGAAGGGCGCCGCACAGCTCTGCACATCGCTGCCTTCTCTCCTAAGCAGGAAGCAAGAGAACATAGCTGGCTGTAGGAAGAGCTGCTGTTGTCACCGCCGCTGCCCAGCATGCCATCGCAGCTGTTCCTGATCGGTCCCGGACTCCCCCTGCTGGGCATCCCGATGGGTGGGCGCCGTGGCGCAGGGCACCACTAACCCTAATGGGTAAGACGGCCCTGGTTATTAGACCTCTGTCTCTTATAAACACCTTTAAATTAGGAGGGAATAGTAGTTGATGAGCTTTCCGGGATGGCAATTGCATTGGCAAACATGCTCATCATTACAAGGCTTATTTCCTGGCATTAGTTCTTTGGTATAGCAATCGCTGGATGTGCAGAATTCTAAATTCAGTAACCTGCTTCATTTCATTATAGACTGCAGTGAGTGACTGGCACCCATACCAGATTACCCAGAATTCCTTTGCCAAAGGGATGGCAATAAACAGGTTTAAAAGCAGCCAAAGTTTACAATGTTGATGTGCACATTGTGGAGTTGTATCTGGTTTGCCATGATGGGCAGTGCTTCTGATTTAAAATCCTATTTTCCTTTTACTTTGAAGCAAACGTTTATATTAAGGGGGGTGGGCGAGAACAGCTCTTGATATTGAGCTGTAAAGGGCAGCTCCTTCCTTGTCTCATCTCATCCATTTATCAAGAAAGCAGTAGTTACAGGTAGGTAGCTGTGTTGGTCTGCCGTAGTCAAAACAAAATAAAATAAATAATAAAATAATAAAATAAAAAATGCCTTCCAGTAGCACCTTAGAGACCAACTAAGTTAGTTATTGGTATGAGCTTTCGTGTACCAAAAGATATCTGCTTGAGTGACAAAACCCGGAAGTAACCCGTTCCAGTACTTCCAGGTTTCGGCACGTCTGTATCCCGAAAACGTGCCACCTGAAGTGTCAATAATCCGAGGTATGACTGCATTTTATTTTGTTTTGACCAAGAAAGGAAACATAGCTTGTTCAGCAATAAAATCAGCCATGAGATAGGCAGGGTCATTCCTTTCCCTCGCAAAATAAGTTGGCCAGAGGCAAAAAGGAGTGTTTGGTTCCCTTTTATGAAAAAGGGTCACTGCCATGTGGTTTATCCTCATGACTCAAAACACCCAACCACAAGCCCACAAGTGATGGTTGGGTCTAAATGCAGTCCAGAGAATATTAATAGAACACCACACAGTTATTAAGTATTTAAAAATTGTGGTGTTACAAATGGGAGCCCTGCCATTTAACATGGAATACAAATTGAGCTGTCAAGTTGTTGCAACCAAAAGATTGAATATAAGACCATTTTTTTGGCCTGGGGTGGGAGATAGCGTCTTGCTGCATTTTGAACAAGGGATCAGGATTGAGGAGTCTGGCTTGGCGTGAACAGGCTTTAGTCAATATTGTAATATAAAGCAAGACTCTGTTCAGATTTAGACGGTGGGTGGGAGGGAATCTCCTGGGCCTGTGCTTTGCAGGGTGAGACCAACACAAACAACTTAATGGTTGTGTCCAAGTAAGTTCTACTCAGAGCAGACCCATTGAAATGTATGTTGCTAGGGAAGTCATAGCTATCACTTTCAGTGGGTCTACTCTGAGTTAACAGCAAACACTGGAGACAACCCCAGGGGCTCAGCCTCACTGAGGTGCCCTGTGGCAACACTTGCTTATTTAGGAATGTGACATATTAAGAACGCATGGTTTTCCCAAAATGCAAAACATGGGAGGTTGCCTTGCACTGTGTCACAGCTCTCCAGGGTTTCAGGGAGATAATTTTTTCCAGGCATATCTGGAGATCCTAGAGACTGAGCTGGGACCTTCTGAATAAAATACACGTTGCAACATTGAGCTCAGGCCCTGCCCCACACAGATTCAAAACAGGCCATGCAACTCTTCTTCATCTGTATATATATATATGTGTGTGTGTGTGTGTGCGCGCGCACAGCTAAGTCCCACAAAGCAAGTCCCACTGAATTCAGTTATAGGGTAGTGGTAGAGATGACTCTGGTTGACCTTTTTTCTACTAGTGCCCGCACGCGTCATCAGTTGCGTCTATACATTTTTCAGTGCTGCTTGCTGACCCTTGACATCACTGAATATACAGATTGATTTAAAATTAAGACACACCACAGCTTGGTGATAAAGCTGTGGGTATGGTTGGTTTCAGTCATTGTTCTTTTTAAATTAAGTTTCCTATTGATTACTTTTTCCATGTTTTCCCCTAAGCAATGGTGCAAATGTGACCATTAAAAGATAAAGGTAAAGGGACCCCTGACCGTTAGGTCCAGTTGTGACTGACTCTGGGGTTGCAGCGCTCATCTCGCTTTATTGGCTGAGAGAGCTGGTGTACAGCTTCCGGGTCATGTGGCCGCTTCTGGCGGACCAGAGCAGCACACGGAAACGCCGTTTACCTTCCCACCAGAGCAGTACCTATTGATCTGCTTGCACCTGACGTGCTTTTGAACTGCTAGGTTGGCAGGAGCAGGGACTGAGCAACAGGAGCTCACCCTGTAGCGAGGATTCGAACCACTGACCTTCTGATCGGCAAGCCCTAGGCTCTGTGGTTTAACCCACAGCGCCACTCATGTCCAATTAAACTAAGCTAAATTTGCAACTCAACAGTGTATATTATTCATACTGCCATTTTGTTCTTACATCTAGGCTTTGTATCTTTTTGGCAGACAGTGTATATATTTGGCATGCTTTCCTTTTTCATCTATCTTTATGAAATGTCTTTATGAAATCTTGCTATATAGCAGCCTTCCCCAATTTGATATCCATCTAGATGTTTTGGACAGCTCCCATTAGCCTCAGCCGGCAAGAAGTGTGCCCAGGAAAAAAGAGTCCAGCAACATCTGCCAGACTGCAGGTTCCCCATCACAATGCTAAAGCAACTGATCCAATTTAGAATTTAACAGCATGGCTCATGGTCCTTTATTTCTATTATTTAATATTAACCTGTGTACTCCTTGTACTACTTAACTATCAAATTAAACAATAATTAAATGATCCTCTTTATCTATCCTGTTACGAAATTTCTTATTTGTAGTACTAACATGCTACTTCAACCAAGGTCCACCCAAGCTAGTGTCATGGCCACAGACCTCTGCAGCTCTGAAAAGGAGATGGATCCACGTTCTGGTCCTTCCCTTGTGGATCTACAGCCTGCCTTCCCTAAATCCTGAGGAGAAACCTCTGCCACCAAGCTCAGGCTGGTCCTCAGATTACTTGGGAGGCAATCAGGAAAGCCCAGAGAGATCCCCCAAGCTGGGAACCCCATTGAAGAATCCAACATCTACAGGTAGTACAGGCCAGAAGGTGGTCAATAAGGCTGCTGTGAATGACTACCCAGCCCTGCTATAAAGTCCCATCCAGTTGCTGCAGAAATTTGCTGAAACTGTTTAGATGTTTTGTCTAGTCATCCAGCATGGCTGCATGGGGAGCCAGGAACAACTGTTTTCCCCTTGCTGGGTCATCACTCCTGCTTGGCGATGGGCACCCCTGCAGCCCAAAACACCCGGTATTCTTTGCAATAATCCTAGAAGAAACCAAGCGGTCCTCCAGAACTTGGGCTATGGCCCACAGATACCTTCTGCAACAGGGTGTACTCTGCAGTAAGAGTATTTAGGACCAGTCTTTCTCAGCTGAATCATGGTGTTGACATGTTTGTACTAAGCGAATCCAGTGTTTACCAAAATGGTTAGGTTTACTATTTCTAAGAAAAGATAAATGTGAGTTAAGTATGGAGTATGTTGCATCTGGCCTCCGTTTGTTGTTTGTCTTTCACTGCCCCCCCCCCCCAAACTTGGGTGGCACACTCCTGATTTAGTGATTTGTGTAAAAGCATTGCCCACTTTTCTCTAGTAATTCCTGGTTATGGCTCAAGAGAAGAAATATGAGGAACATGAAGCCCTCTCCAGCTACTCTTGGACTCTTTAACTCCCATCAGCCCCAGCCAGGAATGATGGGGATTATAGTGTAGCAACAACTGGAGGGCCGGGGATTCCTCATCCTTGCTCTAGAAAGAAGCCAGTACTTGTAGATGACCAGTATTTTTCTAACTTGAGTCTCCAGCTGTTGTTGGACCACAACTCCCATTATTCCCAGTGAGCAGGACCAGTGGTCAGGCATGATGGGAGTTGAGGTCCAACAACCGATGGGAGATCCATGGCATTAGCAATGTTTCCAGATCACAATGGGATTGGACTCTTCAGTCATTGCACTTGGGATTGATGTCAGTTTGTTGCTATGAAGTTCTAACTCTGTGTCACCCTTTCAAGCCTGTGAAATGTCTAATTATCACTATAATCTCACGATAAGAGCTCAAAGACCAATTTTACTCTGAATAACCTCCAACGTTTCTAAAGATGCAACTTTTAATAAATCAAGAGTGATTATGGAAAAAGTCTCTGTGGGTGTTCTGTTTCAGTGGGATCTATTCTAATCCAGCCCCATTTCAATGTAATGCTAAAAAATTACATAAAACCGTAGAGTTGGAAGGTGACCATGAGGGTCATCTAGTCCAACCCCCTGCAATGCAGGAATCTTTTGCCCAATGTAGAGCTTGAACTCACAATCTGAGATATCTCAAGTTGCTTCTATGAACATAGGCTTAAAATGCAAATGTCAGTTACATCTGAGATTGGAGAAAGGGAGCGTGTGACACACCAGGTTCTACTGAGAGCTGGAGTCCCATCAGCCCCAGTCTGAACAGCCAATAATCTGGGGTGTTGGGATCCAATTAACATTTGGAGGGCCACATATTCCTCAAATACCCAGCTTCCCCCCACACTGTATTTGCAAAAAAATGCAAAATATTTTAGTGGCTCTATTAAAAAGCAGGAAGTTGAGGTGGAAGATCATATGCTGGATGCTTTAAATGACTTTAAATTCTCTACACCAGCCTTTCTCAACCTTGGGTCAGAACTCCCGCCATCCCTAAGTGAGCCAAGGATGGCTGGAGTTGTAGTCCAATAAGAGCTGGAGCCCCAAGGTTGAGAAAGGCTGTTCTACAGAGTCCTTTTCCTGGTCCAGTGGGTTCAAGAATTGCCACGAAGAGAAATGCTAACAGCAATCCTGTTATCGAGTAGACATGCAAAGCCTTGGATTCACCCCACCCTTAAATCCTTCAGAACAAAAGCAGCAACAAAACTACAGCATACTTTTATTTCTCTAAAAGGAGGTGACAAGGGGGGAAAGATGGTGTGTGTGGGGGGGGACAGAAAAGGAATAAGGCTTTTCCAGCAAAAGAAAAAAAAATTAAACGAATTAAGCTCCCCCCCACGAAATAGGCAGCTTAATCTGGCCCTCTACCTAGCCAACCAGCTGTGATGAAAAGAGGGTGTCCGCTTCCTTTCCCAGGCCTCAGCCTTTTGCAGATGCACCTGCTCCAGCATCTGCCGAGACCCTCCCTACAACCATGGAACTCTTCCACCTTCACAGGAAGTCCTGATCCTTCCCTACAGCAGCAGTGGCCTGTCTCCCCAAGGAGCTATTGCTAGCAGCCGGGAGATGGCCCTTTCACCTCCTCCACGATGGGCAGCGCTCCACACACATCATCTATTCAAATTGTGACTCTGCTCTGCAGCGGAAGCCTCTTCTCCTGAAGACTGACATGCTTCCACTAACACCGTGATTTGCTTTCCTACACTAGGAGCCTCTGTTTTACAATCCATCTTGTCAATGGCGGCGGCAGCAGCAGGAGCAGGAGCAGGAGCAGGAGAAGCAGCAGGAGCAGGAGGAGTCGGAGTCTGCAGGCCGCTCAGCTCCTGCTGGGGATTATTGGATTTGTCCACAAATGCAGTAGCAGGCTGGAGTCTCGTGGCTTTGTACCGCTGCAATTGAAAATAAAAGGAATTAAAGGTTACTGGTAATCTGGTCCCCAGTGTGAGGATGCCGCCCCACAAACATGTGGTGGGCAAACCTGCAGCTGGGAGCAACTCCTCCCTCAAGAGGGTCTCTACCCTTGAAAGCCAGTGGCCCTGATGCAGTCCCAGGGGAACACAACCCAGCACTGTGCTTTATTTTTACCTAAGATGCATGCTAGTCCTCATGGCTTCAGATAAATCTGTGGGGAGTGTAGAAGAGATGTGGTGCTGAGTAAGATTTCCAGTGGTTGGGGAGTCAAGACTTCAGGGTCCTTCAGGGCCCTTTGACTTAGTGACAAGCAAGACCAAATTTATATAGCAGGTATTACAGAACTGGGACGTGGGTGGTGCTGTGGGTTAAACCACAGCGCCTAGGACTTGCCGATCAGAAGGTCGGCGGTTTGAATCCCCGCTACGGGGTGAGCTCCCGTTGCTCAGTCCCTGCTCCTGCCAACCTAGCAGTTCGAAAGCACAAAGTGCAAGTAGATAAATAGGTACCGCTCTGGCGGGAAGGTAAATGGCGTTTCCGTGCGCTGCTCTGGTTCGCCAGAAGCGGCTTAGTCATGCTGGCCACATGACCCTGAAGCTGTACGCCGACTCCCTCGGCCAGTAAAGCGAGTTGAGCGCCGCAACTCCAGAGTCAGCCACGACTGGACCTAAAGGTTAGGGGTCCCTTTACCTTTTACTGCAGAACTGGTTGTGCATTTTTGCTGCATAATTTTTCAGGTTTTAGCATGAAATATGCACCAGTTCTCCACTGTACATTTGCTGCCAAATGGGTAGTATCACACGTAACAAGTTTGACAGCTACTGACACTGTCCAATGTAACACAGAGACACTCAGACTAGTCTGAAGAGAGAATGGGAACTGAGTTAACCTGAAATCCGAATTGTTCCTCGGGGGCAACCCCATGGTCTGTGCATTACAGCACTCAATCCCAGAAGCAGTAAATGAGCAAGTGCTGTCTGCAAAGTCTCTGCTCTTCAGGAAAAGCTACAGCTGCCACATCATTGATTTCAGCGTAACCTAAATCACAACTTGGGACGCGGGTGGCGCTGTGGCTTAAACCACAGAGCTTAGGACTTGCTGATCAGAAGGTTGGCGGTTCAAATCCCCATGACGGGGTGAGCTCCTGTTGCTTGGTCCCAGCTCCAGCTAGGTACCGCTCCAGCGGGAAGGTAAACGGCGTTTCCGTGTGCTGCTCTGGTTCGCCAGAAGCGGCATAGTCATGGTGGCCACATGACCCAGAAGCTGCACGTCGGCTCCCTCGGCCAATAAAGTGAGATGAGCGCCGCAACCCCAGAGTCGGCCACGACTGGACCTAATGGTCAGGGGTCCCTTTACCTTTACCTTAAATCACAACTAACTTGTCTCATAGAGAACTTAGTCTGGAATCAACCCCTTATAAACCATTTGGTCACATGCAGTTGGCCAGGATCCTTAATGAAGAGAAGGACCGTTCCTCTTGGAAAAGCAGACGGAATGGACAATATGACACAGCAGGACTGTCAGCCAGTGGGACAGACACTGATCTAGAAGCACAGAGCAGGCATTGGAGGGAAGGCTTGTGGTGGGAAGACAGCAGGGGTGTAATAGGAAGGAATTATGAAGCCTGGAGCCTAAAGGTTGATGCACAGGAGGAGCCATGGGGGGGGGGGGCGAGCAGACAGACATGGCAGAAGAGGGTCTCACCTGGAGATTCTCAAAATGCATCAGGGATTTGCAGTGGGCAAGTTGGGCAGCAGAGTCGCTATGGCAGAATTTGTGGCACAGCCGGCAGAGGAAGCCTACCACAGGGACCAGAAAATCCAGGCCTGTGAAATGAGGGAGGGGAAGGGAAGTCACAGATCACACTGAACAGAACCAAAATGAATTAATAAAACCTCCCTCTCCTCCACCTTATAAAGCATCGTGTGATACATAAACACAGGAAGCCCACAACTTACATGCATTTAACTTGTGCACATTCAGCTTTATGTGCTTAGCAAAAACATAATAAATAAATAAATAAAATTAAGAGGCAGAAAAGGGGCTGGGTGTCTGAGAAAAAGGACTTTGGCAATCCCACCTGGCATTGCACCCAATGCGTTTTGACTATGCGTGATTTTGGCTTTAAGCGCAGTCCCCCAAATGTAATCCCTGTTTAAGTCGAGGGCTTACAGCATATGTGAAAATGGGTAGGGGGATTTATTTATTTAATATTTTTTTAAAAAAGAGTAATATTTATTAAAATTTCAAAAAGTTACAAAAATAAGAAAAAGATAATAAAACAAAAAAATACAAAAAACTGAAAAATAAAAACATTTAAAAACAAATCAATTTTTCCATAACTTATCTTTCATTTACTTGTTTCCTTGACCTCCTCATGCCTCCCTTTTTTTGTATTCTAGTTCAATTAGTTAATTCAGCAAATCCTTTCCATCTTTGTTTTTATCTTAGTCATTTATCTTAATATATTGTACCTTTACATTCTCACCTGTTGACAACCCATTTTTACCTACACCTTTATAACATTACTTCTAAAACCACATAACTTCATTCCAGCATCCTTCTAACATTCCTTAATTTTACAATGTTTCTGTGTAGATAGTCTTTAAATTTCTTCCAGCCTTCTTTTATTTAATATTTTAAAAGGCAATGTTGCTCTTGTTAAACAAGGAAAGCATTTTTTTTAATAGAGCGCTTTCTGCTCACTATAGTCCAGTTGCACAGCTGATAATCAGGCAGCTCTTTCTAGCAGCTGGATCAAATGGAAAAGTGCAAAGTGGGTGGGTGGGTGTGCGCACACACACACACACAAAAAAACCAACCCACACACGAATACACAGAAAGAAAGATAATGAATGGATAACCAAAATACAGTGGAGAAATAAACACATAATTAGATATCTTGGAATATAGGTTACAAATTTGAATATATAGTAAAGACTAATCACCAAAAGCTGTTTTGTGAGTTGGGAGAAATCAATTTTGGAATTCCTTATCTATCTCATGGTATGGGAAAGTATTTATTGTAAAAACGACTGTCCTACCCAGAATTTATTTATACTCCTAAACATTCCATTAGTATTCCATCTGAAATACTGTCAAAATGGCAGAGATTGATACAGCATTTCCTATGGAACAAAAAACCACTTAGGGTAGCTGCCCAAAACTCTGTATAAAAAACACAAGCAGCAGCGATATGGCAGCACCTAGAATAAACAGTTATTATCGCGCAACAAAATTGGCTATATTAAAATAATGGTTTAAAGAATATCCAGTATTGGAGGTGGAAGAAATAACAATAAAGAGAAATCTTAAATATCTGCTGTTTTAAAGAAAATTATTGGGAATCTTACTTTGAAATCCTTCCCTCAGTATTAGCTACTGTAAGAGCCTGGCCTGAAAGTAAAAACAGGTTATCTATGGGCCTATTGCCTTTAGTGTCCCTATTTTATAATGAATTTCTAAATCTAGGGTAGTTACAAGATTTCAAGTAATGGCAAAATACTAGTTTAGAAAGCATAGATATGGTGCGGAGGGGCTGTAGTACCAGGAAGTAATAAAACGAAAGAGCCCCAAGCCAGCAGCAATTGTGATGGTTTCCTTACCATAGATGGTATCTGGACAGTATTCCTCACTCCCTCCAGAATCTTCCAGTGCTGCTTCCTTCAGCCCAACATGCATGGAAACAAGAAATGGGAATAAGAGAATTGTGGGGTTGGAAGGGACCCCAAGCCAGCGTCATCCATTCCACGGTGAAGGGAAGCTCCTGTGCAAACTAAAGTTGAGGTCACGAGAGCATTTCACAAAATCACAGAACCAGAGTTGGGAGAAATCCCGCTCTCCAAGAGTCATCTAGCCAGACACTTTGCAACGCAGCAGGAGGAACGTTCCAATACACATGCATGAATTTACATGAATGCTGTAACAGGCAGCATTCAGCTGCAGCTCCTGAAAAAGTGGCTACCAGGATCCCATCTGGAACTGTGGGGAACCATTCCAGCCTCCATTTCTTTCTTTCTACCTGCCTGCCTGCCTGCCTCGCTCTCCCTTGTTGGTGTAATGTGAACAATGGGTTAAACTACACAGTGCCTGGGCCCATGCCTTAAGGAGCACATTCCTCATGTCCGGATGTTATGAGATAAGGGTGTCAGGTGCACTGGGTTACCATAGCAACACCAGCACTTGTTTGTTTTTTTAAAATGTATTTTTATTTTAAAAATTCTTGATTTACAAAAGTATGTGCAATGTCTCTCTCTCGTATTTTTTACTTAATATATAGGGTCTGGTGTCAGCGTTGCTTGTGCAGTTTCTTTGGTGTTCGCTTGTGTTCCTTTGGTGGTGAGAGAGGTTGGGGTTGGCTTAGGGTGTGGCTGTTCATTTGTGGTTGGCTGTGGTGGTCTTTGTTTTCATGTGTGAGTGGGGTGGGTGTTTTGGTTCAGTTTAGCTGTATTGATTTGTATGCTGTTGGTGGATTTTTGTCGTTGTCTTGCTGGGCTGTGCATGTGATTTGTCCCCGTGTCAGTTTCAGTTTACTGGTTAATTTTTCTAGTAAGGCTGTTTCCCATACTATTTGGTACCATTGGTCCATGCTTACTCCTGACAGGTCTCTCCTGTGTCTGGCTATGATGTTTCTGGCTGCTGAGAGTAGGTAGGTTATGAGTTCTTTGTGATATGAGTGGGCATTATTATCTTGGAATATGTTTAGTAGGGCCAGTTCTGGGCACTGCTTTCATGATACCTTGTCTACCATAGTTTTCGCTCCATAACACACATTTTTTTCCTCCTAGAAAGTAAGGGGAAATGTCTGTGCGTGTTATGGAGCGAATGCTTCCCTCCTCCGTGGCTCGCTTTGAAACAGCAAAGCGGGAGAAGAGCCGCTGAGTGGGGAGGAGAGAGGGACAGAGAGCCTGCTTCTTTAAAGGAGCAAACCTTGTATAATAATAATAAACAACAACAACAACAACAACAACAATAATTTATACCCCACCCTTCCCGGTTTAAAAACCGGGCTCAGGGCAGCTAACAGCAAATATAAAACATTGATTAAAACGTGACTTAAAAGCAGCATAAAAAACAACATAAAATGCAGCATCAATATCAATAAAATTCAAAAATTCGGGGGTCATTGGGGGGGACGGGACCCAGTCAAGTAGACATCAAATGATCACCAGGGCTAACTGGCCAAGTTGGTCCTACTAGGGCCAGCAAGGAGACCACAGAAGAATTTAAATGTCTTGAAGCAGAAGGAGCCAGCCGACCTAGTGCTCTCGAGATTTTGCTAGGCTACAATTCCCAGATTGAAGGTGTTCTCAGTAGTGGCACCATGACTGTGGAATGTGGTTCCCTCATAGGGTCAGCTGGTGCCAACCTAGATGGGTTTCTGTCACCACTGAAAAAATTAATCTGTTTACCCTGGCCTTTCAGTTACAATTAGGACCTATGATATCACCTTACCACATATGTAATTCCCATTCTGCATTTGTAAGAAGTCAATCTTTTAGTGTGCTGCACCCACCCCTTGGAACTCCCTGCTTATTGATATCAAGAAGGTGCCTTCACTTTATATTTTTTGATGTCTGCTAAAAAAAAAAAAAAAGGAATGTTTATCGACAAGCCTAACCCAGATGTTTAGAAAGTTGATCCAAGTTTTAATTTGTTTTTAGCTTATTGTTATTTTAATTTTTCGTATGTTTTAAATAATTGTTATTTTTGTGATACTTTTATTGTTTAGCTCTTTTTATAGCACGAGCAGCAAATTATAATGCATGGTTTAGTGTTACATCCAAATTCAGGGCTGGTATGTTGTGCTCCAAATAATGATAATAATATATTTATTTATACCCTGGCCTTTTTCCCTAACGGGGCTTATAGATTTATTTTTTTAAAAAAAGCTTTGATAAAAACATAGAAAAACCAATAAAAAACAATTAAGCATTGATAGAATTAAAACTATATACCTATATAAAATATGTTTAAAGCATACCAAAAATTACAATAAAAAGAAACCATGATTCCTACACCAAGATTTCATATTCTGATTTGGTGGGAAGCAATCTACAATGACCCAGTTTGAATGTAACACCAAGCTAGGAATTATGGTTTGCTGTGGGTCCCCAGAAGTTGTTGGACTACAACTCCCATCATCCCTGACCACTTGTCATGCTGGATAGGAATGATGGGAGTTGTAGTCCAACAACATCTGGGGACCTACAGGTTGAGAAACACTGTGCTAAAGGAACAGAAAACCATGATTTTGAGTGTCACTGTAGCAACCAAATGAGCCTTTTTCGGTTGCCAGTTGGGCACATCCAATGCAGCCACTGCTGCACTCCTTCTTGGAAAACATACCTGCTTGATGAGAGACTCTTTCTTATCCAGCTGTCCAGAGGCTCCCTCTTCTCCAGCATTTCCCTGCTGCTGCTGCTCCTCTTCTTCCTCCTCCTCCTCTTCCTCCTCTTCTTCTTCTTCCTCGTCATCTTCAAAGCAGCCAACAGCATCGACTGTTATGAGCTCCTCAGAATCCTCTGGCCCAGCCTGCTCCTTCTCCCCCAACTTCACCTGGCCAGACACAACAAAGGGAAGGTGAGAGACAGGAAGGACAGGTCTCTTAGGAGGCCTCTGTGTCACTGGAGGTTAATCAGCTGCAGGTGGAGTCACTCTGCCTTCTCCCTTTCCAGGATGCTGTTCAGCAGATGAAGCGGACTCCTGGCCCATGACAGGTAACAACAGCTTAAATGTAGTATAAACACTGACAAGTGGGAAACACTGGCCTGTGAATGCTTCAATTAGAGAACAGCCTTTACCAAAGGTGTCATGGACTTTGAAAGAAGCTCGAACTCAGGACGAAATGGAGAAACGAGCTAAGAGGAAGGCACGTTTGGCAAACCTTCACTGTGATCTACTCCTGCCCAGAAACGTGGAAGGATGTGTGGATCCAGAATTGGCCTCCACAGTCACTTACAGATACACTGTTAAGGCAGTTTTCATGAAAGACAATCTTACTCGGCCACAAGTGATGGCCAAAGAAGATTATATTGCTGTTAACCCATTCTGGGACCCTTACCACAAAGGGGCAAGTAAAAAATCTAATCAAAGTAAACAGGCCAGGGTCCCAGCAAGAGAACCCACAAGTCCTTGCAGTCTTGTGCACCTACAGGCCATAAAGCCCACAGACGGCATATTCTCCTGGGAGGGTCCATAGCTCAGTGCTACGACACTTGCTTTTCTTCCAAAAGTTCCCAGGTTCAATCCCCAGAATCTCCAGTTACAAAAAAGGCCACGTAGAAAGTGACAGGAAAGACCTTCCCCTGCCAGAGACTCTAGAGCAGTGGTTCTCAAACTGTTTTCTCTGGTTGAAACAAAATTAAAAAAAAAACAACCTTCCAGTAGCACCTTAGAGTGCTAAGTTTGTCACTGGTATGAGCTTTTGTGTGCATGCACACTTCCTCAGATACACTCAATCAGAAGTCACCAGACCCTCATATATAGTGAGAGGGTATTACTCAGAAGGGTGGTGGGAATGGGTGATTGGCTGATAGGTGTGGTAAACCTGTTGATGACTGTTAACAACTGCAATGGTCTTACAGGGAAAAGCAAGGGGTGAGATGGCTAAAAATGAGATAAGAATCCAATGTCTCTATTCAGACCAAGTCTCTCCATGGTTTTAAGTTTCACATTTTAAGAATAAAAATTTGTTTGTGCCACTCCAAATTTTTTATTGGTAAGAAATACACTTTTTTGGGGGGGGGACTCCTAGCAGTGCTTGATTTATAACTACTTTATAATATGACCACGGGACGTCCAGAAAGTATAAAGCAAGGCAGCTACATAAGAACACAAATCATTCCTACACACTTGATGCTGTCGCTCTCGTTTTGAAAATAAATTTACCCACATTCTGCAAATACAAAATCTCATACTATACGACACTGAAATGTTTAAATGTTTCTTTGATTGTCCTTGAATTTTCCTGCCACACTTGCCATCCTTCTTCTGCCACACCATTGTAGCACACGACACACCCTTTGAGAGCCACTGCCCTAGACAGCTGCTGCCGGTCACAGCAGATAATATTAAAGCAGATGGACAATTAAGTCTGGGAACATAGGAAGCTGCTTTATATTGAGTCAGACAATATAACTGGTCAATCTAGTTCAAGTACAGTGGTACCTCAGGTTAAGGACTTAATTCGTTCCGGAAGTCCATTCTTAACCTGAAACTGTTCTAAACCTGAGGTACCACTTTAGCTAATGGGGCCTCCTGCTGCCATTGTGCAATTTCTGTTCTCATCCTGAAGCAAAGTTCTTAACCAGAGGTACTATTTCTGGGTTAGTGGAGTCTGTAACCTGAAGCGTCTGTAACCCAAGGTACCACTGTAGTCAACACTGACTTACAGCGGTTTTCTCATTTTCAGGATTTCATAGCCCTAAGCAGGGATTGAACCTTGAACCTTCTGCACCCAAAGCTGGTGTTTTATCCACTGAGCTAACATCCTCCCCTAAAACCTGCCAGGGCCTCTGATGTTTCTGAGGCACAGCTCTGCAGCAGACACATGGCCCTCTGCCCACCTGCCAAAGTCCTACCTAGCTCATCCCAACTGCCACCACGCTCCCTGAAGTACAGGTGCCCTTACCTCTTTGGCCTTCTGCTTATGCTCTGGAGACTTCATATGCTCCACAAACTTGCGGGGGGTCTTGAAGTGCCGGCTGCACGCCATGCAAAAGGGTCGGAGGGAGCGTTTGGCAAGCTAGGATAAGAAAAGAAAGGGGGACAGGTAGGAAATAATGTGGCATTTGCTCACAGGAAGCCTTCAAGCACACTTGATTTGATGCCACCTTAAATACCAGGCTCCTTCGGGAGGAAGTGCAGGATATATATAAAGGAAGATTTTTTTAAAAAAAATAACAGCATCAGCTCAAGCCCACCTCATTAGATGCACGGAGGACACCTTTACATGCACATGGATGTGAAGGGGGGAAACGGAAAGGCTGGGGTTACACGGCAATGGAATTCCAACAGTACAGTCTGTGAAACTTGTAATTATTGCAGCTTAAATGTATGCAAAAGGACTGTTCGTAACAGCAGTAATTTGTGATAACTCGAACACCTTAGCAGTGCTGAGTAAATTAACAATTGCAGTGGGACACAATAGTATAGTCTCTGTTCAGATCCAAATTAACAGAACTGAACTAGCAATTCAGGAATTAGCCAACTGACAAAGTTATTGAAGGTGAGTTATTCAAGGTTTTCTTTTATCACTGATAAAGAGGCCTTGGTGGCTGATGGATGAGAAGCAGGAAGAAAGCAAGGAGCTAAACTCAAAACTCTTTCAATCACTATTTTTTTAGCCCAATCTAGAGATTTATTTCGGGCAGCATTTGCATTGGATTTGCGTTGCTGAATACATGAACTTATTCTGTATGTTTTCACTGGTGATATTACTGTCGATCACTCTGAGATGCTTCATAGGAAGCAATCTGTAAGTGGAATTAATAAAACAAATGGAGCTTTAAAAGCGATTATTTTAAAAATACTGCAGACATGGAAATGGTTGAACTTGAATATTACTGCCCGCGTCTGCTGAGGGGAGGGGGAGACCGCAAGAACAAACCTGCAAATATGCCTTTTTCAGAAGGAGTTACTATGTTTTTTGCTCCCTTTTTAACCCAAGAAAGAACCTGCTATATAATATCAGCAAAGATCCTCCATCAGCAGTGCTATAGTCAAAGACAGATTGAGGGCACCAGGTTGACTAAACAGTCACTACCGTTACTTGTTAAAACTCCCTATGCATGAGCCCGTTGTCTTTGTCCATGGAGGAATTAAAGAACCTTTTAATGAGTGTGAAAGAAGAGAGTGCAAAATATGGTCTGAAGCTCAACATCATAAAAACTAAGATCATGGCCACTGGTCCCATCATCTCCTGGCAAATAAAAGGGGAAGAAATGGAGGCAGTGAGAGATTTTACTTTCTTGGGTTCCATGATCACTGCAGATGGTGACAGCAGTCATGAAATTAAAAGACGCCTGCTTCTTGGGAGAAAAGCAATGACAAACTTAGACAGCATCTTAAAAGCAGAGACATCACCTTGCTGACAAAGGTCCATATAGTTAAAGCAATGGTTTTCCCAGCAGTGATGTATGGAAGTGAGAGCTGGACCATAAAGAAGGCTGATCGCTGAAGAATTGATGCTTTTGAATTATGGTGCTGGAGGTGACTCTTGAGAGTCCCATGGACTGCAAGAAGATCAAACCTATCCATTCTTAAGGTTCTTAAGGAAATCAGCCCTGAGTGCTCACTGGGAGGACAGATCCTGAAGCTGAGGCTCTAATACTTTGGCCACCTCATGAAAAGAAAAGACTCCCTGGAGGGAGTCTCCCTGTTGGGAAAGGTTGAGGGCACAAGGAGAAGGGGACGACAGAGGACGAGATGGTTGGACAGTGTTCTCAAAGCAACCAACATGAGTCTGACCAAACTGCAGGAGGCAGTGGAAGACAGGAGTGCCTGGTGTGCTCTGGTCCATGGGGTCATGAAGAGTCAGACATGACTCAACAACAAAATGCATGAGCCCGATTTTCTTGGAAACAGCATATTTTGCTTTTGTGTCAGCGCCTTAATTTGCCATTAAAATATTCTCTAATATAAAAAACATTAACCTATCACCTCCCCTGAGGTAATCAGCATTCAACCCCTTCCTTGAACATTTACAGCAGGGGTCAGCAACCTTTTTCCTCCGTGGGCCAGTCCACTGTCCCTCATACCATGAGGTTGGACTATATATTTTTGGGGTGGGGTGGGGTGGGGGAATGAACCAATTCCTATGCCCCACAATTAACCCAGAGATGCATTTTAAATAAAAGCACACATTCTACTCATGTAAAAACATGCTGATACCTGGACAGTCCGCAGGCTGGACTGAGAAGGCGATTGGGCCATATCCAGCCCCCAGGCCTTAGTTTGTCTATCCATTATTTACAGGAAAGAGAAATCTGGGCAAAGAGTTACCTTGTGTTCCTGAGTCCGACGGTGCTTGATCAGGTCACCTGTAAAATGTATCTGGCAGGTGTTACACCACCGCTGCTGGCTCTCTCTGCAAGGACAGGAACATTCCACTAAAACAGCAACACAGCATTATCTCCCACTTGCTCCACTGCCTTTATATAGTAAAAAAAAAGGCATTCTGCTAGTCAGTCATTTGGGATCTCATACACTGCCTGGTGACACGTCTGGCATCATTGAGAATCTCAGCTCTCCAGGCTGTGGGGCGTTTAGAGCACAGTTCTAACCCTCAAACAGGAAACACGCGAAAACACAGAAGACTCAGGAAGCAAAGGGGAGTTGTGAAAATATTACATTCTTAGACCCCTGTTTCCTCAATTCTGCCACTACTAGTTGTCTTGTGTGACAATTTTCTGAACAAGCGACTTGTACACCTGAAGAACATATGAAAGAATGGGGGAATCTGTGGTTCTCTACATGTTACTGCACTCTCTAACTCCTGGCCATGCTGGCTGGGTCTGAGGGGAGCTGTGGTCCATGACATCTGAGAGGCACCAAATTTGCAAAGTTTCAGCTATCCAATAAGGCATGCAGGTAATTTCTACCAAGTCCCTAGGCTAATCAAATGAATCCTGGAGGACATGAAAACAAATCATTTCACCTTTGCACTGCCCCAAGTGGTGCATGGTCTTGCAACAGGAGCCACTAAGGAGCAAAGCTGAAATAGGTGTTTTCATATCCGCTTGGAACAAAAATGAACATGCACAAATCCCAACATACAAATTTGTGCTCTAGAAACTACAGGGATGAGGAATCTGCTCATGAGCTGTGTCTGCTACAGTAAGGGAGAGAAGCAGCCCACACCAGGGTACTGCCCTTGGCCAGAAAAATAAGTTCCCCATTGCTTGCAGAGAACATCAGAACCTGCCATGTTGAGTAACTGAAAAGACTCTTCAGCCCTGATTTATTCTTCCTGTGAAGGGATTGGGTGGGTAAACAATCGGTTTGAGAGCTCCACATTCTCCAGTCACAGAATTTTACAGCCTGCACATAGAAGCAGAGCTGGAAGGACCCCCCCCCCCAGGACTATCTAGTCCAACAAACCAACATACCCATCTTTCTCAGCCAGTGGTTTCTGCTCCTTCACCACAGGCAACAATGAGACAAGGCAGATGTTGCTCATGTGTTGGATCTCCCGAAGTCGCTGCTGGTGCTGAGCTCCTGCCATGTGAGCCTGGAAATTCTGAGAGAGAGAGATATGGAGAGAACATGGAGTAGCCATCATTTGAAACCTAAGCAAATCAGTCTCAGGCTAAGCAAATCAGTCTCTTAAGCTTAAGCCAAGAAAGAGTATTCTCTATAAGATTGAGTATCAATATGCACATCAAGACTTTGAGATTAGACCACTGAAACAGCCCAAAAAACTATCTTGGGGGTGTGCTACCTGCAAGCCCCAGTTAAAGGGCCCCGTCGGGGGCAAACAGCGGCCTTTTGATTACTTGGACTGCCAGGGCGAAACAGGTGCAAAACGCCGGCACCCTGTCTCTACAACTTCATTATCTACAACTTTATTAACATCTACAACTCTACTAGCATCTCTCGGTACTGTGAATAACACCGAACTTACCTTTTGTTGGTATCTTCATGAACTTATCTAAAAGACCGAGTTAAGCATTTGAAAAATCTATTGAAACCAGACATTATAAGTTCATTTTAGGCTGGGTAGTTCGCAAGTCTTTGTGGCTTTGTTTAATGTTTGGTATTTTTCTCAGGAGGTTGATAAAGTATGTATAATTATTGTTCTGTGCATATTGATCGCCAACGTGTTGCATGGGTCACACTACATCATTTGAAACCTGGCAAGCCTATCCAGTTCAGATGGGCTACTTCAGAAGTGATGAAAGGGGTGAGAGGCATGCTCAGAAATACTGGCCAGGATCAGAAATGGCTCCGTAAGGCTGCCTTCCCCCAACGCGATGGCTTCCAGATGCGCTGGGCTCCAGACAGCATTGGCCTGTGATCAGGGATGCTGTGAGTTGCTGTTCAGCAACATATAAAAGGCCCCAGATTGGGAGAAGGCTCATCCAGTGGGATGAGAATGTCAAGCTCCACTGCAACGTGTTATATGTAGTTGCCTCTGAAGACGGTTCAGGAACATCAGCTGGTACAAAATTCAGCGGCCAGGTCGCTCACCAGAGCAAGATGGCTTGAGTATATTACACCAATCCTGGCCCAACTGCACTGGTTAATTTCCAGGCCCAATTCAAAGTGCTGGTGTTGACCTATAAAGCCTTAAACAGCTCAGGACTGCAATACAAAACAGAGTGTTTTATGCTGGCAGGGATTCTACACTTTCAATTTTATTTACACTGATACTGTTATTGTGAATATGGATAGCGCTTATGCATTTTTTAAAATGTGAAGTATTTGATATAGATTTTCTTGTCCATTTTTTGTGTGCTTATACACCCGCCTATATTTTTACCTACTGCAAGTCACTTCTACAGACAGTAAGCTGTCTAGGAAAGGAATGAATACTGATGCAGGTAAGGAGAGGGAGGGCGGCAGGGTTGCAAAAATCCCGACTTTGCAACTCCTCAGATGAAGCGTGTCTTGTTACCTGTTGGTTGTAGCAGTTAGTCTTGCATATGTAACAGTAGAATTTCAGGGTAGCCTCGGGGCTGCCTCCAGCTGTCCCCATCTCAGAGGTCCAGAAGGCTGGCTTTAGGGCTGTGGTGCTGATAGCTCGGTTCTCACTGCTCTGCTGAATTGTGACTTTCAGGGAGCCTGCAGAGCTGACCACCTGGAGAAGATTCAAGGATTCAATTCAGGTTGCCCATCAGCCAACTATTAAATCCCTCAGCTCTGGAGAGTAGAAGAAGCATATAATTCAGGCCACATCCAGACAGCGGCTATACACTTCCCCACAGTGGAAGGACGTGTGGATCCAGAACTGGCCTCCACAGCCACTTACAGACTCATTGTTAAAACCGTGTTTATGGAAGACAATTACTCGGCTAAAAAGAAGAAGATACATACAGTTTGGGGAGAGAAGGCAGTGTTTACAGGAAGAATACAGAGGCTGCATCTAGAGATTTCTGCAGTTGCACACAGAAGGAATTTGGATGGTCATATTTCAGCTTAAAAAGCCAAGGTAGGAAAAAGACTTTTGCCCACGCACGAAGCCCCAGCAAGAACAGGAAGGCTTCAATTAACTAGAGTTTCATCCAAATATATATAAACTACAGGCACATATGAAACACAGATGTCTGTGCAGTGGTGGTACAAGGGAGGCAGTTCCCTCTCTATTAATGCTATTTGCCCCCCACCCCCTATCCCAGCTTTCCTTTTAAATGAGTAAGTTTCTAGCATTCTAGGAACCTGAGATGTACAGTTACTGTTTCCCTTATTTCTTGTGAGAAAGTAGCTTTTACCCATGGTTTCCCGGTTTGGACAGAATGAGAAACTATGGTTAATTTGGTTTGCTTGATGGCCCTCTTGGAGGAGAGCATGCTGGGTAAAAGGCTCCTTTGGATCTTTGGTTATTGAGCCAGAGTGTGTTTTTCCATGTTGCTATCTGTGTACACCAGCTTTCCCCACCACGGTGCCTCCAAATGATTTGGACTGCATCTCCCATCAATGCCAGCGAATGATGCCAGCTGGAGGGAACTAGGCTGGCAAAGGATGCCGCCCACATTTCCCCAACAGTTTTTAACAAAGCAGCAGAAGAACCTGCTGCTAGTCATCCTCCCTCTCCAGGAGCTAAGGAAGCTTTCTGCTCACCTCCGAAATATTCAGCTCTCCAGAAATGTTCTTTTCCTTGGAAGTATCTGCAGGCAGATTCCCGTTCCCATTGTCTGCCTCTATGAAAGACAGGCAGACAGAAAGAGAATTTAATTTCCCCAGGAGCTTGAGGTGGGAGCTCTCAGGAGCACCAACAATCCCTGAGGTCCCCAACATGATGCTCACGGGCAGCATGGCACTTCCAGAAACCTCCCGCAGCACCCACCAAATTTTTATTCTGGAGAGTTCCCTCCCTTTGGCTATAAAAAGAAGCACAGCTCTGCTCTCTTTCTCTCCATTCCACAGAATGACTCTGGACTCCATGTGGCCTCAGAAGGATGCACCCATGGGAAAGGACAGAAAAGAAGGGGAAGCAGCTGGAGGGCAGAGTCTGGCCTTGCAGCTGCTTGTGAAACCCCTCCGGAAAAGTATGCCTTTTAAGACTAAGGGCAATTTCCTAGAGACCTGAAAGGAGGTACAGTCATACCTCGGGGTTACAGACGCTTCAGGCTGTATTTTTTTGGGGGTTGCATACCGACAAAACCTGGAAGTACCGCAACAGGTTACTTCCGGGTTTTGGCAGTTGCACATGTGCAGAAGCGCTAAATCACGCTTTGCGCATAAGCGCCAAATTGCAACCCGCACGTGCGTAGACGCACCGCTGCAGGTTGCAAATGTGCATTCCGCACAGATCACGTTCGCAACCCGAGCATCCACTGTATGTCTGATGCATGTCTTTGGCAGGGGCTGTTTGCTGGTGGTGGGTGTTACTGTCCAGCCCTTCCCAGACTCAAATCTAGTTAGAAGAGCAGGAAACATGCAACACACACACACAGAGATGAACTGAGCAGATTTCTGTACAGCTAGTGACCTCGAGGAGTCAGGCAGGGCCTAATTGTCCCTGTTCTAGGACTGGAGATTCCATGCACCAGTTGCCTGGCCCTTGGAAGCTGTGCTTCACAGTTATTATTTTATGAATCACTTCCCATAAAATATATTGAAACGGTTTCACAGTAAAAGCGTGGACAACAAAAACAACCCCATATGTAAAAATAGTTAAAATCCATTTTTCCTATAAAGACGATTCTAAACTAAATACAGATACAGGCTGGGGTGAATATATTTGTATTGCTTTCAACCTATTGCAAGGCATCTGACTATTTTCCCACAACTTTTTGATTCTAGACCCTTGGGACTAGTTTGCATGATCCCAGGCAACTGTGAAGCTCTCACCTTCCAGGTGGGATTCTGTGTTGGACTCCTCCACTTGCTGAAGACATGTTGCTTCTTCTGGGATTGTGTCCTCAGCTTCCCTGGTGGGATAAATGGTTTTGTTTTTTAAAAAAGAAGCTGTTAGTACATTAAATGTGGGAGGCCAAGAAACTGTGCTGCGATGGCCATGACCTTGTATGCACAGCCCAGAATCCAAGGAGGATCCCACGCTAGGTAGCAAGATCTGCCAGGATGAGTGGGTTGGGATGCAGCCACTGGAAGCCTTAGAAGAAACTGCTGCAGGAGAGGGACTGTGAGCAACATCACAGGAGGGGCTTTTCTGGGACCAAAGTGAAACTGTAAAGCTCCCTTGTTACTTTTGCTTTTGGAGTTTGGATGTTGCTAATATAATTTTGTTATCTTCAAAGTACTTTGTCTTATTATGTTGTCTTATTATGTTGCTATGATATTTTTTTTGCATGGTTTGGGGTTTTGAAATGTATTCCTGTTTTCTCTGTTGTAACTTGCTTTGAGCACGTTTCTCTCTCTCTCTCTCTCTCTCTCTCTCTCTCTGTGTGTGTGTGTGTGTGTGTGGCAAAGCAGGACACAAATAGAATTAGGAATGTATGCATGAATATCTGGCTCCCAGTACATTTCCGAGCACAATTCAAAGTGTTGGTGCTGACCTTTAAAGCCCTAAACGCCCTCAGTCCAGTATATCTGAAGGAGCGTCTCCACCCCCATCATTCTACCCAGACGCTGAGGTCCAGTGCCGAGGGCCTTCTGGCGGTTCCCTCGCTGCGAGAAGCTAAGTTACAGGGAACCAGGCAGAGGGCTTCTCGGTAGTGGCACCCACCCTGTGGAATGCCCTCCCATCAGATGTCAAAGAGAAGAACAACTACCAGACTTTTAGAAGACATCTGAAGGCAGCCCTGTTTAGGGAAGCTTTTAATGTTTGATGCATTACTGTATTTTAGTGTTTTGTTGGAAGCCGCCCAGAGTGGCTGGGGAAGCCCAGCCAGATGGACAGGGTATGTATAAACAAACAAACAAACAAACAAACAAACAAACAAACAAACAAACAAACGATTATTATTATTATCTGGCTGAGCTGTCTACCCAGACCTGGCTGCCATGGCTGACCCTGAGGAAGGCCTCTCTGACCGTGCCACTCCCACTGATGACAGGAAACTGAACTGGCATACAGAGGAGAAGTCCCTTCTCCGCCAGATGGTTGTGGCCCACAGAGATCATGCCATGTCCCTGCTGAAGCACAAATGGATCATAGCTGCCACTGCGAAGGCAGTGCTTCCGCCACAAGTGGAAAGACACCTGCAGGGACATTGGGAGGTGATCAGGGGAGCTTATGAGGGCTTGTGTGTCCAGCAGGCTATGGTGCAAGCCCTTAGACAGGGGGAGGGGGCTGGGGAGCAGGGCCTCTGGGTGATCCTGCACAGCCACTCCCACCAGCAGTGCCAGGCCCAGTGGAGCCACCAGCGGCGCTGCGCCTGTTGGAGAGGCCAGCCCACCACCAAAGAGAGGCACAATGCGCCAGGTGGATCTTTAGGATTCAATCTGGCAAAAATGTTCTTACAATTCAGCTCTGAGTGCAGATCCTGGCAACGGCCATTCTTACCTTCTGAGCCGCTTGGCTGCCGGTTCATCAGCTGAAGAGGATTCTGACAGAGTCTCTGTGGGCCCAGAAAAAGGAAGTTATTGCTTCAGAGCAGCCAAGTACCATCTAAAGCGGTGTTTCTCAACCTCAGGTCCCCCCAGCTGTTGTTGAACTACAACTCCCATCATCCCCAACTGCTTTTCCTGCTAGCTACTATTTTGGGGGTTGGGCAGGGAGTCATCCAATGAGACTAAATGGTGGGTGATTTAGGACAGGTAAGTAGAAGCCCTTATTCACACAGCACGTGAGCTAAATAATGGAACTGCTACCAGAAGATGCAGTGGTGGTGTGATAGGAATTTTGAGGTCTTAGATATATGTTAAATGTCCCTAAGTGTACCAACCAAGCAGGTACATAGATCAGCACAGGAAGACCAACCTGGAACCATTTTGATTCCCAAACTGAGCAAATGTTTTCTCTGCAAGGTCAAAGGAAAATGGAAAAGCCTCCCCATTGTCTTTTCCTTCACAAATCCTGTCTTAAGGGCACATTTAAGATATGAATAGGGTGTGAGCCTGTGACCTGGCTCAGGAACTAAGTATTTATCATTACAAAAGACTGGTCAGGCTCCCCAGGCAATCCAATGAAGTGACCATTAAACAGGTAACCTAGCAGACAGGAGGTAAACAAAGCACTCAGAATATTTCTGCTGTAGACCACCCTTTCTGTGATGTAGGTATGATGTATCTGGGAGGGTGGTCTTGAGCTACACCCCTTCTGTGATGTATGTATGATGTTTCTGGGGGTGGTCTTGGATTCCAGGGAGGGAATTTAAAATGTCTATATAAGGGCAGGCACACTTTTGTTCTGGGTTCCTCCTCCCTCCTACGTGTGGTGAGTGAGGACCCTGTTGCAACAGATCAATAAAGATCAGGCTTACTAGCTGCTTTGCTTCTCAATATTCTCTGCTTGGCCTCTGTTATTTTCTCCTACCAATAGGGAACCTATGTAAGGAATCTATATGGGCTCTTGGATACTAAGAGGCAGATTTTTGTTTACAACAATGGTCACCAACCTGGACAGCTTCAAAATGGGATTTAAGAGACCAGGACAAGGCTATCAATGGCAGGCAGTCCTGATGCCACCGCCTCCAGAATCATGCCTCTCTATACCAGTCGCTGAGCAACAATATTGAGAGAGGGTTCTTGCTCCCAAGTCCTCCTAGGGGCTTCCCAGTGTCTCTGGCTAGCCACTGTGATAAACAAGATGCTAGATTAAACAAACATTTGGTATGATTCAGCACAACTTATCTTCACCTCCTCATTTTTTAATTTTTATTTTAAAAAACACCTCCCTATTCTGTGTTGCTAGAGAGGAAAAAGCAAACTCAAGTATTCTCCTACCTGGAGGTGGAGAATTCGGCTGCTCAGACCCCTCTTTGATGATAGGCATATCCAGCGCAGGCAGGCTCTCATCCGCTCCTTGGCCCTGAGAGGAGGAAGTTGCAGAATCCGCCTCCCGTTTCCTCTCAGAGGTCCTCGAGAAGTCCTGCAGTGGAGAATGCGATGGTTCAAGAAAAGAGAGATGCAAACAATTCGCAGAGCCAGGATTGCTGGAACTACGTCTTCTTTATTTGTTTGTTTGCATATTAGAACCCAGAGAATGACCAACCAGAATGAGGTACAAAAACCGTACCTCTGAACATATTCTGTGCATAGGAATTTGTGCTTGGGACTGGAACTGAACTGAGCCCAGTCTTTCCACACAAAAAAGGCTTTTGTTCCCATGGAGGCATCTGCTAAAGAGAGGTGGTTTTTTTACAATTCCCTTTTTCTGCTGCAGCTCAACACTGATTCCCCACTCTGGGACTGATTCAGGTGGGTGGGTGCTACGTGAGCAAAGAGAAATTTGTTTTTAAAATTGCTGGTGTAGCCTTCTCCAGAGTAGGGCTCTCCATATTTTGCAGGGCTGTAAGTTTCATCATCAGCTGATGGGAGTTGGCAGTCTGGAGAAGGATGTGCTAATTGAGGCCTTTGCTGAATCAACAGCCTTTTCATCAGCACCAACTGAGTTTCACTCATGAATCCGTAAGCTGCAGAGTAGAAGTAGAAATAAAAGCCAGAAGCATAGGAGGAGAGACTTCAAAAACAGGCCAAAATTCACCACAACTGAACATGGGGGAAATCAACACAACTGAAAATTGACCACAACAGAACACCCTCCCTGGTGATGTAGCTCTGCCTTCTTCATTTTCAATTATCAGGAGGAATTTAAAAACACTGTTCAACCAGGCTGAAAGATAACAGTTCCTGGAAACACTGAAATTACAGTGGTGCCTCGCAAGACGAGAATAATCCGTTCCGCGAGTCTCTTCGTCTAGCGGTTTTTTCGTCTTGCGAAGCAACCCTATGAACGGCTTAGCGCTATTAGCGGATTAGCGGCTATTAGCGGCTAAAAGGCTATTAGCGGCTTAGCGGCTATTAGCGGCTTAGTGGCTAAAAGGCTATTAGCGGCTTAGAAAAAGGGGGGGGGGCGAAAAAAATCGCAAGACTTGAAAGACGTTTTTGTCTTGCGAAGCAAGCCCATAGGGAAATTCGTCTTGCGAAGCGCATTGAAAAACGGAAAACCCTTTCGTCTAGCAGGTTTTTCATCTTGCGAGGCATTCGTCTTGCGGGGCACCACTGTATTAGCTATGAGGATACTGTATGGGTGTTTGTTTGTTTAGGTTCTTCATGTTTTCGGGAGTTTTTAATCAGCATTTTGGTGCAGGCAAGAAGATCAAACCTATCCATTCTGAAGGAAATCAGCCCTGAGTGCTCACTGGAAGGACAGATCGTGAAGCTGAGGCTCCAAGACTTTGGCCACCTCATGAGAAGAGAAGACTCCCAGGAAAAGACCCTGATGTTGGGAACGATGGAGGGCACAAGGAGAAGGGGACGACAGAGGACGAGATGGTTGGACAGTGTTATTGAATCTACCAGCATGAGTTTGACCAAACTGCAGGAGGCAGTGGAAGACAGGAGTGCCTGGCGTGCTCTGATCCAGAGGGTCACGAAGAGTCGGACATGACTAAACGACAACAACAATAATCCAGAATGAGCTCACCTTGCGAAAGGTCTGATTCTGCCGCTGAAAAGGGAGGCCCCCAGGGAAAGCCAGGCGAGTGGGCTTCAAGGAGACCCCAACAGGAGGGGGACCCAAAAGGGAGTGTCTTGTTGCCTGTGGAAAGAACTGCTGGAGCACAGGGGCTGCGGCCATGTTGAAGCCTCTCAAGTTACCTACCAAGGACAGGAAATAACGGTAGGTGAGTGACGCACAGATCCCATGTTAAGTACCAGGCAACTTGAAGACACAAAAGAGAACAAGCCATTTGTCGTTTGGTCACTGCGCCCATGCTCAGGACCTCCTCCTCCTGCTTTTATTTGTATGCCACCTTTCCATAGCGAAGACTCTGCTCAAGGCGGCCTACAACATGAAAAGATTTATGCAACTGCAAACATAACAGAAGCAGTAATACACAATACAGTCATACCTCGGGTTAGATGTGCTTCAGGTTGAGCGTTTTCAAGTTACGCTCCGTGGCGACCCGGAAGTAATAGAGCGCGTTACTTCCGTGTTTCGCCACTCGCGCATGTGCTCAAAATGATGTCACGCGCCTGCGCGGAAGCGGCAAAACGCGACCCGCAAATATGCACGGTCACGTCTTACGTTTTACTCAGGATGCGAACGGTGCTCCGGAACGGATCCCGTTCGCATCCAGAGGTACCACTGTAAACAAAACTCACACAATCACTGTGGAAGTACTCCAAATCAGTTCATGGCTCAGATCCTCTAAGGTCAGTTCAGGGCTGCTACACCCTTGCATATACTGGGTTGTAGACAAACAAGTTCTAGGCAGAGTACAGCCACTGAAATTAAAAGACCCAGTTAGTCATTACTATCCATTCCAGTGGGTCTACTCTTAGTAGGATGAAGACCGAATACGGCCCATGTTCTCTAAACTTTTGTTCCCCAAAAGTCAACAACTCATTATTTTTTAAATGCAGATAAATGTAGATACAAGTACACAGCGGTTCAGCTGAAGGTTTTTAAGATGTAATGATTAAATAGGCTCCGGAAATCAGCCCTGAGTGCTCACTGGAAGGACAGATCCTGAAGCTGAGGCTCCAATACTTTGGCCACCTCATGAGAAGAATGTGTCCTTTTATTTAAAATGCATCTCTGGGTTATTTGTGGGGCATAGGAATTTGTTCATTTTTCTTTTCTTTTCAAATTATAGTCTGCCCCCCCCACAAGGTCTGAGGGACAGTGGACCGGCCCCCTGCTGAAAAAGCTTGCTGACCCCTGGCTCAGAGGCTTGGTTAGCTCTCTAGAAACCACACCTCCAATTCTGCTACAGAAAGGGGGCGGGGAGAATTAGACACTCAGCTTACTAGTTTCCACTGCTGAAACCACAGGTTAAAACACCCGCTGAATTATTCACTCAGATCTTTCTCAGTTACCAAGTATCTGGGCATCAAGTATTCTCAAATGTAACCCAAACCTTGCAGTTGACCAGGAAATTTCAGAGGACTGTCAGTGCTCAGACAACTCTTTATTACAGAAGGTAATGTGATTATCAATTGCATAACCCCTGAATAATCAACTCCATAAAGAGGAGAGCTCCTGTTTTTAAAAAAGAAAAGACTATAAGAACATGCATATTTATGCGCACACATACATAGAAAGAGGAAGATAAAACAAAAATAAATGAAATTTTAAAATAAATAGGATATTAGTCATATTTCGACCATCACTCCCGCACCAAAGGAACTGCGGCTCTGTAGGATAAAACATACTTTTATACATATGAATCAGAAAATGCAACTTCCCTTTCATTTTATCACTGTTGGCACTATTTAGCAGCTTACCCACAGGCAGCTGCTAAATAATCAGCATTCCTCAAACACCCCTAATTGATTTTTAACTGATTGGAAGGTCAGTGGCTCTGAGGAGCTGAAAAGGAACACACTCTGAGCCTTTCATGGACTTTCCCATCAGTCAGTGAAGCTGTGCTGCAGCACTTTTCCTGCACTGACCTCTGAGCTAACACAGCCACCTCCCCAGAGAATCTCAAAGGGCATTATCTCTTATCTCTTCTAAAACGATAAATAGGAACTTGGCTTGTACAGTTGTACCTCAGAAGTCGAACGGAATCCGTTCGACTTCGACAACCAAGGCACAGCTTCTGATTGGCTGCAGGACCTTCCTGCACTCAATCGCAAGCCGTTCGGCTCCCAAAGAACGTTTGCAAACCGGAACACTCACTTCTGGGTTTGTGGCATTCGGGAGCCAAAACTTTCAAGTCGCAAGGCGTTCGGGATCCAAGGCACGACTATACTACAGAATAGCTAGGTCTGTGCCCTCCTGACTTTATTGGACTCCAGATCTCTGCAGACCCAACCAGCATGGCCAACGATGATGGGAGTTGGGAGTCCAGCAACATCTGGAGGGAATGCCTGCATGGAGCACTTATAGAGGTTCTCAACCTGTGGGTCCCTAGATGTTGTTGGACTACAACTCCCATCATCCCTGAGCTCTGGCCTTGCTAGATAGGGGTGATGGGAGTTGTAGTTCAACAACATCTGGGGACCCACAGGTTGAGAAAGGCTGATTAGAACATGCTTCAACAGCCGATGCTATTTTATTTTATTACTTAATAAAATTTATACACAGCTTGTTTGTTTGTTTTAAAAAGAAAAACCTTAAAGCTGTTTACGAAAAGATAAAACCATAAAATTGGAGGGGAGGAGGAATTCAATACATCAAAACATACAAAAAGGTAAAATAAGCAAACAAATTATATTTCACACCACGCTTTCTAGGCATCTAGATAGGCTTGTCTAAACAATAATGTTTTTAGCAGGTGCGGAAAAGACTACAGTGAAGGAGCCTGACTGATATCAATAGGCAGGGAGCCGCAAAGTATAGGTGCTGCCACAATGAACAATCAAAGTTCTTACAAGTGTGTAATAAGCATCATGGGGCACCTGCAGCAGTGCCAATTCTGCCAATCGAAAGTTGAGTGGGCATATGAGTGGGGTAAGGAGAGATTGTAGCTGTTACAAATGATTTAAAAAATGGTTTTAGATGTACAGGTGTGCAGCTTCAGACTTGGGAGGGGAGACGTAAACTACGTGAGCCAAAGTGGTGGCTGGTTGGGCAAGAGGTGTTAAAACAACTTCTGTATGGAGAACAGGCCAACCCTCCGCAGAACATTCTGGCAGGTGGGTGAAGCCTGGCAAATGACTCAAGGTGACTGAACCTCCAAGCCAGAGACGCAATAGAAGAATTGGGAGTGTATGCTAATTCAAAGCTTTGTTAGGAGACAGCATGATGTAGTGGTTAGAGTGTCAGACCAGGACCAGGGTGACCTCAGGCCAGCCACTTATTCTCAACCTAACCTATATCTTGCAGGATTGTTGTGAGATGAAATGAGAACTACATACACCACCTTGAGCTCCTTGGAGGAAAGGTGGTATAAAAAAGCAACAAACAAACTGAATTTGGCACCTTCTTCTATCACCATGCAGCAGAACTTTAGGAAGAATTCAAGCTGCAGCTACAAAGGAAATTCATCTTGGCCCCTAAGTGTTATTTATACAAAATACACTTTACTTAATGCCACCAATCTAAGCGATGTTACTAGACATCATTTCATATCTGTAATAATTTTGCTATGTACACTTTAACACAACTTTCTAAATATATTCATAAACATTTATCTGAGTGTTTATGGTTGTTTCTAATTTATGTAATTGTTTAAATTGGAGCACATGGCATGCGACAAAGACCTCTCTCAGTGCAACCATGTTAAACAGTTTAAAGATGAAAAACTTCCTGACTTGAGCTCAAGTGATTGTGGATGCAGGGCAGGTGGACGCGGTTGGCTCCAAACAGCCTGGGAGGGCCAATTCCGCCTGTGCACCAGAGGTTCCTCATCGCTGTGTTAAGAGTGTGAAACAGGGACCAGGGGTATCATCGTGTATAGCATTTTTCTGGGGAGTGTGGTGCCCTCCCCAAGCCAGCCCTGTGCTGCTTTGCAAGGCTGGGATCATTCCAGCCTCACAAAGTGGCTCAGGACTGGTGTCTCCTCAGAGACAGCATGGGCTGGACTGGTTCATGCTGGGCTCCGTTTGTCACTGCCAGGGAGATAGAGATTCAAATCCCCTCCTCAGCCACAATGCTTACTGAGTTAACCTTGAACCTCATAAGAACCTAAGAAGAGCCTGCTGGATGAGGCCAATGCCCACCCCTTTTTTGCATTGTATTTATTTATTAATGTTCTTATGTTACATATGCATACATTGTCATATTAAATTACAGTGGTACCTCTGGATGCGAACGGGATCCGTTCCAGAGCCCTGTTCACATCCTGAAGCGAATGCAACCCGCGCCCGTGCGTCACATGCGCGAGCTGAGAAACCCAGAAGTAACGCACTCCGTTACTTCCAGGTCGCTGTGGAGCAGAACCCAAAAAGGCTTAACCTGAAGTGACTTCAACCCGAGGTATGACTGTACAGGGCTTATTATACTATAATTTCTAACATGTACACAAAGTTTATATACAAAATTTATATACCTAAAGAAAGAAACAAAGAAAAAACAAAGCTATTCCAAAATCATACATGTACCAACACTACGGACTTCCTGTCAATCCTGTTGTATATTCCTTTTGTTACAAATGAATGTACTCCTATTATTGTATATTTCTTTACATTTCATCTATTACATTCCCATATCAATATGTACCCTTGGTCTTATTTCTCAACACAGTCTCTCTCCAATGTCAATCGAATGCTGGCATAGATAGCGAACCTTTACTGTATTTTTGACATATATCTATCCCAGGCCAGTGGCCCTCCTAGTACAATATTCCTGCTCTCACAGCAGCCAGCCAGGTGCCTATAGGAAACCCACCACCTCTCCCAGTATAGGAACAAATCCCAGAGAACTCAATGGGACTTACTTTTGGGACTACATGCATAGAATTGCGCTGTCAACTGCTAAACCAGAGATGAGGAACATGTGGCACTCCCAACTGTTCCTGGACTGCGACTGCCATCGTCCCCAACCACTGGCCATGCTGGCTGCTGAGTCCAGCAACTTTTGGAGGGAGATAGGTTTCCTCTCCCTACTCTGAACCTACCTCAAGAAGAAAATGAGGCAGGGGAGGAAACCGCACTTGCATCCCTGAGCACCTTAAAGCAGTGGCTCTCAAAGGGTGCGCCACATTGGTGTAGCAGGAGAGGATGGCACGGGTGGCAGGGAGACTCAAGGATAACCAAAGAAACATTTAAATACTTCAGTGAAGTATCAGTATCAGCATAGCATGGTATAAATTTTTTTTGTGTGTGTGGATATACAACCATAAACTCCACATATCTCTTCAAGAACACTGGCTACTCTTCTACAGATCTCCTTGATATATTGTTGTGAACAAATATGAAAGATGAAAAAATAGAAAGGCTTCTTTGTGTTAAAGAGGAGATGAGTTTTTCCTCAAATTAATGGTAAAGGGACCCCTGACCATTAGATCCAGTCGTGGCCGACTCTGGGGTTGCGGCACTCATCTCGCTTTATTGGCCGAGGGAGCTGGTGTACAGCTTCCAGGTCATGAAGCCAGCATGACTAAGCCACTTCTGGCGAACCAGAGCAGCACACGGAAATGCTGTTTACCTTCCCGCCAGAGTGGTACCTATTTATCTACTTGCACTTTTACGTGTTTTCGAACTGCTAGGTTGGCAGGAGCAGGGATCGAGCAACGGGAGCTCACCCCGTCGTGGGGATTCGAACCGCCGATCTTCTAATTGGCAAGTCCTAGGCTCTGTGGTATAACTCACAGCGCCACCCGTGTCCCTTTCTCAAATTAGACCTAGTCTAAATGGGATTACCTGGCAAAAGCAAGCTCACACCTCTCACTGAGTCTGTAGACATGCTTAATATTTACCTAACCTCCCAGCAGGTGAGTTGCTGCTGCTTATCAAGAGCAGGTGGGGAAAGTGGTTGGGAGGTCAGCACAGTGCAAACATAGCAATGGAAACAATCCAGCCATCCTACCTGTGTATTTGCACCTTGGTGCCTTCCCCACCACTGCCTCAGTCTTCCCTGCCCCCAATAAACAGAAGTTACTCACCTGCTGGGAGATCAAGGAAGAACCTCCTCAAAACAATCACTACTCTCCTGCCCATTACTGAACCCAATCAGTTCATTCCCTCTACAGTGGACCCTCCGGATATGAATTAAATTCATTCCGGGGGTCCATACTTAACCCAAAAAGTCCATAACTGGAAGCGCCGCTTCTGTGCATGCGCACGGTGCGCAGAGTGCTTCTGCGCATGCGTGCAACGGGTTTGCTGAGTTCACAATCTGAAAGTTACGTATCCAGAGCGGTACATAACTCGAGGGTCCACTGTATTTCCTATACAGGTAGGTAGCCGTGTTTGTCTGCCGTAAAGGTAAAGGGACCCCTGACTGTTAGGTCCAGTCACGGACGATGCTGGGGTTGCAGAGCTCATCTCGCTTTACTGGCCAAGGGAGCCGGTGTTCCCTTCCGGGTTTATCTACTTGCACTTTGACATGCTTTCGAACTGCTAGGTTGGCAGGAGCAGGGACTGAGCAATGGGAGCTCACCCCGTCGTGGGGATTCGAATTGCCGACCTTCTGATCGGCAAGCTCTAGGCTCTGTGGTTTAACCCACAGTGCCACCCGCGTCCCTTGTTGGTCTGCCGTAGTTGAAACAAAATTTTAAAAACTCCTTATTGGTATGAGCTTTCGTGTACATGCACACTTCAGATATCTTCTTTTGGTATCTGAAGAAGTGTGTATGCACAAGAAAGCTCATACCAATAACAAACTTAGTTGGTCTCTAAGGTGCTACTGGAAGCAGTTTTTTTTTTTTAATTGTATTTCCAATGTTCAGGTGCTGAGTGCCATTACTTATGTATCCAGAACAGCACCCACCACCCACAACAGGGAGGCACCAGCAGCTTTGTGGGGAACCCCAATATTTGTGAAAGAACAAAGAACATTTGGGTGGCTGATGAAAACTGAGCATGCTTGGCAGCAGAAGAATGCAGACTAGCTGTTGAAAGGAGTGGTTGGGGTGGTGAGACGTGCAATAGAGTTGCTGGAACAATGACCATTTTGCTGCAGGTCCTACCTGGGTAATTTTAATGTCTTAAACAGCCTTGGGAGTCACTGCCCTCCCCACCAAATAACAGAGATACCCAAGTGAATAAAAACCCTCCAATGCGACAGTTTCCCAAGTATCCCAGCATGCATTGCTCAGCCTCTTCTGCATCAGTCCTGCAGGGTTCCCATCCCAAAGCAGAGGACAAGTGCTATACCTTGCATCTGCTGGATGAGCAGGGCCCGCTGGAGCATGGGGTTGGCGTTCAGGAGCGAGGCTTGACTAGTAGCTCGTAGGTTTAACATCTGCTGCTGCTGCTGCTGCGATGGTATCACACACCTGGGAAGGAAGGAGGTAGAATCAGATCAGCAGAAATCCCAGGACAAAGAGTGGCTTGCAAGAAACCTAAGGCAACATTAGGCAACTACTGAATATGTTTTTGCCCAAAAACAATTGCCTTGAATTGTGACCCAGTCAATTTATGGAATGTTAACTGTACAAATAAGAGTTAATGAGCACTTTTTTGGTACTATGTGTTGCATTCAGTTAAGTTGTACTCAAGGTAGACACGCTGAAATGGATAGAACTAAGTTAGTTATGGCCATTAACTAAGTTAGTTATGCCCATTCAACAAAGTATAAGGATGCTGGATTCAGAGGGTGCCTGACAGATGCTCGAAGGTTTGGTTTTGGTTATTATTATTTTACTATTTTTTCCCTCCTTGAAAACAGAGGGCACCCCATAGGACATCATATACCCCTTTTAAAAGGCAGCTTCAAATGTTACCAAGGAGCATGTGGATAGATTTTTGGGGGGCGGGGTGGTGGGGTGAGGCGAGAGACTCTACTTTAGGAGAAACACATCTGGAAACAGCTCAGGTACTTCGCACTAGTTGAACAACTCCTTTGGTTGCCGCATGGCACAATTTCATTTTCTATTAAGAGTCCTAAAGCTCCAGAACCCTGTGAAAAAGGAATGCAGTAAAATTAAAGAATAAGGTGCCTCTGAGCACATTATCAGTCTAGGAATTTGTTTTGCATTCCAGAACTGAACTGACTCTCAACAGCCCTTTCACTCATGTCCATGCTTAGCTACCCCAAGTTTTCTTCAATTCAGCACCCTAATTATATCACTATTATGTACATGGTGAAACCATGTTGTCATGTGTGAGTGTGAGTGAATATGTGTAAGAAACATGCCTGTCTGCAAGCTTAGGGACAAACTTATCAATTTTGCAGAACTACAGCTCATACCAAAACCTTTGCTTAGGAAGAGGGAGCAGTGTTTTTATATTTTATAGGGGTATATTTAAACAGGCGGATGTGTGCGCAACATTATTATGGGACAGTGTTGACATGGAGATGCTTAAGAAGGCAGGTCCACACACAGTCCATGTACCTAAAAAGACTTCCAAAATACAAGCACTTGGGTGGTCCTAATTCCTTTCAGAACATGTTCTTACCTACAGGGGACTTTTTTTCATCCTAATTTTCCAAAAGCTGCCATTCAATACCAAGATGTGGCCGAGGAGACTCTGTGAAATTAGTGAGACCTGCACACCAACAAAATACTTGACAAACAACAACATAGCTTGGCTCTTGCACAGGAGAGCTCCCCAGTGGATTGTGTCCTAGAACTGTTAACACTATGCCAGCAAACCCTTTTCAGTTGGGTAGTGGGAGGGTTTGTTTTTATGTGAAGAACAAGCTGCTTTGTTTGCAGGTGGGGAGCTGAACCAGGAGGGGGCTTACGCTAGAAGAAGCTTGGAATATTGGAAGAAGAATATTGGAAATATTTCTTCCTTACGGTGTGTGTGGTGGGGTTGGAGGGTAAGGAAATAGCTAAATATATTTTTTGCACCATGAACACTGCTAGGCCACAGGTAATTATGCATGTGCAGATTCTTGGACCTCAGCAATATATGCCAGCAGGAGTTGTGAGATCTGGCACCAAAGCTAAAAATATGTTATTATACAAAGCAAGCGCACGAACACACACACAAACACACACAATCTTCGTGCATGTGCTGAAGCTTGAGTCCGTACAAAAATTGTTAGGCCTGCTCACATAGCTGGGAGCAAGTCCCATGGAGTGCAATGGGGCTTACTTCTGAATAGGTCCACTGAAGTGCAGCAAGGCTCGCTTGAGGATACAGTTTAAATACATATGTACTGTATTTACATTTAAAACACATGTTAAAAGGGCCAGATATGAAATGCAACTGAATTTCAAGGCAGGAACGCTTCAGGAGCAAGGTGCAAAGCAGATGCAGTCACGCCAGCAAAAACTGCGCGGAGGGCGGAGGAGGTTTGCAAGGGAAGAAGGGGTGTGGAGCAGGCGCCTTTCCCTTGGAGCCAGGCCCACGATCCCCGGCCTCGGGTAGAGGGTCTTACCGGCTTGCTTGCTGCTGCTGAGGCTGGTGCTGAGGCTGGTGCTGAAGGAGGTGCTGGAGCTGCAACAGTTGCTGCTGGAGCTGCTGCTGTTGCTGGTTGAACATGGCTGGGGGTGGGGTTAAAAAAAAGCGGCCCCCCAGCTCCGAGACCCCGGGGCAAAACCGGAGCAGGAGGCTCCCGTTCGAGTATGGGAGCGGAGCTAAACGTGCTGCTCTGCAGCGGGAGACCCATTCATTGCTTTCGAACCGGCGGCTCGCGTGCGGGTGCGTGGGTTTCCACCATCGCGATCACGGGACACCTTGTGGGTGTGTTTGGGGTGGGGGGCGGGGAGGTGTCCCCACCCCTTGCACGTACCGGAGAACAGTGATGGTAACCACGCACGCGCTCCAGCGCATCCTTTCGCAAATGCAAAAGGCTTCAGTACCGTACTTATTTATTTTTCCTGTAACAGTTAATGTTCTGAAATATGCAGGAGAGATTTTTTTTTTTAAAAAAAGTTTATTTAATGCATCCTTTTGCAAACGGGGTGGGCTGTGAGGAGGAGGCGGCCGCAGCAGCTTTGTTTTCTTCTTAAGGTGAATGTTCTGAAATGCGCATGGAAAATTAAACAAAATTCAATAGCAGAAAAAATATTAAATGCAAGACATAATTATACATGAAGTAGCTTTTTAACAAACAGGCAGTTAAAAGTTAGTTGCTGGGTAGTTCTTCTTTTTTTTCATCAGCAGATGAACATAGGAGGGTGGTTTGCCGTGAGCATTGGTACATCTAGCTCACAGCTCTGACAGGCAGCACTGGTACATCCTGTCTGCACGGACTGGCAGCAGTTTTAATATGGGAGTTTTCCCAGAGCTTTCTGCAAATACCATCTATTGTATGCAAGGCAGGTGAGGTACTATTTGATTGGTTCCAACAATATTTCATTTTATTAACGGGTTTTGTGTTTGCAGGGTCTTTAAAAATAAAATAAAATAAATCATTTGGTCTTCTTCAATTGTGAGTCCCTCTGGGAGTCTAAATTAACATTTAGAAAAACTGTTGTTAGGCTGCTCTGCATGGGACACAAAACAGAATGTAGTTTATCTCTGTGCCATCCATCCAGCAGATTCTGTGGTGGCATCCTAAAAGCATGAAAATTAATCTAATCTAATTTAATAAAAGACAACACTCACCAAAACAAAATTACCAATGACAAGGCAATAAAATAATATAATTTTTTTTAATTTAAACTATTCAACATACAATAAAAAAACTAATCTAAATAAAAGGATGAAACAAAAGAAAACAAAGAAAGAAAGAAAATACAAAGCCCTCTAGCAAAGGTACAGAGGTACCTCTGGTTGCGAACGGGATCCGTTCTGGAGGCCCATTCGCAACCTGAAAAGAACGCAACCCATGTCTGTGTGTCTGCGCATGCATGGGTCACAATTCACCGCTTCTGCGCATGCACGTGACGTCATTTTGTAACTTTTTCCGGGTCACCGCGGGACGCAACCTGGAAATGTGCAACCTGAAGCAAACGTAACATGAAGTATGACTGTAGTTAAAAGAAAGGGGTTTAGCTGATTTGATGTCATGATAGCTAACTTTCAAGGCTATTTTGTGGTGATGGTTCTTTGCTCCAAGTTGTCCCCCTACATCTATATGATGGGTTGCGCACAAGATACATCATATGGGGACTTCTGGAGAGGAAAAATGTTGGGCCAAGAACAGCTCCTGAAGCCAGCCAGAGCCAGCTGCACTACCAGGCTGCCACTGCTGTGTTTCCTGCGAACAGATTTGCAAATCTGGGGACATTTTGGGGACGGAATTTGTCCGGGGATAGATCTGCAGATCTGGGGACTGTCCCCGGGAACCCTACCTCAGGTGCCAAAATGCCTTGGGCCGGCCCTGACTTTGGGCAGAAGTCTAGGGCCTCACTCAGCAGGATGAATAAGAGAGTTCTCAAAGGGAGCAGAGCTGGCTTGCCACATTTTGAAGTTAGTAAGGTAATACACATTATCTGCAAGACCATTCATTATAAAATCGTGCTAAGTGATGGTCAGTTCCTTCCTGAAGACTAATTTATGGAGTTCAGGACATCATCACCAATTTACGGTATTTGTATGCTGCCTTTCCATGCTAAAGGTGGCTTCCAACATAAGATTTGCATAATTACAAACATAATGGAAGTAGTCATAAATAACAAAAGATCAAAAAGTACACAACCGGATCAAACAATTTCCACAAAAGTCATAATATGATCTAAAGAAATCCCGAACAATGCCTCAGCCCAAGGGTCTGTTCACGAGGCCTAGCTTTCACCTATTTATTTCATAAAAAATTATGCATTGCTGGGTTGTAAAAACCTCAGAGTGGGTTTACAAAAATATGAAAGAAAATTCACAGTACAAAGGTTTAGAACAGATTAAAATTACCTCAAATTTAGAAGCATTTGGGTAGGCTTGTCTAGAAGAGTTTGGATTTGATATCCCGCTTTATCACTACCCTAAGGAGTCTCAAAGCAGCTAACCATCTCCTTTCCCTTCCTCCCCCACAACAAACACTCTGTGAGGTGAGTGGGGCTGAGAGACTTCAGAGAAGTGTGACTGGCCCAGGGTCACCCAGCAGCTGCATGTGGAGGAGCAGGGAAGTGAACCCAGTTCACCAGATTACGAGTCCACTGCTCTTAACCACTACACCACACTGGCTCTCCACCACACTGGCTCTCCAGTGGCATTGAAAACAGTAAAGTGAAGGTGCCTGCTTGATCTCAAGAGGCAGGGAGTTCCAAAGGGTAGATGCTGCCACACTAAGCAGTGAAATTCTTACAAATGTGGAGTGGGCGTTACGTGGCACCTGCACTAGAGCAAATTCCAGCAATTGAAGCAAATTCCAGCAATCGAAGCGGTCAAGAGGGCTTACATGTGGGGTAAGGTAATCTCATAGGTAAGCTAGACCCAAGGTTGTTAACGGCTGGAGTCGGTCAGGGCCCACCTAAGGCGATTGTTTAATGGTAGGGCCAGAATTGCACATACAAGAGTGGTGTTTCAGGCACCACTTCTCAATATGATTTTGATCGTATTGCAAAGAACAACTCTGGCTGGTGGGCTGTTTTCTGACTCAGCCTGTCTGTCTATTTAGCCCAGAAACTCTAAACTAAAACACCCAGGGAAATGTGACTGTGGGTGTGTGGAGGGAACTAGGCCTGCATCATCTCTAATGCAGGAACCAAGTTGGTGACATTTGCATCTTACTTTACAGGGAACAAGGAGGTCCTCTCTTCCCTGGGATTTCCTTTTTCACACCTTTGAATTGTAGCACCCTGCTTGTGGTTAACGCTTAGCTGGAATGAAATATTCAACGCAGCAATAGAGAAATTAAAATAATAATTTATTTGTCAGACAAATAAATGAGAGGCACAGTGGTATGGTTACCAAGCTCTGGCCTGGCCTCCTGCCATTCTGGCCAGCACTTATATTTCCTTAATCCAGCCCCCTTGCTCCTCCTTTGGCTGCCTCTGTCCAATCAGCCTGGTTGAAATTCCTATTGGCTGTTTGCTAGAACCAATCACAAAAGATACACCCACTTCCTTCTGTCCTTTTATGGAACAAAAAGAGCTATATATTCTTCCATATATAAATGACAAATAAGTAGTAATATATCTTACATGTGTCTCAACAAGGAATCTTAATTACCAGCTCACCTCTTGCCCTCCTTGCCCTATTGCCTTCCAAAACAGATAGTTAATCTTGAATTTTTATCTTCAACAGATGTCAAGGATCTTGAGTTCACATCAACATTGAAAGATCTCCTTCATTTGAAGGTTTCTAAACAAAAAGCCTGACAACTATATATCAGGAGTGCTCTATGGCGTCTCCTGTCTGGCAGGGGGCTAGGCTGGTGGCTGACTTAATTTCAGGATAGTTAAAACTCTTACAACTATATGAAATAAGAATCTAGCATTTCTTAAATCCTTTGCATAATTACATTTAAGCCAATATATTTAATACATTATCATAGGTAGCCTTTTAAAAGGAATAAGGCCTTTTGTAAAGTAAAAAAGGAACTCAGTAAAAAAAACAGCTTCAAAAGAAGCCTCTTCAGTTTACACCCCTCCTTTCACCCCTCCTTTCCAGCCAGCTGCTTTCCCATTAGCTCTTGGCCTTTTTAACCTTAGGAAGAAGATATGGCTCATTTTACTGGGAGGCACATGGTATCATTTTATTATTTACTCATTCCTAATTATGTTTATCTCTGCTTTTTTATCTTCTGTAACATGTAGGATCAGTGTCCTCGCTCTCAGCCTGTAATTTCCTTTTTTACGACTTTGAGAATTGTTTTCTGCTATAAATCAGGGGGCCCCTTGTCTAGGAGGAAAAAACATTGCCAAGGCCTTTTAGGCAGCTGGTCTTTTGCCTGGCATGAAACATTTGAAAATCTTTAACATACAGGCCCTGATTGAAATATATAAGCTTTGATAAAAAATGCAGGCTTATGATTAGATGCCTCAGAATTAAGGGCAGCTTCTTCTGTTTTAAACACCTTCCCTGCCCATCAGTCTGGAACTTGGGTAGGCAAACTAAGGCCAGGGGCTGGATCTGGCCCAATCGCGTTTAATAATAATAATAATAATAATAATTTATTATTTATACCCCGCCCATCTGGCTGAGTTTCCCCAGCCACTCTGGGCGGCTTCCAATCAAGTGTTAAAACAATACAGCATTAAATATTAAAAACTTCCCTAAACAGGGCTGCCTTCTCAATCTGGCCCGTGGACGGTCTGGGAATCAGTGTGTTTTTACATGAGTAGAATGTGTCCTTTTATAAAAAAATGCACCTCTGGGGTATTTGTGGGGCATAGGAATTCATTCATTCCCCCCCCCCTTCAAAATCTAGTCTGGCCCCCATGAGGTCTGAGGGACAGTGGAAAAAGTTTGCTGATCTCCCCCCTGGTCTGGAATCTCACCCTATTACTGATCCTTCTGTCTGCAAACCAATAGGCCTTTTTATGCACCTACATCTGAGCAGGGTTATCAGTGGGGTGAGTGACCATATGTTCAGGGTGGGGACCGCAGGAGTACAGTATAATAAATGGCTAAAGAATGTGTTGAAGAGAGACCAGATGGTAACCAGAGCTTTGTGGTTGTTGTTTTTTTTGAATAATTTGGAATGAACCCTAAGTCCCTACTGCAGATGGTAATTTCCACGAGGGGAAGGGAACTTGTTGCTGACATAAGAAAGGCACACAATCTGATCTCCTTACTGCCAGCAGAGCAGCCCCAAACCTTTAGGAAGTGTGTGCAACTGAGTTGTACAAAGTGTTCTCTCTAAAAAGAAGAGTTAACATGCTATAATAGCCTGAAATCTTGACATAGTTTTCCATCTTGTTACCAGCACCTGCCCCCAGAGAAATATTGATATGGCTTCTATCAGCAATAAGCTTATTTTATGTTAAAAGGAAAAAAAATGGCTTTAATTGCAATTGCACAATATGCAGTGAAAGCATACGTTTCACTTAGCAAAAAGTTAAAGAAGATTAAAGGCATTTTCGGAGAGTCATGATTTGGGTAGAATTCAGTCACCTATTGGGAAATTTAGGTTGTTTTGTTTGTTTGTTGCATTTCCATCCTACCTTTTTCTCCAGGGATCTCATTGTGGCGTACATGGTCCTACTTCTCCTCATTTAATCCCCACAACAACCCTGTGAGGTAGGTTAGGCTGAGAGGCAGCAACTGGCCCAAGGTCACCTGATGAGCTTTATGGGCATTGTGCAATTATATTTTTGTATTTTTTTATTTATTGGTTTTCACATATTACATTACGATACAGAAGTACCAAAACCATTTCCTCCCCATCCCCCCATACATTTTCTTTTATATTTCCTCAATCTGTCATATTATTCTTTTCTCCTTCCTCCCACTTCCCTCCGCTCCCACTCGATTTCCTCCACATTATACGATTTACAATAATCTTTGCATTCTACAATCTTCTCAAATCATCTATATATTCTTATCATCTTTCCTTACTATTTTTTTCTACCATCCAGTACTTCACATTTGAATCTAGGCATGTTAGCATATCTTTTTTTGAGCAATATTTTGCCATATATTGCTCAAAACATTTCCGCTCCTTTTTCAATTTTTGATTTGACTGATTTCTTATTATACCAGTTAATTTTGCCAAAATTAAATATTCATTTAGTTTACAAATCCATTCCTCCTTTGTAGGTATAGTTTGTGACTTCCACTTAGCAGCAATCACTATTCTAGCAGCTGTATTTGCATATAGAAAAGTTCTTGTGCAATTATAGTTGATTGGGTGGTCTTGCACAATGAACCCATTCCCAACCACAACCTGATGTTTTACAATAAGAAAAATGACAGAGAAATGTGCAGGAAAGTACAGGATAACGATTTGATTTGACATAACCTGGTTTCACCTTGTGAACAAATCAGTGAACGCTCAGCATGTGGCTGCCACAAGGGAAGACCCACACCATCGGATTCATATTACTGTTTGACAGTGGAATGGACTCCCTTGGAAAGTGGTGGGCTCCCCTTCTCTGGAAAGGTTTTAAGCAGAGGTTGGGTGGTCCTCCCCTGTCAGGGATTCTTCAGCTGTGATTTCTGCATTGCAGGGGGTTGGACTACATGACCCTTAAGGTCCCTTACAACTTTATAGTTCTATTAATGTTTGGTCTCCCTGCAAGCACACCAGGATGAATGCTGAACAAACAGGTCATCTGGAAGTGCTCTGCACCTCAGTCCCACTGTGGACATGAAAGGGCAGGACAAAGATTCACATAACATTTGCAGGTGTGGTCTAAACCACAGAGCCTAGGACTTGCCAATCAGAAGGTCGGTGGTCCGAATCCCCGTGACGGGGTGTGTTCCTGTTGTTCGGTCCCTGCTCCTGCCAACCTAGCGGTTTGTCAAAGTGCAAGTAGATAAATAGGTACCACTCCAGCGGGAAGGTAAACAGCGCTTCCGTGCGCTGCTCTGGTTTGCCAGAAGCGGCTTGGTTATGCTGGCCACATGACCCGGAAAAACTGTCTGTGGACAAACGCCGGCTCCCTCAGCCTGTAAAGCGAGATGAGTGCCGCAACCCCAGAGTCGTTTGTGACTGGACCTAACGGTCAGGGGTCCCTTTACCTTTACCTTTACAGCAGACCAACATGGCTACCTACCTGAATTAGATAGGTAGCCGTGTTGGTCTGCCATAGTCAAAACAAAAAAAATCCTTCCAGTAGCACCTTAAAGACCAACTAAGTCAGTTCTTGGTATGAGCTTTCGTGTGCATGCACACTTCTTCAGATACCAAATATCTTCAGATACCAGATATCTGAAGAAGTGTGCATGCACACGAAAGCTCATACGAAGAACTGACTTAGTTGGTCTTTAAGGTGCTACTGGAAGGTCTTTAAGGTGCTACTGGAAGGAATTTTTTTGTTTTACCTGAATTAGAAAAACAGTGGACCTTGAGTTACTTACCGCTCTGGATACATAACCTTCTTGTTGCGTACGCAGCAACCCTGTCGCACGCATGCACAGAAGCGCTCTGCACATCGTACATGTGCACAGAAGGCGGCGCCTCCAGTTACATGCAAATTTAGGAATAATTCCTATCTTTTAAATGGAATTCAACATGCGTCACCATAGCAGGGAGCAGGACTGAACAAGTGAGTCTGTTTGCCAGCTCATTCTGCAGTCCAGGTGCAAGGTTTTGGATGGACAGCTTTCCTTGCTCTCCTTTCTTAAGGTTCTTGATCTTTAAACTGGTCCTCGGGCCCCTCCAGACATCCATTTCACTGCACATTCATGGCTACTTGTGCTCATAATGCTACCGGGGCTATCAATACTGTTTGCGCCTGCAAAAACTGGTATTGTTAAGAGATATTGATTTAGTTGCTGTTAACAAGAATCTGTATTTTATTCTGTAATTCTTAGTATTGCAATTGTATTGATATAATTGTTTTGATTTAATATCAAAGTTAATTAACTTTAATAATATTATTAATAATAATAATGGTCAAGAATCTCCAGTGCTATTTAATATCTACATGAGGCTTCCGGGAGAGATCATTAGGAGTTAGGGGGTGAGGTACCCTCACTATGCTGATGACACTCAGCTCTATTACTTCGTTATATCTGAATCAGAAGAGGCCGTACAGTCCCTGTTGGTGCAAGGAAAAAATACCTAAAGGTAAAAAGGAGAGTTTCAGGATGCCAAGATCCAAGTTTTGGGGCAAGTACTCCTTGGTGAGAGAACGCCAGCAGAGATTACAAACAAAAAACGCAAAGTAAAGTGTGGAAATAATAGGCTGTTAGACCTTTATACCCTTGTGAGTTCCAAAACTTCTCTCTTCCCCTAGCAGAGAAAAAGACCATACATTTGGTAAGTTAAAAATGGTTTGCTTACAAGCTCTCCAAAGGTCATATTCAGGTGCTTTTCCATACAGCATTCAGAAAAAGTGGCACAGGCTGTAAAGTTACAGCAGTGAAAATTCCTAAAATATTCATACAGCAATTCAAGAGTAGCCTGTAAGACAGAGCAGGGCAGCTTACACCATGGTCTTAACCTCTTCATGCATTTGTTAGCCTTAAGCATATGGGTTGTATGAGGCTGGTTACCCCACAGTTCCTGGGCCGTTGCCTGGACACAGTAGTGAAATGGATGAGGAAAAACAAGCTGAGCTTCAGACGTGGCAAGATGGAGGCACTGTGGGTGAGTAGTTCCTGTGTCCAATAAATTGGTCACTTACCGACCCTGGATGGGGTTGAAAGCCACCTCAAAGAGCAGGTTCATAGTTTGAAGGTGCTTCTGGGTCCACCTTGGTCACTAGAAGCCGAGGTAGCCTCAGGAGCTAGTAGTGCCTTTAACCAACTGCAGCTGATTTGTGGCCATTCCTGGACTGGGAACGCCTGACCACAGTAGTGGCATCAGGTTGCCAAAGGTTGTTGTGGTTCTATAACACGTAGATGGCTGATGATATAACAATGCTGAAAATAGAGACTTGCCCCTTATATAAAGGGATGGTTAGAGCATAGCCTTACCATCATTTTTTTTCTTGCTGGCTGTAAAAATCCACCAAATCCTGTATGAATCAAGAACAGGAATGGAGGGCAGGCAGGGTGCAGGAGGGGAATCAATTATTTGCTGTGGCAACCAAATAGGTCAAGAGTCCTTTGTTCAAATGATTGGTCCACCCACCTACCATATGAGGCAATCTGTTAAGAGAGTCTGAGCTGCTGCCTGAGCAGGGAGCTGCTTGCAGCATCCTGCAGTTCTGGCTTCTTTCCAGGGACTGTGTTTGCTTATTTAAACCACCTCATTCTAAAGTGCCCCCTGCCTCAGGCTGGCAGCGAAACCCAGCAGGAAAATAAGTCAACAACGAATCCTGTCATCATATGTAAAGATGACCAACAAGTGATGTTAGCAGGTTGCTTCTGAATCAACTGATGAACTTGCCTTATGTTGAGTCAGAGCATTTGTCTACCTAGCCCAGAACTGTCTCTAGTCAGGGTCTCCCAGTGACTGCTAACTAGGATCTTTCAGTTCAGGAATGAAACCCTGCAGCCTTGCAGATTTTGCTGAACTAAAACTCCCAAAATTGGCTATTGGCTGTCCTGGCAGGGGCTGCTGGGAGAGGGCCACAGTTTCCTCACGTCTGATTTAATTCGAGATTGAAATTGAGACCTTCTTATTGCAAAGCATGTGTTTCGTCACAAAACAGCTAATGGCAATGCTAGGCTAAATGGGTTTTCACCAGTTCCTGCTGCTGGAAATGATCTTGTTGGCATTGTCTCAGGAGACCATGGAGGGGGGAAGCCAAACGTTTGGAGAGTTACAGCACCTGCTGGGGTTGTACAGCTGGGGCAGATGAAGGCCTTTCTTTCTTTCTTTCTTTCTTTCTTTCTTTCTTTCTTTCTTTCTTTCTTTCTGCACTCCTCTCATCCTCTCAACAGTCATTCTTCCTCTGGTCAGACCTGACAGTCTGTCTCCAGACAATGTGGTTGGTCAGGTTGTGGATTCACTTCCACCTGGAGCTGGATTGGGTGGCTCCTGCGGACCAATCATACTGCTGCATAGTTCTAGGACCAATCAGGCTGCTGCATTCTGAATCCTATTGTTCTAGGACCAATCAGACTGCTGCATTCTGAATCCTATTGTTCTAGGACCAATCAGACTGCTGCATTTTGGATCCTATTCAACTCAGTACATAACAGATTCCCATATGGCACAGTTAATTTTGTCAGCCTTCACGACACTTTTGCAGACATATTTGTACCACAGAGTTGGTCTACCAATAGTCCTGGTGCCTGAAGCCAGCACATCTTTGGGGATCCTGCCACCCTCCAAACTGTGGACATGACCAAACAGGGCCGGATTTAGGTTTGATGAGGCCATAAGCTGCTGAAGGTAATGGGGCCCTTTATATGTCCAGCTGTCCTTTGTCAACAACAAATGGTCACTGTTTTTGGTGTTGAATATATGCTGTATGGTAATTGATGGACCTAATAGGTATCTCAAGCCATTTGCGCATAACAAAATATGTATTTTATCAAAGTAATTGTTGAACTGAAATACAATTAAGAAGTATATTAATAGTGAAATAATTATTAAGCCCTAACTTAAAATGAATTTTTATTCATAACAAACTTAATAATGCAAACACATTGGTATTGGGCCTATTACTTACATCATAGGAGCCTACACAACACAAAACACTGTTGCTGTATGTAAGTTTTATTTTATTTGTTTTTTATCTTATATTTTGGAAATGTACATCCAGTTTTTTCCCCTTCAAGTTGTTTTGCCCTCCCCCCCCCAAGAGAGTGGGGCCCTAAGCTATAGCTTGTTTAGTTTATACGTAAATCCAGCACTGTGACCAAACCAGTCACAGTAGACGTCGCTGAGACAGGAGTACCAACATGCTGGGAATGCAGCACATCTTAGAAAGCACATCTTTGTTTAAAACTGTCCTGCCATGTCATGCCCCAAATCTTTCTCTGTGGCAGTCTCTAAATTGTGGAACTCCCTGCACCAAACATTTTCATCATATGGTTTTGGCCATATTCATATAGCAGCCCTTTCCTCAGACTACGGAAGAGAGAAAGAGACGGACAGGTGGAGAAAGGTGGAACTGGAGGGCACGTTCCTTGACCAGAAAATTTTCACTCCCCTCCAACTTTTCCCATTCCTGGTCTTCATAACAAGTACTCTCTAACTAAGAACCTGGGTTTGCCTTTATTCTCCTCCCTTAGCATCCTTTTTCCTTTTGTGCTGTGTCTCTTAGATCATGAGCCTGGGGGCATGGGCTGTCTTCTCCTTGATATTTGTGAGCTGCTTTGTTGCTTAATTTATTTATTTTTTGGTTTTTACACATTTTCCAAACATAACATCCCATCTTAGACAACATAACAGACCTTTGGCTATCACCGCCTAGGATTTCCATCAACGTTGACTGATGGTTTTTTAACTTCCTTTCTAATTCTGCATTTTATTTTAATAGTTATTGCTATAAAATCCAAATCTAAAAAAACCTCCTTCTTAGTCCTCTTTTGCAATAATTCATATAGGTCTCCTTACAAAACTTATTGTAACCTTACAAGCAATGTCAAATGATTACAATTGTATTTCAGATACCGTATATCATGAATTTCTTCCAGTCCTTCAGGAAAGTCTGGTCTTGCTGGTTCCGAATTTCCCCAGTTAATTTCGCCAACTCAGCATAACCCATCAATTTCATCTGCCACTCTTCTTTTGTTGGTAATTCTTCCTGTTTCCATTGTTGGGCTAATAGTATTCTTGCTGCAGCTGCCGCATATAAAAACAATTTTTTATCATGCTTATGAATCTCTGTACCTACAATACCAAGTAAAAGGGCTTCTTGTTTTTGTTTTTTTTACAAATGTATATTTCAACATTTAAAAAATCTCATTATAAATCATTTCCCAGAAGTCCTTCACTTTCTTGCATTCCCACCAAATATGGTAAAAAATACCTTCTTTTTTCTTACATTTCTAACATTTATTATTTGTTTTATAAATTTTAGTTAATTTCACTGGTGTTATATATTATCTGTACATCATTTTCATTATATTTTCCTTTAAAGCACTGCAAGCAGTGAAATTTATTCCGTCTTTCCATAATTTTTCCCAATCTTCTAATTATATATTATGACCAATATCTTTAGCCAAGTGTATCATAACTATCATTTAATTTCCTCATCTTTCAAATGCCATTCCAATAATTTATATATTTTAGATAATATTTTAACTTTATTATGTAACAATTCTAATTCCAATCTCGATTTTGTATATCCAAATCCATTTTTCTTTTTATCATCTTTAAACATTTCATTAATTTGAAAATAATGCAACCAATCATTCACAAAACCTTTAACCTCCTCATAAGGTTTTAATTTCCATTGGTTATCCATCTCCTTCACTAATTGTTCATAGGTGGCCCAATTTTTACTCACATTTATCTTTTTCACACTCATTGCCTTGAGAGGCAATAGCCACCATGGCATCTTACGTTCTAATTCTTATATCTATCCCACACCTCATGATTTTTGACATATGTGGTTCCCAAATCCTTTATGAACTTTTACCTTATCGTACCATAAATATGCATGCCATCAGAATCTGTTATCAAATCCTTCCAGATCTAATAGATCTGTATCCTCCAACAAAATCCAATCCCTTAATCAACAAAGGCAAGAAGCTTCATAATACTTTCTTTTGTATCTGTAAGTAGTTTAAATTTAATTATTGGCTTCTTCCCTTGCCAAATATATCTTGAAATTATTTTTTGCCATTCTCTAAAGATACCTACACCACTGATAATCGGGATTGATTGAAATAAAAATAACATCTTCAGTAGCACGTTCATTTTAATACCAGAAATTCTACCCCATAGGGATAGTTTCCTCCTTCCCCACATTTCTAAGTTCCTTTTGATACCATTCCACACTGGTGTGTAAGTTATCTTTAAATAAATTAATATTTTTTGATGTTAACCAAATTCCTAAATATTTTACATTTTTAACTACTACTATTCCACTCTGTTGTTGCAATATATCTATCAGATCTTGATTCATATTCTTAACTAACATTTTTCTTTTCTTTTTATTTAATTTAAAACCTGCTACTTGTCCAAATTGTTCTATTCTTTCTAGTGCTTCTCTAGCACTAGTTAATGGTTCTTCCACTGTTATAACCAAGTCGTCCGCAAAGGCCTTTAATTTATATACTTTCCGACCGACAGAAATTCCTTTGATTTTTTCTGCTTTTCTCATGTTATTGAGGAAGACCTCTAGGACCGTAATGAATAATAATGGGGGATAAAGGACAACTCTGTCTTGTACCTTTCGTAATTTCATTTCCCCCTGTTAATACATTGTTTACTATCAATTTAGCTTTTTGATCTGAATATACCTCTTACAAAAGATTGTCCCATTACCATTAATTCCAAATTCTTTATCATAAATTCCCAAGAAATATTATCAAAGGCCTTTTCTGCATTTACAAATATCAATGCTGCTTGCTTATCATTCCTGGCCATCAAATACTCAAATATATCACCTATGTTCCTTATGTTATCTTTCATTTGTTGTCCTGGAAGAAAGCCAGCTTGATCTTCATCTGTTCCATCTAGCTCAGTGTTTGTTTGTTTGTTTGTTTTAAAAAACGTTTTTATTAACAATTTCAACATAACAAATTATCAAAACATATCATATTCATTATTCCCCCCCTTTTCACCACCCCCTTCAAACCCTCTCTCCCACCCCAAGACTTCCCTCAGCTCCTCTCTGATTTCTTAGCACCTATTATTCTCTGCATGTTATAAAATTATACATATCCTTACATTATCTATCTACCATGTTACCAACTAATAAATTTGTGTATGTTTATTCAAAACCTGCCAAGGAGTCCAATTCATTTTGCTGTCTTTTTAGATAAATTGTGAAAAGCTCCCATTCTTCCTTGAAGTCACAGTTGTCCTTGTCCTGCAATTTGTATGTCAGTTTTGCCAGCTCTGCGTAGCTCATTAATTTTTCTTGCCACTGTTCTTTCGTTGGGATTTCCTCATTCTTCCATCCTTGTACTATCAGGACTCTTGCCGCTGTTGTAGCATACATAAATAAGTTCTTTATTTTTCTTGGCAGGTTTTGTCTTACAATCCCTAAGAAAAATGCTTCTGGTTTTTTTACAAATGTCATTTTAAACATTTTCTTCTACTCATTATATATCATTTCCCATTTTTAAAAAATTTCTCTGCATTCCCACCATATATGGTAAAAGGTTCCTTCCTTTTCTTTACATTTCCAACATATGTTTGACTCAGTTTTGTACATTTTTGCTATCTGTACTGGTGTAATATACCATCTATACATCAATTTCATATAATTTGCTTTCCAGAGAGAACAATCTGTAAATTTCAAATTTACTTTGCACAATTTTCCCCAGTCCATCTAGCTCAGTGTTGTTGACACCAGCTGGCAGTGGTTTCAGGCAAGTTACATTTCCCAGTCCTGAGTGGAACTGCTGGGGACAGAATCTGGGACATTCTGGATGCAGAGTAAGTGCTCAGTCGCTGAGCTATAGGGATATAGGAAGCTACTTTATACTGATTCAGATCCTTGGCCCATCTATCACAGTGTCATCTACACTGACTGGCAGCAGCTCTCTGGTGGTTCATATTGGGAATATCCCCAGCCCTATTTGGAGATGCTGGGCTTGAAACTGGAACCTTCTGCATGCAAAGTGGATGCTTTGCCTCAGAGCTACAGTTCTCCCCCCACCAAGTTCCTCCAGCAAGGGAAGACTGGTGGGTTGTCACAAGGCTTGCTCTGTTCTTACACCTTGAATTTATATTTGTCAAGAACTATTTTCCTGTAGGATCAAATCAAGTTAATATGCTTTATTTAGCACCTCGCTGGGCACCTGCAGCTCTCTTTGGCATCAAAATGAGGTGGAGGTGCTCAGCACCCACTCTGATTCACGCACGAGCCTGGAATTTGCCGCTTGCTGCCAGATGATGCAGGGACAAAATAACAGGGCCGAGAGAGAGAGAACAGTTGCCATGTCAACATATATTTGTGTCCTCCCTTTTGAAAGCTGTTGCAAAATGAGGCAAGCTGCAGTTCGGGCAGCATGGTAGATGCTGGCCCAGGTATTATTTTAGACTGTATGCTAAGTGGAGGTGTATATGGTGCACTGGATCCTCCTGCCATTTTAAGGTAATTTAACAGGTTCCTGTGTCCTCTCCCTCTCTGAGATTTAGGAAGCAATGAAACTGCCTCATGCACATTAATAGGCAAGTCATTAGACTACTGTTGATAACATAAGAGACCTCCTGGATCAGACCAAAGGTCCATGTTGGCCTGCATCCTTTGCTCATGTCGGCCAACCAGGTATTTCTGGGGAAACCACAAGCAAAACCTGAGTGCAGCAGTGCTCTCCTCTTGTGATTCCCAGAAACTGTTATTCAGAGGCATACTGCCCCCAACAGTGGCGTTAGAACACAGCTTGTGGCTAGTAGCCATTTGGAGCCTTATCCTCCATGGGTTTGGCATGATTCTCTTTTGAAACCATCCAAGTTGGTGGCCATCACTCGGTCTTGTGGGAGTGAAGGTCATAGTTCAGCTACGTGCTGTATGAGGACCAAGGTTTCTTCCCCCAGCCAGAACTCACTGGAACTCAGTTCCTGCACCTCTCAGGTGAGCGCCATTGCCATTATAAGAGAACAAGGGAGGCATTCAGGTTGAGTTCTGGCACCTCTTTTTCTAGAAAAATCACACTGGTGAGGACATTCTTCCCGATACTGTTTTCAGGTTTCCTTGTTGCTGCACCCAGATTAAGCTTGTGCACTCACTTTCCCTCTCATCCTCTCAAGTGAATCATCCCTACCCCTTTTTGTTCGGAGCAAACTGCAGTGCACATTTCCATCCACGTGTTCTCCTAACCATGATTAACTCAAACCATCTTGCAAACCCGCTTCTGACCATGGTTGCAAGCTGTGGTCCAGATCTGACCATAGTTAGTGAAAAGGGCAGTGCAGTTGTTATATACCAGGGGTCAGCAAACTTTTTCAGCAGGTGTCCGATCCACTGTTCCTCAGACCTTGTGGGGGGCCAGACTATTTTTTTTTGGGGGGGGGGGAATGAACGAATTCCTCGGCCCCGCAAATAACTCAGAGGTGCGTTTTAAATAAAAGCACACATTCTATTCATGTACAGTGGTACCTCGGGTTAAGTACTTAATTTGTTCCGGAGATCGGTTCTTAACCTGAAACTGTTCTTAACCTGAAGCACCACTTTAGCTAATGGGGCCTCCTGCTGCCGCCGCGTCACCGGAGCAAAATTTCTGTTCTCATCCTGAAGCAAAGTTCTTAACCCGAGGTACTATTTCTGGGTTAGCGGAGTCTGTAACCTGAAGCGTCTGTAACCTGAAGCGTTTGTAACCCGAGGTACCACTGTAAAAACACCAGGCAGGTCCCACAAATAACCCAGAGAGGCATTTTAAATAAAAGGACACATTCTACTCATGTAAAAACATGCTGATTCCCAGACTGTCCGTGGGCCGGATTTAGAAGGCAATTGGGCCAGATCCAGCCCCTGGGCCTTAGTTTGCCTACCCATGTTATATACGGTTAACTCCATAAATGAGAAGGGGAGGAGGGTTCACACAAAGGAGAGAAAGGGGCAAAAGGATAGGTGATATTGCAGGAGAGCTGCCAAGGGATTTGTGATTTCTTGTACACATTGCTTCCAGAGATTCCAGAGGGAACCTTTGGGTGCAACTGCCGAGATTATTCCCAACCCAGTCCAGGGGAGACCTCTTCAGAGGAAGAGGCCTGGGACTCTGCAGAGAATGCTCCTCCCCCCAACCGAAAACCTGCATGCAACACTCAATAGTCCAAAGGCTTTCTGAAAAGTCACAAATCAGGCATGCCTTGCCTGGATCCTTCAAGGACCCCACCTCAAGCCCCAGTGCTTTAAAGAAAAGAAAGGTGCCTAAACTCACTGTGCCCCACTTTTAACATTTGGGGTGGGGGGAGGTGCCTGTACTGCATACCCCTGAGTACCTCCAGAAATCAAGCCCTGTGTTCCAGGCCTTGTGAGCGAAGGTGGCAGATGACCCTGTAGAAAGCCCAGAGCTCCCAGGAGAGCCAGACAACTTGGGAGGAGAGAGAAGACCCAACTGCAGGCAAGGATTCAGCAAGAAGCAACGGACCTGGTAGAAGAAGGAGAACTGCCAATGACTGTACATGTCTCTCCATGTCCTCTCAACCTTTGCTGAGTTAGCTCCTTTTTGAGCTCATTGATCTACAGATCTGCTCTCCCCAACCTCATTAAGGAGTCCATTCTTTTACTTATGCATCAAACAGGAATGGCATCACCCTCACAAAAGGACAAATATTTGCATTAAAAATATTCTATATGTATATGCACTCCTATCTATAAGAAGCCTGACAATCATAAAAGGAGCTAAATGTTGACATCTATTATTCTTACAGCAAAGGATGGGGGACCTGTGCCTCTCCAGCTGCCACCAGTACCAGCAGTGGTCAAGGATGGCGGGAGCTGAGGAGCAAGGACACCTCCGCGCGCGCGCCCCCCCCCCCCCCAGTATATGAACTGAACTTGAATTGGGGAAGGGGACGGGAGACCGAGGGAAACCAAAGGGAAGGAAAGAACTACGACTCCCATGAAGCTCTCTGAGCCGAGCGACTACTGCGGATCCCCCTCTGGCGGCGACTGTGAGCAAATACGTTCTCGATCCGGCTTAGGACCAGGTGGCCAAAGGGAGCTTCATTCGTGGTAGGCAGCGCTGCTGCAGAGACCCGGCGAGGAGCCTGATTTAGGCGGAGCGGGGTGCGGGGCTGCTGAGAGGAAAGGGAGGGCGCTGCAGTAGCAGCCCCCTCGGGCACCTCCAAGTCCCAGGGCTGGGAAGGTGGGCAGGACTCCCATCTGCGCGCGCGCAAAAAAAGGAGACACGCACCGATGAGGACTTGGGGGGCCACAGACGAGCCGTCGACTAGCCTTTGAGACGAGAGCCCCCCCCCACCCTCCAAAAAAATAAAAAGCCCTCCGAGAGAGACGCTTTGCAAGCCGCTGGAGACGTGAGATCGCTCCCCGCCGCGTGCAGCAGCCATGGGGAACCGAGGAATGGAGGACCTCATCCCGCTGGTCAACCAGCTCCAGGATGCCTTCGCTGCCATCGGCCAGAATGCCAACCTGGACCTGCCCCAGATCGCTGTGGTCGGAGGGCAGAGCGCCGGGAAGAGCTCCGTCCTGGAGAATTTCGTCGGAAGGTAAGGGAGCTGGTGGTATTTATTTAAACCATCTATTTTATTTTATACCATCCCCCGCGCCCGCGCCTTAATTAGTCCTGGGCTTCTGTGGATGCTCGTGCAGAGCAGACATCCGGCTTAATGCGCGGAAGTCCCCCTCCTGCCGCCCTTGCCCAGTGGAAATCCGAAATAGCGGGGAAACGGAGGCTGTGGAAGGGGAGGGGAAGGATCTGGAGCCGCTTTGGCTCCCTGCGATGGGGGAGCGGGAAAAGCTCTCCCCCCTCTCACGCCGCCATTCCTCAGCACTGCGGATGCGCCCTCCGCGTCGGGGATGTTGCAGAAAAACAGGAAGCCCCCGTGATTGGCAGGTGACATTCCACGAGCCATCACCTTCATCAGGCTGAGGGGAGGCTCCGCATCCTTCTCCCTCCCCGAAGGGATAAGATAATGTCCCTGTTTACTGGCAAACCTCCACGAGCGGCGCGTTTGCGTTTCACATACGCTAAAACTAGGGGGAAATCTATAGATGTATGAATGTGTGTGTGTGTGTGTGTGTGTGTGTACACCTCTGTCTCCTTCTGTTTGGGTGGGTATGAAATGCAATCGCTGCCCTGAGAAAGAGATCACGATCGGTTTCAGTGAACATCTGAAGGGAAGGGTGGAGGTGAGCATCAGTGTGTGCTCAAAATTTGAAGGGCGCGTTATAGCAGCATCGCCCGCCGCCACCTCCGCTGCTCCTAGGAGTGATTTACTGCACAAAAGCAGCCATTTGGGGTCGGGGGGGGGGCGAGTTGTAAGAGGAAGAGCGAGAGGAAGCAACCCGACGTCTGGTGCTGTGCTGTGTCCACATCACCGCGCAGGGGGAGATTTGGCGCTTTTAATCCTAAATCATTTATTTATTTAGAGAGGCGGGGGGAAGCTCTATGTAGGAAGGCAGAATTGCTCCTGGGGTAGAGCGAGGCTGTGGGGAGAGTCCGTCTCTTCCTCTGTTCCTTCCTCTCCCCCCCCCCTTTTCATTATGTTGCCAGAGGGCAATTGCAGGGCTGCGGTGAGGGGAGGGGGTGGGCAGATAGGAAGGAAGAGGAGGTTGCTTCAAGGAGAGCGTTTGCCATCTCCAGTCTTCTGGAGATTTTCAAAGCCCGGACAAAAGCCTCTCTTATGTTATGTAATCTCAAGATGGTAAAGAAATATCAAGCTAGGGAGCTTAGCCATATTTTTTTGATTTTCTGTCTTTGGATTCAGCATTCTCTCCCTCCCTCTCTTGCAAAATGATGCAATTTATGCATCAATGTGTGTTTTTCCACATTACAATTTCTGAGGCTGCTTATAGGGGTGGAGAGAAGAGCCAAGTGTAACAGTTCTGCTGGTCACATATGAAATGCGCTCCTTGTCAAGAAATGTATTAGTGATGCACCGCACATTCACTGCCAAGATGTGCTAAAGACAGTGCCTTTCCCCTAGGAGGTATTTGCCTCCTCTGTTTATAAGCCTCACCTTGGACACAATCCTGCACCAGGTGAAATTCCAGGAAGGACTGGCGGGGGGGGGGGTAATCGAATGCAGCACACCTTTTGCTTGCACATATTTGCCTGGTTTCACAGGGAATTAGTTACCCAACAGATAAAAGATGGGAGATAAAAGATTGACTAGGCCAGATAGCATCTCTTAGGTATACTCTTCTCTGCGTATCCTGGGTGATGCCATGTTGAGGATCCAGAAGGGAAGATGAAATGTTTGCTCCTTGATAAGGAAAATCAGCATTTTGGGTGCTGCCTTTTTGTATTAAAATACTGGTGAGGGTTTCCTTTCATGTGACCTTCAAGCCAACCTCCAGAAACCTCTGCAAATAGCAGGCAATCAGGGAAGGTGGCTCACACAGGCTGTTCCTGCAGGACACTTATGAGCTGGCTGGTAGCGTTTTGATGCTTATTTTAATCCTTTTCAATTGGGAAGACTTCACTAAGGCTAGGAGATTGGTACCTTGTGATTCCCACTAAGAGAAGAGGGGCTTCTGGAAACAAGCCGTATTTAATTTAATATTTGTGTCATCCTTCCCTCTCTTCATGTCCACAATGAAAATTTGTGTGTGTGTCTTTTTAAAATAGCACTGATACCTTTGCATCTCAAATGGCTGCTTCCAGCTCCATTCTTAACCAAAACGACCTGAGAGCTGTTGAATTTCATTTAGGATCAGCACTGTTAAGAGACAGCCCAAGCTGCAAAGCTGTATATCTCTACTGCTGCTTCCACAGCAAAAACCTAAAACAACAGACATCCAAGGGGTCTGTTTATTATAGGATTGAAAAGCCTTCACTGGGTGCACATTTGGAGTGTCCTGAGGTTTTTGTTTGCATGACCAGGTTGATTGTAGGTGGAGTCAGTCAATCCCCACCTTGCAAAGAGACTTATTGTTGTCATCAAATCAGCTGAAAAAAATGGGGGCCTGCAGCTGAGGTGGGGTGGGGGAGTTGGCTAGACCTTTTATTCATCAGCTGTAATGTGGGCTGATTAAAAAAAAAATGTCCTTATTGCAAAAAGTCCATAATCTTTTAGGGAAACAGGTTTTGGCGAATCATGCAACCTGGATTTGCTGGTATGAGCTTGAATCCCACCTCCAAAATAGTGACAGACTGGAAATATCCTTCGGCCATGAGATGAGCAATGCATTCGCATTTCTGTTGTTTACTTGAGTGCCTGGTGGATGGAGGGCAGGTGAATGAATGGATTTCTGCATTTTGTCCTCTTCTGATGGGTCTTTTCTCCAAGAGAGCCTATGGGGATGTGACCTCACTAGATTTCCTCCAGTTGTCTCCATGGCAGCAGATTCACAGCGCTGCAGTTTCTTTAGATCTTGAAGGGTTCAAGCAGAGCTGTTGAGTGCGAGGGCAGAGGAAAAGTTAAATCCTTCCAGATAAATTATTGGGGGGAAAGGGGCTAAGATGCCATCTCCTGATACCAAATGCCGTCAGAGGGCTAAGTGGCTTAGAAGATTGGGTTGGGGAGTGTGGCGCGTTTAGCCTATTGTAACTGCATTCGAAATGCTATGTGGGTTGTTTTACATTACAGCAATAAATTGTGAAGATGGCAGCAGGCAGCTGTGTTTTGATAACATACCCCTTTGGCTGTGTGTCTGATAGCTTAACCCCCCCCCCCCGAACCATTCTATAATCCTGCTGAATAAGTGTGTCTTTTGAATACTGGCTTCTGAACAGTCTGGGGCTGCAGTTACACACACACACACAGACACACACACACACACACACACACACACCCTGAATAAAAGTAGGTACAAAACAACATAGTGTAGATTGGCTTCAAACAGGGTCAGAAGGATGCACAGGCCTTCTGCTAACCTGATGAGTAGCAGGGGAATAACTGAGTCTCTTCCGAGTCTGAAATCATAACAATCAGGCTAACTTCAATATGTACTTTACACACACATTGTCTCTATGCACTGAAACCTCCAGATTTAAAAATTGTTGTTCTTTAAGCAAATTTTAGAATTCTTTCATGAAGGCCTCTAGTGCGCCATTTGCAGACCTGGCAGAGCAGGGGCCATTTTTTAAGGAATGGAAAGTGGTTCTGTTAAGGCTTGAAGGCAAAAGTCTGGGGCCTTCATCTGAATGAGCAGGAATGGTCCCCCAACACAGCCACATTTTATCCCAAGAGGTTTAAGTCCCTTAAAAACAACAACAACCATTCATAACCCATCTTTCCTCCAAGGAGCACAAAGTGCACACATTTATGTATTTATGTATATTGTTTTCTTGCATGAGGATAGCAGTGACAGTAAACAGAAACACCATTTGCAAGGTCTACAAATGAAATACAAAATTACAGACACTTCAGGTTACAGACTCCGCTAACCCAGAAATAGTACCTCGGGTTAAGAACTTTACCTCAGGATGAGAACAGAAATTGTGCGGCGGCAGCGGGAGGCCCCATTAGCTAAAGTGGTACCTCTGGTTAAGAACAGTTTCAGGTTAAGAACAAACCTCCGGAATGAATTAAGTTCTTAACCCGAGGTACCACTGTACAACCTGTAACCACAAAGCCATTATAGAGATGATCTCAAATCATATAATATCTCTCACATATAAATCTAATCTAAATCTTGCAATACAGTTCTAAGTGTGCAGCGATCAATTGGTCATAGTTGATGAAGGACGTCAGCCCAGCCATACCCTTCTCGCCACTTCTGGTAATGTCTCATATTCTCCCGCAAGGTGGACACACGATTATCCAACTGCCATTTTTCCTCACAACCACCCGGCAGGGTAGGTTGGGCTGAGAGAGAGTTTCTGGCCAAGTGAGCTACATGGCTGAGTGGGGATTAGGAACCTGGTCTCCCAGGTCTACAGCTAGTGCTGCTACCACTATATCACACTGCACAATTCCCTAACTGCACCACTGACAGTGGAAGGTGCCTGGAGCAAGCAGAAAGCTGTAGACTACAGGCTACAGCCAGTGACCCAAAATGAGGGTGTTAAGCAGACCAAGGAGCTTTAAGCTGGAACCACAATGGGATTGGTTCTTCCAAGACCATGGCTGGATCTACACTGACCCGTTTACCATTATATCCCCCTATTAGAACGATATCAGATATGGCGTTCTAAAACGACCCAGGGCACACTTGCTAATTAAAACATTTTTCTCCATTGGTTTTGTCTGTCAAATGGAAGCAATACGTGGCGACACCATTTTCCAAAATGCTGTTTCACTCCCTGCTGCTGGTTGATGGTTGCTCTGTTCCGCCCTCTGGTGTCAAATTTTAATCCTCCCTCCCTGTCCTTTGTTATCTGCCCCTTGAATACCATTGGAGGGAGTTCACAGTTTTAATGCAGTAAAAAAAGGTAAAACACTATACAGTGGTACCTCGGGTTACAGATGCTTCAGGTTACATACGCTTCAGGTTACAGACTCTGCTAACCCAGAAATATTACCTCAGGTTAAGAACTTTGCTTCAGGATGAGAACAGAAATCGTGCTCCGGTGGCGCAGCGGCAGCGGGAGGCCCCATTAGCTAAAGTGGTGCCTCAGGTTAAGAATAGTTTCAGGTTAAGAATGAACCTCCAGAATGAAATAAATTCTTAACCTGAGGTACCACTGTATAGGGACATATGGGCAGTGTTTCACTGATATAGCAGCACAAAGCGATTAAAAATTAACCAATAAAAAATACAATGTAATAATGCATTATGAACTTAAAAGAAGGACGTCATGTGTCCATCTACATTATCAAAACCATTCCTAAACCCTTCCTTAACATTAAAAACCATGAGTGTAGATCTGCCCCATGAAGCTTCTGGGCAGGGCCAGCCCCACCACAAGGCAGAGTGAGGCTGCTGTCCCAGGTAGTAAATTCTGAAGGGTGGAAATTGGCTAGAAATGTGTGTCATGTTCTGCCCTGCAGCCCCTAAGCTAGCTTGCTGCCCTAGCATGGCTGGTGCACCAGTGAGGTAACCTGCCTTGGCTAGCATGCTGCTTCCACCCCACCAGGGGGTGGGTCTGGATCTTTTTCTGGGGGGGGGGAGTGTTGGTGGCACGTCTTGCCTCAGGCACCAAAGGCGTTTCACTAAATTCCTTGATTAGGATGTGCATGGGTCTCAATCCCTTTTAACACTGAGCATGCATTTAGCACCCACCCAGAACATGCTCAGAGCCAAGGTTCCTACCTCACCATGAACACTTTTACATCTTTAAACATTTCTGCTCAAATAGTGGTACCTGGGAGACAAGGGTACAGGTCCCCACTCCGTCAAGGAGCCCTCTGAGTGACCTCGGTCCAGTTATTGCCTCTAGGCCTAACCTAACTCGAAGGGTTATTGTGAGGATAAAATGGGGAGGGGGAGAACTGTGTATTGCGCTCCGTGGAGGAAAAAGGTGGCAATAAATGCAATAAATAAGTAAGCTTTTCCTTCAAGTAGCTTGTGGTTTTCATTTTTATTGGGGGGTGGGTTTGGTAAAACATGAGGCAACAGAACCCATGCCTTGAAATGAGTACTGAGACATTTTGGGTGCCAACCCCAAACGAACTTTGTGCCTCTGGGGGTCAAGTCAAACTACTGGAGAATCACAGCACTTTCTGTGACTGCAAAGACTCATAACTGCTGCCTCCCGTGTTATCCTTGCTGTGCTAATAGCACTGAGGTGATCTCCCCTCCTCGGCCTCCTCTTAGCCTCACTGATGTGGTCCAAAGGAAAGTAGAGCAAGACTTTGGCACCCGCTTGGCTGCAGGAGTCTTCAAACAAACAAACAAACAAACAAACAAACAAACAAACAAACAAACAAACAGAATTGGAGAGTCCAGCACCTGCCAAGGTAGTCTGTCCAGTCTGGTCAGGGATGCTGGGGTGGGGGTGGGGGTGGAGTCTGACAACACCAGGGTGGAGGGAGGTAAACAGTGGTGCCAAAATGGCAAAGAAACTGAAAGCGTACAGCCAGTGGCAATTCTACGTAAAGTTTAATAGAAGCTCAGTGGCCAGCAGGAATTGGCTAGGACTTGGACAGGTCATTTATCTTGGATCAAACCTAAATAGATAGAACTGATCGACGAGTTTTAATTCTCCATGCTAAGGGTGCCTTTGAAATTCTTTCCTTGGGAAATTCAGCTTCCTTTCTCATGTAGAACAGAGGTGGGCTTCTGTAGAACAGAACAGTGAACTTAATGGCCAACACTCTAACCTCTGCACCAAGCACCGTATGTCAGGTGGCTCAAGGCAAAGGCAGTGAACCTACAACCCCCCAGAATATTGTTGGACTCCCCTCAGTCCCAGCCAGCATGGCCAGCGGTCATGGACAATGGGAGCTAGAACCCAGCAACATATGCCCCACCCTGCCCTAGGGCAAGACTACATAAACAGGACAAGGCCAAGACACTGTGCTGCCTGATGCAGAGGACAAGATGGTGTGTGCCCGTCTGTTTCTCCATTATATTTAGAGGTAAGGTAAAAGGTAAAGGACCCCTGGACAGTTAAGTCCAATCAAAGGCAACTATGGGGTTGTGGCACTCATCTCACTTTCAGGCTGAGGGAGCCGGCGTTTGTCCACAGACATCTTTCCGGGTCATGTGACCAGCATGACTAAATCGCTTCTGGTGCACGGAGGACCATGACAGAAACCAGAGCATTGCACGGAAACACCGTTTACCTTCCTGCCACAGCAGTACCTGTTTATCTGCTTGCACTGGTGTGCTTCCGAACTGCTAGGTTGGCAGGAGCAGGGACAGAGCAACAGGAGCTCACCTGGAATTCGAACCACGACCTTCCAGTTGGCAAGCCCAAGAGGCTCAGTGGTTTAGACCACAGTGCCACCCACGTCCCTATTCCATTTAGAAGAGCAAACTGGACAGGTACTTGGCTCTCACTGCATCCCACACTGGCAATGGGAGAGCATCCTGCACTGCCCCTGAGGCTAATTTAGGGGATGGAGGGCAGGCCATGCATGGAACATACCCCCCTGACCTCCAATAAGGGGGAATGGCTCGGGGGCTCAGAAGGAGTGGCCAGCAGCTCCTGCTGTCCCACACCCCTGCTTTTCCTCTCTGTTGGTGATGTGTATGTAGCCACCCTCACCTTGCTGCTAGCCTCCAAGGCTCTCTGTCTGGCCACATTCACACCATACATTTAGAGTTCTAATAGCACCACTTTAAACAGGCATTGTTCCCCCAAAGAATTCTGGGAGCTGTAGTTTGTTCAGGGTGCTGAGATTTCTCAGGAGGTCCCTTTTCCCAATTCCCATAATTCCCGGTGAAGAGGGATTGTTAAACCACTCGGGGAAATTATAGCTATGGTAGGGGAACAGGTGTCACTTAAGAATTTTTAGCATCCTTAACAAGCTACACCTCTCATGAGTGCCTGCAGTGGCATCTTAGCATTCTAAACGTATGGTGTGAATGTGGCCCAAGCATTTTTGCTGTGTCTTAAGCTCTGTACATGCCTTTTCCCTGCCTGGGTGGAGGTTAGAGATGGATGTGTATAAATAACTCTACTGTACAAACATAACATTTACATTTGCCATTCAGTTCATCACTGGTGTGTGGCTCTTGGAAGGTTGCCTAGATGTGACAGTGGCCCTCAAGTTGAAAAAGTACCCACACATCTGCCTCGCAGTGCATCACAGACTGAGTTTGTGTCCACCAAAAGTCGGCTGTCTGCGGTGTTCCTGCTGACAGCTCCTGTCAGAGGCCGAGAGGTGGTGTGACTTGCCTAAGGTGACACAGCAGGTCCGTAGCAACCGAGGGTCACCTAGCCTTTTAGCTGCTGAATCATATTGGTTGAGGGAGAAGATCCTGTATCTCCTCACAAGCTCCCCTTGGTCTGCTTCATTTATTCGTTTATTGATTAAGTTTTTTATACCGCCCTACACCTTTCTCAGGGTAGTTCACTACATAAAATTAAAATATTTTAAACACAAAATACATAGTAAAAATAACAAACAGAAACCAATAATCTCTGTTTCTACAACACAATTAAAAGACCATAGAGTGTTAACCAGCCAATTGCTTGGTTGAAGAGAAACGTTTTCATCTGGTGCCTAAATATCTGTAAAGAAGGCTCTAGGTGGGCCTACCTGGGGAGAGCATTCCACAAATGGGGAGCCACTGCAGAAAAGGCCCATTCTTGTGTTGCTACCTCCTGGACCCCTTGTGGAGGAGGCACACGAAGAAGGGCCTCATGAGATGATATCAGGGTCTAGAGAGGTTCATATGGGGAGAGGCAGTGCTGGAGGTATTGTGGTCCTGAGCTGTTTAAGGTTGTATAGGTAAAAACCAGCACTTTGAATTGGCCCAGGTGAGCACTTGGCCCCTGAATTCTGTACTAGCTGAAGTTTCCAAACCATCTTCAGAGGCAGCCGTATGTATAATGCATTGCAGTAACCCAACCTTGAGGTTACCAGAGCATAGACAACAATAGTTAGGCTGTCCCTGTCCAGATAGAGGTGTAGCTGGGCCACCAGCCAAAGTTGATGGAAGGCACTCTGGGCTACTGAGGTCACCTGAGCTTCAAGCAACAGCAGAGGATCCAGGAGTACCCCCAAGCTACATACCTGCTCCTTCAGAGGGAGTGTAATCCCATCCAGAGCAGGCCACCTCCCACCCAGCTGGTCTAGGGAACCACCCACCAACATTGCCTCAGTATGATCTGGATTGAGTTTCAGTTTGTTGGCTCTCATCCAGTCCATTACCGAGGCAAGACAATGGTCCAGCACATCCACTGCCTCACCAGCAGATGTAGAGGAGAAGTAAAGCTGTGTGTCCTCAGCGTATTGCTGACAACGTCCTCCAAAACTCTGGATGACCCCACTCAGCAGTTTCATGTAGATGTTAAGCAGCATGTGTCCAACCTGACAGCTTGCTTGCCCCTGTGTCATCTACTTTCCCTGCAAACAGTCAGGATGAATGTGCAATAAACCAACTGTCCAGAATTTCCCCAAGACTGTTGTTTCCTGCTCTGAGGAAAGTAGGTATAGATTTATAACCACACACCTGACCACTGAAGGAAAACTTATCCATTCAGAAAAAAATCTAGTGGAAAGAGCTGTACCTGGGCTTCATCAAGCGTAGTGTTTGTCTTCTCTCTTGTGCATAAACAAGCAAAACTGCTTGCGTATAGAAAACTACCCTACAGGGAATTCAGACCCCTAATTCAGCTCTGCTGACAGGCCAGATTTATCAGGAGCCTCCTCTCCCACAACTGTCAGCTGGGAGCAGTCATTCCAGCAGGCTACCTCAGTGGGAGGGATGGGAATCAGCAGGACTCATTACATCAGGACTTATTCCATCAGCTCTGCTGAAAGCCCAGCTCCATCAAACTGTGCATCGTGCCCTTGAACTGCTTCCATTCAAACTGGTCATTATAAGGACTGCTATGTAACTTTTAAGAATTTGCTTCCCACCCACTTCCATCACGGTTCTGTTTTCCTGTTGTGTTGTGTCTTATCTTGTAAGCCTGCAAGCTTCCTAAATAGGATGTCCTTTGTTGTTTTGATTGCAAGTCCACTAGGACTGTACAACACTATGCACATTGATGGCAATATCATCATCATCATCATCATCATCAACCAATCAAATTTTCCTTTTTATTTCCCTCTCCATTGCCTAGGAAAGCATTCAGATACCTGCTCTTCCACTTTCCTGAAGTGGTACAGTCCAAGTAAAGCTTCATGCTGAATATATAAACCATCTCTGAGAGTTTTGTTGCCAACCCACAAGTGCAATGTAATGCAAAGGGTTGTGTGTATGTGAAATCTCTCTACACTATATTTGCACTAGTCTGTCACCATGTAGCCCCCACTGGAGGATTTGGAATGCCTCATCACATCCCTGGATTTCCATGAAGTCAGGGCTGGTTAGGGAAGCAAAAGGGAAGTCAAGTTGCACAACAGCAACGGCTTTGGCGTAGGAGCAGGAAGGGAGGAAAAACTGAGCATGGAAAAGTGGGGATTTAAAACAATGGCCCAAGACGCTTGGGAAGGGCGGAATGCTAACGGGTTGTTGTTCAGTGTAGGCTTCTGTATTGTACCCATTGCTACTATTTCTCCTTTTTGATTTCTTTTAAATATCAAAAAGGAGAAATAGTGGCAATGAGTACAACACAGAAGCAAACACCAAAAAGCTAACACAGCAAAGCCTTTCTCAACTCTCTTTCCTTTGTTCCCATCCAGCTTACTTCACTCAAATCAGTCCTGTTGCTTAAAGTTGTGGCTTAAAGCCTGCCAAAAACAAAAAACAAAATTTGAGTCAAGTGTGAATTTATTTAGGGGGGAGGTTTCCGGGTCTGAGCATGCAAAACTACCACTTTTTTCCTCGTAGTCTTTTCCCATTCCTTCTTTAGTCAAACATCTGATATTATTTAAAATTGCTGCTTTTTTTTCTTCTCAGTGCTTTGCTCAAACCTCTCTGTCTTCCATTCCTCAGCTGGCTTATATATATTATTTCTCTCCTGGTACCATGCGCTGTCTTCTACATGAAGTTCCAGATTCACTGTAGTAACATATAGCAGGTATTTTTATTAACCAGCACACACTCATATATGTGCAGCATCCATCACTGAACTCTCTCTGAAGACAACCTTGCTCTTATGAGCCTATTCATCTTAAATATATAATAGCATATATTTGCAGAAGTAGAAGGGATGCAGAATAAGGGGGGGAGGCGTGGGAAAGGGGTGGTTTTAGTGCGAGGAGGAGTTGAAAATAGGTAGGAGAAAGGGGGTGAGGGCAGTGGCGTAGCGTGGGTTGTCAGCACCCGGGGCAAGGCAAGTAATTTGCGCCCCCAAACCCGTGGATTTGCACCCCCTAACCCTAACCCCCAGATGTTGTGCCCGGTGCGGCCGCCCCCCCCCTGCACCCCCCACGCTACGCCACTGGGTGAGGGTGAAAATGGTGAAGTGCAAAGGGGGTTCCCCAAAAAGGAGTAGGAGGCATGGCAATGGGGGTGGAGAAGAAAGCAGGGATATGAACGGGGCCCCAGTATTGGAGGTGATGGTGGCTTTATAAGTGGGTGGAAGGTGAAAAGGCTGCTTTGGAGTTCCAGTGTATGGGAGGAAGATGCAGGAGGTTGTGTTGGGGGTGATTTGCATTCAAGGGGGTTGCACAAAGGGAGGTGGGAGTAGAAGGAGACAGGGGCATGGGGGTGAAGATGAAAGCGGGTGCAAAATGGAGCCGCAGAAGGAAAAACCGGAATGATTTGATTGAGCATACAATTCAGCAAGTAAAGTCTTTTGTGGGTGGGTTGGCAAGCAGATGAAGCAGAGTGCAATGCTTCCCCTAGTGTAACTTGTTAATATAGTGTACTGCACCTCTTTTTAGAATAAATTCAAAGTGGCTTACTGAAAGGTCCGTAAAATTCATAAAACAAATTGCCAAAACTCATTTCATGCGTTAGAACTGAATAGCAGGCTAAAACAAATCTTTACAGGGCTGTTTCTTTATACATATTTTAATATATATATATATATATATATATATATATATATATATATGAATGTTTTATGATGGCCTATACTTGTAATGCCCAATAAAGGTTTGGCGAAGAAGAAGAAGAAAAATAAATCAGTGTAAAAACAGGGAGACAGAACTTCAACCCACTCTAAAATCTGCGTGAGATATTTCACAGAAGCTCCTTTTCTTCTTTAGAGTAGAGTGGGTCCCCAGCGCTAGTCACTCCTAATTATTCTCCTGGTATCACTTACTGGTCTGTTAATGGATTACTCAACCATGCAAAGCCTATATTTATAATAGCAGATGTCCAGGGAGCTGGTGTGTTTGTGTTTGTTTGTTTGTGTGTGTGTGTGTCTTCCTGTGTGCATGTGCCAGTTTGCTAAGGACGCAGTGTGGTGCTTGCAACACCAGATTATGGTGATAACGGCCACTAACTGGCAGCGTGGGATGAACCTGAGGAAGGAGGACAGCTGGCACTCCTCATCCCAGGAACACTGAAGCCCGCCTCTCAGCCTGGTGGAGAAGGACCGAATGGGTGGGGGAGGAATTTTAAAAGAGAAGGGTTGAGCTTCTCAGCGGCTTTAGGGATGCATGTGGATGGAGGCTCTCCTAATTTGAGTGGAATGGAAGGAGATGGGAAGGAAAAGTCCTGGATCAGAAATGCCCTTTTACTGTTTGCTTTCAAAGGGTCCTTTCAGGAGAGCTTTCATGATGATTTGAGCTCATGATACTGTCAGGGACTTATCCCACTTTCAATACTGTTTTGAGGGCAGACACAGTGATTCACTGCCAATAAAAACAAATGAAAACTAGAACAGGCTGCAGAGCTCAAAGACAAGCAGCCTTGCTCATCACCATTTTCACCCAGAAGCCCATCCTGGCTGTACACTTTCAGTTTCTTTGCCATTTTGGCACCACTGTTTATTTCCCTCCGCCCTGGTGTTGCCAAAACTCCACCCCCACCCCAGCATCCCTGACCAGACTGGACAGACTACCTTGGCAGGTGCTGGACTCTCCAATTTTGTTTGTTTGTTTGTTTGTTTGTTTGTTTGTTTGTTTGTTTGAAGACTCCTGCAGCCAAGCAGGTGCCAAAATCTTGCTCTGCTTCCCTTTGGACCACATCAGTGAGGCTAAGAGGAGGCCGAGGAGGGGAGATCACCTCAGTGCTATTAGCACAGCAAGGATAACACAGGAGGCAGGAGCTATGAGTCTTTGCAGAAAAATTCCCTGTCCAAGTCCTAGCATTACTAGGAGGACTGGGTTTTCACCAATTCCTGCTGGCCACTGTGCCAGGATGGGCTTCTGGGTGAAAATGGTGATGAAGCTTTACGTAGAATTGCAAAAGTCCCAGAACGTCCTGCTGGAATCCTGGAATCTTGTGCAGTGGCCTAGCTAACTTCTTGGGCGCCTGGGGTGGCACATCTGCCCTGTGCCCAGGGAGAGCTGCCCATGGGGGCAAGGCAGGCCGCCCACGGGGCACGGCAAGCCAGGGCAGAGAGCGCTGTGGAGCCTCCAAGGAATCTGACCGCTGCCTCCCCCTCAGCTGCAGTAGACTGGCTTAGGAGGAGGCAGCAGGCAGATGCAAGCCTCACGCTGCTGTTTCAGGCACCGCGAAACCTGCAGGTGCCCTGAGCCACCACGTCGCTCGGGTATGCTGCAGACCCCATGGTAAGTGCCACCCGCCACAGTGTGGCGCCCAGTGCACCCCTCCCCTCCCCTGGCTATGCCTCTGATCCTGTGCCCCTCCAGATGGCAAGGTTCAGTAACAGCGGAGGAGCATCACAGAACAAAGTGGAATAATGTGTGGACAGTCCAGTGGAAATCCACCACTAAAATGTTACTATAACGACAGTGGCACATTGCAGAATACACTGGCAAAAAAACCATCAGTCTGGAGGGTCTGAAAGCTGGAAGGGAAAGCAGAAGACATGGGGAAGAACTGTAAAAGCGGCCTTTGCCAACCGGCACTTTCCAGATGCTTTGGGCTACGATCACCACTAGCCCACCTAGCATGGCTGACGGGGGTTGTATTCTAAAACAATAAATATTCCAATGAGGAGTCCTATGTCATTCATTGAAGTAGTGGTTAGAGTGTTGGAATAAGACCTGGTAGACCAGAGTTTGAATCCCCACTCAGCCAGGAAGCTCACAGGGTGACCTTGGACCAGTTGTAGTCTTTCAGCCTAACCTACATCTGAGGATTGTTGTGAGAATAAAATGTGGGTGGGGTTGTATATGCCAGCATGAGCTCCTTAGAGAAAAGGTGGGATAATAAATAAATAAATAAATAAATAAATAAATAAATAGGGAGTCACATGATCCTAGCACAACATGAGTACAGTGCTACCTCGGGTTAAGAACTTAATTCATTCCGGAGGTCCGTTCTTAACCTGAAACTGTTCTTAACCTGAAGCACCACTTTAGCTAATGGGGCCTCCTGCTGCCGCCGTGCCGCCGCCGCACGATTTTTGTTCTCATCCTGAAGTAAAGTTCTTAACTTGAGGTAATATTTCTGGGTTAGTGGAGTCTGTAACCTGAAGCGTATGTAACCCGAGGTACCACTGTATGTACGTACTAGAGAAAGTACATCCATAAGAGACTGACTTTCTGGAGACCTCTGAGAGGCTGAGGAGTGAGCCCTGAAGGAAACATAAATAACACTTCACACTAAGGAAAGTAAAATGGAAGGATTCATCTCCAGGAGTCAAAATCGGAGACAATGTAGGAACTGTGATTTACTAGGAATTGCAGACATGGAGTGTCCAAGGTGAACAGTTGGATTCAATGGGGCATCATTTTAGCAAGCTGCACTGGTCGTGGCGTATATATATATATATATATATATATATATATATATGCTTTCGTAGATTTTCACGGGTACAGGAATGCAGGTTTTGGTGTCCTCGGGTGTCTTCCCGTGTAAAAGTTGGGGTGTCTAGGCGACGTTTCGACGAGGTCTCACTCGTCATCTTCAGGCTGGTGCTTTCGGCTTCTTGTTACTGGAACCAGTAACAAGAAGCCGAAAGCACCAGCCTGAAGATGACGAGTGAGACCTCGTCGAAACGTCGCCTAGACACCCCAACTTTTACACGGGAAGACACCCGAGGACACCAAAACCTGCATATATATATATATATGCAGGTTTTGGTGTCCTCGGGTGTCTTCCCGTGTAAAAGTTGGGGTGTCTAGGCGACGTTTCGACGAGGTCTCACTCGTCATCTTCAGGCTGGTGCTTTCGGCTTCTTGTTACTGGAACAGAGCGGGATCTCAATGTTTGAGTTCCTATAAATACTGTAGAGGGGGTGTGGTGTCTAGCCTCCAATGTTCTGGGCAGAGAGGAAGTTCCCAGGCTAGTGTGCCTTTTCTTCTTTTGTTCCTTAATTACTTGAGAGATACCTTGAGTGATTTCTTGAGTGATATCCTGAGTACCACTTAGGTGGGTCATTAGGTGTGGATTAGTTGCTAAAGTCTTTGTGTCTTGACCTCTTGAACTTTGTGAAGAGTTTTCCTGCTCCCTAGGACACACTATCTACCAGAAAAAAACACACACCAACCGCTACTTACATGCACAATCACACCACCACCCTGCACAAATAAACTCCGTAGCCAAGACTCTCATCTCCAGAACCAAACGCCTGGCTGACAAAGACCACTTGACAACTGAGTTACAGAATCTCTCAAATGTGTTAATTGCCAATGGATACCAGCAAAACAGGATTACGAAGCTAATCCAAAAGGAAACACCCCCCAAAAACCAAGACACAGAAGAAAACAATGGCATGGCCCTCCTTCCTTATATCAAGGGCACTACAGATAAAATTAGCAAAATCCTCCATAAACACAATATCAAAACAGCCTTTTGCACCAACCAAAAAATAGCCAATATCCTCAGAAACCCCAAGGATAAAATCCAGTTGGAAAACCAAGGGATCTATGAAATACCCTGCAAAGTCTGCCCAGCCACGTACATTGGACAAACAAACAGACGAATAAATGCACGTATCGCAGAACACAAGAATGCCGTCAAAAAAGAAGAAAAAACTTCCTCTCTTTTCCAACACATGAAAGAAACAGGACACGAAATTAATTTTGCAGATTCCAAATTGCTCTTTAACACGGAACATCACCACAAGAGAATAATCATGGAAGCCATCGAGATAGAGAAACACCCTCACAACATGAACAAGTGTGACGACACATCCCGCTTGCCAGACATCTGGAAATTAGCCCTCTCCACAAAAACTGACACCAGATCCAGAGGCACACAGAACGCCAACACCAATCAACCACACCAGACCCAAACCCAGACCCTCTCCACAGATGAATTACTGACACCATCCAGTAGCCAATCCATGGTGGCACCTCCGGATGCTGCACCCCCCTGCAATCCCTACACAGATCTGGCTGACACAAGCCACAAAACCACAGCTCGCCCCTATACACGAAGCCAAGCCAAAGCACAACTAAGTGCAATACAGCCATCTTCTCAGGAAAACTCTTCACAAAGTTCAAGAGGTCAAGACACAAAGACTTTAGCAACTAATCCACACCTAATGACCCACCTAAGTGGTACTCAGGATATCACTCAAGAAATCACTCAAGGTATCTCTCAAGTAATTAAGGAACAAAAGAAGAAAAGGCACACTAGCCTGGGAACTTCCTCTCTGCCCAGAACATTGGAGGCTAGACACCACACCCCCTCTACAGTATTTATAGGAACTCAAACATTGAGATCCCGCTCTGTTCCAGTAACAAGAAGCCGAAAGCACCAGCCTGAAGATGACGAGTGAGACCTCGTCGAAACGTCGCCTAGACACCCCAACTTTTACACGGGAAGACACCCGAGGACACCAAAACCTGCATTCCTGTACCCGTGAAAATCTACGAAAGCATATATATATATATATATATAAAAGCAATCTAATTGTGGAACCAAACAGCACCAATGGGGCAGTTGCCTCAGTATGCAGATTTTGGGGCAAGGGTCATGAAAGATCAATGAGCTACTGGTTATTTAATTTGTCGGTGTTGTGCTTTTACTGCCAGGGAGGAGTAGGAAGAGATACTTGTGGGATTTCTTGCCTCAAAATAACTGTGGCTGACTTAGTTACTAGGATCATAGAAAGCTGGACCATTGGTTTCTCTAGCTGAGTATTGTCTACACCAGGGGTCGGCAAACTACGGTCCAGGGGCCGGATGCGGCCCCCCAGGCTTGCAAATCCGGCCCACAGTCCCTGCTGCCCGCTTGGTCAGTCCACATGCGCTGCAGACGCCTCGCCGCACAGGGACTGACTTCCACGACGCTGGCATGGCTTCTGTGCAGGCGGTGACGCTGGCACAGCTTTGGATTGGCTGCAGGAAACTCCTGCAGCCAATCCGAAGCCGCGACATTTGGATTTGCGTGCAGGGGAGGCGATGGCAATAGAGACCTTGCCACAATATTGTGTGACCGTTGCATGGCGCGCACTTACCCAGGAATTGTTGTGCTCTGGTGGGATGTGATGTCAACTTTTACGCAGAGGTCAGGCCTGCTGGAATGAATTGGCCCGGGTTAGGCATGACCACTCATGTCAATGGGTCTACTCTTGAGTAAAAAATAGGGGCACGACTTCCATGTAAATACACATTTTAAAAAAACTATAGTCCGGCCCCCAACAGTGTTTGAGGGGCAGTGAACCGGCCCCCCTGTTTAAAAGGTTTGAGGACCCCTGGTCTACACTGATGGACAGTAGCTGTCCAGGGACAGTCCCAGCCTTACCTGGGGTTGCCGGGAACTGAACTTAGGACCTTCTGCAAACAAAGCAGTTGCTCTGCTACTCAGCTAATTATGTGCCTTGACTTAGTATGGAGGGCGTACTTTGGTCTGACCCTTGAACCAAAATGGGTGACTCAGTGCTTTGCCAGGATAAGGCCCTTGATTGAGGAAAATTGCAAATCCACCGTGCTGCAAGTTAATGATCTGGAGAAGATGCAGCTCTCAATTCCCTTAGCTGCAGGGGCTGAATTTGTCATGCTGTGTTGGGCAGAGAATTTATTTCCAGACAAGAGTCAAACCCACTCACTCTGTTCCCCCCTTACAAGGCTCATTTCTAGAATTTGGAAAGAGAAATCAGTTTACTAAAGCAGCAAAAGGAGATGGACATCAGAATCAGCCTCCAGCCAGTGTAAAAACTCACATATGGAATTACCCAAATTCTGTGTCTTTAAAGCAAATTTATTGTGCTGTTTTCATAGGATTAGGTGCTCAGTTTAGATCTGGTCTTTGAAAAACATATATTTTTACCTTGGCTCACAGTAGCCTTTGCCAACCTATTGCCCTCCTGGTGTTTCAAACAACGGTCATGAACTCCAGACAGCACAGCTGTATTGACTACTCCACCGTAGCTGTGCTGGCCAGGGTTGAAGGCAAGCTTATCTACCCAATTGATCACTGAGCTCTGTAGAAGAGGGCCTTCTGCATGCATTGGCCCCACACTGCTTTTGTAGGCTGCGTGGGGCCAGCAGAGGGGCAGCGCTGCCACCTCTCCGACACTTCTGAAGCCTGACCTGGGAGCTGAACAGCCCTGAAGACCAGCCCGGGAGTGAGCGGCTGCCCTTGATGAGGGAACAATAGTGGGGGTGCAGTTCTATCAGTTTTAATACATGAAGTTTTAAAAATTACATGCTTTTACTACACTGCAAAATTGCTTCAGGGTGCTTTGTAGAAGTGATTTATAAATGAAGTAAATAACAATATATAACCTGGAGGATCTAGGCTGGTATGCGCTGAGATAATGTTTCAAGCCAGTACCAGAAACCAAGGTTATCATCATGTGAAGCTGCACCCCAAATGCAAGTCTGAAGCCAGGATATAAGGCAAGGATGGGAAACAACTGTGGCCCTCCAGATGTTGCAGGACTCCCAGCAACCCCAGGCAGCATAACCAATGGTCAGGAATGATGGGAGTTGTAACATCTGGACCAGGGCTAGCGCAATATATTTTGGCAATGAACCACAAAATGGCCCACCTTTCCTCTGAGGGAAGAAGGGGTGAGTGATGAACTACATCACTAACAAGGGTGTGGGGAAAAATAAATATCAACATCAGGATTTGCTGCCCTTGTGAATCCTGCTGCCTGAGGCAGTCGCCTCACCTTGCCTCATGAGTGGGCCGGCCCTGATCTGGAGGGTCAGAGGGCTGTGCATCTGTTAACACAGGGGCTGACAAACTTGTTTTTTGGGGACCCTTGTGCAACTTCTATCCATGGGGTGCCCAAAACACAACCCACTCCAGAGTCGCTGAGTTGCACCTAATGTTAGAATCATAGAATAGAATCATAGAATCATAGAGTTGGAAGAGACCACAAGGGCCATCGAGTCCAACCCCCTGCCAAGCAGGAAACACCATCAGAGCACTCCTGACATATGGTTGTCAAGCCTCTGCTTAAAGACCTCCAAAGAAGGAGACTCCACCACACTCCTTGGCAGCAAATTCCACTGTCAAACAGCTCTTACTGCCAGGAAGTTCTTCCTAATGTTTAGGTGGAATCTTCTTTCTTGTAGTTTGGATCCATTGCTCCGTGTCCGCTTCTCTGGAGCAGCAGAAAACAACCTTTCTCCCTCCTCTATGTGACATCCTTTTATATATTTGAACATGGCTATCATATCACCCCTTAACCTCCTCTTCTCCAGGCTAAACATGCCCAGCTCCCTTAGCCGTTCCTCATAAGGCATCGTTTCCAGGCCTTTGACCATTTTGGTTGCCCTCCTCTGGACACGTTCCAGTTTGTCAGTGTCCTTCTTGAACTGTGGTGCCCAGAACTGGACACAGTACTTCAGGTGAGGTCTGACCAGAGCAGAATACAGTGGCACTATTACTTCCCTTGATCTAGATGCTATACTCCTATTGATGCAGCCCAGAATTGCATTGGCTTTTTTAGCTGCCGCGTCACACTGTTGGCTCATGTCAAGTTTGTGGTCAAGCAAGACTCCTAGATCCTTTTCACAAGTACTGCTCTCAAGCCAGGTGTCACCCATTTTTTTTGCCCAAGTGCAATACTTTACATTTCTCCCTGTTAAAATTCATCTTGTTTGTTTTGGCCCAGTTCTCTAATCTGTCAAGGTCGTTTTGAAGTGTGATCTGCAAATTTGATCAGGATGCCCTTGAGTCCATCATCCAAGTCGTTGATAAAGATGTTGAATAAGACCGGGCCCAAGACAGAACCCTGTGGCACCCCACTAGTCACTAGACCCTTCACCAGGCATAAGGTCTGAAGTCCAGTGGCAAATATGGAGATGTTCTTGGGGCATACGGAGAGGGAGAAAGAGTAGAGAGGGAGTCTTTTTTGGGTTTCCCAGGGAGAGATGAGCAATGCTGAAACCTGGCCTTAAATAGCCTTGTAGGGGATCCAAAGGGTGTCTCGTGAGTTGACATGGTGATGACTCATGGAAAGTGGTCAAAATGAGGGAATGAGATGAGACAGAGTAAAATCCAGGTAGGTGTGTTTGTGCACAGGGGAAGGGCTTCAAGAGGAGAAGTCCCCAGCAATGTAATGGTGAAGGCTCTGGTTAGACATAGTTTGATGCATGTAAACAAATTGGGGGCTTATCTACACTTACCTGCCCCCCGCCTTTCCAGGTGTGGTCCACTATTTATAGCTCCATGTCCAAGTGCCCTTTTTTGCTGCAGAATTTCCCCCACAAAACCCTCCCTTTAGTGCTCAATGCCAATGAACGGAAAACCTGAATTGACGTATGTTCTGATTCAGCTATAATGAGCAGGTTTTTTTTTGGGGGGGGGGGGATGCTTGGACTAAGAGCTTTGAAGTGTGGACTTGTGCCTGGAAATAAAGAATGGAGGAAAAAGTAAGTGTGGATAACTCCCTTAAATGACTCACCTGGAAGGTTTCCCTTGTGGATGGTCCTCCTGGGTGGATTTGGTCATGAACAGTGACTTTGGCAAGAAGATTCCTGGTGAGTCAGGCTGTCTTAAATGCAGCTGTTCCAGTTCTCCCCGGTCTGTATCTACATTTGTTTAGAATGTCTGGTTGACAGATAATCTTTACTCTGGAGGAGAATTTGGATGCTTTCATTTGCTAATCATTTCGCCTTATTACTATTATTGCAACCCAGCTCCTTAGTGAGTCAATCAGCGAATTTTCTGAATCCTCGTGACCTCGCTGTCAAGAAATCCAAGCATAGACAAATCATGTACAATGAGAAGGAATGGAAACTTAAAACGAATATGCAGTAACTGGCAGAATAAGAGAACAAGAAGATCGAGTCTATAAAGATGAATGCATTATTTGTGTGGAATATTTGGAAAATAATTGTAAACCTGTGAAAGCACTTGCAGGATTAAGGTAAATTCAACAGTGTAAAGTAAGATGAGGTGACATGAAAAGGGGAGGGGAGCTAAATGGTTGAAATAGAATATGCAGTAATAATTGGAAAATTATAAGAACCATGGAAAGAGAAGACGGGAAGTCAGTGAATGTATTGTTTTAATGGTGGATTTCTAATCGTGGAAAATGTATAACTGAAAATTTCAATAAAAATTACTATTAAAAATAAATAAAACTGATTTGGAGCTCTTGTGCAACACTCCCACTTCCCCCAAAGACTGGACTTTCAGCGACTGATAAGGATAGTGATGGTGAAATAAGGCCAATTCTCACTTGGATGCGACATCATCTAACCTCCCCAGAAACAAATCAGAATGAATGTTAATTATGTAGCCAATGTCATCTTATCACCCAGTGTACAGGCAGCAGCAAAAATGACGAGTCAGCATTTAAGGAGGGACAGGCATGCCAGGCCCCATTCTTCTTATTTTTGAAAGCCATTTTATAGTCAGGGGAGCTGGCCAGTCAAGTACATGGTTACAGATGCTCATTTCATCATTATTATTTCTTTAAAATATATTTTTCTACAACAAAATTGTTATGTACTGAGTTGAATAGGATCCAGAATGCAGCAGTCTGATTGGTCCACAGGAGCCACCCAATCCAGCTCTAGGTAGAAGTGAATCTGCAACCTGATAGGCCTACAGGAGAAACCCGGAATTAGCCAATCACGTGGGGCCCATTGTGTAAATAATGTATATAAAGCAGACATTCAGAGGGACTTCCATTCCTCCTCACCACTAGGAGCTGAATAAAGAGCATGAAATCCACTCTCGACTCTGAGTATATTTCAAAAATATTGCTTGCTGCAAAATTAAAGCATTTAGTGTAAGCACAGCAGAAACAAATTCCACTTTATTCTTGTAGCCATAATGTTGCTATGATTTAAACTGCACATGCTTAGAGTAGCCTTGTTTATCTGAGTTGGCAAAGTCCCTCTCAAACATATATGAATGGAGAAGCAGTTCTAAAGCATGGGGTGGGGGCAGGAATGAAATGCCAATTATTTACAACCAAAATAAAATATCTACCTGTAGTGCCCCTCCTCTGCTTAGGATCAGGCCTTAAGGATTTAATTCAGTACGCAGGCTCCATCTGCTTGGAAGGAGATAGAGGAATAGTGCAAGTCTGCCAGGGACATTGAGCCTCTGCAGTTTCAGATGCAATTAAGATCATCCTGTGGTGGCAAAGACGTTGTTAGTTACCCTTGGAAACAGCCGCTCTGAGATCTTGTACCTCCAGCTTCGTCAGAGCTCTGGGCCTTGGAAAGAGGACACAGCACTTTGCAAACATCGCAGCAGCTATAGGGGCACCAGCAGAAAATAAATCTGACAATTTTTCCCCTTAAAGGGAGAATAATATTTATCTTCTGCAGTCCTGATGCACAGCACTGAAAGCAGGTTTGAAATCCTGCCCCTACTCTTTTGAAGCCACACATAAAGTGTGGCAGCTGTGATAACTTCAGAAGTAAGGAAAGATGAAACAGCTGGTCCAAAATTCTGACTTCAAATGGGTTGAAGCATTTACTGGGGCAAGGACTGCAGTGGCCACCAGTTTCTTTCCAGAAACCGTTCAAAGTGTTGATGATAACCTTTAAAGCCTGAAACGGCTTAAGTCAAGGATTCCTTAGGGACTGTTTGCTTCCAGCACAGCCTGCACCCTGAGATACGATGGAGAGACCTCTGGGTCTAAAAGGCAGCCTAGAATTATTTAATAATTATTTCATCTTGTGCTTCACTAAATGCATTGACTCTCAGTTCCTTTCCAAGCTGACTTTAAAGTGGTGGTTTTGACTATAACTCAGTGGAAGAGTATCTGTTTTGCATGCAGAAGGTCCCAGATTTAATTCCTGACATTTTCAGATGGGGCTAGGGTTGTTCCCTGTCTGAAATCCTAGAGAGTTGCTGTCTGTCAGCAGAGACAGTACTGCGCTCAATGAACCAATGGTCGGATTCAGTATAAGGAAGCTTCCTATTTTCCTTTATCCCATCTCTATTGGAGACTTGGTTGAAAATGACTAGGGAATGGTTTTGTTTCTGTGACCATATCTAAATTGTGAAATCACTTGCCCCAAGAGGTTCATTTAAGAACGTAAGAGCAGCCCTCGTGGATCAAGTCAAATTCCCTGCCAGCCAGCACATCATCCTGTTTTGACAATGGCCAACCAGATGCCCCAATGGAACTCCCATGTCAAGTTTGGATATGATATATTGAGAGGCAGCCAAACCTGTGTCAAAAAATGGGCTAGGTTATGCCAAACGCCCCAGGAGCCTTTGTGCTACATTTGAAACTGGTGCTCTTTGGACCTGTTATGTCAGGGGCTGCCTGAGGCATTTTGACACCTGAAGCAAATTGCCCCACTGCCACCCCTGTGATGTTTGTGTGGGGTATGTGTGTTTGTGTAAACTCCGTAAGGGCTTCTCCAGGATTTCAGACTGGGGACATTTCCAGCCCCAGTGTCCAAACACTGACAAATATTGCTCACTTCGTTTCAAAAAGAATGTTGTGAAGTTGGGAAAGGTTCAGAAAAGGGCAAGCAAAATAGTGGATTGATTCCCCAAGAGAAAAGGTTGCAGCATTTGAGACTTTTTAGTTTAGAAAAAAGGCGAGTAAGAAGAGACATGATAGAAGTTTATAAAATATGCCTGGGTGGAGAAAGGTTTTCCTCCCTCATGTAACACTAGAATTCGTGGACCTCCAATGAAGCTGAATGTTGGAAGATTCAGAGCAGGTAAATGGAATGACTTCCTCACTCAGCGCATAGTTAAACTGTGGAACTCCCTCCCACAGGAGGCTGTTATGGACACCAACTTGGGTGGCTTTAAAAGGGGACTGGACAACTTCATGGAGAAGAGGACTGTTGAAGACTAGTAGCCAGTTGCTGGAAGCCACACGAGGGGAAAGGTCTCTTGTCCTTGGGTTCTGCTTGTGTGCGTCCCACAGTCATTTGGTTGACCACTAGAGAACAGGATGCTGGACTGGGACTTTGGGCCAATGGAGCCTCAAGGTTCCTCTCAGGTTCTTCTGATTTAAGATTGGAATGTGTGCCTGTAGCTCATGTTCTTCATCACTACACAATTCTTTAAGTCTCCACTGTTTTCTCTGCAAAAGTCACCCAGAGAGCTTTTTCCACTCTAAAAGCAACTTTAAGCTGATCTGATGCTATTTGTGTACATGTCATTAATACACAAGAGAGCTGGCTGGTTTAAAAAACAACAGCCCTCTACACTAGCTACTGCAGATTTACTGCTGCAGCCATGCAAAAAAACACTTAAATCTTCATACCTGAGCTCAGCCTGAACTTCCTATCACTCAGAAAAGAGTAAACATTTCCCTGATCAAATGCTTCCAGTCTTCCGTAGTGGAAGTGAGGTCAAATTCTCTCTCTCTCTCTCTCTCTCTCTCTCTCTCTCTCTCTCTCTCTCTGGCTTCTGTGATCTCTTTGGTAATCTCTGCCTATTTAGTTAAGCTGATTGTGTTTTTACTTTTAATAGAAGCACCTCTCTCTCAGTGGGGGGGGGGGCAGTGAGCATGGAGAAATAGAAAACTACCTTATCCTGAGACAGACTTGCTCAGTATTGTCTCAGCCAGCCTTTGCTAACCTGGCAACCTCCAGATGTTGTTGACGAAATCCCTCATCATTCCCAGCCAGCATATTGTGCTTCAGACGAGTGTATTCTGCAGCCTTGCTAGGGAATAAATCTGGGACTTTTTTTTTTACACATGCAAAGCATTTGTTCATTTGCTGGGCTGTGGCCCTTTTCCTGGATCAGTTCCATGTAGACATTTTATATGACCCATATTGGCACATTGGAGGCTCCCTAAACATTCTTTATATTGCACTATACATTCATGCTGATTTGTGCTTATGATTGCATCAGGCCCTCCCACTTTTAGGCCCTCCCACTTCCAAGACCGACTTGTGCCTGCAAAAGCTACATGGCAGACACACTGCTTCGTTTCCAGCTAATGCATCACCTGCAGTTTCTGGCTGAAATACCATAACCTCTTGTACTACAAATGTTTGGGGGTTGTTGTTGTGATGGGGTAACACTGGGGAAGACAATAAATACTGAAGTGGAATAACGTGTGGGCAGTCCAGGATAAATTCACCACTAAAGCACTATTATTGTATCAGGTTGTCAGGGACTGGTTGGACTCAGAGGAATGGTGGGAGGAACCAGCTGGGGAACCACCAAGGGAAGAAGACTCAGATTCTTTGCCCAGGGACTGGTGGTGGGAAGACAATGAGTGGTCAGAGAAAGACTGGAGGACCTGCCAGAAGCAGAAGAGGTAACAGGCTTTAGTGAGAAGGGAGAGTGTGCAGCAGAGAGCAGTGCAGAATCAGAGGCAGAGGCTGAAGCAGGAGAGGAGAGAGGCCAAGAGGCAGAGATGAGTCTGGCCGCTGAAGAGGCACAAGTGTCTCCCCCTCCAGTTGCGACAAGCTCTCCTCCACCCTGGTCTCCCAGAACCAGGAGAGGCATGAAGAGGACAGAGGAGAAGCGGGCTTCTCACAGGTGCAGCCTCAAATTGCTTAGGAAAATCTGTGGAGGGGAGGGGACTTAGGCAGCTGTGGGGAGGCAGGGACCTTCAGTCTCAGCAACTGAGTTTCATGGAGTAAGACCACTGGGAATGAGCTGCTATGCTCATTAGGCCTCATGCTCAGCCAACTCTGTGGAAATTGTATTTTTCCTAATAAAGAGTTTTCAACTTTGAACTGTTTGGTTACTGACCAACATGCTCTTGTGACATTAGTAAACATTGCAAAATGTATGTCCATCTTACTACCTCCACAAAAGTCTGGTGTACCTCCTGTTTGGTCCACCTAGCCCAGTGCTTTCTACACTGGCACAACGGCTCTCCAGGGGTTTCAATCAGGGGTATTTCCCTTACCTGGAGATGCTGGAGACTGAACCAAGGACCTTCTGCATGAAAAGCAGGCTAGTGTGGCCCTTCCCCTGGAAGATTCCTGAAAGCGGATCAGATCATCTAGCTCTCCATTGCTTCCAGTTCCTTGCTACCTGTTTCCTTTTAACTGCAGATGCCAAGAACCTGGGACCTTCTGCATGCAAAGCATGTGCTTTACCACTGAACTGTGGTGCCTCTACTACTGTTAGCTGTTATTGCAGCATGAGTTGGTTGCCAAAGAAAATGAGCAAACTAGGGATTGCTGTTGAAGTAGAACATGCGTCAAAAGTATCCCAATGTCACGCTCTTCATATTCACATCTAGTAATAGTAGCTTGCACCCAGTGTGGGTTTGATCACTGAGATGGGATGAGGGCAGGGCAGCAAAATATTGAAGGCTGGGCTGGAATACAAATGCAAAAAAAATCGGTGGGGGCGTTGTTTTGATACGATCACTGTGATTTCTGCCTTGTTTTTAACTCACATGGTTAAATACTGCAGTGGGAAGCCAATCATCATTTGTGCTTTGCATGAATCAGTCCTAAGAGGCTGGGTGGGAGAAATATTTTAAACTGAAACTTGGCCTGTGTGCTTTCTCAGCTTGGAAACATATGGCCAGATGCTATGTTGCTTAGTCAGTAGAAAACACAAGAGGGGGGGGTGGAGAGAGAGAGGCTTGCCTCTATAAAAATAGAAAGGACTTAAAAACCGAATTTGAGGACTTTGAGGTTTTGCCCCAAAGGTTTTCTCATCCCCAGGGGCAGGGGGAGTGGTGTTATTGGGTTATTCTTGTTTTTATTATATATTTTGTGTTTTTATATTGTGATTTACCCTGTGAATTTTACCCTGAGACCTGTGGGTACAGGGTGGTAAACAAATTTAATAATAATAATGATAATAAATGTAAAGGAATCCTGGGTGGGCTTTGTTCTGTTTTGTTTTGCCATCTGAAGAGTGTGGGATAAAAGCTTCCTTATACTGCTCTTGTGGGCAGATAAAAGCCTGCATTAGAACAGTGTTTTGCAGATGCTGATGAATATGAATAGGATGTCCTTCTGCAGGAGAGAGAAAGGTTTTGGAAGAGCTGGGCCACCGCCACTTTGCCTTGAAGCCTTGTTTGCATTTTGCACTCCTTGCCTTGTTGGCCACCATCAAGGCTGGCTACCAGGGCATGTACACATGGAAAATTCCTCCAACTGGAAGTGCCAAAAGTGATGGATTGAGAAATGAACTGTTGAGCTTCAATTAAACCTGTTAACAGGGAAAGAGGAGGGGAGGGTGTTAAAATGCATGTTTGGATCATTTTTAAATTAATTAAAAAATTAAAAAACAATACTAATGTTCCTGCCTTAGGAATAGCTAGTTAGACAAAATTAATAAATAGTTACGAAACAATTGGAGTATTTATTGTGAGCTAGCTTCTTTAAATTATTTAGTTGTAAGAAGAGAGGATTGGTTATGGATAATTTATTGTAAGAATTGTAAATGGATATCTATGATTAAGATGTTTGGACTGTAAGTGAGTAATTTTGCAATGGATGATTATTCATATATGTACATTTATATTGTTGTGAAATAAAAATTATTTTATTGGAAATGAAAATTCTTGCAGTCTTGCCACCTGATCCTTTAAACTGGAGATGCCAAAGATTGTACTTTAGACCTTCTGCATCATGTGTTTTTATCACTGAACTGTGATCTGTCTCTGCTACTGTTAATAATTACTGCAGCATGAGTTGGTTGCCAAAGAAATTGATCAAACTATTGGGATTTCTGTTGAGGTGCAACATGAAACCATGCACCAAAAATATCCTGGTATCATGTTCTTCATAGTCACATCTAGTAATGGTAGCCTCCTTCAGATCAGAGAAGTTTTGGATTATCACTTCCAACAGCTTGGTGGAAGTTGTAGCCCAAAACATCTGGAGGGCACCAGGTTGGTGAAGGCTGTTTTTGAGCTATATCCTACTAAGACATATCCAGAGTAGACATACAAATCAAGTCTATTAATTTCAATTGGTCTATACCAAGTATGCATAATGTTGGGTATCACTCTCAATGTTAACTCTAAAGTGGGTCACAGGGTGGATATTCTACTTAGAAGGGGTCGTGACAAAAAGGGGAAAAGGAGAGGTGGAAAAATGGCTTACTGGCCTGCACTCCTTATCAGAAGGACAGGATTCAAATGCAGCATTTAAGCACAAGTGGGAGCTGCAACAAAATGCTGAAGCGCAGAGCATTTCTTCACTGTTCCAGTCTCTCTGTTGCAATTTCCTCCTGCCCTCTCTGGTTTTCCATCCCTCCACTCTTCACTGTCAGTCAGCATTCTGTGGCCGCTGGGCATGCTCAATTCTCATTAGTTTCACTTTAAGATTATTACAGAGTTCCTCTCATAATCTCCATGTTAGAGGAAGCTGCATGTACTGTCGTGCATGCTGTCAATCCATCATAATCTTTCTGCAGATACACAGATTAAGGAATATTTTATTTATTTATTTATTTATTGTATATTCCACCCTATACTTGGAGGTCTCAGGGTATCTCACAGAACAAAACCAGAACACAAAACCACAAAATATATAATCAAAATAAAAACAACAACCCAATAAGCGCCCCCCTCCCATTTTAAAAGAGCATAGGATGTCGCATAGTATCTATTTGCTAATGTCTGAGGATCAGTTGTGGTGGCACTAGGGTGGCCAAGTGTCCAGCTTAGTGAGAAGAGTCCCCTCTCAAGAGCTGTTGTCAGAAGACAATCCTGTCTTTTAAGGCATCCTCTGCCTCAGATGTTGGGAACCTTTGGCCCTCAAAGTGTTGCTGAACTAGACTCTCAGCAGCCCCATCTGGCATGGCCAATGGCCAGGTGTGATTAGAGTTGTGGTTCTGTAACCTCTGGAGGGGCGAAGGAGGAGGGATTGGGTGCATTCAGGTAGAGGGCCAACACATGCCCCACTCTCCAAAAAACCTTGGAACTGGCACAGGTTCATGGCTGGTGCTTAGAATTGTGACTCATCAGAAGCGTAAGTCTTCCACATTGCACAGGGGCAGCCCCTCTGTAGCTTTCCAAAGGGAATTATGTTTCTATTTAAGTCCTGCTTTGCCATGCAGTGATGCTGTCTCTGCAATATGGGTGAATGATGCAGCACTGTTTTTGTCATCGCTGCCCTTCCAAAGCTGCTGCAGCTCATCTGCAAACTTTGGGCTAAGTTCTGCTTTGGGGATTTGCATGGCACATGCAAGAGGCACAGAGATGTCTGGGAATCCAGTGCTGCTGTGAAAGGCAGGGTGCTTCCAAGATGTGAATGCTGTGGAACCTCTTTCCATTGAAAGCTTCCTGTGTAAATAAATCATACTTCAAAGACATTGCAGACGCCACTGAGCCTCATTTCCCCCAAAGATACCGAGAACCTGGTTGAGTGCCAAGACCCCTTGGAATCTCATGCACCATTCAGCAGAGATTGGAGTGGCCAGTAACAATATTTTGAGAGTAGGGTGTTAGGTGGCAATACAAATATGTCATCATTCTCCTTTTACAAATCTGGTTTTGTAATGATACATGAGGCCAACACTGCTTTGAAGATGGCTTATATTGAGGCAGACCATATGCCCACCCTAACTCAGTGTTGTCTGTTCTGATCGGCAGCCTCAGCCCAATGACTTTTCAAGCCAAGCCCTGCTACCTGGGTTGGCCCAATATATTATGCTGCCTCACACAAAGGACAAAATAGCACCCCACAGCTCCACATACAGCATAGCTGTCAACGTTTCCCTTTGTTAAAGGGAAATTCCCTTATTCCCAATAGGATTCCTCGCAAGAAAAGTGAAAAGTTGACAGCTATGACATACAGTTCTGCAGCCCTAATTACAGAATGTAGAAATGATAATAACATATTCACAAAGGGGGAACAAAGGATTTCCCCTTCCAGTTCTGGACAGAGTTGGGTTGTCCAGAGAAAGAGAAAAACTCAGCTAGGTATTTGATCCATTGCACTGCATGTAATGAGGGAGACCAAATATCTATCAAAGCACAAGTGTCAATCACACAGTGGGAAGAGACTCTTGATCTGTCAATCAATAATTTATTGTACAGGCACAGACCCTTTAAAACAAGAGCCAACAGAAAGAAAAAAAGTGATCATTGAAAGATTCACTTACAGAAAATGAAATATGAAAAAAGGATAAAAAGAGAAGATACAACTGGCAATTAAAATGAGAGTATTGTCTTATAAACATCTTTGAGTTGAGAAAAGAAACTTGGCCGCTAACTGTCATTAACTTGTCTTTATTAGCCAATAAATATTTCAAATACCATCCCAGAGTCCTTCCAGGGTGTTTTCTCATAAGGAAGGGCTAAATAGCCTACTACTTTCCTCACTATGAAGATTACATTAATAAATTAATAAATACCCAAAGTATCAGCTACTTCTTCTCTACAGGGACACAAGCAATCTTCATTTGGGACACCTTGATAACACCCTTACAATATTGCAGGAGGGAGACTCTGGCCTTAGAAAAGACATGGCAATACTTGGGCATAGTCAAATTATCCAGATAACTAGCATATCTGGATAATTAAAAAGTTATGCCAAAATAGATCAGGGAGTAAGGTCTGTGGGTATTTGATAAAGAATAAATATCTTCAAGTCTTTCTAATAATATACAGTGACTATGCAATGCCCCCACAAAAGGTATAAATAAAATATTGACTGGTGCAAGTATTCTATTTGAGAAGCTTTTTACTCAATGATTCTTGCAAGATCCCATCTCTTATTACACCCATTCATAAGAAGGGGTTCTAAGATCAAGGGAAGTAATAGTGCCACTGTATTCTGCTCTGATCAGACCTCACCTGGAGTACTGTGTCCAGTTCTGGGCACCACAGTTCAAGAAGGACACTGACAAACTGGAACGTGTCCAGAGGAGGGCAACCAAAATGGTCAAAGGCCTGGAAACGATGCCTTATGAGGAACGGCTAAGGGAGCTGGGCATGTTTAGCCTGGAGAAGAGGAGGTTAAGGGGTGATATGATAGCCATGTTCAAATATATAAAAGGATGTCACATAGAGGAGGGAGAAAGGTTGTTTTCTGCTGCTCCAGAGAAGCGGACACGGAGCAATGGATCCAAACTACAAGAAAGAAGATTCCACCTAAACATTAGGAAGAACTTCCTGACAGTAAGAGCTGTTCGACAGTGGAATTTGCTGCCAAGGAGTGTGATGGAGTCTCCTTCTTTGGAGGTCTTTAAGCAGAGGCTTGACAACCATATGTCAGGAGTGCTCTGATGGTGTTTCCTGCTTGGCAGGGGGTTGGACTCGATGGCCCTTGTGGTCTCTTCCAACTCTATGATTCTATGATAAGATCAATCGCATGAAATATTATATGTTTGTTGGATATGGTATCTAAAATTTATACCCGCTACTTCCTTGTTACTAAAATTGGAGACCTGGGCAGACAACTAGAATATTACAGTGGAAGAACAAGCTGTATATTGTAAAGTCAGGAATAGATCAGTGCTTTGATAAACAGAGAGAGAGAGATTTTGGCTTAAATTGCTCAATAAAAATGTTGACAAGGCTATTCATTTTAATTCAAAACTTTATTCACAGACAGGACTTAGAGCGGGTTCAGGTAGCACCTTACAGAGTGTAAGATAGGGGTGTCTGTTGCAACGGTGCAACGGCCCTCTCTCTCCCTGGCACCTCTGCGCCAGCCCTCAGTTTCCCTTTCCCTCAGGTGAAATCCCCCAATGGAGAATGCATCACGAGTGATAGTGGGTTTTTCTTTTGGGAAAACAGGTTGCAAACAAACTTGTATTATAACAGATGTAAACAAGGAGTTTTGGTTCTCCTTCTTCCACAGAAATGTAAGAAACAGTGCTGTTGCTTTTTATTAAAACATACCGGTATACTGTTTCAGGTTATAGCCTGTACAGTGGTGCCTTGGGTTACAGACGCTTCAGGTTACAGACTCTGCTAACCCAGAAATAGTACCTCAGGTTAAGAACTTTGCTTCAGGATGAGAACAGAAATTGTGTGGCGGCAGCAGGAGGCCCCATTACCGTAGCTAAAGTGGTGCTTCAGGTTAAGAGCAGTTTCAGGTTAAGAACAGACCTCCGGAACAAATTAAGTTCTTAACCCTAGGTGCCACTGTATGCTGTTCAGGCTTAAGGGTACCTTCTTTTACACATCTTCCATAGATCAGACTTCTCCACACACACTTCAGCAACTTAGAAGAGAAGAAGAAGAAGAGTTTGGATTTGATATGCCGCCTTTCACTCCCTTTAAGGAGTCTCAAAGCGGCTAACATTCTCCTTTCCCTTCCTCCCCCACAACAAACACTCTGTGGGGTGAGTGGGGCTGAGAGACTTCAGAGAAGTGTGACTGGCCCAAGGTCACCCAGCAGCTGCAGGTGGAGGAGCGGAGACACAAACCCGGTTCCCCAGATTACGAGACTACCGCTCTTAACCACTACACCACACTGGCTCTCGGATTTTAACTGGACTGTTTCCCTTACAGACCCCCAAATCTTTCCTGGCCTCGGAATCACTACTGCCCTTTCCTGTCAGAGTATCCCCTCTGGGGACCCTTTTTTCTGCAGGCACGTGTGGGACTGTGCCTTTTCTGCGATTCAGAACCTGAGAGCATCTCCTGGGAGTTCTCGGCTCTCCTCAGCCTCCTGACAGAATCCCCCTCACACACTCCTGCCTCCACTCCAACTGCCTCCCCTGGAACTCTGGCCAGTCAGCCATTGTTGTTAGTTAATTGTTTGCTGGCAGGGGGAAAAAAAACACTTGATGACTCAACCTGCTCAGAAAACAAACCTTTCTGTCACATCTCTTAGCCCCTTTGTGGGGACCTTTTGTTCGCAATATGTCATCTCCAAGCTATGCAATTATCACCATTATTCTGCGAAATGTGATTATGTAGACTCCCAGATCACATTTTTTAAAATTATTGGTTGGTGTGCTGAGGAAGGCATTTAAAGCTCAGATTTCAAACGATGCCTAAAGCATCTTTGGATAGGAGAGATGCCATAATACAGTACCTGTAAAACCTCATTTGTGAATCTGCCTCCAGGGATCATTCATTATTCAAGGTCTTGCTTCTGGCATAATTCTCCCTGGGAAAGGTTTCTTAAAAAGAATTGCCCCGAGACTTTCCTTTTTGAGCAATAGAGAGAAAATCTGTTATCTGTGGATAGATTGGGATTAAGACACTGCATATAAAGGTTTTGGGTTGTATTTGACGAAAATATGCTTGGAGCAGACCTACTGATTTCAGTGGCCTCAGTCATGTCCATCAATTTCAGTGGGTCTACTCTGAGTAGGACTAATATAGGCTACAATCCTCTATGTCTGTTTTAGGAGCTTATCGGGTCAGACAACATTATATTGTACATTCTGGGTGCAGGGGTTCCCCCTTGGACTGGGGACCCCCAATGCTGAAATGTAGGAATTTACCATTTGTATTTTTGTGATGACCAGTGCTTTCTAACAAATAAATTTGACAGACTGACTGATTCCATACACAAAAGTCAGTTGGTCTGGCAGTTGATTCTTCCTTCAAGTCTAGCAAAGAAATTTCATCCTCCACTGCACCTGAGGTCAATAGGGTAACTATGGGGCTGCCCTCCAACAGAAGGTTATGGCTAGGAGACTTTGGAGGAGAAGGCGAGGCTGCCACTCAGCATCTGCCACCTGAGGCAATTGCCTCCCTCTGCCTAATAGTAGGGCTAGTCCCACCTGTTACCTAGGGCTCTTTGACTCAGGGATGTTGCTGGACTCCACCCAGCCCCAGCCAGCATCACTAATAGCCAGGGATGATGGGACCTCAAGTCCAACAGTACCTTGAAGTTCCTCATCGCTACTTAACTGCTGCTGCTGCTGTTGTTGCTGCTGGGTACCTTCTGCAGACAAATGGTGAGCCTGCACTCCTGAGATAAGCAGTTCTGTCATTTCCCATTCCAGGTATTCTATGTGAAACAAAAAATGGATGCTTATTGTTTTGGATTGCTGCATTATACGGTCCATTTCCAGCATTCTTTCTCTCTGGCCTGCTACAAATCTTGCTTAGTTGTTGTTGGTTTTTTAAAAAACCTGACATTATCAGGATTTCCCCACACGCTCCTCTATCCCATGTCCTGCATCTTGACATCTTTCACAGTTTTATGTCATCATTGAGCCCACTCACAACTTCTGTCTGGAGAGCTTAAATTCTGGTTTGCTGCACCTTCTGTATCTTCCCATTGTCAGACATCCGAACTGGCTCGTGTGAGCAGATTTTGTCTGGTTTTATTTCAAGCACCATTTGCACAATTGTGGTTCAAAATAACGAGTGTATTCACAGTCTATCAATGCAGCATTGCCAGGGCGGTACAATGTGTGCTTTACACCCATACACAGAAGAGTACCATTGTCTCCCAAGTTGTATCAAGAGTTGTCATATTACATGCCAAAAAAAGCTGTGGTCTATCTCAGATAATGAACAAATAGGAGCTTTATGATAAATATAAGTTTGTGGGTGTGTAGTGGGGGAGGGAGTGTCATAGGGGATGTCTAGATTGTCAGTATTTTGTAGGAGGGATTCAAGCATTTACCAGATTTTTTTGTTTTTGTGATTAAAGTGTATTAAATAGAGGTCAGCAAACTTTTTCAGCAGGGGGCCAGTCCACTGTCAATCAGACCTTGTGGGGGGCCAGACTATATTTTTTTGGGGGGGGATGAACGAATTCCTATGCCCCACAAATAACTCAGAGGTGCATTTTAAATAAAAGCTCATATTCTAGTCATGTAAAAACACCAGGCAGGCCCCACAAATAACCCAGAGATGCATTTTAAATAAAAGGACACATTCTACGCATGTAAAAACACGCTGATTCCCTGACCGTCTGCAGGCCGGATTGAGAAGGCGATTGGGCCAGATCTGGCCCCCGTGCCTTAGTTTGCCTACCCATGATATTAAAGCAATCTGTCATCTTGGCACAACAAATTGACTGATATATAAAAAACAAAACCCTTTACATTTGGGGTTAGGAAAGTGATGGAAAGCTGCATTGAAAAGTGTGGGATGTCCTAATTTTTAACCTGAAGACATGTAAACACCCTGCAAACAATTCAGAATGAAAGCTCAACAAACCTCCACATAAGCTTTCTGCAAGCAAATAAGAACTTAAGAAGAGCCTGCTGGATGAAGCCAATGGCCCATCAAGTCCAGCATCCTGTTACCACAGCGGCAAACCAGATATGTGAGGGAAGATGGCAACCAGCGCCCAAGCACAAGAGGTGTCTCCTCTCCTCTGGTCTCCAGCAACTGGCACAGTATTCAGAAGCATTGCTGCCTCTGACTATGGAAGCAGAGTGTAGCATCATGGCTAGCGGCCATTGATAGCCTTCTCCACAAATTTGTCCAGTCCCCTTTTAAAGCCACCCAAGTTGGTGGCCATCACGGCCTCCTGTGGGAGGGAGTTCCACAATTTAAGTATGTGCTGCATTAATAAATACCGTATTTTTCGCTTTATAAGACGCACTAGACCATAAGACACACCTAGTTTTTGGAGGAGGGAAACAAGAAAAAAACTATTCTGAATCTCAGAAGCCAGAACAGCAAGAGGGATCACAGCGCAGTGAAAGCAGCAATCCCTCTTGCTGTTCTGGCTTCTGGGATAGCTGCGCAGCCTGCATTCGCTCCATAAGACACACACACATTTCCCCCTACTTTTTAGGAGGGGAAAAATGAGTCTTATAGAGCAAAAAATACGGTAATTTCTCTTGTCTGTCTTGAATCTTCTAGCATGCAGCTTGACAGCATGTATTTACAGAATACTCAATTAAAAACCAGAAAATAAAGTCACATCCACACTATACATTCAAAGTATATTTAAAGCACTTGGCTCCCACAAAAGTATCTTGGGAACGTGGTCTGTGATGGGTGAACTGCAGTTCCCAGGGTTATTGGGGGGGGGGGATAATAATAATAATAATACCGTATTTTTTGCACCATAGCACTCACTTTTTTCCTCCTAGAAAGTAAGGGGAAATGTCTGTGCGTGTTATGGAGCGAATGCCTACGGGTGGCGGGGGGGGGATCTGCTGCAGTCGTGAGCAGAGGATCCATGGTTCCCCTTCCTTCCCTCCTCCGCGGCTCGCTTTGAAACAGCAAAGCGGGAGAGGAGCCACTTACACAGGTGTAAGCGGCTCCTGTCTGGTTGGCTGCTTTAAACCGTGCTCTCTGTCCCTCTCTCCTCCCCACTCAGCTCACTAAATAGCAGCAAAGCTTTTCAGCTCTCTAAGCTGGGGAGGAGGGAGAGAAGCAGAGCCTGCTTGTTTTAAAGTAGCAAAGTAGGAGAGGAGAGGAGCCTTCTCCCCTTATGCCCCTCTTCTGCATTATTAGCAGCATCCTTCTCCACACACCCCACGCATGCTCCTTGTCCCTTGAGTGCTTTTCCTTCCCTCCCCACTTAAAACATGTTTACAAAGCACGGATCCACATGGATCCTCAGGATTTTTGCATTGGGCTACCCCAAACTCAGCGTCAGATCACATGTCTGTGGCCACAGCATGAACCACAAAAATCATACATCCACTGCTTCGTTTAGAATATTTTTTTCCTTGTTTTCCTCCTCTAAAAACTACGTGCGTGTTATGGTCAGGTGCGTGTTATAGAGCGAAAAATACGGTAATAATAATAATTATAACAATAATAATTTTTTATTTATACCCCGCTCTCCCCAGCCAAGGCCGGGCTCAGAGCGGCTTACAAGCAATAATAAAAACAAGATGAATGATTACAACTTAAAAACAAAAATAAAATACAACATTAAAATAATGGAACATTAAAATATTAAAATGTAGCCTCATCGCAGGAGGAGAAGAAAAAAGAAAGAAAGGGAGGGAGGGAATCAAATTGGCTCCAGGCCAAAGGCCAGGCGGAACAACTCTGTCTTACAGGCCCTGCGGAAAGAAATCAGACCCTGTAGGGCCCTGGTCTCATGAGACAGAGCGTTCCACCAGGCTGGGGCCACTATTGAAAAGGCCCTGGCTGTGGTTGAGGCTAATCTGACTTCCTTAGGGCCCGAGACCACTAGGGTGTTGTTATTTATGGACCTTGAGGCTCTCCGTGGGGCATACCAGGAGAGGCGGTCCCATAGGTACGAGGGTCCTAGGCCGTGAAGGGCTTTAAAGGTCAAAAGCAGCACCTTAAATCTGACCCTGTACTCCACCGGGAACCAGTGCAGCTGGAAAAGCACTGGGTGAATATGCTCCCATGGCAGAGACCCCGTGAGGAGCCTCGCTGCAGCATTCTGCACCCGCTGGAGTTTCTGGGACAGCTTCAAGGGCAGCCCCGCATAGAGCGAATTACAGTAGTCAAGCCTGGAGGTGACCGTCGCATGGATCACTGTAGCCAGGTCGGGGCGGGAAAGGTAAGGTACCAACTGCTTGATGCGACGAAGGTGGAAAAATGTCGCCTTGGCTGTTGCTGTAACCTGTGCTTCCATGGAAAGGGAGGCGTCAAGGATTACACCCAAACTCTTAACGGAAGGCAATGGCACTAATTGGGCCCCCGCAAGAGAAGGGAGTTGGTCCCTCATCCCCATGCCATCCCGACCTAGCCATAGGACCTCTGTCTTCGAAGGATTTAGTTATAGACTATGACTATAAGTGTGCTTTAAATGCATGACCCTGACCTCCAAGTAAGCATTGTGCAAGACAATCAAGACGTATGCTCAGTAAATAGATGATCTGGAGGAGTCCATGAAATCTAAAAGCTAGAGGGGGGTCTTTGGAGGTCATTCAGTCCAGCTCCCTTCTTGTATTATATATTTGAAACAGTATTATAGGATACAATTTTTCCAGAGTCGTTTAACAATCACGGGTAATTCTGGGACTTTTATCTGTGGGAGGGGAGTAAGGATGTCCTAACAAATCTCAGCACCCTCAACAAATTACAGCTTCCAGAATTTTTTTTTTGGGGGGGGGCAGGCACAGTAGCCATGATTGTTTAAAGTGGGATCATAGTGCTTTAAAGATCTGACATGAATGTGGCCCATGACTGTTGAAAGTGGTGTAATGCTGCTTTAAATGGATAGTGCAGCTGGGTCCCAGTCAGACCCCAGGTCCATCTAGCTCAGTATTGTCTTACACTGACCAGCAGCAGTTTCAGGTGACTGGCTTCAACCCCACCAAGTGCCCATGCCTGGTGCTTATGCTCTGCCTGCTTCCCCTTCACTGTCTCTGGCGGTCATTTGGAGGCGGCATGCTGTGGGACCCCCAATTTTGGTTGCACCACCCAGGCCAAATGCAGACACTCCAGGGCTCTAGGTTTGCCTTCCCCACTCCAGATGGCAGGTGGAGTGCTTGAATCTCCAAGTGAGCAAGAGTGCCCTTAAATGATCATCATCATCATCATGTCTACTATGCATAGAGCTTGCAAGCTTCAGCCTTGCAGGAGCAGGCTGCAAATTATTGAATGAACTCTCCATGGGGTCTGCCTCCTCCCCTCCTTCCCCTTCCCAGTTAACCTCCATCTCTGCAAATTAAGACACTCTGGTGGTGGTAGTGGGGTCTGCCCACCTCCCCTCCCTATCATAGTAACCTTTAGCTAAGGTTCCTGTCTTAACTTCCAAGCAGGGACATATTTGCCCATTAATTGGGCTTTGTGTTTTTTATTTGAATGACATGTGCTCAGTGACTGTGGTTGATGCTTTATTTGTCATGCTTATGGGTCACTGGGGCCCACAACTCAGTCTCAGGATCTGGGAGGTTCCTGACCTGGCAACCTGACCTGGCTGATCACTGTGATAAACAGGATGTAGAACTCTTGTCCAAATGAAGAAGAAGAAGAAGAGTTTGGATTTGATATCCCGCCTTTCACTCCCCTTCAGGAGTCTCAAAGCGGCTAACAACCTCCTTTCCCTTCCTCCCCCACAACAAACACTCTGTGAGGTGAGTGGGGCTGAGAGACTTCACAGAAGTGTGACTGGCCCAAGGTCACCCAGCAGCTGCAGGTGGAGGAGCGGAGACACGAACCCGGTTCCCCAGATTATGTGACTGCCGCTCTTAACCACTACACCACACTGGCTCACTGATATTTCATTATGTTTGTGGCAAGAGGTGTCCATTTTTATTCAGTCTGTATGGGATGCAACAAGCTAGACAAAAATTTTTGGGCGCTCTCTGGGGGTACTAATGCACTAATATTGATTCTTTTAACTTGTAAGCTAACTGGGATCTTCACAGAATGCCAGCACTTACTATTCATTCATACAAATAATGTTTTATGGCTGGCACATAAAAATGCTGCATTTATTCTCATAGTATTTGGAACGTTCTTGCTGCATGAAGCATTACTTTGAAATGGGCCTTTAAAATGCATGATTAGTGAAATAGCTGGCACCCCGTGATTCCATTTTTGCAAGCCTGAAATTACCTCTATTGGCTTAAGTGCAGCTTACCTGCCTCCTCAAAAGATTGATTGAGGGCCCACCTGGTATCCAAATTGGGGAGAAAGTTGAGATGTAGACGCATTACACACACACACACACACACACACACACACACACACACACACTGAGCCTCTGCTACAGCACCATGTAGGACAGGAGTGGAGCATCTGTGGCCCTACAGAAGTTACTGGACTCCCAATTTTCACCAGCCTCAGTCAGCGTGGTCAGGGAGAAAGATGTGATTTGTCATCCAGCAACAGCAGCAGCAGGACCACAGGTTCCCCACTCCAGCATCAATAGCAAAAACACCTGTGCGCCTTGTGCTGTTTAATTGCTTGCCCCATTTTTGTGCAAGTAGAGTGGGAAACATGTGCTCATAAAATCTACCTCTTTTAACACATGATAGACTATCTGCACAATTTCATAGATTTCATTGTTGTAGAGTTGGAAGGGAACTTTAGCTTCAGGAATCTCAGCATGCAGTTGCTCATCCAATTTGAAACCACACTGGACCCTGCAAATGTGCTACTGTAGTTGTTTTATTCTTGCACCACTAGGAGGTGTGAAATAGTGTAAAAATGGCTTGTTGCACTCACTGCCGTTTAATACATTTTCTGTCTTGTTGTGGCCTCTTTCAGCTCCTTCTCTATGGGACATCTTTAGTGCAGGCTCGGGCCAAAGGGAATTGTAGTCCAAATCATCTAGAGGGCACCAGGTTGGAGAAGGCTGTGTTAAGTTGTCCACACATGGAAGCATCCTTTGTGATCAGAACTCTGCAAAGAGAGGAAATCCAGAGCTGAAGCCAAAGATGGCTGATGCAACTCAAGTGGGACTTGCGAGTGTCAGAGAGAGGGCAGCACAACTCGCTTTGTGGTGTGTGCACTGCAGAGTTTTACGGAAGAGAGAGTCATTTTAGAATTACTCGGGGAGGGGGATAGTTGTGGGTTGTGGCTGCTAAATCAGTAATCCTAAGGAAAATTTGATGAACTTCCTTCCCTTAAAATTCCCGGTGCACATTTTGCCACATTTGCCGCATTGTTTCTGCCACCATGTTCCCTGATGCTCTCGATTTGAAAGTGCAAGCCTCTTTCTGAGCAGTGAGGAGGAATCCGAATGAGAAGCAAATGCTTGGCTGCAACTGATTTTGTTGCAGAGGGATTGTTTGCCCTCTGTGGGTTTCAGCAGTGTTCTAGAACTCAGCTGACAGGATCTCATTGATTCGTGGAACCAACTTAAGCGCAGTTTGGTTGCTCTCACCCTGGGGGCCTTTAGAGCTGCGGCCATGGCTTTTCCACAATTAGCTAAAAGCAGCATTAAACCAGAGATTTCCTGTGAACACTTAACTATTGAATTGCTATGTTATCTGGCCATGTCTTCCCTGCATAGACCCTCCTAGGTTATGTTAAGTAAGTCCTGTTTAGCAAAGATACTCTGCAGTGTTCATTAAAAGCTTATTCCTTGCAGCTTCATCTTAATTTATTTCTGATGGGTATAGGCTGATGAATGTGGGTGGAGTATTTGTTATTAATAATCTATGAATTACCCCAGTGCCAGCTTTTGGCTGAAATCTTCTGCATTTTCTTCCCATTGAGTTTAGTGGGAGTTGTTGCCAGATAAGTGTGTGTTTGCAGTGGCAATTTCTGATTTCTTCCCATTAAAAAAAAAAAAGTGCAAAAGCTCTATTTCACTGTTAAGTATTTAATAGATAGAAATAATAATCCTATTTATTTATTTATTTATTTATTGCATTTTAGCGCTTCTCTTCAAGGAGCTCATGCTTCTCCTCCATCTCATTTAATCTCTACAACAACCCTGCAAGGCAAGTTAGGGTAAGAGAAGGCAGTGACTGGGCCAAGGTCACACCCAGTGAGCTTCAAGGCCAAGTGGGGTGTGGCGATCACACAGGGTCCCCGGACGTTTGACGGCCTGTTGACCCTGTGCCACCACTGTGATTGCTTTCTTCACTGCCACCACCCTGTTTCTCATGGGGACACACGGAGTCCAGACAGATGCTAACATTAACAAATAATCAAGTTTATTTTTAAATGCAGGAACAAGCTTATGGTTTCAGTTAATTTTTCTTGGCTGTTTCTTAATCTTAGTTTCTTACTGACCTGTCTGTTCTTAACAACTTTAAACTGATTATTCCAACTATCTATCTGACTCCACCTGACAATTCCTCTCACTCTCTCACAATACAACTCTACCAACCCACACCTAAACCTCCCTCTTCCTTCTTCAGCTCCCAAACCTCAACTGACTTTCAAAACCTCCCACTCTAACTTTTACTCCTCCCTTGAATTCCCACTGGCCAATCACATCACACTCAGTTAACCTTTCCTTATGGCCTACCTAGGAGGCAAACGCCACATGGGGTTTGAACCCTGGTCTCCCAGGCCCCGGCCAAAGCTCTAGCCACTGTACCACACTGGCTCTACTGTATCACACCGAAACCAGTAATTAAAGCATTTGTGTGTCTTTGCTGTTGTGTCTCTGGACTGAGGTATTACTGTATTTTACACTGTCAACTGCCATTATGGGGCAACATCTTGTACCTGATCCCATGTTAGCCCTGCTATCAATGGAAAATTATATAAATCAAAATCTCAAGCATAAAGAGTTGGTCTTCCTTCTTATGACAGCCGTGAGGCAAATAGTTGTTTCCACTTGGGGGGGAGGGCTCCCCCTCCCACCACAGAGTTTTGGACCCAATCCGTGTGGAACTTAGCACCTCCGGAGTGCTTGGCTCACCACCGGAGGTGGATAAGAGGAATAACAAAGAAAGACGGGTTTGACTTGGTAGGGTCTCAGTTTATATCCTTTATTAACAATAGGAGAGCCTCTTCCACTTTAGTCGCAGGAGCCACTATGGAGACATTATCTTAACGCTTCTGATTGAAGCATGCCCTGTGGATGTGAGCTTAAACTGAAATGTAAAAGATTTTCCAAGTTTGTTTTGATGCCATGTGGGTGACTACATATAAAACTAACAGATGGACATTCATTTCTCTATGCAAATCTGAGTCGAACCCCCCAAAGTTGTCCTCCCTCCATTAAGGCCGATGCAGTAATGTTGTGGTCTTTGAAGAAAGCATGCATCATACCAAAGAAAAGGGGAAGGGGAAGCACATTCTACTTGTCTGGTTATGCAGAACCCAGAGAGTGCAGCAGTGGCATAACATAGGTTGCCAGTGCCCAGGACCACGTGGAGGGTATGTGTGATGGAGGGAAACGGATGGAGTACGCATGCACATTCAATTGCCTAATGGCGTCCGCATCACCCAGGAGATCCTAGCCACAGAGATAATAAAAGAAGAGTCACTCCGTTGTCTGGAGAGGTCACTTCCTGGTTAGCATGGAGAAGTTGTTTTTAATGGAGCCCAGTGACGGACGTGTGCAGCTGTATTGAGGCAGCACTGGGAGTTGAAATTTTGTACTGCTAACGATTTTGTGCCCAGGGCATCCATCCCTGTCCTGTAGCGCCGCGCGTCCCCACGTTACGCCACTGGACTGCAGTGATCCAATGATGCAGTCTGTTTTTGGGAAGCTGCCCTTCATCAGAACTCTTCTCCTTTTGCTTTTCAGGGACTTCTTGCCCCGTGGATCTGGCATTGTCACCAGGCGTCCCTTGGTCCTGCAACTGGTCAACTCCCCCACAGGTACACCAGCCCCTCTCTCTCCTCTTTTGTTTCAGTATTCTATTTTGGTTTCGAAAAATTTATATGCTACTTGTAGAAAATCTCAGCGTGGTGTAAATGCAAAGTTGTCTCCCAAAGTTCCCGCTCAGTGGGATCCCACAGTTAATTCTCCCCTGGTCTCCTCGCTGGCCCAAATAGGACTAGTTTAGCCAGCTAGCCCTGGTGATCATCTAATGTTTATTCGATGGATTTCCCCCCTAAATAGATTTTTGAATTCTGAATTTATTGTTATTCATGTTTTATACTGTATTTTATGATGTTTTTTGTTGCATCAGTTAAGTGTTTTAAATTTGTTGTTAGCTGCCCTGAGCCCGGTTTTCTGAACTGGGAAGGGCAGAATATAAATTAAAAAATATTATTACTATTATTATAAAGTTCCACTTAATTCTTTCTGTTCTTCATACTGATAGGGAAAACTCAACACTTATTTTCTGTTGTTGTTCCCATGTACAGTGTTCATATATGCAAGATGTAATTTCAGGGGGAAAAGGAATGCATCACAAAAAAATATAATAAAGGAAGATTAAGATTTGCATTGAATTGCATATCCCTACCTTTCGTAATAATGACAATAATTGAAATAGAAATGCATCTCACCCTTGTACTGCACTTAGGCAGGAATAATAAGATGCACAAATATAAGATGGAGGACACCTGGCTTTCCAGAAGTACATATGAAAAGGATCTCGGAGGTCTTAGTAGACCACAAGCTTAACATGAGTCAACATTGTGATGCAGCAACAAAAAAAGCTAATGCTATTCTTGGCTGCATCAAGTGTCCAAATCATGGAAAGTAATAGCACCATTCTATTCTGCCTTGGACTGCTGGAGTCCAGCGTCCAGTTTGGGCTCCACAATTTACGAAGGAGCTTGACAAGGTGGAACCATGTGCATGGAGGTGACCAAGATGATAAATGGTCTTGTCAGCTAGAAACTTCCAGCATGTATCATACAGAGAAGTTTCCAGAACTTTCTTGAATTAATTAGAATAGGAAAGATCCCTGCACTTTAAACCAATACTTTCTGTACTAGAAATGCAAACCTGACCTTTCCTCCCACCACCCCTTCCTTAGAATATGGCGAGTTCCTACACTGCAAAGGAAAGAAGTTCACTGACTTTGATGAGATACGTCAGGAGATCGAGGCTGAGACTGACAGGATAACTGGCTCAAACAAGGGCATCTCTCCTGTCCCAATCAATCTGCGAGTCTACTCTCCCCATGGTAAGTCCCCTCTTTGTGCAAAGTGTGGGTGGTGGAAGCCTCAGACTCCATCTTGTGTGATGCCACCAAGGCTTGGGATTATGTGGAACTCCTGTATGTGAAACTCCTCCAGGGTAAAATGTCCAGAACATTTCAGTTTGGATGATGATGATATAATAATAATATACTAAATTTGTATATCACCCTTCATCCAAAGAACAAGGGGTGGTTCACAACATAATAAAAGAAGATGATTGGGGTGAGGTAATACCATGATGAAGGCATATAATAATATGAATAGGGCTGATTAATTAATTAACACTTAATTAACCTTCCCCAGCCTGGTGGCCCTCTAGATGCTTAGACTACAGTTCTCATTAGCCCCACCCACTAAGGCATGTGTAGGCAAACTAAAGGCCGCAGGCCGGATCAGGCCCAATTGCCTTCTGGAACCGGCCCACGGACGCTCTGGGAATCGCGTGGATCGCCAGCGTGCACATTCTTTCCCTCTCCCTCACACTCCCTCCCTCCTCCTGGCTTCTCCCCACCCTGCCTAGAGGAGGAAGGGGGCTGGGCTTTGTTGGTGCCAGCGAGCGGCCGTGATTTTAAGCAGCCCCTCTCTGGAGCCCGCCCATTGTCCCTCCGCTGCCGCCACCAGCCCCTGCTGCTCGCATGACACAGGTAAGCAGCCACCGGGGCTCATGGTGCTCTTGCATAACCCCCCAAAAAACAAATATAGTTCCGCCCCCCCACAAGGTCTGAGGGACAATGGACTGGCCCCCTGCTGAAAAAGTTCACTGACCCCTGCACTAAGGCCATGCTGGCTGTGGGTGGCTGATGAGAGCTGCAAAACATCTGGAGGGCAGCAGGTTAGGGGAGGCTGACATATCAACCTGCCTCCCAGAGACATCTGGTTGGATCTGTGTTTGAAAGTAAAGTAGAGGAACAGATGGATACAGGGGTACCAACTTGAATAAGTTATTGGAGAGGTCAGGTAAACCCCACACTGCATAATTAACCCCACATGGGGTGCATGCAACCCAATTGAATCGCCATCCCCATCAACTTTGGGGGGGGGCCTGGCCCCCTCAAATATTTTACTGGGAGGGCTGAAGGGACCTTGGAATTGGCTCCCATGGATGGACATTTGGTTTTGAACACTGCAAAACAGCATTCTAGACTGTGAGTGGGGAATCTGTGGCCCTCCAGATGTTTCTGAACTAGAATTCCCATCATCCCTGGCAGTTGTCATCCCATCTGGAGAACACCACACTGACAACCTCTTCTCTAGGCTGTAGAATACTCTGCCCGCTTCTTACATTCCTATGAGACATCCAATAGCAAAGTAACATCACCCAGCCTGGGCAACTCTTTCTCTTCCTTTATCTAGTCCTGAGTCTGACCCTGGTGGATCTTCCCGGGATGACTAAGGTTCCAGTTGGAGACCAGCCTGCTGACATTGAGTTCCAGATCCGTGAAATGCTAATGCAGTTTGTCACCAAAGAGAACTGCCTCATCCTTGCAGTGTCCCCAGCAAATTCAGACCTGGCTAACTCTGATGCTCTCAAGATTGCTAAAGAAGTTGACCCTCAAGGTAAACTCAGTTCTTGTGTTTATATTTTTCTCATAGTTTGTCCCTTTCCTTCCTCAATGGTCTCCTTTTCTTCCCTTGACCACTGGCTATTGCAAATATCACCCAAAAAGGTTGACTCCAAGCAGCACAAAGTTCCAGAGCTGCCATTTTTTACATTTGTGTTTTCCTTGTAATGAGAGTGAGTGCTTAGAATGTTTTTGTAATAACAGTTTATTTAAAGGTAAAGGACCACTGACAGTTAAGTCCAGTTTATTTACAAATATACAGGTAGATCATGTTGTAAGCAAGCAGAATGCTAAATCAGGTGGCACCATTGCTAATCCTGTATGACAGTGTTCCCCAACCTTGGGTCTCCAGCTGTTTTCGGACTGCAATTCCCATCATCCCTGTTAGCAAGGGATGATGGGAGTTGTAGTCCAAAAACAGCTGGAGACCCAAGGTTGGAGAACACTGCTGTATGAGATCCCAAACAACAGCACCAAGAACTCCTCCAGCTTCACCTCCCTCCCCCAATCTGCATCCTGTTTATTTAACTCCAGATAAGCTCCCAGATCTTTGTAGCAACGCCATCATGAATGTGCTGGTCATTAAGATGCCACAAGGTCTTTCATTGTTTAATATGACTACCCTTCTGGAAACAGGTGTATGCTTATTCTACTCCCCTGTTCCCCACAGGCAATGAGGTATCCCATTATATATATGGATATCGTTTTTTTCTCACTAACCATGAATTCAGGTCCCCTCTTGGCCTTCATATGTGGGAAAGGATATGTACATAACTCTCATTGTTTGCTTATTATCTAACAGGCCAGCGTACCATTGGAGTTATCACCAAATTGGACCTGATGGACGAAGGAACTGATGCTCGTGATGTCCTAGAGAACAAGCTGCTTCCACTACGGAGAGGCAAGGACTTTTGTGTTTTCCTCTCTTTTCGCTTTCATTCTCCTCCTAATATCAGGGCCTACTTCAGCTCCTAGTCCTTCTTTGCATTCTGACAATTTATGTCTCTTGCCAACATTGGCCTTACTCTTTCAAAAGAAGAAGAAAGGAAATGTTTTCCCAGGCTCAAGATGAGCCACCAGGTCTGGGTGAAAATACATTGAGAATTCTAAATGGGTTAAACCTTTCACACTCCAGAGTAGGGGTAGCCAATGTAGTGCCCTCCAGCTTTTTCCTACTATAACTCCTGCTAACCTCAGTCAACATGGCCAGTGGTCAGAGGTAATGAGAGCTGTAGTTGAATAACATCTAGAGGACGCCATGTTGGCTGATGCTACTCCTGAACTTCAACAATTGACTTTGGATTTCTAATTGATTGTTGGAGGTGGCCTTTCAACGATTTGGAGCTAGGATCCCTTAAAGACCATCTCTTCGTTTCTGAAGCCACCCATATGCTTTGATCTTCAGCAGGTTTTTACAAGTCCCTTCCACTATGTAGTCTTACTTTTGTGACATAGCCTAGTGGTTCCCAAACTTTTTTGAGTCGTAAAGCACTTTTCTGGAGAGAAATTTGTCATGGAGCAATATCATTGCCCTTAAGCCAAAAGCATTGATGTGCATTTTTTACTTTTTTTTACCTAACTCTCTTTTTATGTTTTGGGTTGTTATTTATCAAATAGCAACAGCACGAAATATTTTTCAAATTCTAAATAGCTTAAATTTTGATCTAAACTTATTTTTTCTCATTGAGAAATGGATCTTCGAATACATGGCCTAAGGGCGACAATATTTTCACCTAGCACCTACATAGGTACTAAGCCAAATGACAGCTGTATTGACAATGGAAGGTATTTTTAAGCATTTGGGCATGTTAAACATAAAGTTTTATATCATTCAAAGTGTTGTTTTCTCCACTAAACTACATAAATGAAAAGCAACAACAACAAAAATAAAGTAAGACAAAACATTTGAGAATGAATTCAAAGCAGACATTGTAAATCCACAATATGTTACCCACATAGAGATGGTATTAAAAACCATTTTTACAGTTGCAAAACCAAAAATGTCACTTGGCGTTGAAAAAGAACAATAAAACATAGCTCAGGAACTTAGATTCTAATGAGAGAGATGGGACTGTTTTGATTTGCACAATGTGGCTATATCTGGTTGAATTCAGGACAGCTGCAATGGAATATCTGGCTCTGCATTGATGCGGAATCTGTATTTTGTTTTAGTAGCCACATAGGCAGAGAACCCTAATTTACAGTGACTTCTTAGTTGCAAAAAAATTTTTTATTGCAGAATGTCATGTCAAATAAATCAAGCACTCATACAACTGCGATGCCAGACAGGCTGGCTTTTCCAAGTATGAGTTTGCAACCCAAAAGTTTTCCTTATTTTTTTCATAAAGAATTCAGAAAGGCTAGATGGGCAATTGGCCTGATCCTGCAGGCTCTTCTTATGTTCTTATAAGCTGTAGTCCAGCAACATCTGGAGGGCCAGAGGTCCCCCAAACTTGTTACTGAACACAGTTCAGTTCCTCGTTGCATCCAGATCCTTGTCATGTAGCTTGTGTCTATCACTCTTTGATACCTGCACTTTCGGATCTGTTCTTTCCTAGGCTACATTGGTGTGGTCAACAGAAGCCAGAAGGATATTGATGGAAAGAAGGATATTCAGGCTGCGTTGGCTGCAGAGAGGAAGTTCTTTCTCACTCACCCAGCGTACAGGCACATGGCCGATCGTATGGGTACGCCCTACCTGCAGAAAGTACTGAACCAGGTAAAGGCTGATGCACACAGGGCTGACTTGGCTGGGACTTCTGCCTGAGGTGCCACCAAAAGAGTAATACAAAACACATTGAGATTGTGCAGGGATCAGAGGGCTGGAAAGCAGCTAGCTCAGCTCCCCACTCTGCACAATACACAACCCAGAATTCAGCTACAGTCATACCTTGGATTATTCAGGTTGAGTGTTTTCAGGTTACGCTCCGTGGCAACCCAGAAGTAACAGAATGTGTTAGTAAAGTGAGATGAGCGCCGCAACCCCAGAGTTGGCCACGACTGGACCTAATGGTCAGGGGTCCCTTTACTTTACCTTTAGTAGATGAAAAATGTGCCCCTAATTAATAAGGCAGCAGATATTATTATTATTATTATTATTATTATTATTATTATTATTAAAAGCAGTTGTTTATAAAATCTACAGGTGGCAAGAACCATCTTCAAACAGGCATTCCGTCTTCTCTTGCACACAGGAGATTTTTTTTCCCTAAGACAGCCTTCACCAACCTGGTCCCTCTAAATGGTTGGAGCAGTAGTACTAAACATCTGGAGGTTGACAAAGTCTGTTCTGAGATGATGTCAACTGACAGACGTGTGCAGCATTAAAAATATGCTGTCTTGTACAATGTTGTATGCTGACCATCAAACAATGATGACAAAACTAATTTAAGAGTACAATTAATTTTGGTTCATACTTAATGGCTAAACAGTGGTTTGGCTACTATGACTTTACCAGGCTCATGTACTCTTCATCCCTAATTTGTGATCTAGTTCCCTCTCTTATTTCCTAACCTGTGCAAACAACAGTTTACCTAACCAAGAATAGGAAAAGCATGATTTGAAGTAGGTTTCAAATTCTGGCAAGCTTTGGTTTGTGCAAACCCACAGTTTGACTGATCAAGGCATAAAAACAAACTATCAAGGCATGATAACAAAACCCAAGAAGCAGGGAGGGGAGACGAAAGCATGTCCAATCATGAAGCATCATCCTGAAATACAAAGCTTGTTTTTGCCTAGGCGTCAACCAGCCTGATGGGATTTTAGCTCATTTTTGTCAATGGTCTCCTTTCCTTGTGCAGCAACTGACCAATCATATCCGAGACACATTGCCAGGCCTGCGAAACAAACTCCAGAGCCAGCTTCTCTCCATTGAGAAAGAAGTGGAAGAATACAAGAACTTCCGCCCTGATGACCCTGCCCGCAAGACCAAAGCTCTGCTTCAGTGAGTGACCTATTAATTAAGAGAACTTAGATTATGGTTACCAGATTTTTTTCAGTGAATCCGGGGACACTCTCCCCCTTTTTTTTGAAGCTGAGTAGCAACAGGGAGTCAGTAGTGGAGATGGTGAGGCCAAAGACCCTGGGCCCAAGCACACAGCATATTGTCTAAAAGTGCAAAGCCCTTCTTTCGCACGCTGTGAAACATAAATGCACAGTTTTTTTAAAAAAACTGGGCAACGGCTGCTCGCCCGCGACTCCTGAGCCTCCCCAAGTCAGTCAAAACAAAGGGGGAAAGGGGCAAGAGATGTGTACCACCGGACATCCCCGGTTTCCCTTTGACAGTGGTGGTGGCAGAGGCAGTCAGCAGCCCGGAGCCAGCCTGGTAGCACAGTTGGCTCTGGCAGTTGGCTCTGGCTGGCTTCAGGAGCTGCTTGCTGCCGTGGCACCCGCCATTTTTCCTCTTCAGAAGTCCCCATATGATGGGTTGCGCACAAGACCCATCATATGGGGACTTCCAGAGAGGAAGAATGGTGGGCGCCATAGCCATGAGCAGCTCCTGAAGCCAGCCAGAACCAGCTGCGCTACCAGGCTGGCTTGGGCTGCTGAGTATGCCGCTGCCACGTTTCCTGGGAGCAGATTTGCAGATCTGGGGACATTTCAGGGACAGAATTTGTCTGGGGACAGTCCCCGGGAATCGGGGATGTCTGGTAACCCAAACTTAGATTGCTCTTGGGGCCCTGTATCACCACCATGGAAGAGTCTGCCGCTTGGGGGATTTCTAACATGCTGTGCTCAATGCCCTCTTTGATGTGCCAAGCGCCACCACCTCTGATGCGTCCTTCCCTGTCTTTCCCAGTCCTTCCCATTGAGTTTTTCACCAGAGATAACCGTGCCCTGCTGGTTCTCTCCCACACGGGTTCCTTCATGTCCACTATATCAATGCTGTCTTCTAAGGCTCGGAGGCTTCTAGCAGTAGCAAGCAAACACTTGAAGCCCATCCTACCTAGCAACCTAAATTTGGCTCCTGGGACCTCATAAGTACATTTACTTTATTGATTTATTACATTTATATCCCACCTGTTTCTACAGGCAGCTCAAGGTGGCATACACAGTTCTCCCTTCTCTGTTAATCCTCACAATAACCCTGTGAGATTAGACTAAGAGATGGTGACTGGCCCAAGGTCACCCAGTGAGCTTCCTGACTGAGTGGGGATTCAAACTCCAGTCCCCAAGTCCTGGTCCAGCACTCTATAATCACTACTCCGCCCTGGCTTCTGAGCCCTCGCCAGTGCTGTCTGCTAGGCACTCTATCCATTCTTAAGCTTGTGTCATGTATGTTGTAGCAAATGATTTATACATTTTTTTCTTCTTCTTTTTTGGAGTGTGCAATAGAAAGGGCCAGTCACAGCCAGCTCACAAGCTGACGGTAAAACGTGATGGCTTCAGTGAACTTTAATTGGATGGGTGTTCTGCATTTATGAAATCTCTTCCTTCCTTCTTTAATTCCCTGCATAGAATGGTCCAGCAGTTTGCTGTTGACTTCGAGAAGCGCATTGAAGGCTCTGGCGATCAGATCGATACCTATGAGCTATCTGGAGGTGCCAGGATCAACCGCATATTCCACGAGAGATTCCCCTTTGAGTTGGTGAAGGTAAAACGGATCCCTCATTAGCATTTGCCTAGGCCATCCTTCTGCAATCCAGTTCCCTGCAGATATTTTGGCCTACAACTTCCACCAGCCCAAGTCAGCCCTTCTGTGTCCTGCTGGGTTGTTGAACAGCTGTGCCGACTGGAATGAATTCTGAGGCTGCTGGCATAGGCTGGCACTGGCATTTCCTTTTTTGCTCCCTGTCCTCTTTCTTCTGCTTCTTCTTCTCAACTGGTTTCCTTCAGGGTAACATGCTGCTTTCTTCATTTTCATTTCCTTCCATTCCCCCCCCCTTTTTTTGCTAATCATAGAACTGTACAGTAGGAAAGGACCTTGAGATCTTCTAGTCCAACCCCCTCAATGCAGGAATTGCAGCTAAAGCATCCCTGACAAACAGCTATCCTCTGTTTAAAAACCTCCCGCGAAGAGTCCACCGTCTTCTGAGGGAGCCTGTTTCACTGTCAAACGGCTCTTGCCACCATAAAGTTTTGTCAGAATCTCCTCCCTTGTCATTTGAATCCATTGGTTTGGGTCCCACCCCCTGGAGCAGCTGGGGTGGTGCTCCCTGTCTTCTTTCTGTGAGGCCCTGAAAACCTATAAGAACAGGGGTGTAAGTTTCAGTTTCCTGAGGGACAACCCTTTTGAGACAACTGTTGTAGAGCTGAGGTAAACAACAAGAGGCCATTTGCCCTTGAGCTTATTTATTATTTACTTAATTTATTGCATGTATATTGAAATACTTTATTGTCACTTGTACAATTTGTATACAGTGAGATTACACGAGCTCCCCCCACTCAGCTCTCTTAGTCTTAATTCCTCTCGTTTACTGACGCACAGCCACCAAACCCGAAAGTCAGTTGCCCTGTTGTTATCTTTTCATTCAGCAGCCTAACAGCCCACGGATAGAAGCTGTTCTTTCCCTGTTGGTGTGACTAATCGTGCTTCTATATCTTCTGCCTGAGGGCAGGAGATCAAGAAAGTGCCGGCCAGGGTGTGAATCATCCCTGAAAATTTTCCTCACTCTTCTGAGGCAACGGTATATCCCACCTTCTTAATTTATTGCATTTATATCCTGCCCTGAGGAGCTCAGGCTGCCCTACATAGTTCCCCTCTTCCCCATTTTATCCTCACAACAACCCTGTGAGGTAGGTTTAGACTGAGAGTGAGTAACTTGCCCAATTTCACCCACTGAGTTTCATGACCAAGTAGGGGTTTGAACCCTGGCCTCCCAGATCCTGCTTGGCAGGGGGTTGGACTCGATGGCCCTTGTGGTCTCTTCCAACTCTATGATTCTATGATCCTCGCCTGTCATTCTGCAGTAATAGCAGCTTCCTGATCAAGTACAAGGGAAGCCCCTCATAGAGCACATTGAGCTAGTCCAGACTTGTAGCAACATGCTGCAATGGCTGTGCTGATGGCTTTTTCTCCCCATGCAGATGGAATTTGATGAGAAGGAGCTGCGAAGAGAGATCAGCTACGCCATCAAGAACATCCATGGAATCAGGCATGTATCAATGCAATGGAGGCAGGCTGCCTCTGCGCCGTTTCTTTGACAGTATTTCTAGAACTTCCAGGGCTGGGTCCTGAAGACGTCAGAGGTATGGTAGGTTGGCAGACGGGCAGAAGTGCCTGCCGAGGTGGTCGGCTTTGAAACCTGTGGGTAGGTTCCACTATTGATCCCTGTTGGCTTGCTTCCTGTTTCCCTGTGGCAGGAGCATGTAAAATAAAGCTGCCTTTCCATTCAGTGTGGAAGGGGAAGTGATGTCTTCTGCAAGAATAAGTACCCCAGGAAGCAATCCCACCCTGGCTATTGTTTCATGTTGCTTTCCCCCCTTGAATATCTACAATGGCTCAGTTTTCCATTCTGGTGGTGAGGCCACTTCTGTCTGCAACCTGCACTGGTGTAAAACAGGCCTGTCATACTTGCAGGATCCATTTAGACCACCTCCCCCACCTGATGCCTTCCAGATGTTTCTTCAGTCTTGGTTCATGCGGTCACTGGTTGGCATTATGAAGGCTGTAGACCAAAACATCTGGATAGCACCAGCTTCAGGCGTATGGCTTTGATGTTGCACCAAGCCCAGGGGCTGGCTGTAGTTTGGCCTGATTAAGAAGGGGAGGAGGTTCTTAGCATGCCAGCTGGGACAGAGCAGCCCTGAGGTGCATTTTGCTCCTCTCACTTCCCATGAGTTCTCAGCACTTTAAGTTTTCCATGATGAGCAACTCATGATAGGGTGTGCATCCTGCCTAAGGCCCACATCGTAAAGGTTGAGTTGGGATACACATTTGTTGCTGCTTCTGTATGCAGTGATAATCACCTCAAAGTTCTCTTGGCTCTGTTCTCATCTGATGCTCTGCTCCCTCTGCCCTCACTGCAAGTGTGTCATTAGAAAAGATACACAATCTAAGGGACTATCTAGGTGTGGTGGTGGTGGCAGAACTGCTCCCACTACTTGAGCCTCTTCTCTCCCTCCTTCCTTGCAATGACAAGGGCAGCCTTCAACGACTTGGTGCCCTGGGAAAATTTAGTACTACAAGTCCCATCATCCCCAGCCAGCACAGCAATAGAACCCCATAAAGTAGCACATGCCAAGCTACAAAGGGAACAAATTAAAAACAGTAGTTAGCTAAAACCCTAATGAAAAAGTGGGGAACCAGTGGCCCTGTACGTCTTGTAGGACTACAACTCCCATCATCCCTGGCCATTGGCCAAGCTGGTCAAGACTGGTGGGAATTGGAGTCCAACAAGGTTTTGTGCAGGCAAGGGAGCCAAATGCATCCCCCTAAGCCTCTTAATTTAGCCCCTGCCAGGCCCTGCTCTGGGCCCTCCTCAAAGGCTTTTGATTGGTTTGAATGTGCTGTTGAACTGAGAGAATGCCTCTCACTTGCTTAGATGGTGGATGGATTGGTAGTGTGTGTGTTTGTGTAGGAACACCTGACTTTTGCATGGCTGGGATATAAAGTACTGTACAAAGGTAAAAGTCATTTCCATTGCTCAGCCTCTGGCCCCATCCACCGCAGCATGCAGTCCTGGGAAGGTTGCCTTTATGAGAGTGTGAGCCAAAGGTTCCTCACCCCTGATTTGGAGGGCCAAAGGTTCCCCCCTCCTGCTGCAAGCAATGCTCAAAGAACAGTGCAGCAGGGCAGAAGAAGGGTCAGCTTGGAAGGCCCAAAGCCTGCTGGGACAGGAAGGCCATCTCCTCTCCATCTAAGCCAGAGGTTGGCCCATCATTTCAGCTCCCTACATCCCTGACTACATCAGCTGGAGCTGATGGTAGCTGGGAGAGCCACAGTGTCCTTCACCCCTGGCCTTATCCATGTGGGGAAGTGGGTTATGTAGCCCTCAGAGAGCTCTTCTCCTCCTTCCTGATTTTTCAAGTCTCACCCAGCACACCCCAAGCTGCTTCTCTGTGATATGAGCGACTGCTCTGAAGTTGATCTGTAATGCTGTGTCACTCCTCTTGCCCTGTCTTCCTCCCACTTTGTCTTGTCCCCTCCCCACCGGGGTGTTTAGAACCGGTCTCTTCACGCCCGACATGGCCTTTGAGACCATTGTGAAAAAGCAGGTGAAGAAGATTAAAGAGCCTTGCCTGAAATGCGTGGATATGGTGATTTCGGAGTTAATCAATACCGTTAGACAGTGCACCAAGAAGGTAACCCCGAAAGGGAGCATGGAGTCCCAACATGCTCCTGCCCACATCCCCTCTGGCTGAAGCACAGCATTTGTGATCTGGGTGACAACCCTGCCTGGCAGTGACGTTTTGTTGTATTTTCTAACTACCGTCCTTAACAGCATGACTAGAACTGAGCGAATCCAGGCTGGAGTTCCCTAGCCAATCAGAAAGAGATGGGGAAGCTTAAGGGGTGTGGCTAGCATTCCTTCCGTCAAACAAAGCACAGCCATTTCTTCATGAGCTCTAGAATCCTGGGTCCCACTACAACTTATTGCACCATGAGGAACAAATGCATTCAGCTGGCCATCAAACAGGAGGAAAATTTTATACAAAAAAAAAAAAAAAAAAAACCCAACAAGAACAGGCTGCAGTCTTGTCCCCACAGCTTCACCAGAATCCTACCTGATTTCTCCATTTGCTTCTGATTTCTCCATTAGAGCTTCCTTTGGAGATTTCAGGTCTTCAGAATAGGATATAGATAGGAAACAAAGCTTAGGGTGAAAACAGATTTAGCATTCCCAGAGGGATTACAGCTGGCTCTTTGCCTTGGCTTCACAACATCTCTTAGAGACATGCACACCAGGCTGGAACACCTAGTGCCTTCAAACGTCAGACTTTTTTTCTTTTTTAGAGTAGCACATAATATTTTTGTAAATACATATGTTATCCTTCATCTTACCAAAAAGTATGTTGGTGATGTCCTGGAAGCTAGCCAATGCGTTTTCACATCTGCTTCTCCCCAGTTCAGGTAGAACCATCCTAGAAACCTGCAGAACACTTTCCCCTCACCACCACCACCAGCAGAGCTCATCTCAAGAAAGAAAAATATATGACATTTTTGAAGACCAATGATAATACTATCAAAGCATTTGGTCTGTCCCCACCATTAATAAATGTATCTTTATATCTTGGGTTTTCAATTTCTGAGGGCTCCAAAGCCACATGGGTCTGTTCTAAAACCTCTGCAGCTTGGTACATTTTCTGATTGGCTTGGTTTGTGTCCTGTCCTGGAAGAGCAGCAACTGGCTGAAGAGAACTAAACTAAAAACATCTCTCCTCTCTTGATTGCCCACCACTCTCTCCTCAGTCTCTTGGAATGAGTTGCCTTGGAAGTTTCCATCTTTCATTCGCTTAGGCTATGATTGGCTGTCATGGGAGAGGTACCATAACCTCACCCCATTTTATTCCAAATGACTGCAGGTGCAGAGAAATACAGGAGAGACAGGTGTTCCTTCTCTTAGTCATTCTCTGCTCCTTTCAGGCAGACACCAGGTACTGGAATTTATTTATTTATTTTTAAAAAGGCCTTTGACTCTCTAGTGTGAGCGCTTGGAACCCTTGGCATGTTGGACGAACTGGTGGCCATTTGGGAACAGGTAACTGGGCAGGGTGAAAGATGGAGTATTCTAGAATGTTATTTGTGGCAAAGACCGAGTCCAGGCAAATGAGGAGATGCCTGGTGCTTTGGCAAGAGGCCACAATGACCGGTTGTCATCATTCTTGGGTTCAGATTGGGAGCAAACAAAAGTGAGCGCATCTGTCATAGGTTCCTTGAAGTTCTAGAATGCTGGGAGGACATTTGTTTTTTACCCTGCTCTCCTTATGTGGGTGTTGGGGGGGTCTGTGGCTGTGGGGAGCACCCAGAAATCTTGCCATTAGTGCCTGATTAAACACAAGCCGGTAGGCTGCCAAGTATGCAGTGTCATCTGAATAACTGGATTGGAAGGGCCAATTTTTCATGCCCCTGCCCACTCCACTTGTACCTTCTCTGTTAATTTTCCCATTGGTTAATCACCATTCCCTGCTTTTCTACAAATCTCCTTTTCTGTTTGTTTGTGCTATTCACATTCTTTCCTCTTTATCTTATTTCTCTCTCCTCCCCCAACAAGAGCAAATCTGTATCTGTAGTGAAACCCTTTCTAAAACGGTCATGAAGAACAGTTTCCTTCTTTCTAGTGAGGACTGGGGTATCCAGAGGTGTGAGGATCCTTTGGCCCTCCAAGTGTTGCTGAAATACAATTCCCACCATCCCTAGTCATTGGCCATGCTTGATTGGGCTGATGGGCGTTGTAGTCAACTAATATCTGGAGGGCTGAAGGTTCCCCACAATTCTTCTAAGCAATTAGGAAACAGGTAAGAATGGAAAAGTTGGAAAGAATGCAGACAGATAGAGATTGTTATCGCTGGTTCCTACAGAACCAACACTTGCAGTTTGAATTCGCCTGTGACTGAGGCCCTTGGCGCTGTGTGTGTGTGTGTGTCAGAGAGAATGAGAGAGAGGGAAAGAGAGAGAGTAAAGAGCGTTGTTTAGCCCAGCATAACCCTGTACAAGTGGAAACTGTACCAAAATGGTGCAGCATAAAGTGCTGTTGTTCAGGGAGCCAGCCAGCCATTTCCTTTTCCATTTCATTCCTCCTCACCTGTCAGAACTACCATCCTAACTGCAGCCGGGAAAAAGCATTTCTAGCCACTCAGGTTATGCGAGCCTCGAGGACAATGTTGGTCCCAGAAACACTCTTCAGCTGTGTACCTGCTCCTTCAGGGGCAGTTCTGTGCAGGGCAGGCAGTTGACCAACTTAGAATAATAGAATCATAATTTGTAGCATTGGAAGGGACGCTAAGGGTTTTCTAGTCTGATTCCTTGCAATGCAGGAATCACAGCTAAAGGTTTCCTGGCAGGTGACCATCCAACTTCTTCTTAAAAGCCTCCAGTAAAGGAGAGTCCACCTTCTTCTTTGGTTTAGTCGGAACCTCATTTCTTGTTTTTTAAATTCACTGGTTCGGGTCCTATCCTATGGAGCAGGAGAAAACAAGCTTGCTTCATCTTTCATGTGGAAGCCCTTAAGGTATTTGAAGATGACTATCATATCACCTCTCATCTAAGCAATACATACCCAGCTCCCCAAACGGTTCCTCATAAGGTTGAGTTTCCAGGCCTTTTATCATCTTGGTCATTGGCCTGTACACATGTTATCTATAAACAGAAAGTAGCACATGCAAATGTACATTGGGGTGTTTTTTGAGGGGAGGGAACTGTGCCTAATTGGCCAATGGTAGGTTTTGCAGATGCAGCCAGGAATTCAAGATTGTACAGTAGTACAATAACCAACGAAAAGGATATCACTACAACATAATGCTAGCAAGTCATCAAATAGCAATTCATTTGAAATATATCAAAAGTAAGCATGCAGTAAGACAATTAACAGTATATTCTAAAGTGAGGCCAAAGCTGGTGGCATTAGCACCTGATAACATGCCTTGTCTCCTCACACCAATATTTTTATACTCAAAAGGTAAGAAACACCCTTGTAGCTGTTTGGCAGCTGTTCCCTTATGAAAGCACACGGGAGGGGGAAACAGTTGGCACCTGATTTACGCAAGCTGCAGAATCCAGCTTTATAGTACAGAAGCTTTATTATGCAGGTTACAGAATACTATACATGATTCTGAGTTTTTAGAGCTGTTTTAGAGTCTAGCAGAGTGCATACACATGTTATGTGGCAACAGACAGGGGTAAATTTTAACTCATGTTCATCTTCAAGAGAAATGTCACACATAGTAAACGCTGCAGAAGAGAGCCTGTAGATCAGGGACAGGGAGTCTGTGATGCCTCGTGTATTGAATCTAGATTCCTATCAGCCTCAGCTGGCATGGCCAATGGTCAGGGATTATGCAAGTTGTAGTCCAGCAACATCTGGCAGGCTGCAGGTTCTCCACCGCTGCTGTAGGTCTTCCCTCTGACACATATGTTAGCGTTTTCAGGGTTACTTCTTCAAGGACCTTAAGCTGCATGTGTGTGCTTTTTAGGTGTCCACATAGAAAGCAACCTTGAGGATGGATGAGAAATGACCTGAGGCCCCAGTGAGACTCTCAATAGGGAGATGAAGGCTTCATTTTTTCAGGAGTCAGAGAGAGCGGTAGGGTTGGAGAGGAAGGGATCCCTGCATTTACCCATCTGTCCATTTCACTGGCCACACCCTGGCTTGCAGTTTTTCATTCCATCTTTTCTTCCCCCTGTAGAATCCACCTGATGCTTGGCAGCACTTTGGGTCCTTTAGTGACGCTCACTTGGGTTACATTTGCCTAAGGCAGAGATAAACAACATCGTTCCTTCCAGATGCTGCTGGACTTTAGCACCCTTCAGCTCCAGCCAGCTTGACCAATGGTCAGGGGTGGTGGGAGCTGGGAGTCCAGCAACATCTGGATGGCACCACATTGGCTACCCCTGGCCTGTGGAGTGAACCAAAATCTCATTTTTGCCTTGTGTTTTTCTCTTCTCCCTTTCTCTTTCTCTTTCTTCCTTTCTTCCCCTCCCTCCCCTCTGTCCTATCTCTTTCTTTCCTCCTCCGTCTGCTTCGCACTCCTTTCTTCTTGTTGTTGTTGCTTCTCTCCTTCCCTGCTCCTTTCGCCACGCAGAACGGGTCTCTTCACGCCTGACCTCGCTTTTGAAGCCATAGTGAAAAAGCAGGTGCAGAAACTGAATGAGCCATGTCTGAAGTGTGTGGACATGGTAGTGAGTGAGCTCACGTCCACCATCAGAAAGTGTAGCGAAAAGGTAAAGAAACCGTACGCCCCCAAAGAGAGGGAACCTTGGCACAATGCCACTTTGCACCCAGGCATATCCATCCATCCAGGGACAGAGACACAGGAGCTAATTTCTTGGTACGCCAAGTGCAGCGATCCCTGCCAGCAAAAAGAGGAAAATTAGGGACGTGTGCCAGAGTTTGGCTCTTGGTTTGTTAGTAGGCAATAGGCATTGAGTTCTTTAAATCAGTTGGGTTTTTAAATTATTATTTAGTGTGTTGATGTGAAGCTTCTCATCACCAAGCGACCTCAAAGCAGTTTACGTAAGAATAAATAAATCATATCACTAAAAATCACAGAACAGAATTAAAGTAATATTGATATAATGAGGATTTGCAGGTGGTGGCAAATCCTACAGTATGACCATGCCAATTGACTTCGTACAAAGTCCGGCATGCCACTGGGTCACAGAAGGGTACAATCTCATGGCTTTATATCTGTCCATTGTCCAGTGTCTGGAACAAGGTTAGACAACCTGGTGCCTTACAGATGTTGCTGGACTACAGCTCCCACCATCTCTGACCATTGGCCGTACTGGCTGGAGTTGATGGGAGCTGGAGCAATGAGCATACAAGGTTTATACCCTACTGTTTCCAGTAAAAGGGATAACAGCCTCTCAGTGAAGACCTGATTCAACCTCATTCTTGGTTATATGAGTGAAGGAACTGTGAACAAGCCATTTGCACAGCCAATAATAAGTAACCCCATGCTGTGTTTGTGATTGCAAACTGGCTCGATCAACACCATAACATCTACCATGACACAGCCATCTACCTGCTTCCTAAGTACCTAGTAATGCATTCATTTACAAATGGCTACTAACCACGGTGGCTATGCTTTGCCTCAATTGTTGCAGGAAACCACGGGATGAGAGAGGGCTCTTGGGTTTGGGTCTTGTTTGCAGGTTTCCCATTCAGGCATCTGGTTGGCCAGTTTGAGAACAGGATGCTAGACCAGATGATTCCCCTTTTGCCTTGTTACGTAATTCCAGATGGTATAATTAAGCAAATTAACCATCTTGCTCTTTCAGACTTTAAGGTGGTGTTGGTGATGGTAGTGTTGTTCTCAAGCTCTTTAGGGGGAAGAGGGGCCCAAATTAATAAATGATCCACTTACAATGTAATATTGTGTCTGCCATCACTCAGAGCCAACTGCTATAAATTTCGTAAGCTAGGAATTCAGAAGTCAGCTGGATAGAAAGGGTGATTGCTTATTAGCAAGCCCTTTCTTGTTATACTCTCCCTTTGTTTCAGAGTAAAGTCTTGTTGCAACACACACACACACACACACACACACACACACACCCCGGCCCCAATTTCAAACTGTCCCTGATTTGCATGTTGAAAACCTGTTTTATTTTATTTTCCCCATCTGGAAAGCCAAACTTTTGAGAACAAGGAAGCAGAGAAAGAGATTGTGGATATTTTAAAAAAACAACCAAATAAATAAATTGGGATTGATATTCCAGATCTCTTCCAGACGGTGCCATCTCACATCTGCCAGATCAGTGCTGTTTTCCTGAACCTGTGGACTCCATCAGGGGGCACCACACACCTCTTTAAAGAGGCCAGCTTGCCCTTTAGTTGATACATTCATTGATTACAGCTGGATTAGAGTCCCAACAATTCACTCTCCCTGCTCAGGTAAAGTTGCAAGTGCTGTACTAAAAACCACTCGTGTTTCTCTCCTGTATTCCAGGACTGGATCTGGCAATCTCAAAGAGATATTCCCAGGTTTGAGAGAGTAGAAGTAGGAAGAGTGCCTGCACACAGCAGTCCGAAATGAGAAATGCAAAAACAATTTAAGGCTGCAATCCTATACCCCATTATCCTGGGGTTAAGTCCCATTGAATTCAGTGGGACTTCTGACTGGATGTGTGGCTTGCACCATGAGTCAATTGCGAAAATGTCAGAGGTCACGTTAAATGAATCTTTAACATGCATGTCTTTTTAAAAGAATGCAAATAGCATCCTGAAAATTAATGGGGTTGCATCAAGTGGGTGGGAAAGGAAGATTTAACCCTTTCCTTCTGTGCTGTGCTCCTGAGCAAAATCTCTTCTCTGAAGTGACAGCTTGGGAGAAGAGGGTTCCAAGACAATCAAGCAACATTTTCTTAGTTCCTGCACCTCTTTTCAAGAGACGTTTTATACCCCACTTTCCTTCAGCACTTTAATTCTTGCCCTGCAGCTCCCCCTCTCTTTGTGACTTGTTTTCTCCCACTGAATAAGGCAATGCTCCACTTTGGGCTCTTTCCTCTTATTTGTTGGTAGAGGAGTCAGGTCCACCTTTCTTGCCCTCACTGTCACATTACAGACAGTGTCACATGCTTAGCAGATATATCTTGAAAACTCAAATCCCAGAACCCAGAAGGTCCTGGTCCTAGACCTGGATTGGGTGGAAGAAGAGTTGATGTTTCTGCTTCAGTAGGTGGACTCCTTCCCTCTGAATCAGCTATGAATACAAGACATGCCTTTTGTAATGCTGGCTATTAGTCTAACACAAGCCTGTGCTCAGGGAATTTCTATGGAGTTCTAAGAGAAATGCTAATCTAGGTGCCTTGAGGCCTACATGTTAGGTGAATTGTGTTTGCTTGTTTGTATGCGTGCACTCACTGGACCTTCCTGGTTCCGTGAGTGAATTTCTGTTCTGAATATTCCATCTCACCCCCGGAGTGACTTGCTATAAGCCGCAAGGAAAGGCAGACCTGAGTTATAAAACCCCATCCCCGTCCATCAGCAAAAGATCATTACTAATCATTGCAAATTGCACGGGAAATGAATCCATCTGTTTTTCTGAGCGGTCTGTGTGGGTGTGGATGGATGTGTGGGTGCATATAACTGAGCCACAAGAAAAGATGGAAAAACTTAGCTGGTGCTGAAAAAAGAACGAAAAGCTGGAGGAAGAGGTGAAAGTGTAGGGAAACAAATTATTCTTTCGGTTAGGCCTGGCAGGCCTGGCTCTGACATTTCATTTTACACATGACAAGACTCTTCACAGCCTGAACGCGCTGGTGTTGTTACATCACCTCAACAGGATGGCCCCCCCACCCCACCCCCTTTATAATGGCTCTGCTCCTCTGCCTTTTCTTGAGAGCCTGACCCTGAGAAATCAAGCAGCTGCCACTTTTCCGACAGGGAGATAGAAAGATGGGAAATTCAGGTTTAAGACAGGAATCTTTTCAAGCAAGGGCCACCAGCCCTTCCGTCAGGCAGAGTGAGGGGACCGGGATGTTCAAGGGCAGAGCTGCGACTGCCACGTAGCCTGGTCTGCAAACCCTTACTCAGAACTGGCCTTTTGCCCCCAGGAACAGTGGATAATGGTGGCCCAGAGCCTGCGTTTAAGTGAGATTCAGCTGCCTGGGCAGCTTCTGTACCAGGGAATTTGCGTGATCTTGCTCCTTCCTTCAGGCAGCAAAATGTCTTAGTCCAGCAAAGGCATGGGGCAGGAGTTTGACACAATTTGCATTGATGGGCAAAATTACCTAATTCACACTTTACAGAACATTGTGTGAGCTGAAATGCAATGAGGTTATCCACCAAGTAAGATGCAAAAAGTGCATATAGTAAGGTAAATAAACATGCATAAAAGTCAATGCAGTAGGTGTGATCCACACTTACTTTTGCCCCACTCTTTCCAGGCACAGGTCTGCACTTCAAAACACTGTGTCTGAGTGCTCTTTAAAGCTGAAGCGCAACAAACAGCCATTTGGGTTTTCCATGGATTGCTCCAGTTTGGTGGTAAAGAGCAGTTTTCATGTCGAAAGCTCCAGGGCAACAAAGCTTTCAGACATGAAGCTTTAAAACATGGACTGTGCCTGGAAAGCTGGAGGAAGGATGTGTGTGGATAAATGAGTCCCTAGCTAAAGTAGTGTACAATAATGCTTACACAAATGTACATATTAGGAGACATTTGCACTATAATGCTTATGAATTCTCACACAGACTTTATTTTTTTATATACTGTATAAACTAATGTGTATCATAGAATCATAGTTGGAATAGAGTTAGGGTCATCTGGTCTAACCCCCTGAATTGCAGGAATCCTGGCCACAGCTGCCCCTGGGTGGACAATGACAATGTGAAAATGTGGAGAATTGGGAAAAATGAGAAACTGAAATTAGCAGATTTACTCATCCCTAGTCTGGCCCTGCCAGGCCTACCTGAAGACATCAGGGGTTGAAACTGGAGCTGTCAGCAGGCCGAACAAATGTTCTACCAATGAGCTATAGTGCTTTTCACCTGTTTATTTTCTGTGTTGAGCCAGGCTGCTGTTAAAGGTGCAGGGGCTCTGTCAGAGAAGGTGGCCACCAACCTTCCACTTGCAAAGTAGTAATTACTAGCTCTAGGCCAGGCCGAGGATAACCATTTCAGCAGTTGCACCAGCCCATATGTAGCTTTGTAAGAAGCATGGCAGCTAGGACCTGAGCGAGGAAGCCGTCAGAACCGTAGAGGAAGAAGCGAGGGCAGAGGGAGGTGAGAGGAAGAAGCAGAGACTTGATTGGAGATTTGGTCTGAGGTTGTCCACTGCGAGTTCCATAGCATAGAAGAAAGTTCCTAAGTTAGGGAGACACCTGTAGATGCAGCTGTCACGTTCTGGCATAAAGGACATGATGGTGAAAGTCCAGGAGAAGGAAATGTGCACTTGGCAAATATTTGAGAACTGATTTCCAAGCCAGCCCCCTTTCTTAGGTTTCACCTGCTCTCCTGTTCAGGATCATGGCATTTCTGGGTGCTTCGTCGTGCTACTGCCTCCCCACCTTGCCCCTTTGCATCCTGACGCATGATCCCTTGTGGGCGTGGTGTCCCGTGGTGTGCCTGTGGCCTGCTCTTCCCCAGCATCGCTTGACCCCATGCATGCGCTAGGTGTGGTGTCTCTCCCACATGAGTTCTGGTGAACATGGCTATGACAGTTTTCCTTTCCTTCTGCTTTGTTTGAAAATTTTATCAAATAGTCAAAGTTTTGAATAAACTGAGAGCATTTCACAGATTAGAGTAGTTTGTTTTGTGTCAACAAGATGGTTATTGCTTTTCTATTTTTCCAACAACAAAAAAGCTGAGAAAGATTTTCCAATTTCCTGGGGGGTTTTTTCTGGCACGGTTTCTTCTATCTTAACCAGCAAGAAGTAAGGATGTTTCTCCCTCTGTCTGAAGCAGGTTTGGGGACGCCCTATTCCCATCAGCCCTAGTCAACGTGGTCAGTCCAAAGGGATGATAAAAGCACAGCAACACTTAGAGTTGTTATTGTGTTCATTTCTGGCTGCCTGACCTCAAAAAGGAGATTGTAGAGCTGGAGAAGGTTCGGAAAACGGCAACGATAAAGGGGATGGAGTGACTCTCCTATGACGAAAGGTTGAAGCATTGTGAGATTTTTAGTTTAGAGAGACTACAAGTAAGAATTGACATGATAGAAGTTCATTATGTATAACATGAAGAAAGTGCGCAGAGAAATGATTTTCTCCCACTCTCATAACACTAGAACTCATGGATATTCAACAACGTTGGAGCGCTCTTGTGATTGAATCTTTCATGTAGGTTTCCCAGAGGCATCTGGTTGGCCCCTTGAGGACAGGATGCTGGACTGAGTGGACCATTGGCCTGATCCAGCAGGCTCTTATGCTCTTACGGAGGGCTGCAGCTTGCCCTTCCCTGATCTAAAGCAATAAGCAGCTAAATATTCAGACATTCCAGTCTTAGTGATGTCAAATGTTGCAGTTGTGCCTGCCCTTAAAAATGACTTCAGTTAGAAGATTCACAATGAAATATACTTTATATACTCTGTCCAGTCCTTGCCTGACTGTTTTACAGCTTCCTATGCACATTTTCTCAGAAGTCTCATTATTTCTTTTTTCTAAATATGTTTTATTGAGTTTTACAGAACATATTTCAATTTAAACATATCGTTCGCCTTCACATTTATGATTCTCAGAATCCCCAGACTTCCCACCGCCCTTCTCTGGTTTTCAATGTCAATCCCTTTTTCTTTCAGCTTATCCATTTTTTATCTAATTTGTTAACAATATTATTACCTTTTTCTGCTGTGTTTCGTACGTTACAAGTATTACTCTAATCCTGCCAAAGTTTTTAGTTGTTTACAGTGTTCTCTTAAATAAATTATGTATTTTTCCCATTCTTTCTTAAACTTCTTCTCATCCTGGTCTCTCATTCTCCCCGTCAATTTTACCGTTTCAACATAGTCCATCATCTTCATTAGCCATTCTTCTTTGGTTGGAACCATATCTTCTTTCCAACTCTGGGCCAGTAATATTCTTGCTACTGTTGTCACATACATAAATAGTCTTTTCTGCTCTTTCAGAATCTCTGTACCTAAAATGCCTAACAAAAAGGCCTCTGTTTTTCCCACAAAAGTAATTTCAAACATTTTCTTCAATTCATTATATATCATTTCCCAGAATGCTTTAGTTATCTTGCACCACATATGTAGAACGTGCCTTCTTTTTCTTTACATTTCCAACATACATTAGAAGCAGTTCTATACATTTTAGCTAATAAATATCACTGGTGTTAAATACTATCTATACATCATTTTCATATAGTTTTCCTTCAACGAACAGCCCTTTGTGAATTTTAGATCTTCCTTCCATAATTTTCCCCAAAACAGAAGTTGGATATTATGCCCAGTATCTTGTGCCCATTTTATCATTACCCATTTTATTTCTTCGTGTTTTGTGTGCCATTCTATCAACAGTTTATACATGCAAAATAATAACTTCTCATTATTTCCCAATAATTCCTTTTCATACCTTGAAAATTCTGTACTATATCTGTACTAAAATTCTGTACCAAATCCTTTTTTCTCATCTACTTTAAACGTATCATTTACATATCTCATTCTTTTCAATGGGGCTTACTTCCAGGTAAGTGTGCACAGGATCGTGACCATTTCATGTTCAATTATAATCTTGCCTATCAGCTTCAATTTAAGTAAGCATTGAGATGTTTAGTTCATAATTTTTTTCCTTAGTGTTTGCCTTTATATTTGCAGTGTAATACAACGTGCTTCTGGAACCAAAAATATGGATTGCTTAACAATGTAACCAAATTCTTTCCAATGAGTCTAAATCTTATTGTTTCACAAAAAACAGTAACACAACTTGTAAATAAGACCAAAATGCTTCAGTACAGAGAAGCAATATTATCCCATGCTGTTCAGCTTTCTGATACTCAATGCATCCATTTTTGCTATGTACCAGGCCACGCAAAATTAGCTATAATTGCCACTCCTAATTTCAGCTGCACAGTTACCATTGTCAAGGAGGCATATCTGCTATTTTAATTTCAGCCAAAGTGACATAGTATGTTTCTGCATACTGTATTTATAGTCTATCCTATGTTCCAAAATTTCAAAGCAGTTTGCAGTTTGAAAAGATGCATATGCCAAAACACAGTCCTTATTAATCCTAATTAAGCACATGAATTATTTAAATTATTAATCATTAAACTAAAACAATAGGGGCTATAAAATGTCTTAAAAAAACACCTGTCAAAATGCAAAATTCTTCTGATACACCACACATCTTATATTACCCTTGGTATGACTATCCATGTTTTGACATGTGCACAGGTGCTTTGGGCCTTATTGTGAGCAAAATTATTTCTTATTATTTTAGCATCTTAGATGCTGTTTTCCTCTCCAAGGATCTACCCAGACATTAATATCAGGCGTAGCCCTTTAGGTCTCTGTCTCCTAAAGAACTGTGCAAAAACTATTTCCAGTGCTAGGGTTTAGTAATGATAAGGGAGAGTGTCTTCGGCATGTGGATAATGCCTGTATCTCACCAGTGGTAATCACAACTAGCCATTCCTCTCCTTACACTTACAATTATAGTGCAAAACAGCTTGCACCAACCTACTGCATATCTTCCAACATTCCCGAGAAGAAAATTGAGATGATGTCTTTCTGATGCTTCATTCTGTGCAAGTCAGGTGACTTGTGCAGGACTGCACACCAAAACACCACTGCTTATCAGGGTTGGAGAAGGACAACGGAAAGAGAGAGCAGAGTAAACATATTTTGAGGTGCAGCTACATGTCCACGCCTCCCTCTCCGGGCCCTTGATTTACCCAGGTAGCACGAGGGGAGCCTGTCCAGAAGTCCCTTCCCATCACCCAGATAGTGAGGCAGAGCCCTAAGTCCCTCTCATGATGCCCAGGCTTTTTCATTCCTAAATGCAGATTCCCATGAAACTGGTCCCTCCACCCACTTTAAGCCCCTGAGGTGGGAATTCCCTCAGTAGTGCTTCCCACCAATTCTAACTATTGCAGCCTAGCCCATTAGGGCTGTGGGGGCTGAGAACTGGCAGCGCCGGAGGCAGTTCCTTCTCTCTGTGGAAAATGCTGCCACAGATGTGCCCTGAGTGGATGAAAACAAACAGCATGCCTCCTTCCCAACACCGCTGCCACCCCATGAACTGCTTCTACAGCCCCCGTCCTCTGACAGAGAGAAATTGGGGCGCCCAGGGTGGCTTTACTAATTCCATGGCTGTCCCAGCAGAAATGGGGCTGTTGAATGGTATGCTGTTGCTGTCCAGATGTGCTGGGCTACAATTCCCATTAGTCCTAGCCAGCACATATGGAGTCCAAACATCTGGAAGATTCTGGGTTAAGCATAGTTGGTGTAGACAGCTACAGGTCAATAGTGTATAACTTCCAGGTAGCCTTCAATCCTAGTGCCTTTAATTTAGGAATTAACTGAGTGGTCCAGGTTAATGATTACTGTACTGACTAAATCGTACCAACCACTGCTTGTAGCATCCTGAGATGAGGTCAGGCATCAGATGCCTTTTCTTAAGATTTTGTATCTTCATACTTAGTTTCCGCAGAGAATCTACTATGTGCCTTGCACAGTAGGGCAGGGGTAACCAATGTGGTAACCTCTGGATATTGTTGGACTGAAACACTGGTCATCCCTGATATTGGCCCTGCTGGTTGGGGCTGTTGGGAGGTGGAGGGTGCCATTTTGGCTACATCTGGAGAGCACCATGTTGGCTACCCCTGCAGGAGGTTGAATCTTGGCCATGTAGCCCAGATTCCAAACATCCCTCAAATAAAATGAATTCAGATCTGGAGGCCAAAAGAATAATCTAAGAAGACACATTGACAGATGGCTGTTCTGCTAAACGTTTCCTGCTGGTGAGAATAGGGGGATTTAGTTCCAGCAAAGCTGCCTCTCAAACATATCAAACCAGACCAAGATGCTGACTAAGATGTAAAGAAGAGCAAATGTTGTATCATGGCTGGAACTTGGAAAATCTCTCCGCTACTTTTCTTTTCTATACCTCCCCTCTCCCACCCCATCCCAACTACCAGATCTTCTGATGAGGACTGAACAGTGGTGGTAGCAACAGTAATTTCCTGGCCTCTTTCCACCCTATATTTCCCCATATGCACATGTTCTTCCCCCCCTTCTCTTCCTGTGCAGCTCAGCCAATACCCACACCTACGGGAGGAAATGGAACGAATTGTTACAACCCACATCCGCGACCGAGAGAGCAGAACCAAAGATCAGGTGTGTGTGGAGGGGGTTCTCATTTCACACACACACACACACACACACACACACACACACGCACACACCCAGCCTCGAGCACAGATGGGAATCTGCCATGGGCTAAGATCTTGAAAGGGCCCCCTTCTCTCCCCCACTCTCTCTCACAAACAGGTCTGCTCCTCTTCTTCAGTGTCACAAACTGTTTTTTCACCCACTTAATACTGGTGATGCTGAGAAAGACAACCAGAGGATGTCACTGCCTGCCCACCTCTCTGCCTCTCAAACAAGGAGGTGGCAGGAGTGGTGAGGAAGAGCAATGGCCGGTGGTGCTCTGCAAAGCCTGGGGCTGATGGGATAGAAAGGTGTTCAGTAAGTGTCTAAAAATTGAGGCAGAAGGTGCCCGCTAGGTCTCTATTGGCAGAGCATTCCACAATCCTGGGCTGATGCCACTAAAGGCTGGGTTTCTTGTTGTCAAATGAGACTCGCCAATCTGGGGAACGACCAGCAATGCTACTGCAGATGATCTCAGTGATGGAGCTGGGATAGAAGGGTTCAGGCAGTCCCTGAAGTACCAGTACCTAAGTTGTTCAGGGCTTTAGTAAATACAAGGACCTTGAACCTGGCTTGGTGGGTAGTCAGTGAAGATGCTCTAACAAGGGTGTCACATGTTGTCAGCCAAATACCCCCGTCAATATTTTGCACCGGCTGGAGCTTCCGAACCAGGCCCACGTGGTTCCAAGGGCAGCCCCACATGGAGCACATTGCAGCAATCCAGCAAGTAACTGGCTTCACCTTTTTCATTCCTCTCTTCTTATCTTCTCTCCCCAGGTCATGCTCCTGATAGATATTGAACTAGCCTACATGAACACAAACCATGAAGATTTTATTGGATTTGCCAAGTAAGTACCAGCAATGAGGAGATGACATGTTTTTTTTTTCCTGGAGGAGTAGCAGTTATGTTCATCAGTTGCAGCAAAAAGGATAAAAGAATATTGAGGTACCTTAAAAACTAAAAGGTTCTGGGCAGACTGTGTTGTCCCACTTTCGTTCTGCTGTCGTGCAAGAGGGCCACCCCTACAGATGGCAATCATACAATGACAGAACTAATAAAACAGAAGGATGTGTGGACAATCCAGACTAAATCCATCACTAATGCACTATTTTTGCATCAGTGACATGTTGCACAATTAGCCCTGCAAGAAAACAAGATTCTGGAGGGACCTTTAATTATGGTTTTTATCTTCTGCATTGCATTTCCCACAAGTTTTTCTGCCATCAGCTCAGGAATACACTTCATGCATCTGATGAAGTAGATCCTAACCCATGAGCGCTTAAACAACTTTAAGGTGCCACAAGACTTGGGCTCATCTACACTTCCATTTGCCTTCTGCTTTCCCCTCGGGAAACCCATGGTTTAGGGCTGAATCGGAATGAATGGCAAGCAGGTTTCCTGCTAATTGCTGTTTGTTCTGATTTAGCATCAAAGAGCAGGTTTTTCAAGGGGAAGTGGCAGGACAAAGGCAAAACCACTCGAATCCATGCCTAGAAACCACAGATCATGTGTAAAACTGTTCATACCCATGCTTTCTAGGCACAAGAAGTGAGAATGAGCCCTTGTTCATGTTTTTCTAGAACTCCATACAATATTCTACCAGGTTTTGTTCTTTGTGGTGAGCTGGGTGATGTATTTTGCCTGTAGTTTTACCAATGTAATTCCCATCTTTTTCTGCTCCTTTGCACGTTTGGTAAAAAGTGACAGTCTCATCTGCACAAGACACCTGGGATGTGTAAATATCTCCTTTCTTCCATTATTATTTTTAGAAGTCCCATGAAATAGCAGTTATAATACTGCACAGCATTATATCCTAAATTTCACAAGCAGAGAACCTTGTGTGCTGAGAATTAGTAGCAGTTACCCACTTAAGAAAGAGCATTGCAATATCTGAGTTCTCTTATTGTTGGCAATGAGAACTTCTTTCCTGGGAATAATACCTACAGTGTGTGTGTGTGGGGGGGGTATTTTCATGACAGGAGTTGGGAGGAGGGGATAAAAATTAAACTTCCCCCCTCCAGAGAGAGCAATTCAGGCTAAGCGTGGATTTCAAGCAGGGGCCAAGAAATCTGGATTCATATGAGCCATCCCAAGAGAGTCAAAACTGGAAAAGAAAAGAAAAACGTCTTCAGCTTTTTTTTTTTTAATTTCTCATGCAGTGCTCAGCAAAGGAGTAGCCAGATGAGCAAGAAGAAAACAGCTGGGAATCAGGTAAGCCCCTTTCGTGGCTATCCTGGGCCACATTTTAAAGCCTTGAGATGGATGTTCACTTTGCTTTGCAGGAGGCAATGGAAGTTTCATTAACACATCTTGGAAGGCAGGAGGAACCGAAATGTCAACTCATCGAACCCATTTCACTGAAGCAAAATATTCCATACCCAGGGTGGTAGGGGAGTCCTGGAGGGTAATCCTCATTAGGGCCTTAATATTCATTTAACTTTACAAATGTAAAGCTTTAATTGTATTGTTGCCTGCTAACTCCACTGGTTGGCCTGAAATAAGTTTCTTGAATTAATCGTTGGATACACACTTCCTAATGGTTTTCTTTTATTTTTTTAAAGAAAACAACCCACTTTTGTTACAGTCTTATACCTCACTGGTAGTTGTATACTTGTCTCTGCATGGTGTATGGAGGGATAACCTTGTGGATGGTGATAGTGGCAGTAGTAGTAATAATAATAATAATAATAATAATAATAATAATAATAATGGCAATTGATAGGATCCAAACAAAGTTAGGCTTTAATTCTTTCCACCCACCTGGGAATAAATATTACTGAAATGAGTAGGACTGAATTTAGCTGTTACTATCTTTTCAGATTGACTTCAATGTGGCCAAAGAGCATAATATTAATAGTAATAATAGAATAACAGTTGTGCTCATTGTGGTTTTGGTTTTCATTACTGAATTTCTAAAGTTGCTCTGCACTTTACAAAAATTAAGAACAGCATGGTCCTTTCTCACAGGCTTAGAGTTGTAGCCAAATACAACTATTTTGTAGAGTTGATCCATTTAAATTAATGGACCTAAGCTAGGCTGCATTCACATGACAGTTTATTCCATTTCCATGACTTTTCTCTAACTGTTAAGTTCTGCATTAATACTTGAGCTTACACATGACTCAAAAGCCACTTCTGGAACAAAAGCCGAATTTAGTACAAATTTAGTGCTCGTTTCCATGTTATTTGATTCCAGAAAATAATCCTTTTGCAAATAATATGGAACTGAGTGTTAAACATGCACTGTATTCCATTATAGTTCCACTATATTCCACTAGTTTTGGAAGTGGATTTTACATGTTGTGAAAGTTCAAATGTAATGTGGAACAGTTGAAAAACGTCATTGAAATTGAATAAGCAGCCATGTGAACACAGCCTATGTCATGTCTCTCAGTTCCAGTGGGTCTTCTCTGCGTACATTTAGCATTGTATACAACCTTTATTATCGAAAGAATTACGTGAGAACAAGATATCCAAAGCTGAAAAGGTTGCATTTTTAAGGAAACATCTGGGGTGTTATTCAATCTTCTAAAGTTCTTACGAGTTCGGAAATTTTCAGGCCCCGTTTGGGTGGGGTAAAGAACTTCCTACGCCGCAGCCCCTGTGTCACCATGGGACAAAACCACAGCTGTCAACATTTCCCTTTTTTAAAGGGAAATTCCCTTATTCCGAATAGGATTCCTCACAAGAAAAGGGAAAAGTTTACAGCTATGGACAAAACATCCATTTACGGTGTGTTTAAAGCACAGAATTGTTTCCCCCTATTGCTGAGGGATCAATCCTGTATTCAGGGTTTCCGCTTTCTGCTGGAGGAATCTTCAGCACACAGTTGCCAGATTACAATTCTTGCTGTTCATTAAAGGAAGCTGTGACAGTTAAAGTGGTATAAAATAAATATAAAGGTGTAGCATGAATGTAACCACAGACCTACCACTAGGTGGACTTAGGCCCAAGGCCCTTTCTGAAAAGGCTACTTCTTCAGTGCCTCTCAGGCAAGGCCAGCCACTTTATACCACCCAAGTGGGAGAGGAGGAGGCCCTGCAGACCTGTTCAGTCTGTTTCACTTTTAGGTGCTTTAAAACCAAAACAAAACTCCCCCCCCCCTTTTACCTAAGCAGATTTTGTTTTGTGATGTGGTCTTTTTGCTGTTTTTGCAACTAGAGTGCTGATTTAGCAAAAGGTTCTAGTGATAAATGTTTGGTTTTGTTATATATTTATATTTTCCCCCTCCCCCTTTATTTTTGGAGCCTAGTTTCTTCCTCCTCCTCCCGCTTTCTTGAGTAATGATTTCTCCTTTCTTTGCTCCCGTCTTTGCTGCTGCTGCTGTTGTTGCTATGGCCCTCTTTTTGCAGGATGAGATCCTGGTGAGTAAAAAAGGCCACTCAATGTGCAGTGCTAACAAGTACTAATTTAGGTGCATCTGGGGAAAAGCTGGGATGCCTCCGTTGGCTGCAGACGGGGCAGGGAGACAAAGTACAGTAAACCCTAATACTATGTCCGGCAGAACAGAAAATGAGGGAGCAAAAGTCACTAGTTGGTGAACAGAGTGAAAATGGGTTTTCATTATTATTCTTTATTAGATTTATTCATTAGATTTATATAATGTCCTTCATCAAAAGACATTTAATACTGTTGACCATGGTATCCTTCTCGACTGTCTAGAGGAGCTGGGAGCACTTTTATACAGTGGTTCTGCTCCTTCCTCCTGGGCCGTGTTCAGAAAGTGGTGGTGGGGGATGAGTGTTCAGACCCCTGGGCTCTCACTTGTGGGGTGCCTCAGGGTTCTGTCCTCTCCCCCATGCTTTTTAACATCTACATGAAGCTGCTGGGAGAGATCATCAGGGGGTTTGGGCTGGGTGTTCATCATTATGTGGCTGATACCCAGCTCTACCTCTCTTTTAAATCCGAGATCAGTGAGGATGGTTAAGGTCCTGTGTGAGGGTCTGGAGGCTTTTGGAAGATGGATGGCAGCTAACAGATTGAGGCTGAATCCTGACAAGACAGAAGTACTGTTTTTGGGAGATGGGGCGGGCAGGTGTGGAGGATTCCCTGGTCCTGAATGGGGTAATTGTGCCCATGAAGGACCAGTTGCACAGCCTGGGAGTCATTGTGGACTCACAGCTGTCCATGGAGGCGCAGGTCAATTCTGTGTCCAGGGCAGCTGTTTATCAGCTCCATCTGGTACGCAGGCTGAGACCCTACCTGCCTGCGGACTGTCTTGTCAGAGTGGTGCATGCCCTGGTTATCTCCCACTTGGACTACTGCCATGCACTCTACATGGGGCTACCTTTGATGGTGACCCAGAAAGTACAACTAATCCAGAATGCGGCACCTAGACTGGTGACTGGGAGTGGTGGCCGAGACCATATAACACCAGTCCTGAAAGACCTACATAGGCTCCCAGTACGTTTCCAAGCACAATTCAAAGTGTTGGTGCTGACCTTTAAAGCCCTAAACGGCCTTGGTCCAGTATATCTGAAGGAGCGTCTCCACCCCCATCGTTCTGCCCGGACACTGAGGTCCAGCTCCGAGGGCCTTCCGAAGGTTCCCTCCCTGCGAGAAGCCAAGTTACAGGGAACAAGGCAGAGGGCCTTCTCAGTAGTGGCACCAGTGCTTTGCCCCCGTAAAAGAATGTTTAGGGGTACTATCATTTTCCTACTCATATTGAAATACTGCCCCTCAATGAGGCCAAACTTCGATTCACAAAATGTTTAGGGGCATGCGTACCCCTGTGTTCCCCCAGAAAAAAATCACTGAGTGGCACCCACCTTGTGGAACTCCCTCCCTTCATATGTCAAGGAGATAAAGAACTACACAACTTTTAGAAGACGTCTGAAGGCAGCCTTGTATTGGGAGGTTTTTAACACTTGATGTTTTATTATGTTTCTGTATATGCTGAAAGCCACCCAGAGTGGCTGGGGCAACCCAGTCAGATTGGTGGAATACAAATAATAAAATTATTAGTATAGTAAAAATCTTAGGATGGTTTACAAGATAAAAACATGAGATAAAAGCACAATTAAATAGTTAAAACAGAAACAGCTAAACAATAACTCCCCCTCCCACAAACACATTTAAAAGTCTGTAGAATATTAATCAGCCAAAGGCCTGGTTCTAAAAGGTAGAAATCCTGGTCCAAAGGAAATAAAAAGTAATTGAGGTGACTGCTTCTTCCATGGCAGATGTGATGGCTGTGGGTTGACCCATGTTTCCTGCAGCAAACAAATACAGCATGGACCACATACCTGCGTCTTCAAACAGCTTTGAGGACCCCTTCCAGCTTGTAATCCCATAAATGCATATGCAGGAGTTTGAAACAGCAATGGGCAGACTTCATGTCTATTTTATTTTTTTAACCCAGGACCCTTAAGGTCCACCACCCATAACTAGATTGCAGACTTGTTGCCCAAGGATCCTTTCCATCCAGTGAGCCGTAAATTAGGATAGCCTACATATTAAAATATAGATTTACATCTGAGTGAATACAGATCAGTGATCCTAGCAGCCTATTTTGGGGGCAGGGGCACAAAAGAGGATTTTTGCTGTTGCTGTTACAACACAACTGCAAGTAAGAAAACCTTACCAATCTCCTGCAGTTCAGTGATTTGCCAGTAGATCATGATCTGCCTCCTTTCTCCTCTGGTTTAAAGTCACAGGTATGTCACTCACCTGTCAGCAGTGTTTGCAGGAGAGAAACCATTATAATGCCATTTTGCCACAGCAATCATGTCTGCTGCATATGTGGTGTCAACTTCAGGTCCAAACTACAGAAACACAAGGCTGTTATCAATCATGTCTAACAGGGAGATGGTGCAATTTAAAGTACCCATAGGGTTTCTAGGCCTGGGTTACTGAATTCCCAAGCAATTTTCTCCCACGTGAGCTCACTTCTGGTATCAGGTCATGGGTGCAAGGAAAGTGGACTTCAGGCAGTCATAGAGCCATAGAACAATAGTCTTGGTTTCCAGACCCTTGATCATCTTGGTCGCCCTCCTCTGCACATTAATTTTATTTTATTTATTTATTACATTTATATACCACTTTTACCTTCCAATGATCTCAAGGTGGTGTATGTGGTTCTCCCCCCCCCCCCATTTCATCCTCACAACAACCCTGTGAGGTAGGTTAGGCCCAAGGTCATCCACTGAGCTGCATGGTTGGGTGGGGATTTGAACCCTAGTCTCCCAGGTCCTAGTCCAACACTCTAACCATTATGCAGCACTGATTATCAATATCCTCCTTTAACTGTGGTGCCCAAAACTGAACTCCTCCTTTAACTGTGGTGCCCAAAACTGAACACAGGACCCCTGGTGGGCTGAAGAAGACTAGTAGATGGGGAAGAGGATTCTGCCTCCCTTACATTTGTACCCCTTTGGGGTTTAAACTAACCCCCCGACACCTGCCTCCTTTAAACGTGATTAGCAATAAGGTTCTGTCCAAAATTATAGATTTGCTGCTATGCGGTAGGCCAGAGATATCCTCTGGAATGTTAGGATACTGTTCCTATAAGTTTGGCTTCTACAACTCAGCCAGCAGTACATACCAGCCACGTTTGGTGGCTCTGTAACCCTCTTTCTGTTGCTGGCTGCCTTGGGCGGAAAAATAAACGTGACAGCTGTCAATCAGATTGCAGGCTGCAATACATGGCTAGTGAAGCTGTGTTCAGTCTTAAGTTGCTTAGGTCTGCTATAGGCCGTGCCATGGGGCAGCTGGAGAGATACTTAATTCCGGTTGCAGAATTTGTGTTTTCTGCTTAGAGTATTCCAGAATTATTGTGGCCATTACTTCCTGTAGTTTGGTGAAAAGGACTGTGTCCCATTGTTTCCTGTTCACCTAACTCTTTATGTGCACTTGGACGGCAACTGCGTCCTTCGTTCCACAGTTTACATGGCTGGAGAGAGCAATAGTTGGGGCAACCTGGATGGTTCATTCTGCCTGGAGGAAGGAACCTGCTTCCTAAAGGACTTGCAGTATTAATGCAACAAATGGGAAGCTGGTTTTGCAGTACTGCACTAGGCTGTAAGCACTGAAAATCCAATCACTGAAGTGCAATATGTGGCTGTGTGAAGGGATTTTAGGCAAAGATGCTAGGCATGCTTGTTTAAAGTCACAGCACAAGCTGCAAGTGTAGAGCAGCTCACCACTAAAAGATGCAACCATATTTTAGACTAGCATACAAATACACTGTGTATTTAAAACACCAGTGGAGTTATAAATAGGAAAAAGCAGACTTGCCTGGGAATAAATTCAATTTGAGTGCACATGGCTTGACAATACTTGTTGAAGTGGAGCAGGGAAGAACTGGATTCCTAGATGAACTAGGGCTTCAAATGAATCATGAGTCTGTTCCATCTATTTCAACATTTCCCATTAAGGGATTCTATTTCAACCAGAAATAAGAACCACTGTGACCTGGGTTTGAAATTATTCCAAGGCAACAAAGGAGTCCCTTACATTTTATTAGAACTAAAAGTTAGGGCAGGAAATAGTTTCACATTAAAATGTGGAAGGATGACATCTAGGTCCAAAGATTTGCAAAAGATATGGTGGAATCTACCTGTGTTGGCCTTAAAGGGAACCAGTACAAACACATGCATTTTGCTAATACCTTATTCCACATGTAGGTTAAATAGACAATGGAAAAACTGGAAAGATAAATTGTGGTGTTACATTTGATTTGTGCATTGCTAAATTAAAGATTAACTATGAAATATATTTTCATCCAATGACTGTGCAGTCCTAAATTATATGTTTTTGGTGTGTGGAATCTGAAGTTGGTTTAACTGCCCATCCAAAGCCCTGCTGAGGTCTAACTGGCAGGGCTGACGTGAGGTCAAAGGATCGCCCTTCAACTCCAATGCCCTTTTTCTTTTGTCAAGGGAAATTCAGACTAGCTTGGGAGCTGCTCTAAATCTCTTCCTGGTTTGGGGCGTGTTGGCTTTGGGTTCTTTGGATCTGAGCTATTTCCCAGGCCTCCCCAGATGTTTCCATGGCAGCAGGAATGGGGGATCCGACATGAGATCTCGCTCTCTGACATCAAAGTCACAGAGATAGCAAAACGAATGAAGATTGAAGAGTTAAGGGAAGGGAGACAGTGTAAAGCTTTTGAGTTAGGTTGACTATCTTTGTAAACAAATAAACAATCTTTATTTAAATAAGTGATTGTAATGCCGTAATATCTTACACATCTCCATACTGCTTTCCTTCCAGTGAAGTTTACTTTTCTGTAATGTTGCTTCCCTTCATGTGTTAATAATTAGTCTGTTTCTGAGTATAAGGGGGGGGATTAGCTGCAATTAATAAGAAGATTAAAACCAGGAGGCTGTAGTGGGAGCAGAAGTAGGTCTCTCCAAGATGAAATAAATAATAAAGAAAGAGGAGTAAGAAGAAAGGAAGTCTAGATAAGAGTGGTATGGTTTGTGCATTCTGGCCCTTCACTCCTACTTTTGCACCAGGAGTCATTGAATCAGGGGAAAATCTTCAATTAACCATAGTTTTCCATTTTATCTGAACCAGAAAACTGTGGCTAATGGCTTCAAAACAAGCCAGGATCTTAAGCCAACATCAAATTATAGCTTCATATGCTATCTTGTTGTTAAGCTGAGAGATGATCAAATACAGCCCATGAGTTAAAGAAAGAAAGAATCTGAATATAACCCTCCCCACAAAAAGCCCCCTCTTTATTCAGGGCCTTTAGGAGGCATACATGCATACTTGGATGAATTTATTTTGTTTAACAAGTGGAATTTTCTTGGCTTCCAGATTTTTCTTCCATGTGTTTTCAGAGCAGCTATTCTTTATAACAGCTATGATAACCCAGGGACCAGAGTTTATCCCATCTCTCTATTCCCTTGCAACCCTTCTAAATTTTAATCCAGGTGTGCTAAAAAGTGTGATGGTTCCATTTTTTTTGGGGGGGGAAACTGGTTTGCAAAAGAAATTTGGCAATTAAATGTTCAGGCTGCCTTTGAGTTTTGAGCGCTCATACCTGCACTAAAACTTTATTATAAAGTTTTATCAAGCATTAAGGGGATGGATACAGTGCCTGGTATCCAAGAACACAGAATTTTCAAGAATTACAGAAGCTGGCATGTGGTAATTCATATGTACAAATGCAAATTTAGAAATAATTACTATAATTTAAATAGAATCAGGATACCTCTTACCATAGTAGAGAAGGCACCAGGTAATTTCTGCGCCTGCTCAGTCTGCTGACCAGGTTCTACTAACTAGCCATTGTGGACAACTTCAAAGTTCCTCTCCCTTTTTATGGTTCCTTTATCTTTAAACCAGACTTGGACTTGACAACCCTCAGATAGAGAATACTTTCAAATAGAGGACTGCTATCTGACAGCCTTTCAAAATAGAAACCTGTCATTGCAAAGTAGGACACATGGCTACCTTATGAACAGCCCAGTGCACACATCATAGTAAGCTGCAGTTAATGGTTTACTTTCGATGTGCAGATGGCTTTCTCTTCTTCTTCACTTCTCCTCTAGTGCAAGCAGGGACAACAAACCACAAGCCTTTTTATTCAGGGACTATGATTTGTTTTGCTCAAAGAAACGAAGACCAAACCTTGGCTTTACATCTTGGGGCTTATCCACACTTACTTTTCCTCTATGCTTTCCAGGAGTCTGTGCTTTAGAACTCCATATCTGAGTGCCCTTTTTTGCTCTAGAGCTTCCCCCACGAAAAGCCACTCTTTAAAGCTGAATCCAGCAACTCACAGAAAACCTGAAAGAGCACCCAGACATGGAGCTTCAAAGCGCAGACCTATGCTTGGAAAAGAGTGGACAAATGGTGAGTGTAGAGAAGCCCTCGGCTATGTGGTGGGAAACAAGCCACAGTCCTCAGTTGAGACCAAATGTTAATTCAGGGACTATGGCTCATTTCCCCCTCCTTGTGCTAAGAGAGGATGCAGGGGATATTGGCATGGTCATGGCAAACCACTAGCTGTAGCGTTACCACAACTTGCAAAGAGAGTCATAGACTCATGTAGTTAGACATGTTGATGGTGGTGTTGCTGTTGCAGAATGAGAGGCAGTAGTTGTGCAATTGTCTTCACAAGAAAGAAAGAAAGAAAGAAAGAAAGAAAGAAAGAAAGAAAGAAAGAAAGAAAGAAAGAAAGAAAATCGGTCAGTTTAGCAGTGGAACACAGATGGTTCATGCTAGAAGATTTTTCAGACTATAGTTTGCTGCAGGCTGATTGTTTCTTGGTGTAATGCACCTCCCAAGTACAGCACTCTCATTCTCTCTGTCTCTCTCTCACACACAAACACATATTAAAACCAGGATATGAATTCCAGATGCACCTTTGCTTCCAGATACTCACTGTTGTTTTTTAAAAATGCTATTAACTCAATTGTTTGTTGATTGCAATCCTCTTTTTTTTGTTTGATCTACTCAGTCTTTGCTACGGAGTGGGGTCTAAACATGGTTGTGTGTACTGCAGATTTTTTAAAAAAACTGTGCCAAAGCAACATAGGTATCATGCAAAGATAAGCTGAACTCTTTAGCCTGTATGGCATATGTCAGGGGATGACAATTTCTGCATACTTAATTCATGTAAAGGAGAGTGGCATGTGGTCCTGAAACCACATTCGATGAGCACAGGAAATGCTGATATAACTCCTCTGAGATTTTGCTGGATGTTGCCAACACATTTTCAAATCTATTTTGGTAGTCGTATGAGGCAGAAATTTCCTTTGACAAAATGAAAACTGAGTTGTGAGGTTGGGGGTTCCCTGCACTTGCACTGAATTACGGAGTACACAGAGCCCTGTTTATCCCCATCATCAAGAATGGAAAAACTGGGGCTCCCAGATGTCTGTTGTTCTTGAGATGTTCCTCTTATTTTATTCTGGAACTGCATAGCCTTTGATTCTGGTCTTTTTAATACTCACCTTGCAACCCAACAAGACTTCCCCTTCCAAGTCTTGCTGAATGGTGTGTACCTTCCTGACTTCGGACTTGGACCTCTTACTATGGTTTGTTTTCTGATGTCTGGCAAAGGCATCAGAGGTTTTCATGCTCTTCACTGCAGCCCTATAGATCTCTGCCCTAGAGCCTTCCTCATGTATTCTTGGCAAAGGATATATGAGCTAAGATAAGCAGGTTCTTGCCTTCTTTTGTCTGGCTCTTTCTCCTGTTTTTAAGCAGGTTTCAGTTTGCTGGCGTAGGTTCATCCTCCATAGAGGATATCCAAGCAGCTGTTGGACCGTCCCTGCTGTTTGATATGCTGCTATGTTTGTGTGTGTAATGCCATTCTCTTCTTATCCACCGAGTCAGCTGCTGGCATGCGTAACAATGATACGTTTTTATAACACAGGTGATCCGCAAGGGCTGGCTCACCATCAACAACATTGGCATCATGAAGGGTGGCTCCAAAGAGTACTGGTTCGTCCTGACGGCTGAGAACCTCTCATGGTACAAGGATGATGAGGTAAGAACTCTCTGTTGGTGTTTTCTGTTCCTTCTGAATTGCCATCAAGGGGACTTCTGTTAATTGTTAAGTTGTACTGTATTTTGTATTTTTAAGAAATAGATTTTATTGTCAAGTGGAGTTGGTTTTTAGTGGATATTGTAAGCAGCTTTGTGGAGGAGGTTCCTCAAAAAGAGGGGTTACACATTTTAAAATAAAGAATCTTGACAGCTCATTGGATCCACTTTTGGAGTCCGCAAAATTCAGCAGCAGCACCATATATTGTTGTAGCTTATCAGACACTTCAGGTCTTATGAACTTACCCTGAGTTCTCCCCCTTCCATTTCACCCCAAATCAGTCTGTGGGTCAGTTGTGATAATCTTGAACTCACTACTTTGACATTACATGGTGAAGTCAATTTCTGCTTGAATGTACAGTGTTGTGAGCTGGTTGTGTGAATTGCCATGCCTCTGAACTTCCTCTCTCTAACCTACTTCTGGAAGTGTTGTGAAGAGTTACCAACTTGGAATTGGAAGTAGTGTTAAAATAGTTATGTGACATGCTCAGCACACAGTAAAGTGAACTAACCGACTTCAGCACAACAGGAATGAGTTGAAAAGGGAGGTGTCAATCATATCAGGATAGGTGGAAGAATCCACTGGCACCTAAAATTATTGGGTCTGGCAACTGCATTTTTGAAGAGGGCAGTATTATCTCACTCTCACTAGTGTGCTCACATCTTCATCTCTCCCTTCCTTTAAACTTGACTTCTAGACATTCTTGCGGGTAAGTTTTGAAAACATTTTTGCATTATACATATGCTGTTGTTGTTTTTTTAAAAAATGTTTATTGCCATTTCTGAATTATTTAAAAAATAGGGTCAAATTTCTGATTGCCCTAGGGGGTGCTTAGCAGGCCCATTTTAAAATTGTCAGAGGTAACCCTCCTTAGAATTCATCGTTGGGCAAAAGGTTCATTGTGCAATTGGGAAAGCAGGGTCTTCCTTTTCAGAAAGCTTTCCCCTCTGGTAGTGACTTTTATCTCATTTTGGCACCAGCTTAAATCATATTTATTTACCCAGGCACTTGTGGGGTTCTATTTTCCCCCCAGTCCATGGGAGAGAGATGTTCCGTAGCTTTAGAGCAGCTTTATGATTGTATGTTAACTGTAATATATTTAACTTCTTTCAGTTGTTATGTGAATTGTGCTATTTTCATTTGTTTAAGTTTTATGTTATTGCATCCCCTCAGTAGATGATCAGAGGGCTAGATTTTTATTTTTTATTTTTTATAAGGTAAAATAAATAAAATACAGATATATTTACACACACATGGGAGAGAGGGAGGGAGGGAAATTCAGCCACAAATGGACTATGCAAGCATTTGAAGTAGCTAGTGCAACTCATGATTTCAAAATGTATAGCGAGTCTTTAGCGAGCGAGAGAGAAAAGTATTGTTATGAATGAGCAATAATGTCTGCTTCTGCAAGGCAAATTCCCTAGCCAAATCCTGTCTAATAAATCAGATTGGAATGTGTAGAAAATAAATCAGACTCTAACAAGGATTTCCTCTGTCTAGCTTAGGTTTGTAGGTTTGGGGGTTTGAAATCAGACTGAGGGTTCCTTTTACTACAAAGGTTTCGTTTTACTATAAAGCGATCAAATAGCAGCCCTTCAGATAGGTTACCTACCTACCACTTGAGTCTCTCATCTGTCAGGATCTGGGCATCAGAGTTCAAGGAAATGCCACCCAACCAATCAGGAAGGGGTTTGAGGGCAGCTGAAAGGGTGGTAATGGCAGTTTTAGGGAGAAAAGAAGATAAAGGCTGGGAGATATCTTGATGGTTCTATAGTAAGGTTGGGGGAGAAACTAGATTTGGTTTGCATTTTAAAGCTGCTTTAAATATGCACGTTATGAGAACTAAAACACAGCCATCCAAGATTTGCACTTTCCTGAACTTCTCCAACCAAGTAACAGGCACAGAAATGTGCATACCCCAACAAAGTGGGCCTTTAAGAGAGAGTGGCATACAAATGTATGATTATAGAGATTATTTGTTTGTTTGTTTGCAGAAAATGTGCATATTCAGCAAGCATGTACAGTTGCAATCGAAATTATTCGACTCCCATGGCAAATCAGTTTTATTATCAAAATTTACAGGGATTCCATCCCAGGGGTTGAATAATAGTGCGGCCGGAGAAGCCGGTATAAGTTGCAATTTCAGCTGAATTTGGGGGAACCACTTGAAGCACCTGTTGTGTTGAGCTATTTCAATGGCTTTTCTTTGATTTGCTCATTGCAAACTACTGAAAGTCTGTAAATTTCACCTGGTAAAACTGCTGTTGATCTTTAACATGGTGCAATGCTCTTAGCTTATTTTGCCAAGTAAAAATGCACCTGTTCCCATTGCAGGACCCTCCAAGGAATTGAAATAGATGAGTGCACTGTCTTCACACATGATGGTGTACTTATTCCTGCCTCCTGCCCCCTCCCCCAAATCCATTTAGGTAAATAAAACATCATGTATGAAATGGCCCCTAGCTACCTTTCCAGTTCTGCCTGATGAAAAGGGAGTAATGGGGAGAGTGGCCTCTCCCTTGTAACCTGAGTACTATGTTTCCAGATGTTCCTTATTTCAAACCACATGGATTTATCATAAAGGATAGCTGCATTTCAGACCAACAGTGTGCTATTGTACACAATGAATGGCCCTTATTTCTGGTTAAGCAGCTCCTGAGACAGCAACCCTTCCTTCTGAGATCTTCACCCATCCATCAGATGGGAAAGCATGAATTAGTAGCACTTTGGTTATCAAAGCTATTGCAGTATCAGTCACTCACCCTGTTGCTGTCGACACAAAGCTTCCAAGACAGAATATGTCTGTCAAATTGATAGGCCCTTGCTGTCCATCCCCCTCAGAGTTAGGTGTGAAGGCAGGAGAGTGTGAGAGACACAAATATTGGGTTTCGATGTCAAATTGGTCTCTGCATCTGGATTCCAGAGGTGTCCAGAATCCCCCAGTTACTCAGAGGTGATGGGAATGACTGCAGTTCAGAAACATAAGCCATTTTAACTAGTTCCAGCTGCAGGGGTTGGGGCTGAAGTGTGTGGGGATAGCAGTTCCTTTTAATCCTTGGGTGAGGGCAGCCCTGGGGCTGAATACCAGCTGCAGATTTGTATTGTTTCCCTTCTGGATGGATGGCGAGAGGCAGCATTGCCCAATTAAGGCAGCTACCTGCCAGCCACCATCCCTTGAATAAATGCAGGGAGACCCAAGTGCTGATGGGGCAGGAGCTGAGCAGAAGAAAGGGGCCTTTGTTTCAACCAGAGTGGAAGGGAAAGGGGAAACATGTTTTTATTTCCGCCCCTCCTGCTCCACTTCAGCACCATATCCCTACACCCACACACCCCTCCTCTTTCATAGGTCCCACTCCTTGGCCTCTTTGGAGGGAAACATAAGCAGTTTTCACTTGGAAGTCTGTAGCTGAACTCCACTTGGAAGCAAAGCAGTATATTTTAGTAGGGATTTATAGAGAGCCCTAGGATTATTATTTTTTTGCAGATCATGTCAGCTTGTTGGCTTTACAATGAAGGGTGCTCCTGGGTGCCAGCTGTCTCCAGTGTTCATGGAGAGTGCCATAACCGCTGGCATTTCAAAGGTGAAAACAGAACACATTTGTAACACCCCTGCCTGATCTTATTACCATGGTTCATTGCCCAAGGACTTGCGACCACCGTCACATCGCTGAAGGCTCCCTACTCAGTCTGCCATTGTAGAGTTAGAAAAGGTTCAGAAAAGGCCAAGCAAAATGATCAAGGGGATGGAGAGACTCCCTTAGGAGGAAAGGTGGCAGCATTTGGGACATTTTAGTTTAGAGAAAAGGCGAGGAAGAGTCAACATGATAGAAGTTTGCCAAATTATGCATAATATGGAGAAAATGGAGAGAGAAAAGTATTTCTCCACCTCTTGTAAGGGGGAGAACTTGTGGGCATCAAATGAAGGCTGGAAGGCTGAGGACAGATGTCCATCACATAGCGCATGATTGAACCATGGAACTCTCTCCTACAGGAAGCAGTGATAGCCACTAACTTAAAGGTAAAGGGACCCCTGACCATTAGGTCCAGTCGTGACCAACTCTGGGGTTGAAGTGCTCATCTTGTTCTATTGGCCAAGGGAGCCGGTGTACAGCTTCCGGGTCACGTGGCCAGCATGACTAAGCCGCTTCTGGCGAAACAGAGCAGCGCACAGAAACGCCGTTTACCTTCTCGCTGGAGCGGTACCTATTTATCTACTTTGACGTGCTTTCGAACTGCTAGGTTGGCAGAAGCAGGGACCGAGCAACGGGAGCTCACCCCGTCGCGGGGATTCGAACCGCCGACCTTCTGATCGGCAAGCCCTAGGCTCTGTGGTTTAACCCACAGTGATGACTTTAAAAGAGGATTGGACAAATTTCACGGAGGAGGCGACTATCAGTGGCCACTAGCCACAATGGCTGTGCTCTACCTCCCCAGTTGGAGGCAGGAAGTGCTTCTGAATAGTGCTGCTGGAAACCCCAGAAGGGTGGGGAGTGTTCTTGTGCTTGGGCTTGGCTTGCAGGTTCCCCACAGATATCTATTGACCACAGTCAACTGTGCTGGACTAGAAGGGCCATTGGCAGTGCTTTTTTTCCCAAGGGGGTACCAGCAACTCCCCCCCAACCTATGTTTAAAGGATGGCACTTACTGTGACCACTTCATGGTTAGTACCAGCACCATTTTTCTTTTCTTTAAAAAAAACAACACTGGCCATTGGCACGATCCAGCTGGCTCTCCTTACGCTCTTGCTGTGGTCAGTTACTCTCCAATATAGTTGTCTGGTCCCCACCGATTTAAAAGCCAGGGTGATGAGTTAAAGAATTACCAGAAAAGGCTGTATGACCTACAATATGTAGTCAACTGTTTGAAATACAGTGGAACCTTGGTTGTCAAATGTAATCCATTCCAGCAGACCGTTCAACCATGGGTAGGCAAACTAAGGCCAGGGGCCGCATCTGGCCCAATCGCCTTCTAAATCTGCCCCACGGACGGTCCGGGAATCAGCGTGTTTTTACATGAGTAGAATGTGTCCTTTTATTTGAAATGCATCTCTGGGTTATTTGTGGGGCATAGGAATTTGTTCTCCCCCCCAAAAAAATATATATATATATAGTCGGGCCCCCCAGAAGGTCTGAGGGACAGTAGACTGGCCCCCTGCTGAAAAAGTTTGCTGATCCCTGCAACCCCTGACCCCTGCTGACCCAACAACCAAGGATCAAAGGTCTGTCAGCAAAGTGAATGGGGAAAATTGAGAAACACGCCTCGGAAGTCATTCGATTTTCGAGGTGCGTTCGAAAATGGGAACATTCACTTCCGGGTTCCGAATTGTTCGGCTTCCGAAGCGTTTGACAACCAAGGTTCCACTGTATAACCCAGGATCTTCAGAGTGTAAAATGGCAGTCTGTGCACTGCCAGGGAGTACGTTAGGATTCATAACTATGCATTTTCATGTACACATGTTAGAGACTAGATACACACACACACACACAAATGGCTGGATCAGGCTGATTTGAAACACCCTGAGAGCAATGGGTATAGGGCAGTATAATAAATGGATAGATAGGTTTTGGTCTGTGTCAGTTTCACATGTGTTCATTCATAAAACTGTTCAGTCCATCCTCTATATTAATATGTAATTTTTTAAAAAACTGCAGAAAAATTAAATGCATATATAGATACGTATTTTATCATAAAGTATATATTTAATCTTGATGCATACATTTCTAAATTCCGAAATAAGATTTTTTTAAAAAATGGGTTTTGATACTTTTCTTTGAGCTGAGAACAATATTGCAAAATTCGGTGAACTGCAAATTCTGAAGGATAACTGTGTCTTGATCTGTACATTAGCCCAGGAGGTATAGATCTAACCTCTAGGTTAAATTACTGCAATGCATTCTATGTAGGGTTGCCTCTGGAGACAGTTCAGAAACTTCAACTGGTGCAGAATTCAGCAGCCAGGTTCCTCACTGGGGCAAGACAGTTTGAGCATATAACGCCAACCCTGGCTGCCAATTAGTTTCTGGGCCTATAAAGCCTTAAATGGCTTAGGAACGCAATACTGCAAGGACAGTCTCCACATATGACCCAGATCCTGCAATTATAATCTGAGGCCCTTCTTCGTGTGCCTCCTCTGCAAGAGGTCTGCAGGGCAGCAACATGAGAACGGGCCTTTTCTGCAGTGGCTCCCTGTTTGTGGAATACTGTCCCCAGGAAGGCAGGAAGACAGGTATATACTTTGGCGCCAGTCATAAACATCTTCTCGCAGGACTTTGCTTAATTAAAAAATCTATAGCCTTTTAAACTATGTGGGGGTGTCTATTGTTATTGATTGTTATTATGGTATGCATTTTTGTGTTTTTATATTGTAAGCCGCCCCGTGATCTTCAAAGGAAGGGTGGCATTGAAATAATAATAATAATAGGGACGCGGGTGGCTCTGTGGTCTAAACCACAAAGCCTAGGGCTTGCCGATCAGAAGGTTGGCAGTTCGAATCCCCGCGACGGGGTGAGCTCCCGTTGCTCAGTCCCTTCTCCTGCCAACCTAGCAGTTTGAAAGCATGTCAAAGTACAAGTAGATAAATAGGTACCACTCCGGTGGGAAGGTAAACGGTGTTTCCGTGCGCTGCTCTGGTTCACCAGAAGCGGCTTAGTCATGCTGGCAACATGACCCGGAAACTGTACGCCGGCTCCCTCGGCCAATAAAGCGAGATGAGCGCCGCAGCCCCAGAGTCGGTCACGACTGGACCTAATGGTCAGGGGTCCCTTAGTCATGCTGGCCACATGACCTGGAAGCTGTCTGCGGACAAACACCGGCTCCCTCGGCCTATAGAGCGAGATGAGTGTACAACCCCAGAGTCGGACTGGACCTAACGGTCAGGGGTACCTTTACCTTTTCAATAATAATAATAATATCAGGTTAGTTTCTTTTGGAATCCCCCTCCACCCAATTTCATACCCAGCCCAATGGAGTTCAAAGGCTTTTCCTTATTGTTTTTTAAATTAACATATTGAGGATTCAGTGAATTATCTCTTGAGGGCTGTGTGCATTTGTAAGTGTGCGCGCACATATGCACAATAGGGGGCTTGAACCCCCCTCCTACACCCCCTCTTTTGTAAGGTTATGTTGTGCTTTTTTTGTCCCAACCTCTCTGTGGCGGCTAAACCAAAGGGCTGCTTTTTTCTACACGAGAGAAGCCGAACAAGTTTGGCCATTGAGTCAAGCAAGGTACCTCTGCTGCTTGAGAGTAGCCCAGCCTATTCCCACCCAGTTACAGTGGATCTGGGCAACCAGACTAGGTGGTGAAAACATCTGGGCCCCATTAGCAAAATACCCAGCCTTTTCCCGCAAAAGCTGCCTTGTTCTCTCTCCCCCCCCCCCACCGCCCCCGCTGAAGGAAATGGTTGGAATGTAAAAGGGTCTTAAAGGGGCGAAGGTCTTAGCATAGATGGGGTTCTTGCCTGCTGTGAAGGGAGTGGCTGATGGTGTGTAATGGGGAAATGGATGGGGTTAGACTTGCCTTACACTGCCCTACGTCCAAGAGCCCCTCTTATTTTTGGATTCTCTTGCTGTTTTCCTTTGTCAGCCTCCCAACGGGCGGGATCCCTGATCTGTGGAGAGCCATAGTGCAGTAGATTTGCTGAAGCAATAGCTTCAGCTAGGAACCGATTGCTTCCAGTGGGTTGGCCAAGTGGGGTGCTGGGGCGGTGATCTCACCTGCCCATTTGGTTCTCTTCATGAGATGCCCCCAGTATCCAGTGGGCCTGTTTTATAAGAGGCTCTTAGACCAATCCTGCCAGCAGCAGCACATTGTAAAAGGAGACTGCTTAACGCCAGGACTCTGCAGTGTCACCCAAGGTCCCAGTGACAAATGCTACCAGACTGTTCTCTCTTCCTCAAGGCTTTCTGAAACAATGCAATAAGCTGCTAGTAGAGGACAGGACGTGAATGGCGCTGTGGGTTAAACCACAGAGCCTAGGACTTGCCGATCAGAAGGTCGGCGGTTCGAATCCTTGCAATGGGGTGAGCTCCCGTTGCTCAGTCCCTGCTCCTGCCAACCTAGCCGTTCGAAAGCACGTCAAAGTGCAAGTAGATAAATAGGTACTGCTCTGGCGGGAAGGTAAACGGCATTTCCGTGCACTGCTCTGGTTTGCCAGAAGCGGCTTAGTCATGCTGGCCACATGACCCGGAAGCTGTACGCCGGCTCCCTCAGCCAATAAAGTGAGATGAGCGCTGCAACCCCAGAGTTGGTCATGACTGGACTTAATGGTCAGACGTCCCTTTACCTTGACCTATAGGACAGGAACTTTTGCAAGAGCTGTATGTGAGTTCTGTGGTAGAGATTATTGGGAAAGGGATTGAAAATAAAACTGCCTGTATCACAGTGCCTTCAAACAAACTTATGGGGAGGCCATGGTTGGAATACTGCGCACAGTTCTGGTTGCTGTGTCTCAAGCAGAGTGCTGTAGAGCAGGAGAAGATGTAGAAAAGGGCAACCAGATATGGTCACGGGAGAACTCACCTGGGAGAAAAGTTTGCAAGATTTGTTTGTGACACAGTGTATGGTGTGGATAAAGTGAAATTTTCCTCCCTCTCTCATAACACTAGAACTTGGGGCCCAGTGAAAATCTGGCATTTTGCATGGAAAAGTGGGATATTTTTTTTTAAAAAAAAGCATTCCATTCATATAAATTTAACAAATAATTTGTTGTTGTTGTTTTATTTTATACTTCACATTTCCCCAGAGCCAGGACTCAAGGCATGCTTACAAAAGTTAAAACAAACACAGATAAAACATAGAAAGCTAAAATACAATTGTTAGAAAACAATTAAACTATAATGGAATAAAAATCATTTAAAAACAAATCTATTAAAATACAGATAGTAAAAATAGAACAACACATTTAAAAGCAGTCAGGTCCCACATTCCTGCCAGAATAAAGTCACCTTTACCTGCTGGCAGAAGGACAGCAAGGAGGGAGCCAGTCTGGCTTCTGCAGGGAGGGAGTTCCAGAGTCTGGGAGCAGTCACCCCTGAGAAGGCCCTCTCCCGCATCCCCACCAAACATAAGTAAATCAGTTGGATTGAAAATCGGGACAGTATTCCTTCACACAACATGTAATTAATTGATAGTACACACTGCCACAAGAAGTGGTAATGGCTACCAGCTTGCTTTGGGTTTAGGGGCAATTTGCTTCTGAGCAATAGGCAGTGGGGTGCAGCTCTCTAGATGTTGTTGGACTACAGCTCCCATCATCCCTGACCACTGGCCATAATGGGAGGCAAAAACCGAACAACTGGACCCTAACTCAGCTGGAAGGGCTGCCCTAATTATCCCACTGCTCAGAAAATGTGTGTGTTTGTCGGTGGGGACAAAACATTTGTAAAGTGTGTTTATTTTATGTAGGGGGAAAATTGTATACTGCTTAATTTAAAAAATGCAGTGCCTGCAAAATAATACAAAATAATTATCAACAATAAAAACAGGAAAACTTTAAAAACAGCTGTGCATAACAAAATTATGTGCTAAAATAAAAAAGTATTCAACTTGCATTTAAACAGTACAGGTAGCCCCCCAGACACCAATGAAATTGCGTACAGTTGAAACCCATTGAAAAAGCTGGCAAACACCCCATTTCTCCCCTGCCCCTGTTCCTCCGTTTTAGTGACGTTTCAGTGACGCCTTTATGATGTTTCTGGATCACTTCCAGATTCAGCACAACGTGCGTATACACAGTCGTGCACATATTGAACGCACGTAAATGGAGGGGCTGCCTGTACAGTGAGGGTGCCTGCCTAGGATGATAGGCAGAGAGGTTGATGGGCAGAGAAGAAGAGGGATAATATGTTAGCTGATTCATCCCAGTGACCTCTCTGACTCAGCCTTTTGCTTGTTATTAATCTTCAGTGTCTGTTGAACAGTAGTGCTAGTTGCCACTGATGAATCTTCCATAGATGTGCACAATTATTATTATTATTATTATTATTATTATTATTATTATTATTATTATTTTCTCTAGTCTAGGCTGCCCCACTTAACCAGGGGGCAAACCACATTGAATTAAATGGGACTTACTTCTGAGTGCATAAGGGTTGCACCCTTTTAGGAATACTATAATAGACAGTCCACTACTTCCAGCACATGGCTGGAAGGGAGTTGGCACTGATCCGTCCTTTTTCCTACTCTCTAACCTTTTTTGACTGGTGCTTAAGGCATGTTAATGGGCAGTTGCTAATCCATATTAAACGGGCTTAAGAAGATGATGTGTGAATGACTAAGAAGGGTGGACATTTTACCCTTCTGCATAATAGCCACATTCATCAAGCATCTGTTTGATTTCTTGGAGTTTTTAACCTATGCTTTGTCTCTGCAATGTGCCTTGGCCTGCCATCACTGAAACCCTCTGAGGTGGAGTGGGGTTAGGCATATTTTTGTAGGAATCTCTGCTTTGTGACTTTCTCCTGGGGCTTAATTTCTTCAGGAAATTCTGCAGCTGAAGCCAGCCCCTCCACATTGGAAACTCATAATAATAATAATAATAATAATAATAATAATAATAATAATAATTTATATCCCACCCTCCCCGGACAGAGCTGGGCTCAGGGCAGCTAACAACAGTAAAAATTACAGTAAAAACATAATAGGGAGGGGAAACCAATTTAAAATACAGGTTAAAATGCAATTTAAAATGCAGCTGCTGGATGTTTGAAGGTCTGGTGTGACTACCAAGCAGTACAGTGGTATGTCGAGTTACAAACGCTTCAGGTTACAAACTCCACTAAGCTGGAAGAGTTACCTCAAGTTGAGGACTTTGCCCCAGGATGAGAACGGAAATTGTGTTCCGGCGGCACAGCGGCAGCAAGAAGCCCCATTAGCGAAAGCACGCCAGTAGTTAAGAACAGTCTCAGGTTAAGAACAGACCTCCGGAACGAATTAAGTTCATAACTAGAGGTACCACTGTATACGGAAAGCTCTCTGTGGATGCCCAAAGCTGCTCTCCCTTTTATTTGTATTCCGTATGTTTGGGTACCAGGCTCTGGCCTTCACGCTGAAAACTGACTTAGATTACCCTGTCCCAAATTATACCTTGCCTCCATCGAGTGAAAATCAAAACCACACCGTGTATTTCACTTGGTGCTCCAGTTAGTGAAAAACGTGGAATGAATCTTGCCTCCCATCCATTTTTCTTTCAGGTGACAGGATTTAAGCACAGTGAACACAAGCTAATTTAAACTTTCATCGTTCACCATAGACATTAAAAAAGAGTTCTGCACTTTTTGCAAGATTAAAAGGCAGCCCAGGGGCAGGGATCCAAACATGACAGCTGGCTAAAATAAACCTCTTGTTTATTGCAAGAGCCACTTAAGGAGGGAACACACACTCCACAGCCAGCATGAAATGCTTTCTCATTTCCTTAGTTTGTCTCCCTTTTGCCTCTTGAACTTCTTCATCAGTCATTAAGACAGAAGTAGCTCCAGCGAGTTTAGTGGATGAACCGAATGTTATCACAGTTTCCTTCCCTGCTTTCAATTTCTGCCTTGAAAACTCATCCCAGATAAGAGGTAAAAAGGGGAGGAAACTGCTGCGGCTTCTCAGGGCTCTGATTTATTTCTTGTGGAATGGTCTCAGAAGGAGCAGCAGCCTCTTCCCCCAGATTCCAGGGGTTCTTCAGGCATCCGATGAAAGAGCCTGATCTTACCATGAAAACCCAGTGCCTCTGAGGTATTAGAGCACACTTTTGTGTTCTGACTCTCAACCCCTTGCAGATAACATGGTAGCAATTCATATTGATCGGCACTTGTGCACTTTCCCTGCATCTTATTTCCTTTTAAATCTTTCCCCATCTCCCATGATTCTTGCCCTCTCTCTCTCTGGGTTCATTCACACTTCCATTTGTCCCATGCTCTCTAGGCAGGGGTCTGAAAGGCTTTTCGTTTGCCCTGCTGCTTTCGCAGGGAAAACCCACTGTTTAATGCTGAATTGTAGCATATGTAAATTGGGCTTTCTGCAGACTGACTTCGGGCAAGCAAAAATCCTATCGGAACCATGCCTGGAAAGCATGGGGCAAACAGAATAAAATATGGACCAAATGGAAATGTGGATAAGCCCTTTTCTTCCATATTTGTCCTGAAGTTGCAGAAAGGTGCCAGAGTAAATATTGAAACTATATTTGAGAGCTCTGAGAATCCTTTTGATGCTTTTTTAAAATGAGCAGCATTTTTGCCAGCTTCCAGCTTCCCATCCTAGGAAGCCCCCAGAAGAGTTCTTAACTAACTGAGGGGTTATGTACAATGAGCAGATCAAACAAAAGCAATTGAAATAGCTCAACACAACGAATGCTTTCAGCTGAAGATGCAACTTATACTGACTTCTCCAGTCTCACTACAGTAGTATCTTGGGTTAAGAACTTAATTCATTCCAGAGGTCCGATCTTAACCTGAAACTGTTCTTAACAGGAGGTACCACTTTAGCTAATGGGGCCTCCCGCTGCCGCCGTGCCGCAGCAGCGCAATTTCTGTTCTCATCCTGAAGCAAAGTTCTTAACCCGAGGTACTATTTCTGGGTTAGCGGAGTCTGTAACCTGAAGCGTCTGTAACCTGAGGTACCACTGTACTATTCAAACCCTTCATGGCAAGCATCTCTGGTACTTAGTAGACAGCTAACGCTGCTTCACTGTGACCCACTAAAACTTGCATCGCAAACCTGCGCCAGCCAAAAATCTCCTGCCATCTCACTTTCTGTGGTCTGCACCCCCCACCGCAAACCCAAGAAGAGAGCACCCTACCTGCCTGCAAGGGGAGGGAGGTGGGACGTGGAAGGAAGCAAGACAGCTAAGAAAAGGTGAAGTTCAGAGATGAAAACAGGGATGGAGAGAGAACCCAGGCATCATTTTCCTTTGGCCAGGCAAGCACCTCTTTCACTGCACAGTGCCAGCAGCATACGATGTATATCCCAGCACAGCCTAACCAATGTGCAGACTACTGTACAATCTTGTAATCCTGAACAGGTAGTCCGAACACTGGGCAGACGGAGTGGAGCCTCTGAGTCCAAAAAGCCGGCAAGCAGGTGGTGCACTTACTTCTTTCCCGGGCTCCTGCCTCCGGGCTGACCGTTCTCAGGGGAGAGAAAGACAGAGAGAGGGGGGAAACAGGCAATGGGAAGACCAAGTCCTATCAGAAGAAGCAGCTTACTTTACCAGCTGCCAGGGAAGAAACTTCGCGCCAGCTTCGGTGATCCCCGCATCCGCAGAATCCATTCAACCGTCCTGCCCCTTTCTTCTCCAAGCTTCTTCATACGGAAAACCACCCAGATCCCTTCGGCCACATCGCAGGTTCCTTAGGGGGAGGGAAAATAGAAACAAAATTAAATAAACGAAGAAAGGAAACAGTTGTCACCAACTGAAAAATTGGGAGAAGAGTCTCTTGGAAGATGCAGCCGTGTGCTGGAGGTGGAGGAGTTATGGGTCCTCAGCTCCTTTTAGGGAACCCCCACATCTGGTCAGCTCTTGGTAGAAGATCGCTTGGGCCTGAAGTATCCACACAATGCTTCCATGAAACGCTTTGTTGGTTTTTGTGGTTGCTGCTGCTGCTGCTGTTGCCCCAAAGGAACTCCAACTCTGCTTTGGCTTCCAGAGCAAATGTCCGGGGAGTGCGGCATTTGTGATCAGGTCCGCCACAAAGCTTCTTTGCTCCCACGTTGGCCACTTGCCTTTGCAGTTAGCCTCTGGCTACCAGGAGAGTGATCTGGTTCCCTCCCATACCTCCTTTGTGGCCTCCAGTCCCCACCCAGCATCTGGCACTCATTGTGGCTCCGTCATTCTGGTCTTTGCGCCTCCCTTCCTTCTCCTGCTTCTCTCCTGCACTTCTGCCTCAATTGACGTGGCAGTGCAAAACTAACGAGGCTTGAAGGAGGAGCTTGCCAGCTGCTGGGAAGGTCAAGGTTCGACAGGAACTGAGCCGCCTGGTGGATAAGGTTGCGAGGGAGGGGAAAAGAAGGCTCCATACCTTGGATGGAAACTCAAGGAATGTTGTCTTCCCTCTGGTGCGCGGCTCCCGTGTAGCGATTCCAGATGTTCCAAGGGCCATGTGCTGTATTTCCTCTCCATTGCTGCAGGGATAAAGGCTGCTTTATGTGCAATATGTAAACCCACCAGCACACACAAGATGGGGGTGGGGGGAGGCAGAAGAAAGGGAGATTTGGAATCCATGGTTTAGCAGGGATGAAACAAAACTAGCAACCGATCTGGAGGACTCAGGTCACTCCCCTTGCTTTTCGGAGGCCCGCCATGACCATTCTTCCATTATACTCACGTTCCTTGACTTCTGGAGTGTGGGATGCAAGGCATTTGGCACAGTTACGCAAGTATAATCTGTTCAGGGGAAGTGAGCAACAACTATCACTTGCAGAGCTGGGTCATCTGCTCAATAGTACTGTATATAAGCTTTCCCCATTCAGATCCTACAAAGCAGCTTTCTCCAGACTGGTGCCCTCCATATGTTTTGGCTGGGGCTGATGGGAATCAATGTTTCCACCCCCCTTGAAAAATAGGGCACACTTTTGTTTTCAACAAAAATAGAAGCGCTGGTACTGCATATCCTTGAGTACCCCCTTTTAAAAAAGCACTGGTGAGAGTTACAGCCCAAAATATCTGGAGGGCAGCAAGCTGTGGAAGGCTTCCTTGTAGGGCAGCACTTCTTAAACTTGGGTCCCCCAATGTTGTTGGATTACAACTCTCATCATTCCTGACCACTTGGTGCAGCTAACTAGGGATGATGGGAGGCATAGTCCAACAACAGCTAGAGACTCAAGGTTGAGAAGCACTGCTTTAAGGTGTGCTTTGAAAAGAGCATCTTTGGCTTATAATGGGAATCTGACATCAGCCAGCACACCTGCCCTTACTGTCTCACTTTTATCATCCATCCAGCTCAGATGCTAGTCATTCACAGTCTCTTTCTTTCTTCACCCTCTTGTTTCCTGAAACGAGCAGAGGTGCCAACAAGGGGCTGAACTGCAGTCACATAAAGACAATAGGTGTAAGGCAAAATAGTAGAATTGGTCATGCACGTGCTCAGGGGTGGAGCAGGCATTTGAGCCTCTGCCTTAAGTGCATCAACCAATTTAGGACACCCTTTGGACTTTTACAGGAAGGTGGTTGTGAAAGGCATCTTGCAAAACTCAGCTCTCAAGTGGTGAGGAGGCTTCGGTCCAGTTAAGGCTGTTGGACTCTAACTGCCATCAGCTCCAGCCAGCATGGCCAATGACCAGGGGTGGTGGAGTTGTAGTAGTTCAGAATAGGAGCATCGTTGGCTGCCTTTCTATCAATGCAGATCTGTTGTCTATCCAACTTGGCCTTGTCTACACTGGCCGGCAGCCGCTAGCTCTCCAGGATTTCAGGCAAGAGGCTTTCCCAGCCCTAAATGGAAATTTTAGAGTTGAATGCAGTGCAAAATGGATGTCCCACCACTGAGCTAGGGGTCCTTCCCTCACTTGGAGGGCCGCAGGTACCAACCCTGGCTCTAAGGCGCGAAGCATCTTTGTCACGTGAGCAACAGGAAAATATAGAGAGGCAGGGAGATACATCCACTTTCATTTCCCTCCAAAGCTGAATACCCCAGCATCCAAGGGGTGGGTGTGGGGAGGGTGTGAGCTTTTTATTGTTGTTGTTGTTACATTTATTTCACAACCTCCCATAAAGGATGCGGGAGGGAGGGAGGGAGACACACACGCAGATAAACTCTCTCGCTTCCCCGCTTGAAGGTAAAGGGTTGTATGCCAGGGCTTGCAAACATGGTCCCCTCTGAATGCTGCCAGACTCCAACTCCCATGAGCACAAAACAAGTGTGGCTAGTGGCCAGGAACAATGGGAATTGTAGTCTAACAGTATGGGGGGTGGCCACGGGCTTCCCATCCCTATATGGTACCTAAGTGTGATGCACATGTGCATTAGAGTACGTTAGACACACCTACCCTCTCATCCAGAAATTTTATTTCTGGAGACAGAGGGTATGGCATGGGGGCCTGGACTCTGCACAATGAGCACAGTAGCATTATAGGGCATGTCGAATTTTCAACTTTCAAATTCCCAAAATGCGGGATGCTAAAATTTTGTAACATGACTTGGGAATTCAAAAGATATTTTGGTTAAATTAATATAATTTAGTTTTGCTTGGTAAATAGAATGTGTGTAAAATTGCACTGATATCATTTAAAATGATTGCCAGGTACTTGCATTTATACATTGTTGTTGTTTAGCATTACCTGACATTTTCAGACGGTAAAATAAAGATTATTTGGTTTTCTGAAAGCAGTTTATGTGCTTATCCATCAAATGGAGACTTACCAAGCGAAATGTTGTCAAAACACAAAAATAACAGCAGATTTTAATTCCGCACATCCAAAAGCATATTTTTTTTGCAAGAAATGAAGTTTTATCCCCCACCCCACTCAAATGGCACACCTTGCTGTAGCAACTCACCACGGTGACATTTTGACGAGGGATTTCTCAAAAGACAAAAATCAGGATGGTGATTTATTAGGGTGGTACAAGTTACACAAATAAGGACAGCTGGAGTGTTTGGGAGAGGATGACAATACAACTCCCGCCTATCCATACCTATTAAACAGGCACAGAAAGAATATGCCCTGCGTCTCCTTCCCCCCCCCCCACTGCCCCCCCGATCCCTGGGTGTCTGTAGATCCTTGAAGGGAGTGCCTCTGAGTTACGACCAGAGTCTGCTTTCTCTCACCACTGAGTCACACTTGCACGTGGATGGGATATGTGTGTGGGTGAGTGAGTGAGAGGAAGCGGGGGGCTGCAGAGGGGGGAGAACTTGATAGGTGCCCCCCACCTCTGTTTTATACCTCTATTAAAACGCTGAACTCATGTTACCACCTCCCTTTGCTCCGTGTCCCAGAAAAAAACGACTACCCACAAATCATCTGAGCCTGGTTAACTCTGAAGCTTCTTCTCCTTTTCCAGCCTCAGGCTCAAGGAGAGATGCCTGAGAATGAGAGATGCAGTCAATAATAATGCAGATATAATAAGGCAAAAAACAAAAAGTGAAAAAGGAATGGGAGTGTCTAAATGAATACCTTAAAAGCCAAGGTTCGAGGACAGAAATCTGGCTGAGTCTGGAATAACCTTGTGAAGTGAAAGGATAAGAAAGAAGGATTTATATCTGGATGCTAAGATAGAGATGATAAGGAAGACAGGAGGACACAATGAGAGGTAAAGGAGGTGCTGTGGGATTGGTGGAAGTCAATGTTTGTTTTTCTTTTTAGTGTTTATATTATTAACTTGTAAGATATGGATTTGGATTTTTTTTGGTTTTTTGAATGTCGGTTTTTGTGTACAGTGGTACCTCTGGATGCAAACAGGATCCGTTCCGGAGCCCCATTCGCATCCTGAAGTGAACACAACCTGCGTCTGCGGGTCGCGATTCGTTGCTTCCGCGCATGCACATGACGTCATTTTGAGCATCTTTGCATGCGCGAATAGCGAAACCCGGAAGTAACGCGCTCTGTTACTTCTGGGTCACCGTGGAGCGCAACCCGAAAAGGCTTAACCAGAAGCAACTTTAACCCGAGGTATGACTGAATTGTTATCTTTCGATATTTTTGTGTTGTTGTTGTTGTGTGGAAAATACTAATAAAATTTATAATTAATTTTAAAAAAAAGAGAATGAGAGATGTCTTGGTCTTGAGCCCAAACCTGTATACCCGCCCCCCCCCCCAACCCCAAGGCAGGCAGGCACCTACTCCTTCTGCCAGTCAGCCCCCGCCTGCCCGCCCCATCCTACTCCTTTGGCTGGGATGCTTCTGGGTCGTTTCAGCCACTGCACACACACATACCCACAGCTTGATTGCTAACACATGGGCTGGAGGCTCCCATCCAACACTTTGAAGGTCTCGGCCCTCGGCAGCTCGTTACACATTTTCCTGTCTCTATATTCAGGAAATGAAGTCAGAGCATTGATATAAAACAGGCTGGGCTGAAAGGGGAGAAGATGGAAATACTCGAGAGGCTGAGGCCAGGAATTTAGAGTGGGGGGCCGATGGCACAGCATATCATGTGTGCAAGAGAAGGGCCATGATACTGGGGGGTCCAAGAAGGTCTCTTGCATCGCACTGCAAGTCCTACCGGCAGTTCGGTCACATCCAGATATGCCAGATTGCAACCCTACCTGGTACTCTGAATCCTAGGGTGGTTTGCTTGTTGCTAGCCTGGTTTATTGCATCCAGGACTGCTGCAAAAGCTTGAGCTTGCTTCACTGGTGTTTCCTAACTGAGCCACATAACTGGCAAGGGGCACTGTGTGCTTTCCAAGAGCTGAGCTGCTAGTTTAGAGCAAAATTCCTTTGAAGAGCTCAGTAGCTTGGGTGTGTGGGTGTTTATGTGGATACTGTGAGAGGTCAGTTGCAAGTCAACACCAGAACATGCAGAGCAGCTGTAGGAACATATAGCCTACAGGACTGCATCCTACATTAGGAAATTCCTTCATGACCTTATAATCTTGACCTTCTACCATGTATGCATGTAACAACAACATACATAATATAATCGGATGTGGTTATTATTGCAACGAGAAGCATGCATGTGTCACACCAAAGTTTGGGAAGAGACCGTGTCATAGCCAAACAATGTGACCAGCAAGAATCATGCGGTTCTTGTTGGATTCCAGATGGCAAGCTTGAATGTCCCCCAGGATAAACAGCAACAACAGGCACTTAGAAACCAGTGTACCAGGAAGAAGCCTAGCCTAGATTATTTATCCCTGACATGCTATGTTTCTATGGGCAAGGAATTTTAAATGTAGAAGGACACTCAGATAAGAAACCCGTTGCTGGCTGTCCACTGTTGTCCATCTTAGCAAGAGCTGCACCATATGATTTCCCTGCAGCATATAGCTAAGTTGTGAAGCAGCCCTTAATGTTCTTGCATTTAGCACATATTAGCAGTGAAAACTGAATGAATGTTAACGTTGAAGTACCTCATCCAGAAGAACAGGAAAGCAAATTATTGTAGTTGGGTTCCTCCTCCCAGTGACATCTTTCTGGTGGTGAGATACCATATCCTATGGCTTCAGGATTTGAAATGGGTAGAAGTTATTGAGCAGTAACTGTAAGCAGCAGCAAAGGATTGCGGGGCAATGGACTGTGAGCCAGATACACCCTCGCTTTCTCCCATTGCAGCAACATAATAACCTAAGAAGAAGCCAATGGTCCAACTATTCTGGCCTCCTGTTCTTACAGATTTCTGTGGGACCTGAACATGTGCATTCCCCCCCCCCCCCATTATTTCCAGCAACTGGTATTCATAAGCACCGCAGCCTGTAATCATCAGATGGGAAAGGCCTTTGTGGTGCCAATGAACACCCTTGTGAGTTTGCTGCAAGGACATGATGACACTAGAACAACTGATCCAGGAAAGCTATCACTGTTCACCTGCTTCAACTCACAGAATTTTCCACCCCAAGATGTGGTGATGTACAATGTCTTTGGCAGCATTAAAAGGGGATTACACACCTTGAGGGTTCTGCCTGTGGTTATTAGCTAAAAGGTCAGTGCTAGAGCACATGCTTTGCATTAGAAATATTGCAGTTGCGTTCCCTGGCATCTGTGGGTAGGGCTTTGGGTAGGACTAGGGAGATCCTTGTCAGAAGGCCCAGGGAGCCACTGACCCATGTCATAAGCACCAGCTCCTGGCCCGGGGTGCACTCCCCCCATAGTTTTTTTTTTAGGGGGCTGGGCCCCCCTCATGTTGGACCCCCTCAATCATCTTGAGAAACTGGCACCTCTGACCCACACTTACCTTTCCTCTGCTCTTTCCAGGCATGTCTGAGCACCTCCCTCCCGGATATTTCTCCGCAAAAACCCGCTTTTTAAAGCTGAATCAGAGGCAATGGCAATCCATGGAAAACCTGAATTGATGCTTGCTTTGATTGAGCACTAAAGAGCGGGTTTTCACCAGGAAAGCTCTGGGGGAAATGAAAGGCAAAAATGCTCGGATATAGGGCTTTTAAGTGCAGACCAGTGCCTGGGAAGCATGGGTGAAAGATACATGTGGATAAGCCCTTAGCCAGTATGGATGACACTGAGCTCGATGTACCAGATGCTCTGGCTCAGTATAAGGCAGATTCCTATGTTCCTTTTTAATGCAACCCATACAGAGCCATGAGAACTAGAATCTTATTTTTTGGCAGACAGTAGCTCAATGGTACCTGCTTTGCATTAAGAAGGTTCAGGGCTTGGCTCCCATCATCTTCCAGTACAGCTGGGAGACCTCCTCCCCCCCTGCAACCCTCACAGCCATTTAGCATAGGCAGTGGTGAGCTAGGAGAACCAATAATTTGCTTTGTCTTTCTGAATACCAGTAACCTGGCAATGCAGGCAAACAGCAGGTGGACTTCTGGCTTCATATCTTGCATGTGGGATTCCCAAAACCATCTGGTGGTCACTGTTGAACTCTGGGGTTGGGTTAAGTGGAACCTTGGTTTGACGCAACAGAGGTCTCAGGAACTTAGGTGCTGTAGCAACATAACAGAAGCTGCTGGATCAGGTCAAGGGAACTTCGGATCCAGCACCCTGTTCTCACTGTGGTCAGCCAGATACTTGTGGGAAACCGGCAAGCAGGACCTGAACACAATAACTCAATGGGTGGCCCCTTGGTCAAGTTTTAGCCTGACTTAAAGCTCACAGTTGTTGTGCTGCAATTTTTTTAAAACAAACAAACAAACATCACACTTTTTCATTCTGGGAAAAGCAAAGGAAATGACTACTAACATGACCTGACCTCAATGTGATTCATAGGTTTGAAAGTGGCCACCCATTTCCATGCCTATGAAACAACTGAGCGGGATTGTGGAGTAAAATGCATTTCCAGAACTATGGTTCCTTGTGGGCACATCCATCATCTTATAATCTCCTATGACGTCGCCTGTTGCTTGCCTTTTCTCTAAATGAAAACATACCGGATGCTGCAACCTTTCCTCCTACTTTCAGGAATGTGTCTAGCGATCCCTTTAAAAAAGCAAGTTATGGATGGAAGGGAGAATAGTGAGGCTGTCTCTGCACTTGCACCCCAGGCAAGTCCAATATTGAGAGGAAGTGTGTGGACATAGCAGGTCCCTGGGCCTGAGGTTCTCACCCCTGGGCTAATGAGTGATTTCTGCTCACTTTTCAAAATCTCCTGTGGCTACAGTGTTTGTGAGACACACCTTCTGTTCTTTTCAAACAACAAGGAGAAAAAGCCCAGCAACCCTGTTTGATATAGTCAGAATTCAAACAACAATGCACACACCACCCCCTTCTTTGCTTTTGCTGTTTCTAGTTAGATTTTGGCGCCTGAGAATTGCCAACCAGCCAGCCTGCCTTTCCCATTTTCTGTCTTGCTGTAAGAGATCATGTTGCTTCAGTTTTCCAATAAAGCAGCCGCAGTTGAATGCAGGAGAGGCTTCTGGGATGACGGGAACGTTTGTCCCTCTTCCTGGTTTAATGGTTCCCCCTGTAGGTCATTTTAAATATACCAGTATTTTCTACTGATTTGCAACGTGGTCACAGAAAGATGCGTTTATGGGTTTAGACCATAGCTGTCAACTTCCAGGTTTGAAAATAAGGGATCATCAGCCTCACCTGTCCCAGGGACAGTCTACGGGATATCTAACAATCCAGAATAGCAGCAGGAAACGGCACTGGAATAAGGGAATTTCCCGCAAAAAAAGGGAAGGTTGACAGCTATGGTTTAGACTGGGTGAGCTGCTTATCGACCATCCCAGTAACACTAGAACAGCATAACACTCTCTCACTGGACATCTTATGTAGCTGAATGTTGGAGTATTCAGGACAGATGGAAGAAAGTCCTCTACTCAGAACACATAGAGGTTTTAGAAAAATCATTTGTTGTTAGCTGCCCAGGAGTCCTTTGGGATGAAAAGTAGGATATAAACAAATAGCTAAACTTGGGAGGCTTTAAAAGAGGATTAGACAAATTCATGGAGGATGACGCTATCAGTAGAAGAAGAAGAAGAGTTTGGATTTGATTTCCCACTTTATCACTACCCTAAGGAGTCTCAAAGCGGCTAACAATCTCCTTTCCCTTCCTCCCCCACAACAAACACTCTGTGAGGCGAATGAGGCTGAGAAACTTCAGAGAAGTATGACTACCCAAGGTCACCCCGCAGCTGCAGCCCAAGACAAATTGCCTCAGCCTTCTTCATGGACTCTCCAGCCTTGATGGCTGGAGATAGCTTCTGAACTGCAGTTGCTGGGAACCTCAGCGGGGAGAGGGCTCTTGTGCACAGGGCCTGCTTGCGTGCTTCCCAGAGACATCTTGGTGGCCACTGTGCACAGAGTTCATGTGTGGGCTGTGCGATGCCCCATCTTTATTGAACTTTTGTTCAGATTCGTTTGTTGGGGAAATTATATCTTCCAGTCAATTGAGCTTTCTCGCACAATTTTCCTTGTATTGCCCCACCATTCTCCTAATTGTGAATAGGACTTTCCCTTTGCTCTGTGCAGAACTGTTTTTTGGGTTTGTTTTTTTTTACAGAATTGAGGGTTGGTACTATGCTCCCTGCCCTTCTGGGTAGCCACTTTAAGAAATCACCTTTGGAGCAGCATTCCTGTGTGTTTTGGAAAATAGAGGAGTTGTTCACTACATTAGCCGGTGTTCTCTGTTTAAAGATTCTTGTGGGAAAATATCTGAGTTTATCCACAGGGATAGATGATAGATAGATAGATAGATAGATAGATAGATAGATAGATAGATAGATAGATAATTTATTACGGTCGGAGACCAGCTTATAAAACACACTTGGGGGTACAATCCCAGAAGGAAAACAAACATTTAAAACAATGTACAACAATAAATTTAAAATTTATAAACGCGATTAAGTGTATAGACACTTAAAACTTTAAGATAAGCTACTGCAGAGAGATGACCCAGAGTCACCCATGGAACCGAGTTTGGGGATTTTCTTAACGAACTAGTTTGGGTTGGGGGATGGTCTGCACCTACAGATCTGTACACAGAATCTGGCGACCATCCGGGTCGTCTTATGATCTTTGCCTGACAGGAGAGGGTCAAATTTTTGCTTTTCCAGGAGGTCAGCGAGCCTCACCAGCAGGGGATCAATGGTCCACAGGGATAATTTTATTACATCAAGTGAGATTGTGTGCTTTTTGCTGTTGCACAAGGGAAATCACATTACCTTGCATGCTTCTGGAAATCAAGAGCTGGTTTTGTGGCTCAACTCTGAACATCTTTCTTCTTCTCTCTGTTATGACTTATAGCTAAATAAATATGATGGTTGCTAATGCTATTAGCCCCTTTACTTAAATAGAAATCAGCACACTCCACAACGGTGTTGAATGCTTATCAGGGCTGGGAAATAACTGGCAGGTGCTCTTTGTGCCTTTCAGGAAAAAGAGAAGAAATACATGTTGCCAGTGGATAATCTGAAGGTGCGGGATGTCGAGAAGGGCTTCATGTCCAGCAAGCACATCTTTGCCCTCTTCAACACTGAGCAGAGGTGCTGCCCTTTATCTGAAATTCCAGTAATACCATTCCATCAGCACATTTGGGGGTTTTATAAGGGCAGAGAATGGCAAGTGTGAGGAAAGAGGTCGTGGGATGGCAAGTATTAGGAAGGTGGGGGTGTAAGAGGACAGGTGTTGGCACCATGGTGGCAGAAGGTGACAATTAGTAAAGGCATCAGTAAAGGCAGAGGATGGCAGATGTATTTACTCTGGGGATAATTAGGTGCATAAAGGACAAGGGGGGGGTGATGCTATAGGGACGTGTAAAAGCATTGTTTCCTAAACTCTAAAAGCCCTGCTTTCTAAGGACCAAGAAGGATACAGGCATGGGGAATCTGTGATCAGGATATATCACATTTTGTTTTTAAAGTTCAAAGGAACTACTGGGCTCTGTGACTTTCCTGATACAAGGCTGGTGGCTGCCTGTGGAAGAGCCAGCAGCAGAATGCAATGGTGGAGAGATGCAGAAGATCCCTGGCTGCAAATGATTAACCCAGCTGAATTGTACAGAAAAGAAGTGGTTTATGCCTCACACTGATGCAGCTGGTGTTGCAAGCGAGGCCAAGGCTGAATGGGAGCCTCTCTGCACCCTGCTCTCCCTCAGTGTATGATACGAAATTGCACCCTCTGTCTGACAAATAAAACTCAGTTCAGATGATCCTCCAAATTATTATTTGGAAAACTGGGGGTTGCACCCTCCTCCATTGCTCTTTTGATTTCAGCCTACAGATGCATCAGCATATTTCCAGCTCATGTCAGTTTCAGATGAGTTCTTTCTTATGTAAGTTCCACCCCCCCTTGTGCAGTAATCTGCCATTAAAAAAAAATCTGTATGGAAATTTATATTTAAAGATGAGCTCTATCTCATTTCTAAATATATTTTATCCTAAAATATACCTTTGTAAAACCCCTTTTGGTCCATTTTTTCAGCTGAGCACTGTATTGCAAAGTTCAGAGAAGTGCAAATTCTCACATTAGACTGGTGGGTGCAAATCAGGACCCTTTATGGCAGGATTAACAGAAAACAAGTTAATGAAGCATCCCTACTGGAGCCATGCTTTGCTTGATGTCCAGACTGGGTGAATATGGCTGGGGATAACCTCCAAGTCATTTTTTGAAACTGTGGTTTGAAGAGGCTTTGCAAACTGTGTTTGGAAATGGAACTGTTCGTCAGCTGGCAGTCTCACAAAAAGCAGCATATAGACTGATTACTTCCTTTTGGCCCCTTTTCCTTAGTTGTTGGCTAACTTATGACTACAGATGGGAGAGAAACTCAACTCAGTTCTCAGTTAAAGCCAAATCTACCTAATTCATACTTTCAGGACCAATCCACAAACTGAAACGCAGTCCTCCTTTGAAATTCTCACTTCTCAGAATTTTGCAATAAAGTTTCCCAGCTGAGTAATGTGTAGAAAATACGTATACTAGGATAAAGCGTGCTTTTTAAAAATGCATATATGTGTGAAAATAACTTTTAAAATGTGTTTTATATTAGGTAATTTTTTTGTTTTCTTTTGCCCCAGGAATGTGTACAAAGATTACCGGCAGCTGGAGCTGGCCTGTGAGACCCAGGAGGAGGTGGATAGCTGGAAGGCCTCCTTCTTGCGCGCAGGAGTTTACCCGGAGCGTGTTGGGGTGAGTTGATCCACAGCAGTGACAGAAGGGTAAAGGAGTGTGGGGGTGAAAGCATCTTAGAGCAAACCATGCCTACGAAGGACACCCCCCCCCCCCTGGTAGGGGCAGCCATGTTTGTTTGTTCATATGATCTACTCTGTTTATGTACAAAACAAAGACGGATTGAGTGATGGATGTGGGAAGCCAAACTTTCCCCCCAGGTTCTCACACACAGTCCATTGCCTCAGCTCCCAGCATTAGAGGTCAGCCAAAGGTAGCATTACCTGTAGCAGTGGAACCCTGTGTGTCCTTCTTGTTGTGCCTTCTTATCTCAAGATCTCCCTGAACATTTTGATCGGGACACAATAGCATGTCCCCAATACAGTGGAATCTCGGAAGCCAAACGCCTGTAAACGCAAACATTTTGGCTCCCAAATGATCAAAAACTGGAAGTGATTGTTCCGGTTTTCGAATGATTTTCGGAAGCCAAATGTCCCGTGCAGCTTCTGATTGGCTGCAGGACGCTCCTGCAGCCAATCAGAAGCCGCGCCTTTTAAGTTGAACATTTTGGAAGTCGAACAGACATCCAGAACGGATTCTGTTCGACTTACAAGGTACGTCTGTATTTAGATTGCTCTTGGGGCCCTGAATCACCACCATGGAAGAGTCTGCCGCTTGGGGGATTTCTGACGTGCTGGGCTCAATGCCCTCTTTGACGTGCCAAGTGCCACCACCTCTGACGCATGCTCCCCTGTCCTTCCCATTGAGTTTTTCACCAGAGATAACCATGCCCTGCTGGTTCTCTCCCACCCAGTTTCCTTTATGTTCACTATATTGCTGTCTTCTAAGGCCATCTTGGCTCGGAGGCTTCTAGCAGTAGCAAGCAAACACTTGAATACAGTCTCTCTCTTCACGTGTCTTTGACACTTGCCTTTTGAGCCGCGGAGTGTTGGCCTCTCTGAATTGCTGCCCTGTCCCCTTGCACATATAATGCCTTGGTTTGCACACAACCCATTTAAATTTTCCCCAGTATCATCTTCATCTCAGGGAGAAAATTTGTTCTGAACTGGACCCTACTCGGCTCCCTTTAGCTCCCCCCACAATCGGTTTTATAGCTACTCTGCCACCTTTTTCATTTCAAGCGCCAATGGTCTGGTTCCAACCTGGTTCAAGTGGAGCTTGTGCCTTTTGTACAGGCCTAGCTCGCCCCAAAATGCTCCCCATTGCCTCACAAATCCAGAGCCCTCTTCCTGACACCATTGTCTCTTCCACACACTGAGGCCACAAATCTGTGCCTCTCCAGCTGTCCCTGCCCATAGAAGCCAAGGCATTGGAGGTCCTGGCTTACAGCATCCTACCTAGCAACCTAAATTTGGCTCCTGGGACCTGATGACTGCATTTTCCCATGTCAGTGGTGTCAATGTGCCCCACAACCACTGATTCCTCCCCTGCACTATCAACCAGGCTCTCAAGGTGATGATCAACACCAACAACCTTCACACCAGGCAGGCAGGCAATTTCCTCTGTGGTCTGCTTGTCCATCCTGCACCAAACAATCTATGTTTTTAACTATTGAATCAGCTGCTGCCAGGATCCCTCCACCCCCTAGAGAGCTTTCCTTGACACAAAAGGATAGCTCTTCTTCCTCCAAGGAAATGGTCCATTCAAAAGAAACATTCCCATATGTCTCAGAGTGACACTCTTCTTCCTCAAGCCGTTGTTGTATCAGTGGCATGCTGGCCACAAAAAACATCTACTAGTCTGGAAGGGCCCTATGCAAGGCAAGAGAGGAGAAAGGTTCTGCTCCCCTCAATTGAGAAGAAATGCAGGGGGGAGGATATTAAAATAGGATGCCCAGCCCTGCTTTATACGCAGGTGGGGTAGAGATGTGAACAGCAAACATGGCAGCTGACATTATGTTTTGTTTGGTTCTAATGGTTCTGTTATTTTTATGGTTTGGTTGGCTACTTTTATTTTGTATTTTGTAGCCCGCACTGCTATCTTGAATTGGGTTGGGTTATAATGATTTCAAAAATGGATAAATAAAATATACTTTTGTGATTACTCACAAGGTAGTTTATGTTTGCCTGAACGCTCTAGCAGTGACCAATACAGGAAGAACAGCAGCCACTGCTTAGAACTAATGTCAGTGAATGCGAACGTTAGGATAGTAGAAGTATTTCACTTCCAGATTTCCATATATTTATAAAGTATTATAATTAATGTAAAATCAAGGAAGGAAGGAAGAAGGACAACACAATCAAAGTTTTAAATTTAGGAGCAAAACAGAGCTTGTATTTTCTAAATAAGTAAAGAGCATATAATTTAGAGGGGGGAAATAAAAGCAGCAAAAAACAGAAAGCATCAGTCCAAATGTTGGAGCCAGAGGGCATTCCCTTTCAAATATCATTGTTATTCGTTGTTCCATTAGGATTTTTAATTTAAAAAGTGGAATACAACTAAAATATGTTTCGTGCTGACTGTCCTTGGAGAGGACAGTGTCGACAACTGGCCTTCATTTAAAAAAAAAGAGGCAGAGTATAATCTTGTGTCACTCTGCTTTCATATATACAGATCATTTATCTTCTGATAAGGGACCATCTTTCCTTAGAATTAACAACTTCCTGGGCAGCTGGATCTCACAGATGAATTGTTTCGACAGTATTCCTTTTCAAGGTCTCTTTACTTATCTGAGATTCCCTATCATATTAGAGAAGAAGCAGATGTATTTCAAAACAAACTCGTGCCTCTTTAAGACATGAAACAAAAAGGGGGAAATGTAAATGGCGTAACTATGAGGGGCTCTTGACTGGCTTCAAACCAGGTGTGGGGAACCTCTCCCTCCCCCCATGTTGCTGAATTACAGTTCCCATTATCCTAGCAAGCATGGCCAATGACCAATGGCTTTCAACTGATGCGAGGTCTTGTGTTTCGTATAATGGCGAGTCACAGACTCATGCTGCAAAGAAGGAGTTTCGAAACTGATAGGATTACTTAGGTGGTGTGTCTTGTGGTGTGGGTTGTTGTTTTCATTAGAACCTGTAACAGTGGCCAAAATTCTCACTATTAAGATTCCTTGGCTTGTTGGCAGAGTGAGGTTCTCCCCACATCCACCTACAGGAGTTTTTATTGTCATTTTTTACCAATGGATCACCAGTGAAGTCCAATCATAACTTTGTCCACAGGCCCTTCCCTGCATTCCAGGCACCACCAACACCATTCCCTGTCGTAAGGCTGCTTATCTCTCGTCCCAGTTGGCCCTTGAAATCACCACTTGTTTCTCCATAGGAGGGGAATTGAGGACAGGGCCATGAGGGGGATGGGTGGGTGAAGAGAAGTAGCTCCCACTCTAACAAGACAGGACAACATGTAGTGTCTGGAGAAGAGGTGGCAGCCCTCTTCATCCCCATCTCTTCTAAGATATCCCATCTATTGTACCACTCACAGCCCCCATTCCCTGCTTTGCCCACTCATTATTCCCCACTTCCTCTTCCTTCTCACAGGTTCCACACACACACCATGTCCTCCATGCACGGAGCAGATACTTGGTCTACATTGGATCACAACCCACCAGGCCGCCATATTGTATGACTTGCTAAGTGACTGTGGTGCCACCTTGTTGGTGATACAGTGGAATGATTCTGGCTCTGAGTCCGTCATATGCTGTGTTGTCCTTCTAAACTCTTTAAAACCCATTCTGCCCTTGTCGTGCTTTACCCCATTTTAATCAACGTGCTTCCCCTCCTTCGCTTTGCATTCCCCTGTCCTTTGATATATTTTATGGATGGGCTCTCCATGGGCCCTGCTTCCTTGTCCAATATTCTTAAACTAGATCCACTGTAAGTTCTGGGGGCACAAACCCTTGTCACTACTGGTAAGTAATTTTCTCTAGGAATCTATACTTATTGAGCCAGTTTTACTTTTTTATTTTTATTTTTATTCTGTTGCTTTGCAGATATTCTGTTCCAGTCAATTTTATTTGGTTAACTATCTGCCTTATCTTTGAGTTCCTTTAAACATACATTTTTTGGAGAGGTTTGCCATATTTTCAAGGCCATACTACTAGATACACCAGATGATGCAAAGTAAAATACATGGATTTTTTAAAAAAAGTCACATTTTTTCCTTGTTTTTGTTTTCCCTTTTTGCTTTTTGTGCTCAAATGGCCCCCCAGGACAAAGACAAAGTAAGTGACGGCCTACCTTTGCCTGCTCTGCCCTATAGTGGGAATCTCATCATCTATTTCTGAATTGCTCTTTTTGAATTTATTTTTTTATTTTTTTTACTTTCTTTTTTAAAAATACCAAAACACCCTTCTGTCTCCATGTCCCAAAAGACATGCATTCCTCCCTTCCTCCTCTCTGCACTTCCTGCCACATTTGCCTGTTTAATTTCTTTCCATTATTCTTGCTTCTGTTTTCCTTTTACTCATCTTCAGTGTCCTTGTCTTTGGAATTTGATTGCCCAATTTCTGAGTTGCATCCAAATGAGCCTTTGCCCCATCTTGGGTTCTTGTTTTCAGAGTCTCTCCGCTTCCTCATTGTCCTGATTTCCAATCCCCTTCATCTTCCGTCTCCAAAACCGCAGTGATGCTTTCATCAACCATTTGTGACAAAACCACAAAGAAAGAAAGTTGGGTTGGGGGCGGAGAAAGAGACCTGAGCTGAAAGAACCTTCCTCTGTGAGAGACTGTTGCCGCCCCCCAAAAATCTGTCTTCACTTGATGCCCCAGTGTTCTAGGGAAGAAAATAAAATGAATGGTCAAAAGGAGTAGCTGGGAACCCTAAGTATGGAAACAAACATTGTGCCACACAGCTGTTGGAAAAACACCCTGGGGGTGCCCCTTCTGCAGCCCCCAAACTCCAAGCGTCCTCCGGTATGTGCAGCTCTGGAAAAGGCATTTCCCTTCTTCCCCAGTGCGCTTCAGCGGCATATATCAAATGATATATGCACACTAATCTTCTAGCAAAACACAGCAAGAAGCATGAGACATTGTAGAGCTAATCTACGTATTTATTTACTTGCTATGTACAGACAAAGGAGTCGTGGCATCCTCTCTCTCCAGCTCTGAGAGGGAAACAGAGGAACAAGTAAAAGCAAAAGTACAGTACAATAGTACATACAACGGAAGAGATAAGACTGTCTTCCGTTCCCACACTCTTCCCAGACAGGCATGTAATTTACACCAATCTCACCTGCAGCATCAGAGGCGTGAAATACTAACATCCTCCCCCATTTCAGGTAACCGATGCTGCATAGGCTAACACAGCAGTAAGCGAAGTAAACATGCAGTTGTCATACTGCATACAGCATAGTATACCCCTGTAGTACTTGTACCACCTGTGCGACTACTCGCCACTGGACTGGCCTCGTGCCTGACCACCTTGCACTTCTGGGTACATTCCTTCCATGGGACTAGAGCCCTAGCTCTGTTCCAGTCATGGGCTATAGTGGGGCGAAGAACCTGTGGTCTTTTAGATGTTGTTGGGATCCAGCTCCCATCCTCCTTGAGCATTGGCCATGCTGGCTGGGGCTGATGGGAACTGGAGTCCCAGTTGGCCCTGGAGAGCCACAGGTTCCTCTTCCCTGGATTTGACCCTACTACATCATGTGCATAAAGTGTGTCCTCATCTGGCAGTTGTGTATGGGTAAACTGCTGAACTAGAATTTGCCAGCAAACGTTGATTCCTGATTTGTTTAGGACTCAGTCAAGACCACTGACCTCTCTCCCAGTACAGATGTTTTAAATGAGCATTGCTGAAGATTGCATTATTGCCAATGACTGCTGCTGTGAGCTTCCCGTGGGCTTATCTTGTACATGTCTAGGCTTTGTATAGAAATGCCGCAAAATTGTCTCTTCCCTTTCATGGCCTCTTGAGAATACTTATTTCAGCTTATCTAATCTAGCTATCTAACCATTTAACACTTTGGGCAAATTCACAGAAATTGGTGTAGGTGGCTTCTAATCTGTATAGTGTTTTATAGGCAAGGCAAGCCAACATAAAGCTCATTCATTTAACCAGAAAGCATCCTCTCATGCATCTATATGTAATAAAATAACTAAGGGGTATCGTATTGTAGGAGATTCTCTAAGCTCTCTCGCTCCTGCTTTGGGAAGAGGGCACCTGATTGGTCAAGCTCAGTAATTGTACCTAGCAGCTCAGCATCCTCCCATCCCCCTCCCAGGGCTGGAATTGAGAAGAACCGGAGTGGGGATCCAAAATTTCCAGGGTGTGTGTGTGATTTGGATATATTGGGAAATTAGGTAAGAATGAGACCATCAGCTCTGAAGTGACAAGCCCCATGTCTTCTCATGGTGTTTCATCAGTTCCTCAGCCCTTCCCTTTTTTTGCCCCTGGAGGTGTGGCGTGTGTTTGCCTTGCTAAAGACACAACCTGTTTCTTCAACATCCTACATAGGCCAGTGAGTCGGAAGAGAATGGATCTGATAGCTTGATGCATTCCATGGACCCTCAGCTGGAGAGACAGGTGGAAACCATCAGGAACCTTGTAGACTCCTACATGGCCATTGTCAACAAGACCATCCGTGACCTCATGCCTAAGACCATCATGCACCTTATGATAAACAATGTATGTATGCCATCAGACAGTCTATGGGACTGCATGTAACCTAGGACAGTGGAGGCCCAATGTGAGGTAACAGCTAGAATGGGAGACTAAGACTAGGAAGACTGGGCTGTTGGCATGCATATTGTATTAGGAAAAACAGTCTTCTATAAATGCTTCCTCAAAAGTGGGTCCAGCTGCATTCAATGGGGTTTACTTCCTGTTAAGTAAGCTTAGAGTAGCAAAAATAGATGCTTAATATTAGACAAAGGGGCCTGGAATATCAGGTAAAGGTAAAGGGACCCCTGACCATTAGGTCCAATCGTGACCCACTCTGGGGTTGTGGCGCTCATCTCGCTTTATTGGCCGAGGGAGCCGGCGTACAGCTTCCAGGTCATGTGGCCAGCATGACTAAGCCGCTTCTGGCGAAGCAGAGCAGCGCATGGAAATGCCGTTTACCTTCCCGCCGGAGCGGTACCTATTTATCTACTTGCACTTTGACGTGCTTTCGAACTGCTAGGTTGAACTGCTAGGAATATGAGGGTAGGGGCTACCTAAAAAGTGGCCTAGGCAGATAGCAGTTTAAATGTTTATATTGCAGATCTACTCTGAATGGTGACTGCCTCTGTTTCCCCCTTTGGTAGACAAAGGACTTTATCCACTCAGAGCTGCTGGCAAACCTGTATTCCTGTGGAGACCAAAACACACTGATGGAAGAATCAGTCGAGCAAGCCCAGCGGCGTGATGAGATGCTGCGCATGTACCATGCCTTGAAGGAGGCACACCACATCATCGGGGACATCAACACCACCACCATCAGCACTCCCTTGCCTCCGCCGGTGGACGACTCCTGGCTGCAGGTGCAGAACATACCGTCCGGACGCAGGTACCCGAGGCTCAGGGGGAGGCCCCTGCAGACCTTCCTGAGGCCTCTTTTAGCAACTTAGGTGGGCCCCACTGCTGGAATGGGAAGCTTGGGCACTGGAGCATTGCAGTTCAGCAAAGCAGCCGCATTTGTGCTCACAAAGCATCGCAGCGGTCGCTGGGACCTTGGTGCTCACCCAGCGCACAAAAGGCTTGTGGAGGATGGAGGTGGATGGCGGCCAGGGGCACAAACTTGAATAAAATGGGGGGGGGGGGTGTAAGCCCCGTCTTGCACAATTGATCACAAGACATGCTGTACACACGCGATTTGAATGGCAATGTTCATCCACTTTGTGGGGCTCAGCTCCTTCAAATATTTTATTGGGGCCCCCGAAGAGATCTCGGTCCCCAGGAGGAATTGCTACGCATGGTGTGTACATGATCCTCACACCTTTGCCTCAGGTAAACAAGTAGCCTGTGGTAGTGCTGCAAATCCTGTAAACACTACTGCAGGGGCACCTCCCTCCCTCACAATGCTGCCATCTCCCTTGAAAGTCGTTTTGTCTCTAGCCTGAAGGGTCATTTAAACGTGCCAGAGCACCTTGTCATCCTGTGGGCCTGCTGCGGCAGTGAAACCCTCTCTCTGTTCAATAGGTCTCCCACATCCAGCCCTACACCCCAGAGGAGAGCTCCTGCAGTCCCCCCAGCCAGACCTGGATCGCGAGGCCCGGCTCCTGGACCACCGCCTGCTGGTGGTCCCACTCTGGGTGGTGCTCCTCCTGTGCCCTCTAGGCCTGGGGCCTCCCCTGATCCTTTTGGGCCTCCCCCTCAGGTTCCATCTCGGCCCAACCGTGCACCTCCCGGTGTCCCCAGGTAAGTCTGGCTGTGCAGTGGGTGGGCGGGAAGGGAAAAACAGGCTCTGGCCACCAGCTGCACTAGAACCTCATGAGCCTCAGCCCACTTCCTAGGGAGTCAGGCCCACTGAACACAGTGAGGATTCCTCCAGAGTAAATATGCTTAGGGTTGTGCCATTAAGTGCCTTTCCCGGTGCTCAAGGTAGTAACTGGATTCCCCAACTGCTGCTCATGAGAACCTGCTCATTCTTTGCATGCTGAGCTTCCCTTTGGGAGAAGATATTGGGATCTTTTATATCCTTTGGTGGATCTGAGGAAAAGGTGGTTTGGGAGATCACTGGAGGCAGCAGCACTGCCTGGAGTAGTGTGCTGGTGTTGAAGAAGATCTGTCGTAATGGCTAGGTGCAAGGACCTCGTTAGGGAGAAAGCCTAGGACAGTCCTGGCTCCTATAGTAGGCCTCAAATCAACTTCCACCATTTTTAAAACTTTGCTTAGAAAGGGGTTGCCCATCCTGGCAGCCAGGGAAATGTGGGCATGGTTATAAGGAAGCACATTCCGAAATTTAGGAGAGGCCAAGTTCAGTACAAACAGGAACTACTTATGCAGATTTCATGTAAATCTGTCTCATGAGCCACTGCCCCCTGACCTTTTGAGCGCCTGGGAGCGCAAGATGCAAGTGAGAGAATTCTACAGAATTTCTAAGCATTTTCTATCCTTTTCTGATGCAGGGATTTCAATCAGAATAGAAAGTCACTTCAGTCTAAAGTCTTAGGGCTTTCTTGTGTGACACCACCCCACCTGTCCAGTGGTTCTTGCAAGAAAGAAAGAGTTATATTTTTGATTGGGGAGGAGAACTGTATTTCACCCCTTTTGTGATTAATTTCCAAGGTAGAGAGCCCCATAGAAACAGACCCCCACTCCGGCCAGAGCAACCAGGTCCTTCCTGGGGAAAACATGGTTCTGCCAACTTCTCTTTCTATAACATGAAGAAAGTTTAGCCAGAATAAGATGTTGCACTTTGGACCTGGCATGCAGAAGTCTACAATTGAGAATGATAGCAAAACTTGTTTCCTATAGAACACCACCACGGACTTTTACGTGAAGATCAGTCCAAACAAGTTCGGTGGAGGTACTCCCAAGTAAATACGCATAATTCTATGCATGTTTACCAAGAACCTAGGCTGCAGTCCTGACCCACCTGCCTGGGAGTAAGCCCCATTGACTTCAATAAGACTTACTTCTGGGTAAATATGGTTGGGAGACTTGCACTGCTAAGTCATAAAATGGGAGCATGACCTGTGGAATGCGGTGGGCCTTGATAACAAACAGACATGTAAAAGACCAGGCTGCTGCACGTGGTTTTGCGTGTCTGGAAATACTTTGTTTTGCAAATGATACAGAAACATTTGGGAAGAGTTTTGTTGCTGATATTTAACTGCTGATCTTGAGCAAAAGAAGGCTGTCTTTTATTTATTTGTTTGTTCATTGTTTGTTTGTTTGTTTGTTTGTTTGTTTAAATAGCAAGTAGCTGTCCAGAGCTGGTATTGGGTTTTTTTTTAACATGTGAGTAGGGAACTAGGTATAAATGCTTCATTTCAAATAGCTGAACTTGAGAAACTGCTGTGGGAAGATTGTCGATAAAGCTTTTGTTTCACTGTTGTTTCCTACTGAGAAAGGCTGCTCAGGGTGTCTTAAAGGAGTTGGCCGGGATTTGCCTATTCTTCTTAATTAGCAGAATTTCGTGGCAAAGCCCTTGACGTGAGTTGAAAACATGGATCAGAACTTTTCTGTCATTGAACATGAGGCTGTTTGATCACATTAACTTTTACTATGCTCCTGTTTTTTTGCACCCCTTGAACAGTGAGAAGACTTAAGTCATTAGCAATTCACCTGACTTACAAACTGAGCAATATTGGTTTAACAAATCTCAGGAGTTGCAGTTTGCTGAGAATACTCTGCTGGGGATTCCCCCATCGCCCACCTCCTCAACCAGGGCAGTTTCCTCGGAAGAAGGAATGGCTATTTAACCAGTTTAAGTCTGTAGTGCAGATACACTCTGCCACGAGGCAGAGTGAGGTGGATTCCTCAGGTGGCAGGTGCTGGGAAGTAGAGAGATGTTGGAGAGGAAAACTCCATATAGCCTGCCCTAGACCCCCTTAAGCCAGCTCCCTGCCCTTTGGTGTAGGAGATGCTGCCCCTTCACCAGTGGCGATGCAAGATTTAGCTGTGTTCGTTCTGCTTGATGATTCAGGCAGCCCACCAGGTTCCATTTGCTGTACCTTCACATTATCGTTTGAAGTAAAGCACAAAACCTAGAAAATTATAATTTCCCCAATCCCAGCTCTGGGCTGTTCAGCTGTACCACTCTTACTTGGGTGGGCATACTTGTTACAGGATGGAGTCAGAGGTAAGTCCAGAGGGAAATCTCAGCTTTGCAGTGCCGAGAGGAAAACTCCACACTTTCTGCCTGCAGCTCTCATGCAGGCATCGCTCACCCAGAGGTTTGTGGGTGCCCATGTGTGTGTCATAAAAAGAGCTGACACCTGCAGCTGCAGCATATCCTTAAGGACTCCGCTGTCTGTGACAATTTGCTGTGTAAGTTCATGGATGCCGCTGTGCGTGAGAAGGCGCCCTTTCTGGGGAGGGCCTGTCTCTCATATCAATATCTGATTGTAAGGGTTTATAGACTGGTCACTGCCTCCGACGGCCACTTGGGTACAGGAGGGTACTTGCTGATAATGACCTTGCCTGGCTGAGTGGGGCCTTGTTCCTACCAGATATTTGCTCTGCAAACACACCACAGATCTAGATTAGGATCAGGCATGGACAAGCCTGGAGAAGGTGCAGAACACTGGCTTATGTGTTGGTTGCAATAATAATAATAATAATAATAATAATAATAATAATAATAATAAAAAGCAACACTTTGGCATGCAAATGGTTAGCTATACCCACCTGCTTTCTAGATGCGCAGGGTCTTCTCCGCAGGCCCAGTTCCTTGTTTACAGCATCCTTTGGCCAGGGCCTGTTACCATGTGCTGCTGCTGCTGCTGTCTGTATTGTTGCCTGTTCTTGCTTCTCTCTCTCCTTGCTTCTCTCTGCCATTTTCTTCTTCCTTTTCCTTTTTTTTTTGAATTCAGTTATAATCTGCTTTACTTTCTGCTGCTTTACCTCTGTGTGCAGTTCTCCCTGTCTCCCCAACACATTTCTCCATTGCCATTCTCTCTCTCTCTCTCTCTCTCATCCTCATGGATTATATATTCTATATACAGGCAGGCTGAAATGAATGAGGTTTTGCTCTCTACTTCATCTCTGACTTTTATCTCCTACACAACGCCACATTTCCCCCTTGTAAATGTTTGGTTTCTGGGCCTAGGGGCACTGCCAGGCAGCAGCAAAGAATAGTGTAAGGAAAGTGTGTGTGTGTGTGCGTGTTTGCACACACCTGACTCCTAAGAACCACACCTCTGATCTCCTGTCCATCTGACAGCGAATGGGAGACATTGTGGCCCAGGCCATGTGATCCAGTCAGCTGGCTTCTGGGGTCCCTATTCCTTCCCTGCCCTGAAATGCTTCACCTTTTAATATCATCAGAGGCTGCTTTGTGGACACTTAGAGCATGGGCATAGTGGGGGGGGAGGGGCAGCTGCCCTCAAAAAATCAAGTAAATAAATAAAAATAACTAATTGCATTGCAGATAACATGCCCCCCAAACATAAAGCCTGCCCTCCCCAATAAATCCTGGCTATGCCCATGACTTAGAGCAGGCTTCCTCAACCTTGGCCCTCCAGCTGTTTTGGGACTACAACTTCCATGATCCCTAGTTAGCAGGACCATTGGTAAGGGATGATGGGAATTGTAGTCTCAAAACATCTGGAGTGCCAAGGTTGAGGAAGCCTGACTTTGGGGGGGGGGGCATTTCCACAATTGCACAGAAGTGGGTTTTGCCTGCATGTCTCTTCCTGAATCTCTGGCAAAATGTCTAGGGGCTGCCAGGACTGGGTGGGTCAAGGAAGGGGATGGGAGCTTGTTGTTTGCATTGTTCAGCTGAAACATGAAAGTGACCAGTCAGATCAGGTTGTATCCAGTGAAGTCCTACTCAGAGCAAGCCCATTTAAAACAGTGCACCTTAGTTAGTCCTGCCCATCAGTTTCAGTGGGCCTGTTTTGAGTAGGACCAATAATAATAATTATACCATATTAACTCGAATCTAATGCTTACCTTTTTTGGCCAAATTACGTTGTGAAAATTAAGGTGTGCATTAGATTCGATGGCACATTTACATTTGCCAGCAAATACTTTTTTTGCTTTCAGTGTTCTGAACATTGAGGTGCACATAAGATTTGATGGTGCATTAGACTTAAGTAAATACAGTAATTTTATTCTTTGTACCCCACCCATTTGGCTGGGTTGCCCCAACCAGTCTGGGTAGCTCCCAACAGAATATTAAAAACACAAGAAAACATCAAACATTAAAAACTTCTCTATACAGGGCTGCCTGCAGATGTCTTCTAAAAGTCAGATAGTTGTTTATTTCCTTGACATCTGATCAGAGGACATTCCACAGGGAGGGCGGCACCACCAAGAAGGTCCTCTGCCTGGTTCCCTGTAACTTCCCTTCTCGCAGGGAGGGAACTGCCAGAAGGCCCTTGAAACTGGACTGAATAATGGAGTGGAAATGCCCCATCAGGTATAGTGGGTTGAGGCCATTTAGGGCTCTACAGGTCCAGCACCAACACTCTGAATTGTGGCGGGAAATGTACCGGGAGCAAGTGTAGATCATTTAGATGCTTTAGAATACATTTAGCCCCTATTGGATACAACCATTCAGGGGCGTTGTGGGGGATGCGGTTCTCCCTAGGTGTCATGCTGGGGTGTATGACAAAATCCCTCTGAGTGGATCGGCGTGGTGGTGCTCGCACTCCCAGCAGACGGATTTCATCGTCAAAATCCACCCGTTGATAGCGCAAATACGCCCGGCGATCAGCCTGGCACCTTCTGGTGGCACTTGCGGGCAGTTTTATGCGATCGGCGGTCAGATTTTCGCGATATTAGTGGGCGTATCAGTTTTGTGGCCAACCCTCCCTAAAAAGAGGTTGCCCATTTTGGGGTACCCTAAAAACAGCTCAACAATTTTGGGGTGCCCTCTCTAAAAATTGCCATGTGGGGGGTGTGACAAATTTTTTTTTTACACCAGGTAAAAGCCTCAGCGCCTAGGGCTTGCCGATCGAAAGGTCGGCGGTTCGAATCCCTGCGGCGGGGTGCGCTCCCGCTGCTAGGTCCCAGCGCCTGCCAACCTAGCAGTTCGAAAGCACCCTCGGGTGCAAGTAGATAAATAGGGACCGCTTTCTAGCGGGAAGGTAAACGGCGTTTCCGTGTGCAGCTCTGGCTCGCCAGAGCAGCGATGTCACGCTGGCCACGTGACCCGGAAGTGTCTCCGGACAGCGCTGGCCCCTGGCCTCTTGAGTGAGATGGGCGCACAACCCCAGAGTCTGTCAAGACTGGCCCCTACGGGCAGGGGTACCTTTACCTTTTACCACCTGACCTTGCTATGCCTCTGCAACCATTCATGTCTCAGAGAAAGATATATATGGTATGAAATTCTGGCAGCGTCCAGAAAAGTAGACCTGTTAGGCTGCTGCATTTTAAAGACAGTCTTATAATACATTAGAGACCTAACACAAACTTTTTCTGGACCACAAGGGGACTCAAATGTCCACAAATGTTTATGCTACAGCATTATTTGCTAGTCTTTAAGGTGCCGAGGTGTTGATAATACTTGAGTGGCTCAGCTCGAATGATTTCCAAGTGTTTCCAGATTCTCTCTCCCTCTTTCTCTCCCCTCCCAACTCTTTTATTCCACCCCGTCGTTGGCCCAACTCCACTGGTCAACAGCCCCCAGATGGCAAGTCAGTCCTCCTTGCTCCATCTCTTGTATATAGAATAAGAGAGTTCACGTTGGCAAGTTGGGCTTGAGTTTGCTGGCCACAAGTGAACAGACAACCATCTTCATTTGTTGCTGTTCTGTTTCTTCTTCTTCTTTGTTTTTCTTCTTTTAACACAAATTTGGCCTTCCCACATTGCGCGGGGAATACTGAAGGGGGGCCCAGCATTTCAGCCTTTGAGCTACACACGTTTGAGTATGTGTGTGCACTTCATCAATGGGTGTCAAATATTTGTTTGCTTTCTTTGAAATGTGTGCATGAGAGAGAAAGCCTGTGCACTTGAGTGTAAAGCCTGCATCTTGTTTTCTGTGTGGAGTATTTTGGGGTAGATGAATATTTATACAAATGCCAGGTAGTAAAGGGTTAAGCACACGTAATAATTATTATTAAGGCTGCAACCTTGATAAACTTCTTAATAAACCTTAAGAAATGAATTCTAATAAGACCTAGGACTTTTGAATTGGTTACTTGTTGATTAAGTGCACATAAATTTACATATTGTTTCTGAAGCAAGAAACATCGCCTCTTTTTAATTTTAGATGATCCATAGTTGTAGCGGACATCATCTTAGAAGAGTCAGTCCTACAAGATAGAGAGAAAGGGGAGGCATATATTTTTAAATATGGCTCTTTCTGTTTGCTGTTTTATAAGTCCTTGCATATGTTTAGAATTACCGGCTGCCATATTAACTGGGGACAGATAGTAGGTTAAGGCTGCAATCCTATACCCACTTACCTGGGAGTGTATGCACCAGTGAAATACTTCTAAGTAGATATGTGTAGAATTGCACTGTAAATGTCTTTTAGACAAATTAATTTACAAGGTCTATGAGGAGGGCTGAGGTGCATATGTTTGCTTGTGTAGCCCTGAAGCTGTGGCCTTGTTGTTACCCAAGTGTAAGATGCTGTTGAATATAACCTTACACCTGACAACTGTTTGGTGCAGCGATGGGGGAACCTGCGACCTTGTTGCTGGACTGCAACTCCCATTAGCCTCAGCCAGCATGGCCAACAGCCAGGAATGATGGGAGTTGGAGTCCATATGCACTGGGGGGAGAGGCTTCAATCTAGCCACCTCTGGTTTAGTGAGATGATCCAGTAATCTGAAGAGGGCAGCTTTGACAAAGGGGAATTTTTACACAATATAATGAGAATAGTCCTTGTTTGGGCATGTGCGTGTGTAGTTTTAGTGCTGAATGTGTGAGAATGCACCTTAAAACACTTTATGCGTGACCTGTGGGAGAAAGCTTATATTCTTCCTGAAGTGCATTGCTGCCAGACAGCTGTCTTCTGGGAAGTACCCCATCTGAGCAAGACAAGGGAATCAGTTTCCTGCACTAGCAAGATACTTTACGGAAAAGAACAGTTGACCCTTCAGATGTTGATGGACTCCAGCTCCCATCAGCCACAGCCAGTGATCAAGGTGATGGCAGTTAAAGTACAAAGATCTTCAGGAGGACACGGAAGGTGTACCTTTCAAATAAACATTCATACCTTGAACGATGCAATTCTGTCTGTGGATATGCATTCACTTATTCGTAAAGACGTGCAGACTTCCAACCTGGATTGAGTTTGGGAGTAACCAGTTTTGCCTGTTTCCAGGATTGGCCATCCTTTGTACCAATCTTGGAGTGTCTCTTTTCCTCTTTAGCCAGCTGGCTGTGCAGAGTGCTGATTGGCTGACTTTGTGGCACTTCCAAAGTTAGTCTCCGGCCACCTGAACAACATTTCCACTTAAAAAACAAACAAATGCACTGTTTGGTTTTTAAGGCGTGGAATAAACATTTTAACTGGACAAGTGAGTTAGGTACCTGCGGGGGGGGGGAGTGGTGTGGGTTTTTAAAAGCCTTCCTGAAATGTGGAGGGAGGGGCAGAAGTATTTGCTGGAGTCTGCTTGGCAAGGCCGTCCAGCACATTTTGCTGCCTCTGGGGAAGAACCAGATGGCTCCCCCCCCTCCCATTTGCCCTCCATGTATAGAAGTCAGTCAGGCTGCTAGTCAAGTCTTATTTATTATTTTTAATTCATAAAATTTATACAACCTTGATTGTAAAAAACAAGAAACATATAAACCTCAGAGTAGTTTACAAACAGACTAAAACAATAAAACGGGGTAAACAAAAAAAAAATGACTCATTAAAACATTCAAAATATTATTTTACTTCATACCTTTTACACATCATGTACCCCAGCATGGGTTCCAGAGCAAGGCCCTTGCTGCACCCAAGGGCACAGGCTCAGCTCTGTCCTCCAACACCTTCGCCACAGCCCTGCACGTGCACGCCCACCCCCAAGCATCTGCTGCCCAAGGCAGCTGCCTCATTTCATCTAGTGATAGGGCTGGCCCTGGCAGTGGAGGAGAGAATACCCTGCACCCACTTCTGGAGGCAGGTAAGTTTGTACACAACCTGCCAGTCCTTTTGTGTGCCACTGCCCTTAAAGTGCCAGTGGCCACATATCTGTGGGTAGCTGAAAATGTCGGCTCTTGCACAGGTGTGCATGGCTGCACTGTGTGAGTGTGCATGGGGTGCAAGTGTCTTGGCGTGTGTCATATGTGTCTGTTATACATGCTGCTGCAGGCACAGTTTTGTACCTTGCAATGGAATTGTGGTGTGCAAGGGTGCAGACATCCTTGTGTGTGCGGTTGTGTGGGTGGGTGGGTGCAGCTGCAGATTTCCATCTTCCTTTCATTGTCCTTGCACATGTATGCAGTATTGGTCATTGTGCTTTTCCACAAGTATCTGTGTGCACGCACGTGTGCATGTGCACACGAGTGTGACTCATTTTCCAGACTTGCGTGGCCTCTTGCCTCAAATTGTCTGAACAGCCATGTTGCTCTCGTGTTGTCTTTCAGAATCACTATCAGTGACCCTTGAAGATTGGCAGCTACGGTACGTTCTTCACTCCCACTCACCCCTGCCTCCCTCAGCCTCTAGTGATGCATGACTCAGTGTTAGTCTTATCCCATCCAGCCATGCCTTCCCATTCCCCTGTCCTGCCACCTGCCTCTCCTAGGTAGTTCTTATAGATATCCTGGTTTTCAGAAGCAGGCCCTGCAAATTCCTGCTCGTTAGAGCGTTGTAGTGGAAATGTGGTGGGAATTTTTTTGCTGCAATTAATTTAAATCATGTGAAAAGAAAATAATTTCCCCACCGCCACCATCCCTAATAGTCCTTTCAAGTCCCATAGAATTGGACAGTTTGGAACATGATTTTGAGAGGGAGGGAGGAAGAGAGTGAGTTTGTGAAGGCTGCGCCATTATTAAAGGTCTTTTCTCCCCAAGCTTTCTGCCACAAACATTGGCCAAAGCAGACCACTGGTCCTTCCATCCCAGGATCCTCTCCTCTGACTGGACTCAGGAACAGAGGGAGGCCTCTCCCATCACCTTCTGCTACCCAAGGTCCTTCAGCTGCTTAAAAAACTTGTGTTCCTCGTGCCCATCCCTATGTCTCGAGTTATGTCCCTAGCATTGCTTCCCTTCAGCAGGAGAAATTAGGGCCTGGTGAGCTTTTTTTCATCCCGTACATTTCAACTGGGCTGGCACCAGAGCAAGACCAAGTCTCTTGGGGGCTTTCTCCACTCTCACTGACATCCGCTTGGGTCTCTGGGTAGAGTCTCCTTGCAAACCACAAAGACTTTCCAGCTTTCTTCCGCTGAGTTTGAAACAAATCATTTAATAATTTCCCTACGCCATGCTTATACACGGTTGCACAGTTGATCAAGGGGGTGGCACCTGAACCTAAACTAGAAAAGGCTTGCCCTGTTTAAGTTGTCCCAGCAACACAGTTGTTAAAGGCACAAGGCATCATCTGCTTTATTCCTGGAACCGTACACACTTCTCACAGCAAGTTGCTCCTGTTGGAAGAATGACTCTCTCCAGCAGGATATAGGAGATACCTCACATCCCTTCCTTCTGAGAGCTTAGTAACAATGATTAAGTGGCACAACATACTCAGCAACACCAGGGCATAGTATCTGCCTAGCAAGCCTTAGGACATTGCATCAATGTTTTGCTTACTAACTTCCTGTTTGATTTACTTTTTTTTAAAATGAAAGCTAGTCCAGGAGGGAATGGACATGAAGGACCCCAAAATTGTTCAAAATTCTATCCCAAAATGAACTTTAATTCACCTTTATTTTACCTGACAATTATGGGAACTACTTTCAGGTGTAGTCCAGAGGTTTGTGAACCAGTTCAGTGAACTTTGTTCCGCTGGACTAGTTCATTCCAAGCTCTGTGACTTAAGAAACATCCCAACCCCACCCCAAATCCCCACCACTGCCACACAGCACCCTCCTTGTGAAACACAGCAGCTTGCAATAAAAGTTGCTGGGTCTCAAACTTCCCACTGAATGTGCTTAAACTAATTCCTTTGGGGTTCTGGTTCCATACCCCTTGGTACTGTTTTATTTGGTGTGTTGACTCTCAAGCCTCACACATTGACACTCAGGGATGCACAAATTTCATGGCCACACCCCTGCCATGGAACACTGCTTTATTTGTTCCTTAACAAGGTGACCAAGTCTCAGTAAGTTCTTTGACCTATCTTGATATCTAATTTCACTTTATCCTTCCCATTCTATAAGATGTTCAGGATAATGTACATGGTTCCCTGCCTTTATCTTCACCAGATAAAGTTTGGTTGTGTGACAGCGACTGGCTCAGAAAGCTTTGTGGCTGAATGGGGATTTGAGCCCAAGTCTCCCTGGTCTTCAGTGCGGCACTCTAACCATTATACCCCTACTGCCTTGAGATTCAGTCAGCTTGTTCCACATTGAACCTGTAAATGTGTAAAGACTGTAGGAGCCAAGCATCTCACTTGAACTTCGTGCTGTAAACTTTATTCCACCTTCTGCTCCCTGCACCCATTTTTCTTCTTCATTGCAACAAGAGAGCCTTTCTAAGCCTTTCTTGTCTTCTCTTCTTCTATTTTCCTTTCTCTCTTCCAAAACTTTGCAGCAGCATATTTGTTGAACACCAGAGAAGGGCCTTGGCAAGTGTTATTTTCTTTGGGGTTTCCAGTTAAGGTAGGAAGAGAATTCACAGTAAAAGGTAGGGCAGCAAAAGAGATACTTTGGCAATGAGGAATGGAGTATTAATAGGGCCCGGTGGGCAGTAAAGAAACCCAATTGTAGATTCTGCAGCTGAGAAAGACAGGTTCTAAGAGTAACAGAGAAAATAATAATGTGCATTAAATAACTCTACTTAAATTCACAGGATTTATTACACATTCAGTAATTCAGTTCCCCTCCCCTGCTTTGTGTGCATGTTTGCGTGTGCGTGCAAGAACAGTTACAGAAGCAAAAGGCTTTTTTCCCCTTCATAAACATGAGGACCAAACAAATTCGTTTTGTTTTTTGAAACGTGATTATAAAAATGGTGTGGCCTGGGCCAGGTGACAGGTGCCTTTCTGGCACAGCAAACCAGTGTTCTGGTGGCTCATACAGCCTGTTCCACAGCAGTTATGAGAGAGAAGGGAAAAAGCCTTGGCTTTTGGTATATCCAAAGCAGGGACGATGGTTTCCTGCTCCCTAGCAAGCTCCAATTAGGAAGCCCCCTGTCCTGGGGGTTGTTTGTTGCCAGGGGAGCAGTGAAGCAGGAGCAATTTGGCAGTATAATAAATCACACTGAGCTAGAAAATCTGTCTTATTGTTATTTGTGACCTGAGAGGCTGACGTTGTGTACACACGATAGCTTTTAAGCATATTTGTAGTGCAGTCTTTCCCTTCCAGAATTCTGGGCACTGTAGTTTCAGTTCCCAGCAAACCATAACAAACTACAGCACCCAGAATTCTGGAAGGGAAAGACTGCATTATGAACGTGTTGTTAAGGAATAATGTGTGTGTGACCAAAAGTGAGTGCAGGGCTGGCCAAAGGCAGCAAGCTGTGGAATTGCAGTCACATGAAATAGGCAGAGATAGAAAACCTTTTGTACATACTTGTCTTTGTACATGAATGTAAAATCTTGAAAAATGTCCCATTGTGAGGAGTATCTCCTGTAAATTTAATCAATCAATCAATCAATCATATTTTATAGTCACAGACCTACTAAGGTCTACTAAGACAGAATACACACAGAATAAAAGCCATGAGTATTAAAACATATACTTACTTAACATACAATTACAAAAGATAAAAGCATGAGATACAAATGGAAATTAGCATGAATCTTCTTACGAGACCTTTGAGCCTAGAACAGGAACTTGGCCACTAATTCTGTTGTTATTATTTTGTATCAGCCAAGAAATATTCCAGGTGCCACTCCTGTGTCCTTCTGGGATATTTACTCACAAGGGGGCAAAGTAGTCTGTTGCAGAAGGAAGGCAGTTAAATCTGGCCTTGTTTTTATTCTATAGATGCAAGGCCTGTCTCTGGCCATTGACCAGTGGTTAACACTCACTATGGGATTCCAAAAAGGGGATGCAAAAAGTTTGAAAGAACACTCTCAACTGTTGAACTAAATTCCTGAATCCATATCAGAACGACATACAGCAGCTGAGACAAGATGTAAACCTTATATACTTCCACGGCAGCAGGGATAAATTGTGCTCCCTTACTATAGAAAAAAATGGAGTGCCACTTTATTATACTTTGAGCAGCTTCTACTGCCCATCTGTGTTGGGGTAGTCCAAGAAAGTGTGGAAGAAAACATAATGCCCCAAATATCTAAACTTCTTGATTTGTGTCTATACGCCGACCACCTATTCTCCTCTTACTTATAAATCTGCATCTAGAAAAGACCATGATCTTTGTTGTGCTAAAATTAATTGTAGATGCATTATCCTTACATAATACTAGAATGAATTTTCAAGGCCTGTTTTGGACAGAGGCGTAAGTACAGCATTGCCTGCCTTCAATGATAGTAAGACTTCAGCCCCTGCCCTTCTAAGTTTGATCAAGGCCATTGGTGTGGAGGAAGAGAGTGAACGGAGAGCAGTGGCGTTCAGGTGGAGATGGTGATTTCTCCTTGGCACATCTCTGTATCATCCTCAGTGAACCTGTAGCTGTGGAGTGTGAGAGGTATACCATGCAGCTCAGGGGGACTGTAACTCGGTGTTCCATCATCACGGCAGTTTTGCAGTAACTGACTTGCTTCCAGAACATCCTCTCTTTCCTGCTTCCTGTCAGCCCTCCTCAACAGCAGCTCAGGTTGCCATTCAGTTCTTGTCAGGCTGTTTGGTTGCAGGAGTTGGTCTTTTTGAGGAGGCTTGGCTGTTGCCCGTTCATCCTTCTGGGACTCGCTGTTGGGAAACTTTGCCTGCCCAGAGCCTGGATTTTACAAAGAGCACCAAAGAAGTCACAAACAATCATTTCTCTTCCGGTTTTGAGAGAAGAGCTGCATTTGCAGCCTTCGTGCATTACAAAGTTCCTATGCAACTCCCTTGTAGGAAAGGCTTTGGTGCATAGAGCATGACGTATTATGATCCTTCACACCTCTAAATAGCCACACAGTATACATGCTGGGAAGCTCTGCATCCTCAAGGCAGTGCTGACTTTAGACCACTACAAAATGGAGCCTTGTTCTGGTTGGAGCTCATTAAGGGGGGGGGATACAAATGTAGGTTTGAGAGAGGAAAATGGTAGACCAAAGCAAACTCTTCCATGGTAAAGGGCAAGCCCTGGTGACAACTTCTGCTCACAGTGGTTTACATGCATGTAGGACTGTCACACAGATAATTTAACTTCTCTGTTAGGTTATATTTATTGTGCAAGAGCCCACAGATATGTTTATCCTAGACTGGGTTATGGCCATGGAGATGGAGAGCCCCTCTCTGGGATACTCCCAATCTGTTCCCAGACACCCAACCTGATCAAGCCTTGTGACATCCATACACAGTGGCAACACCCCACCATCAGAAAGGTTATGTGGCAGACTTGTCTATAATACTGACACTATCCAGTAACTTAAGGTAAGTTCCCGGAAATGAATCAGCACTGGAAAAATGAGTGCTGCCAAGGTTTACCTAAAAATGGATGCGCCAGGATATGAATTTGCTTTGCAAAAATTAGGCCACACTTTAGTCTTTTCTTAAGGCAGTTCACACAATAAAAATAAAACAAATATAACGAGATAGTAACAAAATTAAAAAGCATAAATTAAAACAGGTAGCAATAAAATAAAAAAAACAAGCTAACATCACATGGAAATTGGCAGAGGCTGGCGCCTGCTGTCTCATGCTGAAGCAGTTTGGGGTGACATAAACAAGGGTGAAGATGTTACTAAAGCTGAAGGACATACCTATGAGGTGCTCCACCTTCAGCATCTAGCAGCTCAAAGCCAACTTCTGACCACACCAGTTTGACAGTCTATGAAGCAGCCCTTGCTTGTTGCTGGAGAGGTTCAAAAAGTCTGGGAGCTGTCAATTGGAGGGGGTGGAGGGAGGCATGCTGCAACCTAATTTCTGACTAAATTTGTTCTAGGGTTATAAAGAAGTGTTTGAAAAAGCTGGATTCAGCTAGTGGTCAAGCTCAAAAAGGTGCCCTTTACTCTCAGAGCAGGGGGTGCCTGATCCAGACTGGCCGGCAACTTCTGAAACAGCACCTCCCAGAGGACACCACCCATTCTGTGTAACATTGCTCCTCACTCACTTGGTATAGTAGCATCACAAAGGTTGTGCTGCATGCTTCTCAACACTTACCTGGGTACCAGGACCTCCTTTCTGGAAATTGGACTCTGGTTTCTAGAGATCCTTCAATGAGATTCTAAGTGAACACCAGTAATCCATGGGGGTTTCATAGATCTGTGTCAAGGGTGGTTTCTAGTCTTCCTTTTTAAAGCAGCAATGATCAAATTGATCCATTTTTAAAAGGCTATGAATAACAGCATTGCCCTCTCTGGTCTATGTGAAGGCCAAGGTCCTGGTCTGGATGAGGTGGAGAAGCATGTAGGGATTGTGACTGACCGCCATGGCTAACCTGTGTGTGTGTGTTCTCTTCTCGTCTTTCTTTCTCTCTTCTTCTCTCTGCTCTCACAGCCGGAAGGGCCCTGCCTCACCTACTCGACCCACCATAATCCGACCAGCTGAACCGTCCCTCTTAGATTTATAACCCGAGGCCTGTAGAAAGCTGGCAACAAGTTCTGTGCCCGGGGTTCTCCCCGCCCCAGCAACCCAACCCCTTGTTCCTCCCACAGGCACCTTCACTCCCCTCCTTCCCCCATGTCGTAAAATGCTCGTTAGTGATTGAGCTCTTCTTCGTCTTCTCTCGTGCATCCTGTATTGCTTTGTGAGCGTAGAGTAGTCCTAGTTCAGTGGCATGGGGAACTTGGAAGGACATAAGATCTTTGGAGCATTGTTTTTACAGGAGCATTGCTGTGCACCAAAACGGCAGTTGTGGACAACCTGCCTGGTCTGCGCATAGCATCCTGCCTGCGATGGTTAGCTGTAGCATCTAGCTCTAATCTATAGCTACGTAACAATTTCCCCCCCTACTATAGTTAAGATGAAAATTCTGGAAGAGGATAACACATGAAGATAATGTTAACAAAAACGTTTTAACATTCTTGAACATTCTTGGTAACGTCTGGTATGCGGGTTTGAGAGTCAAAGTGCAAACTTTAGGGAACAGTTGACACAGCCTTCTCGCAAGCTGGGGACAGGAGGGCTTACTGAATAATGCCGTCTTGCAGACCAAGAATTCTCTCACTATCTCGAGGTGGAAGGAACCAACACAATGTGCTACCCTCTATTTTTTGAAGTAGCAAAGGAAGGTTAAGAGAGGCTGGTGTTTCCAGGCAGCTGGCTTGTATTACCACTTACAACTGACTTTCCACAAAGCAGGAGAGAGGTTGATAGCCTTCCTCTCCACAGAAATGGACTATCTAATATTTCCAGGAGTGGGCTGTGTGTTTTAGTGCAACTACCATTGCTTCAGACAAACAAACAAAAACACTACTCGTTTGATGTCATGACGATTCTGTTGATTCTTCCAGCCTTCACTTCTTGCATGCTGATGGTACAAATATGTAATGTGGGGGGAAATGTGTGTAACTGCTAGTCTTGACATCCTCTTCTCTGGCTTCTTTATGTATATGTTGAGGGGTAAATATAGAAATATTTAAAGTGGGGTGGGGGAAAAGATCTGCAACATCCTGTCTTTTTGAAAGCCAGCTTTAGACATCCTCCTTGGAAAATTTCAGCCATCCCCACTTACAATTTTTGTTCCTTTTACCCCAGTGCTGTTACTTTTGATTTTCTGTTGAAGATCCTCGACGTCAACTTCTGATGTCCAATCCTTTCCATATTTTAACTGTTGTTTTACATTTTTGTCCCTCTCCCTCTCTCTCTCTCTCCCCCCTTGTTTTTTCTTTTGTGTTCTTGTCTCTCTTTCCTTGAATTTCAGCCGCCCCGGCAAAGCTAGTCCCTCCCGCCCGGAGAGTCCAAAACCACCATTTGACATGTAACCCTGCTCCCTCCTTGAGATCCATCCTTTATCTGCCTCTTAGCTGTTCTGTCCTGGAATGGTCCAACGCACATGTTAAAAACACAGCTTTGTTCTGTCGTAGCTTGTGGCTTGCACATATCAGATGTGACTCTAGTGAAACTGGCTTTTCTTCCTCCCAGTTGCTTTAAAGGAATTTAAACAAAAAAGCTATATTGTAGTAATGAGAAACATATCTTTACTGTTATATAAATATCTATAAATATCTATAAATATAAAGATCTAAATATATATGGTGTCCAGATGTTTTAAGCCTTTAATGCTTCTGATGTTTGAGTTTAGCAAATACTTGAGTTAAGGAGATTATATATAATGTACACATGTGCACCCAACAAAATATAACCCACACCCAGAAGTCTGAGATTGTCAACTCCCTGCTGTACATGGTTGGGTTATTGTTGCCCCAAAATTGTGGTGAATCTTCGCAGTGCTGCTAGTATCTGTGATGCTGTCTGTGATCTGTCAACTCTTGTTTATTGGCTGAAAAATAAACTATTATTTCTGTATAACTGAGTACTCCATGTCTAGAATAAAACACTCTCTCAGTGCTTCCAGGCTCTTATACTTAATGCTGTCAAGTTATTTGTGGCAAGACAAATGGAGAGCTGCACACATGATGGCAGTGTCAGGAGCAATAGGTTGACGTTCTGGTTTAACAGTTAAACACACACACATATTCTGTATGGGGTTTTTAAAAGGAAGCATCACCATCCACTGAAAGTGTATTATCTCACTGTGGTATTATTTACACATACCAAGAAAAGGTTCTATACAAAAACTCCAAACAACTTTAATCAGAGTAGATTCCACGGTTCTTAAAAAAGAAAAACTCAGCTGTTTTCCTTGGCAGGTAATTTTGGCAGCCAACACATTATTATTATTATTATTATTATTATTATTATTATTATTATTAGTTGTAGTAGTAGTACCTGCCCACTCTAGGTGGCTTCCAATAAATATAAAAGCATAATCAAACATTAAACACTTCCCTGTATAGGGCTGCCTTTAGATGTCTTTGAAAAGTTGTAGGGTTATTTATCTCCTTGACATCTGATGGGAGGGTGTTCCACAGGGTGGGTGCCACTACCGAGAAGGCCCTCTGCCTGGTTCACTGTAACTTCACTTCTTGCAATGAGGGAACCGCCAGAAGGCCCTCGGCGCTGCACCTCAGTGTCCGGGCAGAACGATGGAGGTGGAGATGCTCCTTCAGGTATACTGGGCTGAGGCCGTTTAGGTTTTACAGGTCAGACCAACACTTTGAATTGTGCTCAGAAACGTACTGGGAGCCAATGTAGGTATTTCAGGACCGGTGTTATATGGCCTCAGCGGCCGCCTCCAATCACCAATCTGGCTGTCGCATTCTGGATTAGTTGTAGTTTCTGGGTCACCTTCAAATGTAGCCCCACATAGAGCACATTGCTCTACAGGAGATAAATCAGCAGGAGATGACCAGCACATGTACCACTCTGGCAAGACAGTGCATGGGCAGATAGGGGATCAGCCTGCATACCAAATGGAGTTGGTAGACAGCCGCCCTGGCCACAGAATTGACCTGCGCCTCCATGGACAGCTGTGAGTCCAGAATGACCCCCATGCTCCATACCTGGTCCTTCAGGGGCAGAGGTACCCCATTCATGGAGCCCCCGCCTGCCTCCTGCCCACCAGAAACAACACTTTATTGTCCAGATTCAACTTCAGTCCATTATTTGCCATCCATCCTCCAGCCACACAGGACCTTCACCACCATCACTGGTTCCAATTTAAGAGAGGTACCCAGCTCTATCATGTGCATACTGATGAACACCCAGCCCAAACCCCCAATGATCTCTCTCAGCAGCTTCATATAGATGTTAAAAAGCATGGGGGAGAGGATGGAGCCCTGAGGCACCCCAAAAGTGAGAGGCCAGGGGGCCAAACACTCATTCTTCATCACCACTTTCTGGACACGGTCCAGGAGGGAGCGGAAGGAAACAGCTTTCACCTCTGTCCCTAGCTGGAGATCATTGACCAGCATGATCATGGTCCTCCAGATGTGCCACAGGCTCACTAACTTTGGCCAGGAATGGAAAGTTTGAGACTGGTCATAGTGGCCGAGTCCAAAGGTTTTTTTTTTTTAAAAAAATAAAGTGGTTTGATAACTGCCTCTTTCAGGGAATTCTCTCTCACAGATGGAAGCATTCACCACACTACAGAGCCCATTGTCCAGCCCTGCGTGGCCAACAATGAGATCCACACAGAACCCAAACTTGTACATTATGCTTAAGTTGCAATGTCTTCCTATATAGCAGGGTGGATCACATTGAAAATCTACTCAGATCATAAAATCATATGTCAATATTAAGGTTCCACGGATGGGTAAGTCCTGTCAAAGGTGACTAGGGTGTGGCGTTCATCTTGCTTTTCAGGCCAAGGGAGCTGGCGTTTGTACACAGCTTTCCAGGTCATGTGGCCAGCATGACTAAACCGCTTCTGGCACAACAAAGGACTATGACAAGTGCCAGAGCACACAGAGTTTACCTTCCGGCTTGCAGCAGTACCTATTTATCTACTTGTGCTGGTATGCTTTCGAACTGCTAGATTGGCAGGAGCTGGGGCAAAGCACCTTGTTCTGCGGATTCAAACTGCTGATTGAATTGGGTGGTGCCACCAACATCCCATAATCATAGAACTGTAGAGTTGAAAGTGACTGCAAGGATCATCGGGCCCCTGCAATGCATGAATTTTTTGCACAATGTGGAGCTTAAACTCCAAACCCCGAGATTTAGTCTCAGGCTCTACTGCAGAGCTTTCCAAACTGCAGTGTGTAAGATCACAGTTTTGCGTGGGCAGGGCAGTGGAAAGTAAATAAATGGAGAGTGAAGAAAACCCACACGTCCTTTTATTCACACACACATACCCCTACATGTGCAAAGCTGCAATCTATAAAGTTTACCCAGCTTTGGGAAGGCAGTGCCAGAGCTCCAGAGCACTTGTGCTGCCGTCCCAAAGATGGATAAAATGACTTTAGTAATCTTTTGAGGTCAATATTTGGGACTCCCAAATGGATCTTCTCAATAATGCTGCATCTCAGCTGGTGCCCTGTGCAAGAAAACTGCCCAATCCCAGATCCTGCACTGCAGCTGAGCAAGGTGCCTGGCTCTGCAAAGGAGGCTCCAGGGCTCTGGCAGGGTCCTAGAGCCCTTCTCTGCATCCCAGAGCAGGGCAAGTACTTCCTAGGCTTCCGGTTTGGGAAGGCGAGTGCTCCCAAAGTCAGACAAAATGGATGGGACTTTGTAATATTTGAAGTCCCCAAGTAGATCTTCTTAATTTTGCACCATCTCAGATCAAAGCTGTGTGCAGGAATACTGCCAGCACCACTCTTAATCAACTAAGCAAGGCTCTGGGAAGGCAGGGCAGACTTTTGGAAGGTAGTGCCAGGGTTCTGGGAGCATCCTAGTCCCCTTGTGCAGACCTGCCAAAGCCAGATGAAATATACTTTTCATATTGCGCCATCTCGGCTAAGCACTGCAGGAAAGCTGCTGGTCCCACATGCGGGTAAGCAAGGCACCTGACTTGGGAAGGGGGCTCCAGGACTCCAGCAGGGTCCTAGAGTCCTTCCCTCTGTCCAGCCACCCTCCCCAAGCCTGACAAAATTGACTTTGTAAGGTTCCATAAAATAGCGACCTGCAGCATTTGAGCACCACTTCTCACCTTGGGAAAGCAGTGTCAGGGCTCTGGCAGCACCCGAGCCCTTGCACCACCCTCTCAAAGCCAGACGAAACAGATCTTCTCAATTTTACACCACCTCAGATCAGAGCCCTGCGGAAAACTGCTGCCGCCACTCTTAATCAGCTGAGCAAGGTGCCTGGCTCTGGAAAGAAGGCTCTGCCAGGGTCCTAGAGCCCTTCCCTCTGTCACGCCTTCTTCCCAATGCCAAACAAAATGGAAGGGCCTTTGTAATCTTCCATAAAATGGCGGCCTGTGGAGGCCAATATCTGGCGCCCCCAACTGGAGCGTCTCAATTGCGCCCCCAACTGGAGCGTCTCAATTTCACACCACCTTACGTCAGCACCCTGTGCAGAGAAACATCCAGTACTCCAAATCCCGCACTGCGGCTAAGCAAGGCGCCTGGCTTTGGGAAGGAAGCTGCAGGGTCCCAGAGCCCTCCGTCCGTCCTTAGGAGACGCAATACACTTGCAGCAAAATAGCAGAGTGAAATGCATGCACCCCCTCCCCTCCCACTGCTTCTGTCAGAGAGTAAGGATTGTTCCGTCTTCACAAACCCCTTCCACATGAGAGACATGTGTTGGTTAAAGTGAGATAAGGGATGGCTCTCCTGAGGTAACAAAACAGAAGCCCCTAAAAACCCGCAGCTGAAGGACACCTTCGTTTCTCAGAAACCATCTTTAGAAGAACCACAATAAAGCGCAGTAGTTCCATTGTACCTTTTTGTACAATTCTGGGGCTCCACCACTAGAGGTGCAGTTAGGATTTTTGGGTGGCTGAAACAGCATAGCACTATGTAAAAATGAGAACAGAATGGTGGACTGGAAACAGCACTAAGTACCTACAGGAAAAGCAGGGCTTGTATGCACTCTCCTAGATAACCTCCTAGAGAAGGTTCTGCTACTTGAAACGGCGGCGTGGAGATTGACAGACTGAAATGAGCATCTGACATACACCGAGGCCAGAAATGAAAAGGGCTGCATGAGGGCTGGGCAATGTCTGGTTTCAGGATCGTGATATATCAGCAGCTTAACATTGTGATATACCGATACAGAACAATGTCTGAAATAAGGATGGAACTCTGTAGAGGCAAATCGGGTAATCCCCTGGCAACTGCTACTACTTAGGGGTCTAAAACTTACAAAATTTAAATTCCCTTTAACATATTGCTATGGCTGTTATTTTATAATACAGGTAATTTTTAAATTAGCACATTTTCTCAAAAATTAAAGCTGTAGGAGTAATTTGTAGCATAGATATCAAAGGTAAGGTGAAAAAATGTTCCCTAATAAATACGAGGGAGACACAAACACACACCCAGAAGGGAGGGAGGATACTTAAACAAGAGGGCAAGGTTTATTTTTATTTTCTTTAACTCAGAAGAAAATAGCCCAGTTTATTTTTCCACGGGACTAGCAGCAGCTTCCAAGAGAGCCCCAGCTGAGGGCAGCAGCAGTTCAAATGGCAGGGCTGGGCAACAACTTGGGGGGGGGGGTCTGGGGAGGCGAGGCCGAAAGGGCTTCCTGCTCTTGTGAGGACCCCAGTATGGCTTGGGTGTCAGGGTCTTGTGGGCAGGCAGAGATAGCCCAAAGAAAGAGGAAGGAAGGGAAAAGGGACTCCCAGCAAGAAGCCTGGAGCTGCGTCTCCCTGAACCGCCTACCAGCCTGGCGCCTGCACTTAAAACAAGAAGCTCATGAGGAAAGTTCCCAGGTAGGCTACTTAATCAGCACCTGCTCTTGTGATTCGCTGCAGGAGGCAGAGGAGAGTTGAGGGGCAGCAGGAATGAGGAGAGGAGCAATGACCAAACTCACGGTTTTTCCCACATCGTGATTTTTGCATAGCACATGCACGCATTGTGAGTCATGATATATCACCACATCAAATACTATGAATCCATTACCATGCGGTGGACTTCAGACTGGTTTTGAACAATACTGATACAGTGGTACCTCGGGTTAAGAACTTAATTTGTTCCGGGGTATATTCTTAACCTGAAACTGTTCTTACCCTGAGGTACCAATTTAGCTAATGGGGCCTCCCGCTGCCACTTCATCCTGAAGCAAAGTTCTTAACCCAAGGTACTATTTCTGGGTTAGCGGAGCCTGTAACCTGAAGCATCTGTAACCCGGGGTACCACTGTACATTGCCCAGCCCTAGCAGCAACTAGATTTTTTCTCTTCCCATTCCTGGGAGAAAAGCACAGTTTAATGGTGAAGGTTGTCCATTTCAGCAAGGACAAACAGAATGCAACATGCATACAACTCAATCATGTCTGCACAATAAGGGAAACTGTTCATCTTTTGTAGAACATAAGAACCACACACAGTGTGCTATAGGTGGAATAGGTTTATTCAGAAAGAACAAATTTGTAACAGGATTAAATTATCTTTGCAATAGAATGCAAGTTCTCTCTAATAAAGGTTTTCCTTTCACATTCCCAGAAACCAGACACCCAATAAATATTTCACAATGTTCCATACTAAATCACATTCCTGGCTCCCGCCACTGAATTTAATTTTTTTTTTAAATACAAGATTACAAGATGACTTCTGGCAGCCCGAAATTCTGCCCAAAGACTTTTCTCCTCTTTATTCAAGGTATATACAAAATGTTACACAGATACACTATGTACATTCGTGCAAACAGGAGCTCGCAAGCCCACGTTGTAGTGCCAACACAATGCACTGAGGGAGTAACACTGACATCACAGCTGTGCCAATCTCCTGGAAGAGTGCAGTGATTTAAGTCTACAATCGTGCTCTCCTGAAAAACTGGCGAAGGATGAAGCTTACATTTTAAGAAGCTTCCCTGTGTGCTTTTCCTTTGGATGGACTTTTCCTAGCAGGTTCTACGGGAAAGAAAGGCTCTGATGAAGATACAGCAATCTATTATGCAAGTGACCGGCAAAATGACTTACAAGCAGGTGCAATGCAGCAGCAATACCCATCCACCTTGCTAGCACTTTTCACCTCCAGGAAGGACCTTGGTTACAAACAAGCAGCTATGTCACCAGCCAGCTACTTCTGCTGCCTGTATGCAAATGTACAAAGTTATCTCGCATAGATGGCTTCCTAGGTAGGATTCAAGCTAGACATGGGGCAAATCTTTGCCCTCCCTCATGCACCTGCTCTGAATGCCTTTTTCACTCAACATATGATACACACCCTCCTGCATAAAAATCTCTGGCCTGGTTCTGTATTAGAACCACAGGAGATAAAAAAATTATTTCAAACAACCTTGCTCACTGTTAAAATAATCCATTGCCCAACCAGGAAGAAAGGAGATCCAAGTAAAGGTAGTTGAAATTCCAGAGATCAATATAAAAGTATGCTTTTTCAGTGATTTCCTTTAAAAAAGAAGAGGGGAGAAAGGTTTCCCCATCTTAAAAAAAATTTTAAAACCATCCAACAGAGACAGCAAACTATGTCACCTTCAAAAGCGCAGCCACATTTCCATCCCATCCTCAGATCATCTGCACCAAAAAGCCAGAAGCCAACCCCAAAATGGTAACCGGAGACAGATTCTCCCCCTGAGCTGCCTGTCCCAAGTCATTAGACAAAAAGGAAAATGTTTTGTAGAGCTCTCTGTTTTAAGGAGGGTTAGAGATTAAGATGGCTGTTAAATTTGGGCAGGAGACCAACTGTGCAATAAAGCAAAAAGACAGAGATCTATGGTAAGGGACAAAGAGGATCCAAACCATCTAAACCTGGAATAAATTAACAGAAAGGTGCTGAGCTGATGGCTACAATGACAAATGGAACAAAAGCCACTGACTGAGGAAACTGACTGGCTGCCTGAAGCAGAAGCCAGGAGAACCAAAGTCTTCTCCTGAACTTCACATGGCAGCCCTACATTATCTGCTCAGGAAGAGCAAAAGGGGAAGACTAGCTCAGGATGCCTGGCACTCAAATTCCACTGAGCTCAACCACCATGTGTGACACTTGCTGCAACCGAAGATTACAGGACAGAAAACACGGGGCACTTTACGTCCTTGCAGATTCCATGCCAAGTTACACCACCATGATCTTGACTTCGTCATTCTCATCAGCTCGATAGAAGAAGGGAATGCAGGGGTTCTGCAAGAGGGAGCCCAGCCTGTCCCGGGGGTTTTGAATTTCACGTAGAAGATGCATGATCTGCTTGGCGGTGGGGTCTTGTGAAGCAGGCTGGGGAGCTTTGTTGTCAGTGTGTGATGGGTGGGATTGCGAAGCTGTGGATTCCAGTTCTGGCTCATCTGCCAAACTCACTTCTCGCAACCCTGGGAGGCAAGATAGCAGACACTGTTTAACTTCTAGAGAGAAATGTTTGGTCTCAGGTTTTCCTGGAAGTCTCACACACAAAACCTATAAAACTCTCTCCTCAACCCTAGTGTGTGGTAAATGGTTTCTATTGCTTGTGGAGAGCGGAAAGTAGTTCTGCCCAAGCTCAAAAACAGAGACATTTACTGATACTTCTCAAATTCTGGGGCTAAACCAAGATACTGAAATTAAGCTTAGAACTCCCCATGAAGATACAGCAGCTATTTCCCCCACTGGTTGTCACCACTGCTCACCTTCACCATCGGTAGCATTCAGCTCAACGTGCCTCACTGCTGCAAGAGCAGCTTCACTCTTGGGGTCAGACTGGGGATCCACATTTTGAGCCATCTCCATGTATTTTATATACCATTCGTTCTTCTCCCCAACCAAGCGCATCACCAACTCCTGGAGCTCCAGTAACTTCATCTGCAATGGAGCAGTATAAAGAGGGAAACGGAATCAGCAAGAGCCACCTGTGTGTCCCACATGCACCATACCACCTCCCGTTACAATGAATAGGTTTTCTTCTTCCAGTGTCCCTGGAATTTTTTCCTGGCAGCTTTTAAAGCATTCAAGCTTCTAGTCCACAAGGTCCTTAATTTTTCTGCTCATCTATATCGCCTCTGCCGTGCACATGCTCACTGTCACTGTTCTCCTTTGCTTTCTTCCAACATCACCCTCTCCTGTGTTCTCATAATGGACCCAAGTGGGTTAGCACCACCAGGAGCACAAAGGCATGAACACTGATTTGCAAAGACTTCTAACCTTGGTGCTCCCAGAAGCAAGTTTCCAGATACATTACTTTCTTTAGAGCTAAAGCAGCAACATTGGAGGTGTCCTCTTCCCCTTCGATCCAGGCTTGTACCACCACTACTTCTTCGTTCTACCTTAATTTACTGTGTAACTGACCAAGGAAAGTCAACTATGTTTTATTTTCAGCTGAGGTGCACGATTCTGAATCACCCTTCTTATCAAGCCCAAACCTCACCTTCCCCTTTGTCTCCTGTTATCTATGTACAGGACACATATAAAAACATAATAAGGGACTGCTGGATGGGTCCTGTTCTCACAGTGGCCAACCAGATGCCTATGGGAAGGACCAAAGTAGGACTTGAGTGGAACAGTTTCCTCCCCACTTGCAATTCCCAACAACTGTCACTTAGGAGGATACCACTTGCAACTGTGGAGGCAGAACACAGCCATCATACTAATAGCCATTGATAGTCTTGTCCTCCATGAATTTGTCTACTCCTCTTTTAAAGCTCTCCAAGTAATTTAAGAAACCTTTTTGTAAGCAGTGGAAGTGGCTTTGTACATGCAGGCAGACAGAGGTGTTCAGGAAGGTCACAGATTACAACAACAAACAACAACAGGTGCCCAGAGCTCAACAGGAGACCAGTTTACTCCTTTAAATGGGGTGAGCCAGACTCTGCCTGAGGGTCTTCTTCCAGTGTACCAGGAACTGTAAATAAAGACAGTGGACCCTCCTTCAATCGGAGATCTGCCTCAGTAAGAACTGCAGTCCAGGTGCAGGAGCGAAGGGTGGTTGGTGCCCTCATTAACAGTGTGAAACTCACAATACCCCAGCCAACCCGGTTCACTCCCTTCCGGTACTGTGTCAGAAAGAGCCCTTGGTGGGAAGGGAGGAGATCCCTTGCTCACCTTCATTTCCTCCTTGTCCTGGGCCAGTCGGCTGATGTACTCCTCTTTCTCCCGGTGGCGCTGCTTTAGGATAGCCCTCTGACTCTGGTACAAGGCAATGTACTCACCTGAAACACAGGAGACACAAGTGAGTCTAAGCAAGGCTGTTCAAAGGGTGGTGCTGAAAGCTCCACATTCACCCTTACATATAAATGCAACCATGAAATGGGGTTGCCCACGCCTCCTTCTCTCCTTGAAAAAGAAAACAAGGTAGGCAAAGCTTCTGGTACATTCTGAAATCTAGCAGAATCCACATGTTTCAATAGGTCTTTTGGAAGAAGGGAACAGTTTCCCACCAGCAACTTACTGAAGTTTTATAAACATTGAACAAAGGTGAAAAACCATAATGCAGCTAAATGTATGTATTCTGCCTTTTACTTTCAGCTAGAAGACGCCATATGAAACCAATCAGCTCAAGAATTCTGAAGCCTAAAGATTTTCCACTATTTCCTTATTTACATGTTTTATTTTGGTAGAAACTAAAAGGGAGAGAAGGAGGGATGGACATAAATAACTCTGCCTGCCTGCTACTACAGGATGCAATGCAAGCTGCAAAATAAGCCTGTTTTGCAGCCTGCACTGCCACGTAGTGAGCATAATTATGTGCTCCAAGCAGTGTCTGGTTAGCTTCAGAGTGGGATTGTGCCACTTGCATGCCAGTCTTTGGCTTGATTCATAGCCTGGAGATCCTCAGAAGACCAAGAGACCTCACAAGCTCCATAATGCCAGAGAGGACATTCAGAAGCAATCATGTCAGCTGTCTGTTCCATAGCAAGACCTGCACTTTCTCCAGAGAAAGATGCCACAGAGCATTCAGGAACACATCAGTTTCCATCCAAGTGGGCCCACTAGTCTTAAGCAAGAGATGGCCATTGTCAGTCCAAACATAATGGGATAAAGATCTCACCATGACAAGGAAGTAGACTGCACTCCCCCTTATTCTCAGTCTCTCGTATCGCTTGGGGCAAAGACTGTATCAAGAGTATGCTCTGCATGGTGTGTCAGACCAAAGACTATTGGAGATAGATCCATAGCTGACCCAATGGTAGCTACACATGGTTACTGGAGACACCCAGGTGTTCTCCATCACCCCAGAGATCACCTTGGCCAGCCAGATCAGGGATGCTACTGGGCAACTGGGTGGCCAGCAGACCAGCAGAAAGTTGAATCTGCCTCTCTTAAACAACACCAGGTACAGATCATCTAAGCCTGTCCCAAAATCAAGAGGTTTTCTGGTCAAGGAGATAATGTTTTTATGGACAATATCAACACCTCCCCCTCAACCACCTGGTAGTATAGCCTAGTGTTGTATCATGTACCCAGGTAGGCATAAGCTGGGTAAGGTCAGGTCCACCCAGTTCACTCACCCAAGTCTCAGTAATGCCCGTCAGATCAGTCTGTTCATCTATGATGGATGAACATAGTCTTATTACAGACCAATCTGGCATTCAGTAACAGCATCACCAAACCAGAGGGCTCAGTGGATACGCTACTAGTACTTTCCAAAGGAGAGGACTCAAATGAGGAACACAGATTGAACATCTAGGCCTTGGTACTTGAATGGCATCTTCCTCTGCCCATGACCGCTGAGATTGGACAGCATTTTAACAACTCCCTGCTACCTGCACACCCAGACACCCATCATCTATCACAACTGAGAGATTCAGGCCAAAGATAGTAAACTTAAGGCCCAATAGTATGTGCATAGCACACCATCAGGAGGAAGATAGTGAATCTACAACTACTCTCTTTCTGCCTCTCACTCGAGGGAAACCACGCCAAACCAAACTTCCCCTCAACCAGGTTCTCATCATGGGTGAGGGTCACATGCCGTGTCCCACAGTTTCGGCCCTACGTATACTGACTGACACTCCTCTTCCCCTGTAGCTCCCCAAAGCAGCAACCTTTAAGTGTTGTCCCCTTTGGGGATGACCCCGCCTGCCTGTGACAGGGCCTGCTGTTATAATAAGGAAGGCTCTGGACCACATCCACGGTCCAGGTGTTTTCACTCAGCCAACCCTACACTGTAATCAGCACACTTTCTGACATGCAGGCAGGAATCTTACAGGATAAGCAAACTGACACAGGCAAACAGCACCCACTTTTGCTGGCTGAGAGAGCAGACCAGACAGGGACTAGGATGGTGCATACCAGCTGCTTCCTACATACTCTGTAGGTCTGCTCCCAATACCTTTATTTGGTTGTTTCTGTGTGGGGATACACAGAAGGTAAAATGGTTTAGATAGGTGGGTGATGAGTAGTAATTCCTAACTACTGGAGGCTGCCTGCATTTTCCTTTGTCTTCATGAGAACTGAGATTTTAAAATGTAAACAAAAGGTCTTCGGGATCCTATGGGAGAATTGCCACACAATCTCTATCAAAGTGTTAGTCACACTTCCCCAGACATCTCAGTGAAACATGGAGAGGGGCACTGAATTCATCTCACCTATAGTGTCCGTTTCTCCAGACAACTGTATACAACGATGTTCCAGCTCTTCCACCCGGTCCTTCAGCTCTGCCCTCTCATGCATCAGGTCTGTGAATCGAGACTAGAAAGCACAACAGCCAGTCACCATTGAAGATGTTAGGGAGCCCATGTGGGGGACCCAAACCCTCCTGGCACAGCAGCCAGCACTACCACAGCAATAATCAGCTTCTCACCGATAGGCGGGAGATAGGCACCATCCCTTGGAAGGTAAAATGATCTTATTTCTAGAAAAGAAAGCAGCAGAAGCCTTCTACCCAAGCAGGTCTGACTGCTTAGGAGGAAAAGCCTGCTGCTGCTTTCCAAGGGAAGAAGTCACTAGAACACTAAAGATTTTCAGATCAGTTCTCTTAAGAACATATACACTCAAAACGTAGTGAGGTGTATCAACAATAAACGAAGTGTGGGTTTGGCTTGATTCTTCCACAAAATATCTTTTGATTCCAAAACAGAATCACTAGTCACTCACCCCCACAAAAGACTGCGGCAGGGAGAGAGAAGAGAACCTACATGGTGAAAATCTGATTAAGTGCTAATTATTATAGTGATATTGGGGATGGAGGAACTACTATAGCTGTTTGGAAGTCTTACAGTACAAAGACAGCTAAGCCAGTAACAGTCCATCCAACATCACACAGCTCAATAGGCAAAGGCAGGATTGCAAAGGCTCTTCATCAGTGATGGGACCTTCACATGAACATGCTCATAAAGTGCTGAAAGATGTATTGCATTAACTAGCACATGTGCTATTTGTCTGGGTTTGTAGCCAAAAGCATTAAACACGCACCTGCAGCTTCTCCATGGCACTTTTTAAGGCTTCGTGAACCTCACCTGGAACGGAATCTGCGGCAGAATCTGAAAAGGGTCAAGTAATTTGATTAAGCGACTGCAGAAGGAATGGCCTTGTGGTCCAACCTGGCTGGTACCCAAATAGACACCTGAATATGCACATCCACACACAGGAGCACGCTTACCTCCCCCGGATGCAACATGCAGCTGCTGCTCCTTCCTCAGTATGGCAATCTGCTTCAGGAGGCCTCTGCATTGCCTCCTCTCCTCAGACAGTTGCTGCCTCATTTCCTCTCGCTCAGTTTCCGCTTGGGACATAACAGATGTCAAGAAAGCCACCTAAGATGCAATTCCATATGCTGAAGTTTAGCATAAGGGTGTTGTTAAATGTAAAAAATAAAAATATATCCTGGGGACCATTTGGAGAATTATAGCTGTTTTAAATAAGAGAAATAAGTGTACAATCAAACCAATGCTAGCATGTTGCAAGGGGGTTAGAAAGAATTTAAGAAGGTTCATTTTTATCTGTAGCTCATTTCATCAGAGTCATTCTCGTATTTCCACAGCTCTGTAGGCACATATAGGCTTCATTATACCTATGCTCTAAAACTTTGGCTTAGTGTTGGAAAAAATATGCTCTTGAGGTGGAGAGGGTCTTTTGAAAGCACAAAAATCACTATACTAAGATAAAACTAATACCAATTCAAAACTGTTGGCTTCATAATGCTACCCAATTCTGAAACTCCAGGGCTACTCTTTCCAAGAATTCTGCACATTCTTAGGTTGGCCCTGTAATGCAGAGTGTACTGGCTGTATGTTGGGGAAAGAGGCAGGGACATATTCAATAAGATACCGTGAGAAGCTGGCTGCAGAGACTGGAAAGTCTGCACTGGTCTTTTGTCATCTAGGTGGGCCAGCAAAAATGGAAGTGCCTGGGTTGTAAGGATTGGTAATGCTGAGGTATTGTCCTAAGCCCCAAAACTAGAGCCCCCTGGATGTGCCTGTCTGCATTTGCATTCAGAATGATTTCAGTAAATTCAGCATCTCTTGTTTTAGGGACTTTGCCAAGCTGACAGTCAAAAAACACACCCAATTGATAAACCGTTCTGCAAGCCTGCTGAGACACATTACATGTGAAAATAGTCTACAGAGGCCCTTCTTGTCTCTGAAGCTAACCTGTCTGGAACCATCCAGTACTGAAGTGGGAAACTAGTTGGGAGTCCAATGTTTACTTGCTCTGGCTTGCTTGGAGGCACACAAGGGGGTGGGGAGAACAGAGAGGGAGACACAAGCATAGGCTGAGAAATAATCCAATTTAAAAGCATGGGGAAGTTAATCTACGTTTACTGTCAAGTGAAGAGAAATCCAGAAATGCAACACATTTCTAGGAAGCTAGAAGTATTCAGCTGAATGTCTTTGAACAGAACTTCAGGGCTGCTGCATCTCTGAGCTTCCAAGTTATTCCCCGCCCAACCTTCCTATTCCCCTCACCTCCTGAAGCACTCATGTAAAACCACAAAGACTTGCCAGGCACTCACCATTTCCTCTCTACTTTCAAAATTATCTGGGATGGTAAGGGCAGGAGTCTTCAGCTCTTCGACAGTCTCTTCGGTTTCCACTCCATCCCCTGTGAGCAAAAGAAGACAGCAGAGAGGAGTTAGAACATCCTGCTAGGATCAGCCCCCCCTGTGTTCCTGCTAATGGAAAAGACAACTCACCTTGTGCCCTGGGAAGCATCCTTGCATCTAGTTCTGCCATGAGCTGGCTGACCTGAGCCTGCAGCTCCTTGTTTTCTTTGGAAATCATCTCCAGGCTTTCCTTCAAGAAAGAGGCAACAGATGTTTTGGCTGCTTCTTCCACAAAAGTACACTGACCCAACACAACACAAAGGCTTCATGTGATTCCTTTCTACAACTACTGACCCAGAACTGGAAAAACAAACATTTGGAAAGCCCTTCTCATTCCAACATCCAACCACCAGAGTTGGGATTTCCAGTATGTCAGCTCCTACCTCAGGCACTTGTTACCTTGCATCCCACACCCAAGCTCTCACTCAAAGCTGGCAAATGCCCAATTGCACAATTAGAATTATGCAATACCACACAACTGTACACATGTCAGCATTAATTATTCCTAACATTGAATTGTTTTTCACTTGGTGCATAATTCAGATGACCTGAGCAGCTGCAGCCGAGGACTAAGCAGGTTTCAGATGAAAACCAAATCCTCCTGGACCTACTCAGTTTTAACCTCCACAGCCCTGCTTACCAGTCCTCCCAAGCTCCAACTCTTACCTTGGCTTCCTGCAGCTCCTTGAAATGCATCTCCACAGTCACCTTGCCCTGGACCTCTTCATGCTGCAGCCGATCCATGAGCTGCATCTGAAGAAGGTATTGCTTGTGCAACTCCTCTTTCTCTGTGGCTAGCTGCTGGTATGCTGCAGTGTACTGCTGGAGGTGCGCATAATACTGATCCCGCTGCTCCTGAAGGGCCTGAGCCTCCTGTGTTTTCTGAGCCTCCTAGGGTGGGGAGGGAAATAAGCTGGTTACCAAATCAGCAGTCCAGAGGTGGTGCACTCTTCTCTCTCCACACATATAACACACAATCCCCCTTCTCTCCCCCACCTCAGTAGGGCTTGGCAATGTATCAATATTGTCCAAAACCAGTCTGAAGTCCACCTCGTGGTAATGGTTTCATAATATTTGATGTGGTGATATATCGTGAATCACAATGCGTGCATGTGCTATGCAAAAATCACGATGTGGGAAATTTCTTTTGGAATCTTTCAGACACCACAGACTGGATTTGAAAAACCAAAATTACGTCAAGTGTAATTTCTCTTCCACTCAAGCCAGGCTGCTCTGAATTCTGCTGAGTAGAGAAGCTCTTCCGACACTATTCTTCATTTCAGTCCGATGGCTAAACTATGTAGCCTAACCTCAGGAACTGCAAGAGTAATTTCCTAAGACAGTCTCAAGGAAAACAGCTCAGCACCTGAGGAAATGTATGCAAGGAGAAGACCTCACCCCACTGCTTTGTGCCACCTATAGCCCACTGCCCCTGGCCCCACATGCCCTATTACTGGCTCCCTTCATTCACAGTGGTACCCCAGCCAGAGCATTACCGTCTCCTTGAGCTCTGCCAGCTTCTCTTGCAGCTCTCCAATCTTCTTGGCCAACTCCTTCTTCACATGCTGCTCTGACTGCAAGGCACTCGTCACCTCCATGTTCTCATTGGTCTGTGAAGACATAAGGCAGCCAAATGAGGCAGCGCCACAAATCTCCCTAGTGGTGGTGAAGTACGTATCAGTCTATTGTTATGGAACCTTCTGCATCCCCGTCAGAAATCATATTAGCTTGGGAGCAACCTAAAATAGGGGGTAGGGGATGAAGGAGAAGGAAACCATGGGGGAAAGGCAAAGAGCCTTAAGAGCATTGGACTAGGGATAAAGGTATTTTAACAGGGGGTTTTTTAGGCCAGGAAGTTGTGCAGCGGTTTCACCCCTGGTTAACAGAAGCACCACCCATAACTCCTCTGCTTTCTGAGCCTTTAAACTCCTCCCTCTCTCCCTGAAACTTTAAGGTTCAGATACTTGTCTGCAAACTAAATATTTCCTATCTGAAAACTACAGTCATGTATGACTTATTATGAAACCCGTGTACAGCTAGCTAAAATATTTTAGCAAACTTGTTTTGAGATTCAAAGATAAAGCGTACACATTTAGCGACATACATAGGAAAAGCTTCAGAAGACTTGAAAGTTTACGCGTGCTGTACTCAGAACAGGGGGCAACCACTGCTCTCCAAACAGAAGGCTACTTCACTTAATGCATAAATACACAGGTTTGTGAGCAAGTCATTTCAAGTCTCCCTCTGTAGCTATTAGGGCAATAAGATTGGTTTTTAGATCACAGATTTCAGGCAGATGTAGGCAGTCGGCACTAGCCAGGAACAAAAGAAGACTGAAATTGTTGACCATTACGGGGGGAAAGACCATTACCAAGGAAAAGACACAGGTTCCTCAAGACCAGGGGTCAGCAACCTAAGGCCCATGGACCGCAAGTGGCCTGTGGAAGTCGTTTGACCGGCCCACGAGCTTCCCCCAAACTGAGCTGCCTGCTCTCGCGCTGCACTAAACCAGCACGGTGCTGGAAACTGCATCTACGCAGATGCCGGAAATCACAGGCGTGCGCACTCACAATCCAGCCCACGGAGGGATCTCTGCAGGACTGATCTGGCCCAGGCAAGATAAACCTTGCTGACCCCTGCTCAAGACAAACAGGGAACAGAGACAACCAAGGGAGAGTGAAACAGCGGAGGAAAGAGAACCTTTGCAGCAATCTACAAGGGTTCCCTGGGTGCTTGATGGCTTCCTTTTAGAGTTCAAACATCCGTAGCACTGGAAGTTTCTGACTGGATATCAAAAGGGGGCCATTGCCTCTCACCACAAGGAGGAACATACCAGTTTGACAAAGCCATTCTGCAGCTCTGCCAGCTGCTCCTTGAGCTCCCGGTTCTGAGTCATGGCTCGGCTGATGGTTGCCTTGTCACTCTGCATGTTCTCCAGGATCTGCTGCCTGTCCACAGCCTCCTCACTGTAGCGCTGCACTGTCTTTTCCAACTCCTGCAGCTGCTCCTCCTGCTCCTGATTGAGGCGGCTCAGCTGCTCATTGTCCCGCATCTGGGCTTGGCACTGCCCACGAAGCTCCTCCTTCTCCTCCTGCAACCGAATGAGCTCTTCTTGCAAGCGCAGCTCAGCTTCTGTGGGCCCCGAATGGGGGGCAGGATCACTTTCCAGGGGCTTCGCTACTAGAAGGTCAAGTCAGAGAGACAGACTGTTCATGGCCAACTTAAGGAACAAAAGCAGTGCCTAGGTGAGGAGTGCAGAGCCCTCTTCCATGGCTTACCCCCCCCCCAAGCACACACAACTCAGGCACTTTCCCCCCCATTGCTCAGGCGATGATAATGTAAGTGAGCCTGGCCAAATGTAAAGCGCTTTAAAGGGGTGGGGCTGGGTCAGCTCCCTTTGCCCCTTAAATTGGACCTCAGCTTCTATGTGATTGTGGCACATTCAAATTTAACACACACAAACTTGGTACTCTGGCCATGTTGTCGTTCAAGAAAAACCATAAAAGGGTGGAGAATGAGCTTGACCAAAAGGTCCCTTTTGTTGCCTTAAACCAGTGATGGCCAAACTTGGCCCTCCAGCTGTTTTGGGACTACAGTTCCCATCATCCCTGACCACTGTTCCTTTTAGTTAAGGATGATGGGAGTTGTAGTCCAAAAACAGCTGGAGGGCCAAGACTGGCCATCACTGCCTTAAACAAAAGGCAAGCCCGAATCTGCCATGGAGTGTTCACTCCACAGGAAGCAGAGACAAATCAAGGTGCTCTAACACATGTGTGTCTACAGGATACATGCAGGTGTAAACACATTTGCTGCAGGAACACTTGACATCTGAAGGTGTACACTTAAGAATGGAATGTGGGGGAGAGAAATGTTGGTCAATCCTCTGCAAAAGGATTAAGAGGAGAGCCTCTACTGATAAGATGGGGGAAACTGAACCAGGAAACTAATGGAGTCTTTCCTATCACCAGCAACCAGATCCATATACAGAGGTACCTTGGTTTTCAAACTTCTCCATTGATGAACGTTTTGGTTTTTGAATGTGCCTCAGAAGTCGAATGGCTTCCGCTGTGTATATGTTATTTTTCTCAATTTTCTCTATTAAATTTGCAGACCACCCTTTGCGCTTCGGTTTTCAAACGTTTTGGAACTCGAATGGTCTTCCAGAACGGATTATGTTCGAAAACCGAGGTACCACTGTATAAGTATGTTTAAAGGAGTAGCCAGGAATTGATCGTTGGAACTTTTGCATATCACTGCGCTACAGCACAGAGTAAAAAGACAGGGGATTGAACAGGTGAGCTTGTGTGGAACAGCGTATGTTTAGGGGGCAAAGGTAATGGCTAAGTGTGCAAGAAGGCCTTGCTTTAAGCTGCAGTTTCTGAACACTGAACCTTACCGGACTGACTGCTGATCAACTCTGACAGATTGGCTTCCAGCTCCTGAATTCGAGTTGTGCTCAGTTCCTTTTCTTCTGTCAGAGCCTGGACCTACACCACAGGAATTGGAAAGGGAAGACTAGTGTTGCTAACCTTCCATGTCTTTCATGCAGAAAGTAAATCTCTCCGTTGTTATATTACCAGAAAGAAATCTGCCTGCTATTTAGTGTAGGAGAACCTGTCCTTACCTGGTCAGAAAGCAACTGTACTCGTTGCTGCCAGATTCCCCCTTCCTCTTTCAGCTTGTGGACATACTGATCCCGTTCAGTCTGCAGTTGCTGGATCGACTCAGACATCTGCTCAGCAAGCAAAGAGAAAAAAGAAAGCATATGGCAAATATTGTGAATAAAGAAAACACCCTTCCTGGGAATGAAGCTAAGGGACTCTTCTATGAAGGCCACATCCCAAAACCCATGGCAGAGGGGCCTACCTGGGCAATTTGTGTTTCTAGGTTTGCTCTTTCTTCCAGTGCCATTTGCAGCTGTTGAGTGGCATCTGGGATTCCTGGCTGGTTTGCAAACTGGCAAGAGAATCAAACAAATGTTTATGGTAAACACTGAAATCCCTTGCCACTTTTCATTCATTCATTCATTCATTCCTCCCCACCCCAGAAGTCCACAAGAGGATGCTTCTACAGTGCCTTTTAATCTAGTTCATGGATTATAGACAAAGGGTTAATATGTCTACTTTTTTTGGGGGGGGGGGAGAGAGAATAGCCAGAATTGCATTTCCCCACCTACTTAAGCACAAGGGAAAATCTTCATAAGGAAATTAGTTAAAATTAGCTTTCCTTTTTCAGGCTTCCAAGTTTCTAGCACTCATGGCTATAGAACAGACCCTGGGATTGAATGCCATGGTTTGCAACTTCAAAGGTCATCATAGCTCTTTCATCCTTGGCTACTACCCTCTCCCCCCACACCTAGTAATCTACATTTTAATCCCATGCCATCCGTTCTCTCTGCAATCCAGTACCCACAAGTGCAAATGCTTTGAAAAAGCGGATAAATAGCAGCAATGAGATATTAGCTCCGCCCAAGGCATGATGGAGAGCAGCAATGGCTCGGAAAAGATAGGCATTATATTTTATAAGGACAGGAAGGAACACCACGGACAGAATAATTGTCACACACAGGAGGAATAAGGATATAGATTGAATGCTTCACCTATAGATTTATAATCATTTAATGTGTCAATATGAATGGATGTTAATATTGCAGTTGTTGTATAAGGGATTATTGGATTATTGTAACTGAAAACTAATAAAAATATTATTTAAAAAAGAGAAAGAGAAAAGTGGATAAATATGCTGAGTGAAGCTCTCCATTTGAGGGTGAAGAGTACAAAGAACTCAAGATGTACATCCATATCAGCTTGAAATAAGAATAATTTCTCACAAGAGCAGTCCCTTCCCTCAGAACCTTCAAGGAACACAATTTTTAGGCAAGGATAGGGAAACTGTGGCCCTCCAGATGTTGCTGGACTACAACACACATCATACCTATTGGTCATGTGAGCTGAGGCATTAATGGGTCAAGAAGCCATAGTAGAAAAAAAAGCTAGTCAAATGCCAGGCTTCCTTTCAATGCTCAGAAGTGCTTGCTAAAGACCATTCCTCAAATTTAAAAGAATACCATGCTAAGTGCTGGGAGTGAGGAGTAACTTTATTCAGAACCCTTCTACAACTATATGACATGCTGCACTGCAAGAGGCAGCAGTATTCCCAGCGACCTAACCATCACCTGCTGAATCATCAGTTCCGCCATCTCCAGTTTCTTGTGCAAATCCTCCACGTCCAGCTTCATCGCTGAGTTTTCAGAGATCAAGGTGCGCAGCTTCTCAGACAGTTCAGAGTTTTGCTGCTTGAATTCTTCACTGTTTTTACTACAGGAGGGGGGGGAAACAACAAGTGGGTATCCTTCAGGATGGACTACTAATACGTTTTATGTGGGGCTGCCCTTGCTGGTGATCCAAAAGTTGCAACTAGCGCAGAATGCAGTAGCAAGGGTTTCAATGGGCCAATGCTATATAACTCCTATTCTGAAACAACTGCACTGCTTGCCAGTTGCCTCCCACATTTTAATAGTCATTTAAAGTTGGTCTGCATTCCCCAGGTGCAGCTTTTCATGAAAGGCTGAAAAAGCCACAGCTACCAAAATACAACACAACTATTACAAATAAAAAAGCCCCACCTGCTCATGGAAACTCCATCAGAGGAAAAGTTGCCTTATCCCAGTGTAGACCATTGGGTCCAGCTAGCCCACTAGTATCTTCTCTGATAAGCAGCAGCTCTACAGAGATTTAAGCAAAGGATCTTTCCTATCACCCAACCCTTTTAACCAGATGCTGGGGGTCTTCTGCAAGGAAAGCATGTTGTGGGCATGGCTGTGTTCCAATCCTTACGTTTGGCCAGCATCATCACAGTTGTGTCAAGGCTATGAGATAGCAGCTTGCTGAGAAATCTGATGCAGCATAGGAACTAATGGGGTGTGCTAGGATACCCTAGCTCAAGTCTCACATTGGCCATATATTCATCTAAACTATTTTACAGTATTTCTTCTGCCCTTACGCCAAGGCACTTAGGCTCATGGCTCCTTCATACCTATCCCCACATTCGCTCTCACAACCACCCTGTGAAGTAGGTTAGGCTAGTGGGTTAATAGAAGAGAGGGAAGTGCTATGGAAGACACCCACTTTTGGAAGTAGAAAAACTGGATAATAATGTTGCGGGGGAAATAACAAACCCTACCTTTGCTTGTAGACTTCCAGTTTCAGGGCATCTCGTTCCTTTGCCAGCTCTTTATTATGCTGCCAACAACAACAAACACAGAAATCAATGAGGGAGCTTAGGGTTCTTGGATCTTGGAATTACGCAGTGCAGTTCAGAATCACTAACTTTTTAGCATCCACTGTTTAGGGAGAACAACAGCCCCCAGGAAGCCCATTGTTAAGGGCTCCCTCAAACCTGGAACAGTCCCTGAAGACTTCAGTGGACTTACATAATTCAGCCAGATACTATTAATAGCTTATTAAGAGATACCACGAATAAATATTACACCTTAAAGGCAATTAAGTGAGAGCCAGTCTCTGAAAAAGACCTAAACCTATAGCCTTAGGAAATAGGGTGAAAATCCCACAATGGCATGAAGACTCATAATCTTTCTACTTTTTTATTTTGAACCCTTTAAGCATTTGTCTGTTTGTTGGTGACTGCACTTTCAAACATACCTCTGAAACCATGAGGAATGAAGATTTGCTTGTTTCCAAAAACTAAGAATAAGTGAGCATGCCATACATCCATGCAGCTGTCCTTCATAGACAAATGGTACCCCAGTGCAACACTCCCCACCTGCCAATATCTCCAAAAATATGTTAAGTTTGCAACCCACTCAAGTTATGCCATTGCTCTAAAACAGACTTGTAGACTATATAGTTATTCTAGTCACATGTTCGGGTTATTTTTAGCAGAGATCTCACCATCCACCAAACATAAACCACAGGAAGCTAAAAACAATAATTTGCAGGTTTGAGTTCTTTTGAAGCAAAATGCAGACTGCCAAGACCACCTCTCTGTAGCACTATCACCTGTATACCAAATGAAACCATAGGATATGTCTGCCTATGACCCAAAATAGCATCTGACACAAAGTTTTGGCTCTATCTGCACAAGGAGACTCTACACTTGACATCAGTAATTAAGACTTGAGACTGAGATGGAGACAGTTGGATGGTTGTCAATGCCAAAATGAACCACTGAATAGAACAATGCCCCGGGTCTCACCGACAGACAGGCCATTTGGCAAAGCTAACAAAGTGCCAAGCGTATTAATCCAAACAAAACCAACAGGCACTCTCATTTCATTCCACACCTATCCACCCACCCACCTGAGGTGTCTACTGGAATTCTGTGAACACCTGGGGGCGGAATGTAGTCCAGCCTCCCAAAGAAGGAAGCACCAAATGTAAGAGATAATAGAAAGAATGACATATAGGGAATTTTTACTTTGTCTGTCTGCTTCTGCTGTGTAGAGAGGGAGGAAAGGGTGTGCTCCAGCTCAGATATCCTCTGACGAGAAGACTGAACCCGTGCAGCAAGGTCCTCTGCTTCTCCTGCCCAAGTAAAACAAGGTTATGTTGCAATGGAACCCAACAAGCAAACTGGCAGGAGTGGACCATCACTTTATGCTCCAACCCCCAACACCAATCAGCCATCAACAGAATCTGCCCAAGATTTATCATGTTTCTCAATGTTTCTCAGGGTTACCCATCCCTGGCTATTGCTGGATTAGATGTTTTGGAAGCTGTCTGGAAAACAGCAAGTGGTGCAAAATGCAGCAGCATGGCTACACAAAATACTGAAATATAACTCTCCCTCCCTCCCCACAAACAAGAAAAATAAGTAAACGTACAATTACCCTCACCAGTTGCTCACTTTTATTTCGGTTAACATAAAAACTTTACTTAGCATAAAAACAGCAAATAAACATGAGAGCAACAGATTCTAAGGCAGTTAGTACGAACATAGTTTTCTGCTTATTTGGCTTGACTTATTTCAATGGGTCAGATTCCAAATATGTGATAACTTGCCCCCATTTTTCCATAACACAATCAGATTTGTATCTCTTTTACTATGTCAGAATTTGCTATGCTAATGTATCCATAATTAATACATACCCTTGTATAGGCTTTTTTACAGAAACATTTTGGAATATAAGAGAATTGTGAAAGGGTCAAAACTTAACTCATTTTATAATTTTCATAATGCTAGGTCCAGTATACTAGTATTTTTACTTTCTTGTCTTTGAGTTTTCTCAGTCTGTTTTACTATTTTATTGTTTCCAAAGGATTACTGAGGAAGGTTTCAAACAGTCTATTTCCAGGAAGTCTACAGAAGCTTATATGCCCACTTCTCCCAATGCCTAGAGCACCTACAGCCACAACCAAACCACAGGCCAAATGATGAAATCATTTTGCTGTGTCACTGAATCATCAACGGCATAACTGCCTCCTGAGCCCAAAGCTTACCAAAAATGTTTCATTTAAGTCAACTGGTGCCGTATTCATCACCTAATTTGTTAGCCAGAAGGCTTAGGGTGTTGCCTACCTGCTTTCTGACGAGCGGCCTGCTGCGTATGTGCAAGGGCTGTCTGCAGCTCAGATTTCTCAGAAACCAGGATTCCTATCGTCTGAATGTGGACCTTCAAAGTACAGAACAACTGGATTAAAGGAGAACTTCCTGCCTAGAATTCCTATGTCATAACAATCACTGAAAGGATAAGTAACTAGAAGCAGAAATAGACAAATTGCCACACATGAACTTCAGTGCGCAGTCAGAAAATGTTAATTGGGGGCTTATGTACGATATAGAGTTTACCTGTAACTGTTCTCGCAATGCTGCTTGTTCCTTTGAAAATTTCTGCTCAAACCCCTTCTTTTCCTGTGAAAACATGACATAGAAATAGCAACATCAAAACCATATTAGATTTACAATCTTCCTCTTATATGACCAATATTCATTCTTAGCATTAAGGTCTCACGCCTACTGTCTACCCACCACTGCTGCACATAAGCCCTAGTGCAGGAGTATAGAACTAGATCCAGCCAGTGGGCCAGATTCTTCCCCCACCCCTGCAGCCCAAGATTGACAAGTGGATGGGATCACCCACCTGCCACCTGATTTCAGGTGACCTGTTCCCCTGCATGTAGTGTGAGGTGCTTTGATGCCCCAACAGTCAGCTGGCCAGCAACAATTATCCAATGATTGTCAAGACTTGTAAAACAGGTATGCATGGTGCTATGCACAGGCTTTGCAAGTGATGTAAAACATTCCCAAGCTCTTTTTGTCTTAGCCAGATCTCTACCTATCCCACACCTGAAGTTGTATATAAAGTCAGGCATAGGGCACATGGGTGTGACTTGGCCAAAATGGCCTAGTGGGATATGATGAAAAGCTCAGGTGTATCAGAGTCTGGTGGTGATGTGCCACAGAATTCCACAAGAGTGGTGTAGCTGGGCTGGATACTCACTCTGTTTGGCTATGAGTACAGCTAACCAGAGGGGGTGGTGCAAAAAGTACTTTGTGAGGTAAAAAGAAAAATCAGTTGAGAGTTGGGTTCCTGACATTCAGCTGGAAAGGGATAAAGCCTCTGAGTAAGCAATTTAAAAAAAAAAAATGGAACGTCTGAGTAGACAGGTGTAAGACTGCACTGTAAATTAGCTCAGTCTACTGCTTTTTACGGGGTTGGATGTTAGAGCCAGCACTGTGAACCCCAAAACAACAAAAATGGAAGATACTTCAGATTATTTTCCTTTTACCATTAACAAAAATCAAACTCGAGTGAAAAGTGAATAAATGCTGATGGTTATGCTATGCTATGCTATGCCGACTCACTGTCTAAACATCCAGACCCAGATGCATCTTAACTACAACTTGGTTCTCATGGTAAAGCTCCTACAGACGTTCCTAGGTGTAAGTGGCTCCACACGACAGCCAATACACACATGAGCTGCTCACTAGGAGGACTGTTCTTATTTCATGGTGTGTTTCTAACCAACAACTAGCTCCTTCCAGGATTATGTGGCACTGGTGATGGAGCTATCCAAGCAGCAGGGGAAAGCAACAAGGTGAGATGATATTGTTCCTTAGGTGTTGCTAAATGGAACCATTTCCATAAATCTTTTTTCCAGTGTTGGGTTGAATCAGTGCCACCCATTCCAACAGTATACTATGCTTCCTGCTCCTGGTGTGAATAATGAATTGGCTGTGCATGTCTCTCAAGCAGTGCATATTACCTTCTCCAGCTGGTTCATAATCTCTTGGTTCTGCTGCTTCTGCAAAAAGAGCAAAATGAAGGCATCAATATTAACAGCAAGTCACTTGGGCTTCTAGGTGTGAGTATGCTAAACTATACTACCAAGTATACCTCCAAGGCTTTTGGATGTTTGGAACAAGTTATTAGAATCAACAAACCCCAAACTCCTGACATAAATGCAAGAAGCAACTATTGCATTTATTTTTCACAACAAAAACACATTAAATAAATAAATATATAATACTGTTTCCCATTGCTTTCTTAAATGCTGCCACAAAAGTTTTCTAAGGTTTGTTATTGCAGGGGTCGCCAACATTATGCTCTGCAGATGTTATTGTACTCTAGCTCCCATCAGCCTCAGTAAGCAGGAGGACCACAGGTTAGCAAAAGATGGGTTAATTAAATGTTTGACGACAAAAGAGAGAATCCACCATTGTTCAGATACCACCTCTTTTTGAATGAGCTGTTGTGTGGGACAGTAAGTTTTTAAGCTGTGCAGAACCTTTCTAAAAGTAGGCACTTTTGGGCAGATCAAAACACAGCAAACAGTTGGTCCAATAAATGCAGTATAAAAAATGGTTCTTGTCACAATTGAGCCCTGTGAGGTAGCACTAGACCCCTCAGATACTTAGGGAAGCACTTCCCTTTCAACTGGCCATACAGTGGTACCTCGGTGTTTAGTTTGTGAACAGTTCGGATTAAGAACGCTGCAAACCCGGAAGTAGGTGTTTGGTTTGCCTTGGAATAAGAACATGTTTCGCTTCCTGTTGAGTGTGTTCCATTTATAAATTGAGTCCGCCACTACTATGGGAAAGCACACCTTGGTTTAAGAATGCTTTGGTTTAAGAACGGACTTCTGGAACGGATTAAGTTCGTAAACCAAGGTACTACTGTATATGAAAACCATCAGAAAAGCAACTTCTCTGTTCCACCCCACCCTGCCTTTCTGTAAACACATGTAAAGCTGCAGAATACGAGCTAAAATGCAGAAAAAGAACACAAAAATAATATGCTGACTACTGGTGGAAGTGCTTTTTTAATTTCGCCAGGCAGTAATGCAGCAGGGGAGCAAAACATACACAAAAAGGCAAGTGAGACCTGTGGTGCTGGACACAAGACACAACAGCAGGCTTTAGATGCATGGCTAAATCACATTTAGTGAGCCTTGAGTTTGTCTGTTCCCCCTTCCTGGTTATAAAAAGAAGGGAAACACACAGTAGGCTGAGATCTAAATAATAGTAGGAAAAGTGTTCCTCTGAAAAGGCAAAGTGACTCCTGTGTTATTAATTCAAAGAGCAGCTCTGTAAAGAGGCAGATTTACGAACATTAATGGATTCCCTGGAGTCCCACAGCTATCTTAGACAGTGACGAGACAACTGCAAAAGTGACTTCAGGTTATCTTCCTAGTGAGAAAATATGTGGCCTTGACTCAGGTAGGCTGTCTGGGAGGCACTGGTAGGATTCCCGTAACACCCTTTTGGAACTCCTTTCCCCAGCACACATTTCTTTTTGCTCAGTTAACCCAACTTTGCAGATCAATCTCCTTCCCAACAGTATCTAGACACCAGAGCTCTCTTAAAATGTGTAACAGGTACGATGAATTCACCTCTGTGAATAAGAAATGCAGAGGGCACTGACCAGCAAGAGGACCTCCTCAGTCACATGGCCTCACATTTGTAACTCACCCAGCTGCCACTCAGAACATTTTTTTTTTTTTTAGCCTGGCACTGAAAAGGCCTTAGCCCAAACATTCCACTATGTTGAATAGTTTAACAGAGTTTTACAGTTCAGTCTAGTTTACTGGGTAGACACTGATGGTTGTTGTTGTTGTAGTATTGTTTTGTTGTTTTAACTGAACACCACCTGGAGAGTTTACATTGAAAGGTGGCTCATAAATTTCTTAGGTAAATAGGTGGCTGCAATACAACCCAGAAGCAGTAATACATTTAATTCCCTGCAGAACCTCATTTTATAAAATTACCAAATTTCATGTCCTTAGGTTTAAGTGAGGAAAGATTAAGGAAAGGTTGAAAAAACCTCAAGCACAGAAATGTCTATTTTTGTGTGTTGTGGATTTACGAACCAATTTCTCCACAAGACTCATGTCATACTTCTTATAAGGCAATACTTTCTCCAAAAAATCAAATTCTGAAATGAAGGAATTTAGTGTATATTTTCAACCCCAAATCAGTGTGTTTCTGTTCAATACATTGGCCCTGTTCATGCAAACATGGTTTATTATTATGGGAACAAGCTGCAGTGAGTCTCCGAGTTCCCCACTCCCCCCCCCCCGGCATGACTAAGAGGAGTTCTAAACTTTTGCTTCCACTGTAGACTAACCACAGTTAAGCATTATATCTGAACCTGGACTTAGTCTTAACTATGGCTTGTTGAAACAAGCCAACTTCAAACCGTAACAAGGAAGCTGGTTTGTTTCAACCAAACACAGCTAAGAATACTCATAATTTAGAGTTTGGATGCCATGCTGAACTGTGCTTAATTGTAATCTTTCACTTCCAATTTCAATCTCTTTCTTGTAGCCACATCAAGAGAGGAGAAGAGGAGTCCATAAATCCAAGGAATGGGTCGGCAAACTAAGGCCTGAGGTCCGGATCCGGCCCAACTGCCTTCTGGATCCGGGCCAGGGACGGTCCAGGAATCGCCACATGGATCTGATTCTAATCGTTCGGGCTGCGCCATTCCCCACCACCACCATGACGGCACCTCCTCCTGGCTTCTCCCTGCCCTGCCTTGGAAGGGGGCTGGCCTTTGATTGGTGCCAGCAGCATTATTTCCCTCTCACTGGTACCTCTTGGTTGGTGCTAGCAGAAGCAGCAGCATGATCGCTCAAGCGGCCACCATTTTAAGCAGGCTCAATTGGGGCTTTGTTGCTGCCTGCCCCTCTCCGGAGCCCTTTTACACGCCGCTCATCGTCCCACTGCTGCCAGCTCCTGCCGCTCGCAAGACACAGGAGCTAAGCGCCCCTCACAAGTGGCCACCATTTAAAGCAGCCCCTCTCCAGAGCCCTTTCGTGCACTGCTCATAGTCCCTCTGCCACCTCCTGCTGCTCGCAAGACACAAGCAGTCCCTGGGGCTCGTCCAGTGCTGTGGATAAGCAAGGGGAGAGTCAGGGGGGTGGCTTACCTGAGTAGAATGTGTCCTTTTATTTAAAATGCATCTCTGGGTTATTTGTGGGGCCTGACTGGTGCTCTTGTGGGGCCTGCCTGGTCTCCTTATCCATGGGGTCGTCCAATACACGGAAAAATGGGTATATGTGAGTGCTGAGCATTCGCACTATTTCTGAGTGCTGACTTTTTTATTTTAGTTTAGTAGTCACTAGTGCTGGTATATTGTTTTCGATTACTTTTTCATGCAGTACAAAGAAAGAGCTGTTTGTCTGAAATGCTAGAATTCAGTGTCTCTGTCCAAGGAATACAATTTGCTTTGACACTACAATACTCACCATAAAGAAAAAAATGATTGTTTGGTTGGACAAGTGAGAAAAGATGAAATATTAAAACTGAAAAGGGGATTGACAACTCAGCAAAATACTTTTGTGAAGCAAAAACAGCAAAATATTTCATTGTTGCGAGCAAGTTTTCACATTGCCAAGTTCATAGCGCACACTAGCCGACCCTTCGTAGAGGAAGAAATTGTTACAGAATGCATTCTTTCTGCTCCCAAAGAGATGTGTCCAGAGAAGACTGATTTATTTAGTACATTGAGTCTTTCAGGGTGTACAGTTACACGTAGGACTGAAGAAATGGGGAGAAATTTGCATCAACATTTGCAAAAGTCCTTGAAAAAACTTCATTATTTTTCATTGACACTCAACGAAAGCACTGATGTTCGTGATTCTGCACAACTTCTAATTTTCATTTCAAAGCATCAAGGGAACAACAACAGGAGAGGGTATCTTTGAAAAAGTTTGCCAAACTGCATGATTTGGAGCTGGACTGGGCTAAACTAGCCGGTGTCATAACTGATGTGCTCCTAGCATGGTAGGGTCTATGAGAGGAGCGGCTGCACGCATTAACCAAGAGATGGACAAGCACAACCATTCACATCCAATAGCCATACACTGCCTCATCCACCAACAAGCACTGTGTTGTAAAAAAATCACTGAAGTTGGACTCTGTCATGAAAACTGTGGTATCTTGTGTTAACTTCATTAGAGCTCATGCACTAAACCACAGACAGTTTCAGGCATTTCTGAGTTAAATGTTGACCATGAAGATATTCCATACCACACAGAGGTCCGTTGGCGAGTCGAGGGAGAGTTTTGAAACGTTTTTATTACTTACTTCTGCATGTTTCTGATTTCATGATTATGAAAAACAAGGAAGCACCAGAGCTCAAAGATGCAGAATGGAAATGGCTGCTTGCCTTTTTGACAGACGTAACAGAAATACTCAACACTTTCAATGTTCAATTTCAAGGAAGGGGGAAGCTCATCTGTGATAGGTTTTCACATGTGAAAGCATTTCAAGCAAAATTAGACCTCCTCATTAAACAAGTGAAGGAGGAAAACTTCTGCCATCTCCCCACAACTCAAAACATGTCGGCGGGAAAACCAGCAGTTGCGTTCCCAAACGAAACATCTGGATTTACTGGAAATTTTGCAAAAGGAGTTTCAAACTCGATTTAAAGAGCTTCACATCTATGAGCAAGACATGCAGCTTTTTTGGAACCCATGTTCTGTTGACATTGAACTGCTGATCCAATTTACCAAATGGAATTGGTCGAACTACAGAATTGTGACTCTCTGAAAGACGCTTTCAAATCAAGCAGCCTCACAAATTTCTATGCTTCTCTCCCCTCTGAGACATATCTGAATCTCAGGAACCATGCACTCAGATTTGCAACCATCTTTGGCAGCACCTATGTCTGTGAACAGACTTTTTCCTGAATGAAATCTCCAACCAGATCCAGATTAACTGATGAACACTTGCATCACTTGCTACGACTATCTGTGACAAATATGGAACCGGATATCGACCATATCATTAGCCAAAAGCAGGCCCATACTTCCCATTAAAATACTTATAAGTTTACGCTGATTAAAATAGTTCTTCATTTTAAATATTGCATTGTTATAAGTTTATGTTGATTAAAATCGTTCCTTCATTTTAAATACTGTTTAGCTTTTCCTGCTTTTTGTGCACTACAAATACAATATGTTGTAGTGTGCATAGGAATTCGTTCATATATTTTTTTCCAAAATATAGTCCGGCCCCCCCACAAGGTCTGAGGGACAGTGGACCGCCCCCCTGCTGAAAGAGTTTGCCGACCCCTGATCCAAGGCTTACACACATAAGCCTTTGTACATTTTTTTGGTCAGAACTGGGCCTTACAATCCAGAAAGACATAGGGAGGGCATAGAGGTTGAGAGAGAAGTCTTCTTTGCCCAATACAAATTTTGTTACATCAATTGTTCTATGTAGTCCCTTACAAAAACAAATGCAGTAAGTATGTCTGCAAATTCTGCTTTTCTTTTCTTTTTAAAGTTCACTCCTTCCCCGCCCCCCCAATCAATACACTGTTTTGGCTCCCCTCGCCCTGAGAATTCTCAACACCCAATAAAAGAGCACTTCATGTTCCTGTCAGCCTGCAAATGGCAAAAGCCATTTGTAAGCAGTGCTCAAACACAAGGCATTTCAGTTGCCGATTGAAATGCTACAGTGGGTGTGGAGGGAGGGAGTGAGTAGGGGACACAAAGAAAAGAACAATGCAGCAAAAACTAAGAGAAGCCATGCAACAAGCTGGGGAGGGTGAAATGGGGTGGAGGGATATTCCAAACAATGCAGGACTCTTTGCTGACTGAAAACAGGCCTCACATATTTCTAGCTGTATTTTAAAAGGCAGTGAGTAAAGTAACAGTAGCAGAAGCCATCCATGCAAGCTAAAGACAAACAGGCTCACTCACAGTGCCACTGTTGCTCAAAAGATGGTCACTCACTATCCCCATGTTTTAAGTCTAGAAAGCTGAGCCCCAATCTTTGTTGAAACAGATTCAATAGAGTCAACACTGTTCCAGTTAGGAGAAGTTCAGCAGCAGCTCATCATGCAATTGCAAAGTAGAATCAAAGCAAGCCCTACTTTTAAAGTCTCTATTTGTGTGCATTCCTGAACTCTCAACAGATGCTGAAAACCAATACAATTAGAACTTAACATTTATGAATAGGAGAGAGGTTGAAACTCAGCTATTCTCCAAACAAATTTTCTCCTCCCCAAAAATGACTAAACCTGGGTATAAACCACATTGGCAATTGACTTACTTGATTTCTAAATTTAATCTCTACTTAACTCTTGGGACCCACTTCTCTTGCAAGTGGGCAAGTTCTTGGCTATCAAAATCCTCTGTGATTTTGGTTTGCCTCCCATTTCTCTATGGGAAATGAAAGTAAGGAACCTCTTTCTCTCCTACAGCCTCCCACAAGGTAGTTCTGCAGGCACAGCGTAAAAGATGAACACACCTGTTCATAGTAAGGAGACAGAAAGAGGTCGCATCAATGCACAGACACGAGTGTGCTTAAGGTTATAGGCTCAGACCAATGTTTTACTCTTGGACCCTGAACTTCCATCTGTGACAGCCATTACTAGATGACCGTCAAGAGTCCCTTTAATCATGGCCAACAGGAAATGGGATTGAAAGATATGGAATTGGGTACCAATTAATAAACATGCAATAAATAAATAACTGTGGATTATTATAAGGAAACCTCTTGGAAATAAAATTGTTATACTGGAATGGAGGAAGAATAATCTTGCTATCTAGTAATAATAGCAACTGAAACAGCCCCTTTTGGTCTTTTTGTGTAGAAAGGAAAATAAATGAACTTAAGGTGCCTGGGACTGAAGATTGAAAAAACAACACCTAGCAGATTGAGGAACAGTTGGACATTGTCCTAGAATACAGTGGGATGCTATTGTGAAGTGAATGTTTTGAATACTTTGAATAATCTGAATATACATAATGGGCAAATGGAGAATAAGAAGTCCTCTATTGCCTTGATCTCTATTTTCCTTTTCCTTTTTAGTGATATTTAGCTTTTGTCCCTTTTTTGGTTAATTCTATTTTTGTTCATGTTTTATTTTGTCTTTTGATGTCCTCTACCCTGAGCTGATGAAGATAATCAGACGAAGATGATGAAGGACTGATGAAGGACTCTGCATGAGAAGCAGAGAAGGGAAGAACTTTCAGGCTGGGAGTAGAAACGGAAGAACCCAGGTGAGAGCTGGGAGGGTATCCTCCCCTTTGTGGCTCTGTATAAAGACAGCTCTGTATTCATTCTCTCTCTCTCTCTCTCTCTCTCTCTCTCTCTCTCTCTCTCTCTCTCCCTCCCTCCCTCCCTCCCCTCCTATTCTGTCTCTTTGTTTTTTCCCCTCTCTTCTTTCCCCCCCCCCTTTCCTCTATTTTTATTTAGATTAGTTTGATCCCTCACTCCCTCCACACCCCTTTGAACCATGAAGCACACAACACTTTTCTTTGTGGCACTGTGAAAGAACCCAAATCCTTGCAGACACCCAGAGAGCACAGAGGAGCAGCAAGACAAGGCCAAACATTTTGGTCTGGTTATTTCTTACCAATTCCTCTATCTTTGTACTGAGTTGTTTGTTTGTTAGATTGCTGGAGTCTAGGGCTACTGCCAGCTCCTGGTAACGTGTCTGATGGGCACATGCAGATAGCAGGAGAAGGAGGAAGAGGAAGGGAGTAGAAAAGGGGAGAAAAGGCAAATTATTAAAAAAAAAGGGGAGAGAAAATAATAATCAGCATCACAGTTGAACTAATTTGTGGTGTCCATTCTTACACAAACACACCATCCCCCACCACTACCAAATACATACTAAACCACCAAAAGCTTAATCTCCTTTCAAAGGAACATCAGGATGGATCTTTAGCACTTCCATAATCCAGTCTAAAAGCCACTGCAGGAGCCTTCATCTAAACAAGTAAAACTTTAACATGTAATGTTGTTGTCATTTCTTGCACTCAAGTTAAGTTCTTATTACTAGTACACACACTAGACTCATTACTATATTGTTCAAAGAAATGCAAACTGACAAAGAGCCAGGAACACTGCACTTACTGCCATCTCTTTCATATCTGTTGAAGATGTGGCGTTTTCCCCATTCACATAGGCCGTGGGCTGTAAAATAAAGATATTTGCCATCACAACTAGTTAACTTGGAAAATGTGAACATGAATTTCAGTTAAATATTTCCCTTAGTGGGGATGACGACACTCCTACAGAATAAGAAAACTTTGAAACTGGAGAATAAACACAAAGGTAACTTAGTGTACCCACTACGGCAAGAGGTTCCTTCAAACAGCCACCTATATTACAGGCACTCTTCCCCTTCCTATGATTAATGCTAAGGTAGATTGTGTTAGAAGTTCTACAAGTAAAATACCTCATACAGTGGTACCTCGTTTTGTGTAACCTCCAGGTTACAGAATCTTCAGGTTATGGCTGAAGCGCTCTATTGTGCTGTGCGTGCACAGAAGCAGCCCCTCTAGTTACGGATTTTTTGGGGTGCGCACGGCACCCCAAAACAAATTAAATCCGTAACCAGAGGTACCACTGTACATGGTTCAGGTAAGCTAAATGTGCTTCATAATATACTGATAATATACTGATGATAGATCAGAGGATCTTTTAGGTTTGATTTACACATGCAGCCAACACGAAGCAGTAAAGTATTGAGGTAGCAGAATTCAGTGTAACACTTTAGATCATAAATGGAGGTTCACGTTTTCAAAATGTTCTCTTGCACTAAAAATAAAGACACCTGAACTATAGGTAGAAAACTAGAACAGCAGACTATAATCTTTCTTACTGGCATGCTAGCTTTCTACCCACAGAGAGGCTATTTTTAAAAATGTGTTTCTACCCCACCATCTCTCTGCTATCCTGGTTCACACATAACACAAAATTCTGGTTTATTAAACCATGGCTTAGCATTATGTGCAAACTCAGTCCAGCAGCTTAAATATGGTTTACTACAAACAATCCACAATTAGAAGCAATGCTTTGCTGTTGGCTTATAAACCTAAGTTTGTTTTACCTATGGCTTAATTTTATATGTGAAAGCAGCACTCTTCCTTGACTATGTTTGCTTGACCACCACACTCTAAAATATAAGGTGTTAGGTACGAATCTCCAGAAAACAAACCACAATTTGATTTGTCTGTAAGACAACCTCTCATTAGCTCATGGTTTGTTAAACCATGGCTTAAACAAACTTCATTTGCACATAATGGTTATATATAAAGAGGAAACACATGGGCACTCAGAGCAAGCTCGCAGTGAGCTATTTGGCTCACTGTTCATGGTTTGGACTCAAGGGAAACCACATATATGAGTTAATATGCAATGCTAAGCTAAACAATGGCTTACCCCCCAGGTAGCACAGCATCAGCAGGACCAGGGGAGGAGCAAAGAGGGTGCAATTTTTGCTAAGTACTTGCAACCATGGCCATTCACACTTAGCATTATGCGCAAACTGGGCCACTAGCAGATTTACATATAGATGAAAAAGCCTTGGATAATATGGTCAATTATTACTACTCCTGTTGTTTTAGCTGAGATGGTTTTAACTGCTTCTTGTCTAGCTGTATTTTAACTGGATTATTCCAGGATGGTTCCAGTGGTAAACTATATAGTCTCTTGAATATAAGTATGCCATTTTTAAGATGCCACAAGATTAACAGGCTAACAAGGCTACATCTATGGAATTTGAACCTCTGATAAGAAATACAGTGGTACCTCAGAAGTCAAATGGAATCCATTCCGGAAGTCCGTTCAACTTCCAAAAAGTTCAGAAATCAAGGCACAGCTTCCGACTGGCTGCAGGAATCTCCTGCAGCCAATAGGAAGTTGCGTTGGACGTTCGGGTTCCAAAGAACGTGTGCAAACCGGAACACTCACTTCCGGGTTTGCAGCGTTCGGGAGCATAAACAGTCAACTCACAAGGTGATCGGGATCCAAGGTATGACTGTAGACAGAAAACAGCTTCTTTAAGAGAAGGTGGACAGCCCTTTCATGTGTTACCAGTGTATAACCCTTCGTTCTCATTGAGTATATCTCATTCACAACCATTTCCCACAGATCACATGGCACACACCATTTCTGGCTTTCAGTCTGAAAGCATCTTAAGGTTCTATTGTCTGGCTGCAAGGAACCATATAATAACTGAAAATTCAAGAGCTGGCCATCCCTTGGGTATACAAATAAGTAATGATTAAGAGGCAATCTAATAGCCATCTTCAGATATTTGAAGGGCTGTCACAGATGATGGAGCAAATTTGCTCTCTTTATTCCAGAGGGTAGGACCCAGACCAATGGACTCAAATTACCAAAAAAAGGAAGAAAAAGACTAAATATTAGGAAGAAGTTCCTGATAATATGATAGGTGTTCAACAGTGAATCAGATTGCCTTAGAAGGTGATGGACTCGCTTTTACTACAGAAGTTTATAATCAGGGGTGTTGTAGTTGCAGAATCCTGCATCAGCAGAAGGATGGACTAGATGTCCTTTGAGATCTCTTTTAGGTCTATGATTCTAAGATAGACAGATCAGAAGAACTTGGCTTTTACCTGATTGACCATGCCATTAAGCTGTTCAGACAGCTGGCGGAGACTATCTGCCAATGAGAGGGACCTAAAAAAGGAATATGACACACAACAAACATCTGTAATAAAGTAGACATTAAGAACAATCCTCATTTTTAGTGACTGGAATATGATAGAGAGAGCAGGAGAGAATACAGAGAGAAGCCTCTCACCTATTTTCTTCCAAGGCATTTTTATGATCAGTGTCACAGATCTGTGAAATAAAAATACATTACTGTAATAGAAATCAGAAACACAAATATATGCATATGTACAAGCATGCACATGCACAGATATATGTAACTCCAACAAAAGACTGGATATACTCCTCTCCTTCTGAGTGACACCTTACATCTACCATTGCTTTATTCCCCAACACAAGAATGAAGGACCTGCAGCCCTCCACATGTTGTTGGATTCCAGCTCCATCACCCCATCAGCTAGGACTAATGGGAGCTGGAGTTCAACAACATCTGGAAGGCCACAGGTTTTGCATACCTGCCCTGAGGACTGCTTCAACATAGGATGCACAAAACACAGCACACCTAGACTTCTATACCATAGCACATGGGTAGGCAAACTAAGGCCCGGGGGCCAGATTGCCTTCTAAATCCAGCCTGTGGACAGTCCGGGAATCAGTCCGTGTTTTATTTGTGGGGCATAGCAATTCGTTCATTTCCCCCCCTCCAAAATATAGTCCGGCCCCCCCACAAGGTCTGAGCCCCCTGCTGAAGATGTTTGCTGACCCCTGCCATAGCACAATTCAAGAAAAAATACTTAATAAGCTTCACATATTTAATGCTCAAGCAAAGGGTCAGACTGGTTGTCTATCACTTTGCTTTGTTAGGAATTTTTCAATTAACACTTACTTTTTTAAAAATATAGAAATATTCATTACTTTAGATCAAGAATGGACAACTTCGGTACACAAGGAACCACAGAGGATATGTATCATGAGTCAGAGGGCCACAGCTCACACACTTTAATATAAATTGCATATAAGCTGAACAGACAGGCAGAAGGTGCTAAACCAGTTGGTTGACACCATCAAGTTATTCCTATCTTGAATTTATTACCTAAGAAGAAGGAAATTAGAAGTCAGCCTCAGGGCTTGGCAGATATGGAAACAGAGTAGACAAATATTTGGCTTTGCTATTGCCCTTACATTTCAACCATCTAGAAGAGATGTACAAATAAATGTTAAGATGTGAAAGCTAATCTATAGGCTACAGGAGAGAGCTTAGGGGGCCCAACACGGTGCCCAACTGTACTCATCTCACCCTTCCAATGAAGCTGCATTCAATCAATGGCTGAAGACTGAGAGATGAGGAAGGAGTGTATTGTGCAACCTAAATCCAAGTGTTCTGTACAGCTAATTCCTCCTTGCAGAGTGACAGGCCATTGTTGGTAACTGAAATGTCTGTGCTACCATCACCTCCCCGCTCTTTTGTGAAGTATGCTTTGCTCTATATTTCAAATACACACACACACACACACACACACACACACAAACACACACACACAAAGTTATCTAGGGTGTTCAGTGTGGGGGATGCAAACATTGACAAACCTGCAACAGCTGCATGCTACCAGGACTTGGAGCGGCAGAGCTAGGCAAACTGTTGCTGTTAGACAGCATGTGGACACCAGCAGCGAGTTGTTCAGCATTGTGAGCGGAAACATCACCATCACAGTATGCCTGTCACAAAACATACCATAAAGATTACAAGCACCATGCAGGTGAGGGGGAACCCAGATGAATACAAGCATGCACCATTTCTAGAAGAACCTGTCAAACCTAGAGGCAGATCAGCAAAGGAATGCTCTACTCAGAACAATGTACAAAAAATGTACATGTATAAAAAAAAAAGCTAATCCTGTGAACTGTCACTACCTGCTGGAACTTCTTGCAGAAACCAGTTCAATGTTTTTGGTGTGATGCAGACATGGTGGGCAGTGCCAACCTCAACATGGTTCATGTTACATTGATCCTTTGCTTTGCAAAGTGCATATTCCTGGGAAGACAGCTAATCAGATAGGGATGGAACAGAATGAGTCACTATACACACCTAGATTGTATAGTGGGAGTGGGGAAAACGTTTCTCCCAAAGTGTTGTCCGTGGTTTCCAAGACACCAAAGTTAGAGACTGGCAACCAGGGACCAAATTTAAACTGAATGTAAAGAGGAATATTGTCTGTTAGACCTCAGTGGTGCACACTAACCCTAGGTTCAAGTTATTAAATATCCAAAGAGATATATCCCAAGCCCCCAAACAGCTCATGGATGAAGTTCTAAGCCAGAGGTTGGCAAACTACAGCCCAAGAGGGTAGTTAAGCCCAAGTTAAACCACCCCCCAGCCCTTGCTGCCTGCTCAGTCAGTCCCCGCACGGAGCTAAACAGGTGTGGCGCGCTGGTTTAGCTCTGTGTGGGGACTGACTTCCAGGACACAGCCACAGCTTCCTATCGGCTGCAGGAAGCTCCTGCAATCAATAGGAAGCTGCAGATGCCTCCTCCTCCACTACCATGGCTCTGAAAGCTAATGGGCAAAGAGCAGTGGGCATATGCGCATGTGCACTGGTGTGCGCTCTGGCCTGCGGGCAGAAAAGTTTGCCAACCTCTGGTCTAAGCATTAGAGAAAGAGAAGAGGCAGCAAATTTGAGAAAGCGGCCAACAGGGCTGGGAGGGAGAAAGAAATAAAGTGACTCAGTTCAGATATAACACCATTCAAGCATTAGGCTCATTTTTAGGGAGAAGATCCAGAGTTGTTTTGCTACTCCTCTGGTCCTGCTGCTGCTACATTGCTGTGAGCAACATGTCTGAACCCAGACACATGGTTTATCTTGCTCCAGACAAACCATAAATGGTTTGTCACGTCATATAACAAACTTGGGCTACAGCTTGTGTTCTGTCTGCAGTAAAATCAATCATGAATCTGGGTTTGGGCATAATACTAAGCCAAACTAGCAGCAGCAAGACCAAATGAAGAATAAAGCAACTGTCAACTCTCCTGGAACCTGCATGTTTGCTTATCCATGCTAAGCCATGATTGGCCACTGTGAGAAGAGGATGCTGGACCACATGGGCCTCCAGCCGAACCCAGTAGGGCTCTTCCTATATGTTTTTATTACCATGGAAATTTTAAGTATTGCTAGAATGGCTGGTACCCACCCACCCTTCCCTGCGCAAGCATCTCTAACCTTCATTTTATCCTGGCACTTTTGTTCCCAAGAACACATACAGGGGACAAAGAGACACATTTGTTAGATCTTCAAATACGCACTTTGTCCTTTGACACATTGTACAACTGTTAATGCAATCAGCCTGCCAAAGTGATAAAAGCTCATTCTCAGACAAAAATCTCTGAAGCCTATAACATGTGGTAGCCTCAAGAAAATAGATCACACATTGGTGACGTGGACAGTGTGAAGGTCCCAAGCACCCCAACACCTCTGAAGGTACATGATTTTCCTTCAGGAGCTATACTGAAAGATTTCTGTTCTGCCTAGACCCAGCAACAGAGGTTGTGCAAGCACAAATAACAATATTATCTCAGTTGCCAGTATCCATATTTTCTGCCCAGTAGAGACAAATAAGTATCCCAAGGTAGCATTTCACTAAATCTGACATTCTACCAAAAAGAGTTCAGGAACCCTCCTTCTAGTTAAGATTGCTCTCAGGGTGTCGATTCTACTGCACAGTGAGCAGACCAACATGTTGTTGTTGTTGAGTTGTTTAGTCGTGTCCAACTCTTCGTGACCCCATGGACCAGAGCATGCCAGGCACTCCTGTCTTCCACTGCCTCCCGCAGTTTGGTCAAACTCATGCTGGTAGCTTCGAGAACACTATCCAACCATCTCGTCCTCTGTCGTCCTCTTCTCCTTGTGCCCTCCATCTTTCCCAACATCAGGGTCTTTTCCAGTCCAACATACCAGGGATCAATTAAGTAAACCTCTATTGGGAAACTTAACTGGAAAACCCGAATCTTTCCATCTTAAGTACCTCCTTGGATATATGTCAAATGATACTATCCTGGGAATGGCTAAGTTCCTCTCAGCAGTAATAAGAAATAGAAACCAACATGGTCTGGATAAAACATAGTGAGCGCCTTAGAATCCTTTTCTTGTATTTCTGTTTTATTTTGCTTCTGAAAATGTTTTTGTGGGTCTTTGGACTGAAATAAAGAATGTGTGTGAGTTAGGAGTGTAACACCCTTAAAGGACCTACTGTATCAAATACTAGCCATATTCAGACATTCACCTACTGCTGCCATGTACGTATTAAGGGTTCATGTCTTTAGAGCAATGGACCCTGATCATGTACCATCACACACTGCTGTTGGAGCCTACACACATAGGGCAATTTCTCTTCTACACATATGCCTGTACACACAACAGTGTGCAGACAGCAGAGGAAGAAGTGGTGATACAAGGGCAGGGCCAGCAGGCATAGCAGTTCTGCTCTCCCGTTCACTGGATTGTTAATCACATGGGCAGAAGGTTTTACACTGATCTCATATATTGTCACAAACTGTGATATAAATTAGTGCAGAGAATCAGCATGGTGTCAGACTAAGACTGGGAGACCTGAATTCAAATCTCAACTGAGTGACTCTCGGCCAGTCAGTCTCTTTGAGGATTGCTGCAAGGTTAAAAGGGTGGGTGGAGAACCATGTGTGCTCCTCTGAGCTATTTGAAGGATGGGCAATATAGAAAAGCAAATAACTAATACATTCCCCATTTCCCAAGTGAAAGAAATGAAAGCTTGTTCTCAGCTCCCCAGATAATTCATGAACCAAAATTTGGAACTCACTGGCTACATAACTGGATTGAAACATGTCATTCTGTGGTAGCATATCACTGAAGACAACTCACTTCAACCTAAAAGAGTATTTCTCCATTTCAAAGCAAAAAGCTTCAATCTGACCACTATCCCAAGGGACATTTTCCCTGAACAAACACTGTTTCATCTCAAGGCAACAGCATTTCTTTTTTAACCACCATTTGGCTTATCCTAAAGATTAGGGCCAATATTTCTTTTACTGTGTAACAGTCAATCTGCTTAGGATAATGTAGGTATCCTGAAACATGAAGCCTTTTCCAGTGGTAGCCAAATGATGGAATAGCCTCTCCAGAGATGTATGCCTAGCACTGGCCAATTTCAGATGGGCAGTGAAGGCTGGTCTTCCAGAACAAAGTTTTTAAGGTACATTGAATCTTTGAATGTTGTTTTTAGACTACTGCTATTTATATATGTATTTTTTTTATTTTTTTTTATATCATGTTTATAGCCTATTTATTATAATTCGCCTTGAATATATTCTGCTCAGAAAGCCAGGATATACTGAATACAGAACTCTATTATTTTAAAGTTACAGCTGGAGAACTGAGACTGATTGACTTTCAATGGTTAAGACAGACCTAGACTCAGGTTTCCATGCTGAAGTCCAACACTTTCTTCATGAAGCACACGTCCTCATGAAATATCATCCTCAGAAATAACTGAAAGATTGACTTTATACCAGACACGGGGAATGAGATATTGGACTCCTAATTCATATCAGTGCAGGTAACAAGAGGTGACAGGAGCTGGAATCCAACAACACCTGAAGGGCCACAGATTTCATATCCTTGCCCTATACAATACAAACAACAACACCAGCTACCAGCCTAACATCCTCATAGGCCATCCTTCATAGGAAATAGGCCTTGTAATTTTTACAACCGTTGCATTTCCTGCAGGAATGTGTAGCTTTCCATCTAAAAAATCCACATACAGTATTTTGCTCATAATAGGATTTTGAAGATAACACACCCCTTTACTTTCCACCCCGATCTTGTAACCAATACAATATGGTTATTTTGATGCCTGAATTGAAATGCAACAGTAAGTTGAAATGACACCCACAAAGTTAATGTAAATGTTTGGTGGGCATCTGCCACACCAAAGATAAAGCTAAAGCTTTAAAGGAACATAGGAAGGTGCCCTTTACCTAGTCAGATCATTGGTACACCTAGCTCAACATTGCCCACACTGACTGGCAGCAGCTCTTCAGGAATTCAGTAAAGGGACTCCCTGGAGATGGTGGGGATCGAACCTCGTGTCTTCTGAATAAAAAGCAAATGCTATATCACTAAGCAATGGTAATAAAACAGCTTGCAGACAGTTGTTTATTCCCAACCTATTCTGATATTTATATATTTTTCAGGGGGGAAAGCTAATTATGTTTATTATTTTTAATTTATTGCATTTATCTATCACCATTTTCTCTAAGTACTCAAGGTGGCACACATGGTTCTCTCTTTCCTTATTTAATCCCCACAACAACTTTTTGAGGTAGGTTAGGATGAGAGGCAGCGACTGGCTCAAGGTCACCCAGTGAACTTCATGGCTAAGTGTAAGATTTGTGTCCTGGTCTCCCAGGGCCTGGTCCAAGACTCTTAACTACTACACCATTACTGGCTCTCTGCTTTCTAAAACATGGCAAGAGTGTGCTTTAAAAATACTCAGATGCAGCCAACTCAAGCAGACTGGTTTCTATTAGACCCAGCCCTTTATTTTTAATTGAATTCAACCTGGGTTAGCAAAGTATGCAAAACCCAGTTTTCCTAACAGTCCTTTGTAAGACAAGGAATAGGAAGACTCTTTCTGCCTAGGTAAATCTAAATGTGTATTACTCCTCAGACTGTATCATGTGTTCAAATTTCATTGCCTGTCAAACCATAAGTTGGCATGATTAACCCACATGGCTTATCCTCCAGTTTGAATATAGATGAGCAAGAACATGCATTTCTGAGATGAGGTGCTTCTACAACAAACAAACAAAACCCACTAACATGGGAAAAATAAGATCACAAGCGAAATGGAAGTCAAGCCCAACCTGCAGTCCACAGTGAACAATGCTACTTATGCATTCATTCACTATCACCTTGGAAACAGTAGTATTGGGGGTGGCAATCCCTTCAGATATGCTTGACATTCCAAAACAGCTGCTTTAAGCAAAGCAATCTTAAAAATCCAAGAAGCAACCCTTCTTCACAATTGTAATTTGAGCCACATTAAGGGAAGTGCACACAAGAACAACAGTGGGGGAGCAGGTTAAAAATAGTTCAATGTTAATGATAGCCAACAACATTCACGCAGCTAACAACAAGTATGACAAGTATCCCAAAATCTGTTCCACCCACCCAAGAAACCCTAATTTGTAAATAGGAACTGAATCATGCAGTATGGACAGCAAGCCAGTTGGACAGATTCTGAATGCTGCCTCACCTTCCTCTTGTCCAATGAAGGTATGGCTACCCCATTGGAGCGGTTAAGGTCTGACACCAACACCTTCAGAATGTTCTGAATCTAAAGGGGGTGAAAGAAAAGTGGAAAGAGAAACAGCTGAGAAAAGGGACAGAATGAGAACATTGTTCAGCGGGTTCCTGAAGCCAAAGGAACAAGAAAAAGGGAAATGGCAGAGATCCTAATACCAACAAGATGGGAGTAACTTGCTTGCATGCAATCTGTTTAGGATAAAGATGTAACTAACTCCTTCACTCCAGCAGTATATACAAACTATATACTACTATTCCCTCAAAACAACCAAGGAGCCAAATATTTCTTTCTACTGAATTTCCCATCCTTACTTATCTATTATCAACTGATTATTGTATTTATACCCCACTTCTGTCCAATGAGTTCAAAGTGTTTGTAGTACTAAAGAAAAACACACAGCCTTCTTCAATTTTTTACAGTGTTAAAACTATCTTCAAACAGAAGTAGAAGCAAAATATTTTGGAGCATTTGAAATAGTTAAGTAAACCACTCACGTTTTCAGGAGACTCTCTGCCATCATTAGTTGGTGTCTCTGGTCTACTTCCTTCTTTGCCTTTACGTTTCTTCTTTGCTCCAGCTGCTGACCCAGGGCTATTCTTCTGTTGGTATTCCTTCAGCTAAGAAAAAGAAGAAAAACCTGAAGTCTAACTAATTAAACCTTCTACACTGAAAGCTAAGTAGTAAAACAGAAAGAGCTGGAACAAAAAACACTCTGGATTGTTTCAGCTGTAATACAGCAGCAGTCAAGGGAGGGGTGGAGGGCTGTGTGACTGAGCAGCCTGCAACAGCACACTACTGGTTCACACGAAACAATAGTTTGCTTTAAACTATAGTTCAACTATAGAAAACACAAACCTGTTTGTTTTCTAGAGCAACTGCAAGCTAAAGACAATCACACTGTAGAATGAAAAAGCCCTTGGCATGTTAGTCCTTTTTTGTGTTATGTGCCAGAGGGTTCAGTTTCACTGATCTAGTTAAAACTTTCAGAAACTTCCACTTCCTATTTCATCTCAACTAAACCTCGCAATAGTGGCAGAATGCAAACCCCATCTTGAGTCAATCAATAAATTTCAGAGTATTAGAGTGGTCAACAGGGAACTTCATAAAGCATTCTGCAACTTCTGAGTCTGTGGCAATACCACCAGGTTCAAGTTTCAAACCTTGCAAACACTTGCAATATAACTAGCTTACAATACACTTAACCAGTAATTACTGACAGTTCAAATGGTCACATAACAAGAATCTGGTGATGTTACCAGGAATAGTTCAATTTTAAAAAGAATATTTTCCATTTCTTAAGCATAAGCATCTTAAGCTATGGAGAAAGCACACAAGCAAAATTGGAAAAAAATATTTCAAATTGCTAGGTGCCTGGGCAAAAAGGCACCTGGGAGTTTCCAGACACACCCACAAGGGAAGGTTAAAAATCCCACAATGTATTACATCTTACTTTTAACCATCTGCACTTCAAGGTGCTTACTTGTTACAGAGAAGTTACTTGTACGAGCCCAGTCATGTTGACAACTAGACTGTTAAGAACAATTTCTCTGTAGCCCATGATGAACTAATGATGCTGGTTTGGCTGTCTGTGGCATTTCTAAACCTGGTTATATATATAACTTTAACACATTTATTTCTTCAATACATTTAAGCTATAGTGCCAGATATTAAAAACATGATACAAATTGGGTATTTAATTATTATTCAGTGTTCTGGTTTATGAAGATATACATATTGTTGTTCATATCCCTAGGCTCAGGATGTGAATAAAATTTGCTCACTATTTTTATCCATACAATATCTGTGTTATGAAGGATCACCTGTATTAACACATCAGAAATTGAGGCAGGTTACTTGCCCAAAACATGCCTCAAAATAATCTCCCACTGCTAAGCCAAAAAATACGATCCACAAAATCATGACAAATCAATTTGGCATTCAAAAATGGAATTTCTGAAGGCCTAAATCCTGTCTAAGTTGGCAATCACTGCTCTTGAACATACCGCCAAACCAAGACTAAGTCCTCTATTCCCTTATATTCATAAACTCAATTTTAACTGCTTTCTATTCTTGCCGATCAGAAGGTTGGTGGTTCGAATCCCTGCGACGGGGTGAGCTCCCGTTGCTCGGTCCCTGCTCCTGCCAACCTAGCAGTTCGAAAGCACATCAAAGTGCAAGTAGATAAATAGGTACCGCTCCAGCGGGAAGGTAAACGGGTTTCCATGCGCTGCTCTGGTTCGTCAGTAGTGGCTTAGTCATGCTGGTCACATGACCCGGAAGCTGTATGCCGGCTCCCTCGTCCAATAAAGCCGCAACCCCAGAGTCGGTCATGACTGGACCTAATGGTCAGGGGCCCCTTTACCTTTACTCATATATCTATCCAGTGTGGTCATGTTGATAACATGGGAGAAGAATATTGTTCTACTGAGATTAAGAGATGGGAGATACTGGCAAGTGGTATCAATGCAAGCGCTACACTTTTCTTCAAGATAGAAAGCAGAAATCACTACACTGTAGATCCACTGTTATAGTTAAATCAGGCCTCAAAAATCACTTGCTGGAAGTGATGTCAGCTAAACCTTTCTGGAACACTCTTTCATGCACCTTCTGCTAGCTGGTCATTTTCTTCCACCTCCCCAGCTTTCCTACAAATTTATCACTTTGTGATAGGGAAAAGGTAGAGGGAGCTTGTAATGAAATTCAGAAGACCCAACCCCTGAACCACCAAATTATGACTTCCCAGCAGTCTTTTATAAATACCCACTAAGGCCATCATAAAAAAATATTAGAGTAGCTCTGAACAAGCTCTGAACAAGTTGTTTCCTCCCAAGCCGAATGCTCACCAACTACATTTGGCCGCTTAAGGATGTCACTACTGCAGCTTTGAAACAATCAGCTTTTCAATGACAAATTTTAAAAGCTGCTTCTGACAGAAGGGCTACTGTGTATCAAATATGACTCTTAAGTTCATGTGACTAACCTGGATATACAGTATTTGCACAACTGGCATGTGTTTAGAGGCATCATCACAACCATTCTATTGCTAGAAATTAGTGCATGCCGTACATGGATGTGCATTTTGCCTAAATGTTTGGACAGCCGCCTAGAATGTTCTGCAAACTGCACCCAACTTTCCTACCTGAGGCGGCAGCTTCACAGTGATTCATGGTATGGCTGTAACTGCTTTTGCAATAAGGGTGGGTGCTCTTTACTGCCCACACTAAATGGATGCAGTCCCCCTCCAACCAGGTGCAAAGCTAGGGAGATCACCTATTTTCGACTACTGATTATCTTATGTTCACATACAGGTATGTGGAACAAGGACAGCTTAACATCTACAAAGTGGAGGGTGATTAGAGTAGAGTAGACAACTATTCTAAGGACAGGTTATAACAATGTATAAAAGCCATAGCAGAAATTGGTAATTGAACAGGTGATGTGTAGGGAGAAGGGATGAATATATTTTGAAATGATAGTTGGAAAAGTTATTTTATTGGGAGCAGCAATGGAGGAAGGAAAATAGAGGGGACATTTGGGGTGGGTGGGAAGTCAGCTTTTAAATTGTATTGAATTTGTATTAATTTGGTGACAATTTGTTAAAAATTATGGAAAATCAATAAAAATAATTGGTAATAATAATAATAATAATAATAATAATAATAATAGGCAAAGTGAAGGGAGAATATATTGCAGAATGTGTATGCTATCTAGATTCTCATCCCAAATAACGCAAGAGTTAGGGAATCTGGGAACAGATTTTAAGCCACAGATTGACCTCCCTGCTATAAAAGTGGATACAGTGGTACCTCTGGTTAAGTACTTAATTCGTTCCAGAGGTCCGTTTTTAACCTGAAACTGTTTTTAACCTGAAGTACCACTTTAGCTGATGGGGCCTCCCACTGCTGCTGCTGTGCCGCCGCGGCACGATTTCTGTTCTCATCCTGAGGTAAAGTTCTTAACCTGAGGTACTACTTCCGGGTTAGCAGAGTCTGTAATCCGAAGTGTTTGTAACCCGAGGTACCACTGTACTCTGATACTTCTCAAAGACACTAGAAGGTCATTTTCCAAAGAAGAGCAAAGTAATTCCCCATGGAGGGAAAGGTGGAATAAAACCATTTTTAAAATTAGGTTAGCATTCACAATAAAGCTGAGGTACTGGGGAGAAATGGCTATTGTTAGATTTTCCGTTTTACTTCTCTTTTATCAATAATTACTTTATGTTTTTCCAATATATCAATCACTACATCCAGCCCACATAATATCATAGTATATTTTGCAATTTTGATTATTATAAGAATGCCTATTTAAGAAATTTGAGGAAAAACACTTTCTGAAACTGTAAAATTATATTAAACTAAACTAAGATTGAGGAGAAAGAATGATGGCAAGAACAAATCCTTCCCCAGGCATTCAAGTGGTATGTCTAGGATCACACCCACACCACACATTTAAAGAATTCTTAATCCACTTTGACAGTCATGGAGGATCTTGGGAACTATAGTGTCTTGAAACTGTAGCTCTGTGCAGTCAGCACACTTAGCAAACTATACTTCCTAGGATTATTTGGAGGAAGGCTTGACTGTTAAAAGTGGTAGAAGAGTGCTTTAAATTTCTTCTTCTTCTTTGGCGATCACTCATGTGACCTAGACATTTAACAGGTGATAATCTTTCCAATACATATATACATACACTGATTAAACCCAAAAAGTATGTTTCTCTCAATCTGTAAAGGAGAATCCCCTTCCATGCATTCAAAGGATGTGTCAAAGATGTTTAGCAAGGGAGGGATTTCCTTCTTAAACATTCAAGATATGTGGGGGAGGGCGCTTAATAAAGAGGGGTCTCCACACCCCCACTAAACTTATAGAGATATATCCTTCCATGCATGTAGGAGACATATCCAAGTTATTAATAAAAGAGGGGCCCACCATTTCTTTCAGACATTCAAGTGGGATGTGTCCACTTTGTGTCTAAGAGGAAGATCTTCCTCAATAAATCATTACAGAGGACACCATCCCATGTCTTCAAAGGTGTGTAATAAAGAGGTCTACACTCCACTCTCTCTAAACCTACTGGTACATCTTTTTCCAGGAATTCAAGCAGTGTGTGTCTAAGGTATTTAATATTAGAGTTTTCAACCCCACAAAAATTATATTCAAGGGGAAGAGTATACCTATATAATAAGAGAAGTCTATCACACACACACCCTAAGCATGTAAAAGTAAAAAGGTAACACAAACACAGGTGGACAGACCCCTTCTATGGCTTCAAAGAGTAAGTCTGAAGTAAGTAATATATGCAGCATGTGTGTGTGTAACAAACACACTCACACTGACAGTACAATCCAAGCAATGCCCAATCAGGTGTAAATCCTATTTAATTCAATGGGGTTTACATTCGGGTAAGTGAGGTTAGGAGTGCTGCCTAACCCTTTGCAGGGGAGCTTCTTTCAGGCATTCCAGGACTACTTATAGATGTTTAGTTAAAGTGGGAGCTGTCTCCTATGCATGGAGTGTGTCTAAGGTATGAATAACAGAGGGTCTTCTGCCCCCCTGACATACATGAAGGATGCCCCTCTCATGAATTGAAGGGATATATCTGACATGATTTTAATAAGGGAGGGGTCTCCCTCCTCCATTAAACCTATTAGAGGGCTGTCCTCTTTCAGGTACTCAAGAGCTAAAGTTGAGGTATTTAATTGGGGGGGGGGGCATTTCTCATGCAAGAGTTGTGTCCAAGATATGAATAAGGGCCTCTCCACCACAAACCCGAAACTTTTCCATGAGGACCCATTCCCATGACTTTAAGGGGTGTTTTAATAAGAGGGGGAGGGGATCTCTTCCAGGCACTCAAGAGCTATATCTGAAGTAGTGTGTTTTAATTTAACGGGGGGGGGGCATTCTCCCATGCAAGATGTGAAGGTCCCCCCAACGCACATGGAGGACCCAATTTCCCATGACTTCAATGGGTGTTTTAATAAGAGGAAGGGGATCTCCCTCCCCTATTTCATCCTATTACAGAAGGAGTTCTCTTTCAGGCACTCAAGAGGTATTTTAGTTTAAAGGGGGGAGCGATCTCCCATGTAAGATGTGTCTTTCACTCCTACACATACGTACACACACACACACCTCTCACGTGGAGGACCCCCGCTTCCCATGACTTCAAGGGGTGCTCTAATAAGCAGGGATCTCCCCTATTAAACCTATCACAGGGGGCGGGGTCCTCTCCCAGGCGCTCAGGGGCCGCATCTGAGGCGGATTCCTCACTAAGCCTATACTGAGGCGGGGCGGGGGTATCAGGCATCTCCGTAGCTGGGGAGGGGGAGAGCGGGGGGTGTCTGGAGCTGGAGACAGCCCCCCCCCCCCGGCGAAGAAGGCCGCGTCAGCTGTCGCCTACTTCCCCCTCCTGCTGCTGTTAGTTGCTGCCTGAGGGGGAAACGCCGCCACCCCCACCTCTCCCCCCTCAGCGCTCCGGCCTCGCCCTACCTTCTTCTTGGCCGACGCCAGCTTGCTCTGCCTGCTGCCGTCCGCCATGTCTGAACCGGGCCCGGGCCACGTCAGCCCGGTGTGGTACGAAGGTGGGTGGAGAAAGAGGGACGAGAGCGAGAGACACAGGGAGGGAAGGCCCCGCCCGTGCCCTGCCGTCTCAGTCGCGCGAGGACGGAAGGAGGGAGGGAATGCCGCACTGCGCAGGCGCGGCCGTGGCAGCTCTTGAGGCTCAGCCGGCGAAGGGAAGGAGGGAGGGAAGGCGCATGCGCACGGCTCTTCCCGCCGTTTTCGTCCCCCGTTCTCCCAACGAATCTTTTTCTTCACCACCTGTTGGCTTTTCCCTCAGAGGGAAGAAGAGCCTTTTTATCTTGAAGTGTCGTTTGTAACTCGCCCTCGAAACAAACAGCTTGTTTATTAATAAAATTACTTCAAAATTTATTTTATAACTTGCGTTCTGAACAACAAACAGCCGCGAAAACCCCAACCTGGGGTTTTTGCTTGTTTGTCTATTTGTAAAAGAATTATTTATATGCCAGAAGTATATAAAATCGGTTTACAGCATTAAGAAGATTTAAAATCACTCAATAAAATAGTAAAAAGAAGTTAGAAACAATATTAACACATTTTAGAAAAAATATTCACACAATATTAATACATTTTCCCAAAATGCTGCTGCTGTTTACTATATTTTAGATTACCTCATAAATTTATGATTTATAGCAAGGGAGGAGACTTAATCAGAATGGGGGCCACATTCTGTGGGCAACCTTATGAGGGTCACATGCAGTGCATGGGGTCAGAAGCAAAAGTAGGTGAGGTAATAAATGCAAATTTTTAACTTTACACCATAGGCTGGTTCCTACGGTGATAGGAATTTTGAGGTCTTAGATATATGGTAATGTTCATAAGCGTACCAACCAAGCACATACATAGATCAGCACAGGAAGGCCAACCTGGAACCATTTTGATTCCTAAACTGAACAAATGTTTTCTCTGCAAGGTCAAAGTGGGAAACCTCCCCATTGTCTCTTTCCTCACAAATCCTGTCTTAAGGGCACATTTAAGATATGAATAGGGAGTGAGCCTGTGACCTGGCCCAGGAACTAAGTATTTATCATTACAAAAGACTGGCCAGGCTCCCCAGGCAATCCAATCTAGGAAGCAGGGTATCCAATCAAGTAACCTACCAGACAGGAGATAAACAACAATAGGAGAAAAACAACATTCAAATTTCTGTTTTAGACCACCTTTTCTGTGATGTAGGTATGATGTTTCTGGGGGTGGTCTTGATCTACAGGATGGCAATTTCAAAAGTCTTTATAAGGCCTTGCGCACCATTGTTCTGGATTCCTCCTCCTTTCCTGCGGGTGAGGGGAGCACCCTGTTGCAACAGCTTTAATAAAGATCAGACTTACTAGCTGCTTTGCTTCTCCGTATTCTCTGGTTGGACTCTGTTATTTTCTCCTACCAATAGAGAACCTAACGTAAGGACTCTATATGGGCTCTTGGATACCCCATACGGGAAAAGGGCAATATTTATTTACAACACTACTCACAGGCATCCAGACAAGCAAGAGTTCAGGGACACCAATTCTGTTCAGGCAGAGACATTCAAGAGGGTGCAGAAGAGGGTGAGAATGGGAGTGGCAAGAGTCCTGAGGGCCAGGTAGAGGGGCACAGAGGGCCACATCTGGCCTCCAGTCCTGAATTTCCCCACCAGATTAATACATTTTTAGTGAGCCTACAGTATTTATTATACAGTTCGTGCATGACATTTTCTCCTATGGAGCTGATCATACATCCCTCTTTCCATTCATTTTTCATTTTCATATTTAATTCACAATAAATCAGTATTTCTGTTATTTCAGAATTTGCTGCATCAGTGATATATTATTTAAAAGCCTGGAGAAGACATGCCTTTCAGCTGTTGAAGTAACTTTTTGTGCTGACTGAGATTGCATTTTTGTTTTTATTTTTTTCAGATAATTTTCACTGAGTTTTGTACAACAGTCAGCTCAGCTACAGGAATTAGAACATTTGTGCAGGAGAGCAGGGAAAAAAAGGAGGAGAGAGATCAACAAGAACAAGAACAACAAGAACTGGATAAAGTTGGAAGTGGGAACATTGGGGACATCCAGATTTGAAAGGTCTAAAGAAATAAAATTGGAGTTTTTACTCTCAAATACGAAGATCTGGATGGAAAAAATGGACCTTTTTGAGACAGACTCCTTCCAAGATTGGACATTCGAAACTAAAAAGGACCAAAAGACGGCAAAGACTATTAAAAAGACGGCAAAGCGGACTGGTGAAGGACTATGGCTTAAGTGTGGGAGCTCCAGGACGACAGTAGACATTGATGGACATTGGGAACGCAACCGGGAAAGGGGGGAGGGAAATTTGGAATCCAAAGGGTGTTAAATTATATCTTATTCTTTTTCTTAATTTTTTTATTCTAATCTGTATTGCATATTAAAGAGGGGAACTCGTGGAAGGGAACAGGTCGATTTTAGGGGATGGGAAAATATTTTTAAATTGGGTCAATGATAATAAGTTTAAAATTGGGGGTAAGAATTTGTTGAATTTATTTGAAAGAATTGGAATACAAGAGGGGGAGGGGAGGGGAAGTCCTGGAAAGATGCCAATGAAAATAAGGTTTTAAATTTGGATGTTTTTCTTTTTTTTGTTATATTTGAAAATCTTTAATAAATTTTTTTTTTAAAGTCAGCTCAGCTACAAAGTAGGAACAAACCAATACCACTAACCTGCTCTCCCACCCCACCCCACAGAGCAGCTCTTTCTCTCTCTTTTTTTGAAATCATTTTTATTGTTTTTTCAAATACAAAGTTATAAACAAAAAACCCAAAAAAGTATATTCATATAGATTCCTCCAAATCTCAGGACTTCCCCCCATCCCTTCCATGGGGTCCCATTTTGAACATTTAATACTGTATATTCTTTCATCTTCAGTTTTTATATCAAACCATATTATCCATGGTAATTTTTAAACTACAAGTGAGATTAAAATCCTGCTAATGTTTCCATCTGCTTACAGTGGTCTCCTAAATAATTTATAACCCCCCCCCCATTCTTTCATAAAGTTTTTGTCCTCTTGGTTTCTGAGTTTTCCATTCAGTTTTGCCATCTCGGCATAGTCCATCAGCTTGGTTTGCCACTCGTCTCTGGTAGGGACCTTGTCTTCTTTCCATCCAGCTATCAACATCTGGGCAGCTGTTGTTCCATACATAGAGTCTCTTCTTTTCCTTTGGAATATTAGTATCTGTAATTCCTAATAGAAATCATTCTGGTTTCTTAACAAAAGCTATTTTAAACATTTTCATTGTATATCATCTCCCAGAAAGCTTTTATTACCTTACAAGTCCACCACATATGATAAAAAGTACCTTCTTTTTCTTTACATTTCCAACAAATATTTGTAGTTGTCCTATACATTTTTGCCAACTTGGTACATCAATTTCATAGAGTTTTCTTTCAAAGCATAACATTCCGTAAATTTCAAATCTGTTTTCCATAACCTTTCCCAATCTACTATCTGAATATTATGTCCCAGATCCTTTGCCCAGTGTATCATTACTGACTTGACCTGTTCATCTTTTGTATGCCACTCTAAAAGTACATTTTGGACACTGTATTTAAAAAATATAATTTAATTGGTGAAACTGTAACCAATCCGTTAATAAATCCCTTATCTCCACATAATATTTTAGCTCTTAATCAATCCAGATTGAACTCATTACTTGCTTACATTTCTATACACTGTGATAGGAATTTTGAGGTCTTAGATATATGGTTATGTTCATAAGCGTACCAACCAAGCACGTACATAGATCAGCGCAGGAAGACCGACCTGGAACCATTTTGATTCCTAAACTGAGCAAATGTTTTCTCTGCAAGGTCAAAGCAGGAGACCTCCTCATTGTCTCTTTCCTCACAAATCCTGTCTTAAGGGCACATTTAAGATATGAATAGGGTGTGAGCCGGTGACCTGGCCCAGGAACTAAGTATTTATCGCTACAAAAGACTGGCCAGGCTCCCCAGGCAATCCAATCTAGGAAGCAGGGTATCCAATCAAGTAACTTGCCAAACAGGAGATAAACGACAGGAGAAAAACAACATTCAAATTTCTGTTTTAAGACTGCGTTTTCTGTGATGTAGGTATGATGTATCTGAGGGGTGGTCTTAGGTTACACCCCTTCTGTGATGTATGTATGATGTTCTGGGGGTGGTCTTGATCTACAGGGTGGCAATTTCAAAAGTCTTTATAAGGCCTTGTGCGCCATTTTTCTAGGTTCCTCCTCCTCTCCTGCAGGTGAGGGGAGCACCCTGTTGCAACAGATCAATAAAGATCAAGCTTACTAGCTGCTTTGCTTCTCAATATTCTCTGGTTGGCCTCTGTTATCTTCTCCTACCAATAGGGAACCTAAATAAGGACTCTATATGGGCTCTTGGATATCCCATAAGGGGAAAGGGCAATTTTTGTTTACAACAACACAAATAGTGGTACAGACACACTGGTATTCCAAAATAGATACAAAAATAGGCTAAGTCACAGCCACATCAAACTTGCGAAAGAACAGTAAGTTGTTGTATGTGTACATATTCCTGGGTTTCCCTGAAAGGCACCCTCTCCAAACTTTAAAACAATCCTAGACATGTGTATAATTGGTACTGATCTACCATGTTCCTGTATGTTGATATATTCAATAAATGGATACCAAAGAGCAACAAATTGGTTTGTCTCCCTTTGTCCTTTTACCACCTGAACTTTATGGGGAAGGCTTTGTTTATTTTAATGTTAACTTCTGCATTTGGTTTGAGTTTAGAATGTTGTTTGTCTTATATCGTTGTTGAAATTTGTTAGCCATTTTGGGTTTTGTTGGTAAACAAGGTAGGGTATACATTTTTTTAAAAAATGAATAGAAAATCATAGTGTGCAAATCCATACCTCCCTAGTGCACTTTTTCTTGCAGGGTTTTCACAATATAGTCCTCCTAGGATATTGCCACCTGCACAACAGTAAACGTTGTCCCCAAATTTGAGCCACATATCATTTACAGTTTTCCGTCTGCTCACAAAAAGTACCCTAAGAAACAAATACCACACATTAGACAAAGCATATCACAAGTAAACCAAATGTGTTTTACAGGGGGGCTCCTTTTTTGTCCCAATCAACGTACAGTAACACATTGGAGTAATTTGTGTTATTTAATTTTAATATGCTCTTTTGAAGCACTGGGGTTTTTGTTTTGTTTTTATTATTGTTGTTTTGAAATTAGATACAATATCAGTCAAAACATAACATCAGTAACAAAAAGAAAACAAATAATTAATTACATATACAACAATAAGAGTACCGTAAACTAATAATGGCAAACACATTCCAAATAATCTTCATCTTAACACAATCATATTGTGGAGCTTAGGTGGGCATCATATCTTGTTGAAGAGTGTGAAGAGCCCTTTTTGGCTGACAAGGTCAAAGGCCTTCATCAGGCCTATGAAGGCAATGTACTGGGTGCATCTCACAGCAATATAGCTATCCTCAGAAACAAAACAAGAAAATCCTAAATAAAATATTTTTTAAAAAAAGGGAAATAAAGAAACAAGGGGAAACAGGGGATATCCAATTAATTGTTAAAATCCTGGAATCCCAAACTAGTATGCCTCACACCTCCAGCCAACCCCTTGCAGTTTACACAGTGTAAAGCCAGCTTTCCAGCCTTCTACTTCTCCAAGAATAGGGCACATTTCTGGCTTCAACCAATCTGGTCCTAGACTTCCAATAACACGGAAACCAAAGCAATCTAGGCTTGTGGGCATTCCCAAATCCTGAGGGTGGCAATCACACGGTGACTCCACTAGCCTGTGAATCTTCTTTTAGAAATAAAATGTAGGGCAGCGGGTCAAATAGAATACACAATAAATTAGAGCGCTGTGCTTCTAAAACTGCACATATCCTCCACACACCGCCTATTGCCTGCCCCCAAAGCTCCCATTCCACCAGTCTCTCCCTTTTTATCAAAGGGAGGGAGGGCAAGCAAAAAGATAGTCTGCTTTAAATAATGTTTTAAAACGCTTTTCAATATGAAGGAAAGCTATTTAGGGGGAACCAACAACATAAACACCTCCAGAAAATAAAAATAAAAACTCTTCCGCCTCTTTTTTCACCAGTGAGTGTGATGGAAGAAAGAATGCTTTCCAGTTGTTTGTTTATGTTCTTTGTTCTTTTTTACTTTGCCACTGGAACTTTGATTGTCTAGCCGTGGGGGGTTCCTCCTGGATTGTTAGCAAGCTCTGCATAATTAACCAAGCCTTAAGTGGAAAGATACCTGTGTTGCTGGTTTGTGTGAGGGCTTAGCTACCCACTGGGAAGCTGTCATATCTCCACCATTTGTTCACAGGTATAGTGACATCACCTTGCCAACAAAGGTCCGTATAGTTAAAGCCATGGTTTTCCCGGTAGTGATGTATGGAAGTGAGAGCTGGACCATAAAGAAGGCTGATCACCAAAGAATTGATGCTTTTGAATTATGGTGCTGGAGGAGACTCCTGAGAGTCCCGTGGACTGCAAGAAGATCAAACCTCTCCATTCTAAAGGAAATCAGCCCTGAGTGCTCACTGGAAGGACAGATCCTGAAGCTGAGGCTCCAATACTTTGGCTACCTCATGAGAAGAGAAGACTCCCTGGAAAAGACCCTGATGTTGGGAAAGATGGAGGGCACAAGGAGAAGGGGGCGACAGAGGACAAGATGGTTGGATAGTGTTCTCGAAGCTACCAGCATGAGTTTGACCAAACTGCGGGAGGCAGTGGAAGACAGGAGTGCCTGGCGTGCTCTAGTGCATGAGGTCACGAAGGGTCGGACACGACTAAACAACTAAACAACAATAGTGCCTTATTGAAACATTTATCACAATGTTATTTCAATATTGGTATTGTTACGGAAAGGGGGGGGCATGTCTTCTTCATTATAATATATTTGCTCAATTTCTCTAGTGTCCTCCCTAATTCCTCAAGTAAGGTGTCAAGACCCTAATCCTGTCAAATCACTCTGCCAAACCTTTCCTCCGGGCAATGCCAGGTGACAGACTATGCATACACTCAGGAAGTGCTTATCTGCGCATATCTCCAGCTCTGCATATTCCCCCCTCCCTCCTCCTTATGTTAATCCGGTGTAGCTCTGCATATTCCCCCCTCCCTCCTCCTTGTGGTAATCTGGTGTAGCTCTGCATATTCCCACCTCCCTCCTCCTTATGTTAATCTGATGTAACCCAACCTCTCCTTAATGTATTCATGATGTAATCTGTGTAACCCAACCTTTCCTTAATGTATTCATGATGTAACTGGGATGTATTTTGCACTGTATTCTGGGACATGGAGGGAGTTTCAAAAGTTCATGTCACCCCTTTCTCGCTGTTCAATCTGGTCTTGAACCTGTTGCGCAATAAACCTTGGATCTCCACATTTTGCTCCTGTCCGGCTGAGCTCATTTTTCTTCCGCAGGGACCCGCGGACACTTAGTCTGACGAGCTGGGTGGCAGTGTAGCCCTGCACCCAGATTTAGCCGTAACAGTATTCAACGATATGGCAATTTATCGCAGAGCCCGTGTCCTCTGTGACTGCAGCAACTTTGCCAATTCAGGCAACACACCAAACCATAGTTAGCATAAATAATGGTTTACAATCCTACTTCAAGCTAGTTACAGATAGGTAGCCGTGTTGGTCTGCCATGGTCAAAACAAAAAAAATTCCTTCCAGTAGCACCTTAAAGACCAACTAAGTTAGTTCTTGGTATGAGCTTTCGTGTGCATGCACACTTCAGATACACTGAAACAGAAGTTTCCAGACCCTTCTATATAGTGAGAAGGTGGGGAGGGGTATTACTCAGAAGGGTGGTGGGAATGGGTGATTGGCAGATAGCTGTGATGAGCCTGTTGACGACACTTAACGACTGCGATAGGTCTTACAGGAAAAAGCAAGGGGTGAGAAGGTGAAAAATGGCTTTGTCGGGTATAATGAGATAAGAATCCAAGGTCTTTGTTCAGACCAGGACTCTCCATGGTTTTAAGTTTGGTGATAAAGACCTTGGATTCTTATCTCATTATACCCGACAAAGCCATTTTTCACCTTCTCACCCCTTGCTTTTTCCTGTAAGACCTATCGCAGTCGTTAAGTGTCGTCAACAGGCTCATCACAGCTATCTGCCAATCACCCATTCCCACCACCCTTCTGAGTAATACCCCTCCCCACCTTCTCACTATATAGAAGGGTCTGGAAACTTCTGTTTCAGTGTATCTGAAGTGTGCATGCACACGAAAGCTCATACCAAGAACTAACTTAGTTGGTCTTTAAGGTGCTACTGGAAGGAATTTTTTTTGTTTTGACTACTTCAAGCTAGTTTCTAATTCTGATTTGCAAGATGACTGCAAACCAAGGTTCTGTCAAGTAATAGTCATACCAAGTTATAGTAAAATTTCCTTAACTCGTTTGGAGTGATACCAGAAGTTACTGCCACCCACCCACCCCTCTCACACATTTTCAGGCTTGAATTTAACAATAAACTCATAAATGAGTTTCAGAATTTTAATCATGGCAATATGAATAAATCAAAGCATCATACTGCAGTCGGAATTCACAGGTGGATTTGTTTTTTAAAAATACATTTAAGTAACAGCCAGGTTGTTTTATGCAGCAAATTAACCAGCTCTACAAATCCTTTGGCTGAAACATCCAAGCTTCGACAGAAGGTAAAAAGCTGTGTTTTCATATGTTTCAGAAACAGCTTCTGATTTTCCCACACGTGCAGGATCAGATACTGCAAATGTTTCATCGCGGGAGTTTTGAGAGTGATGAGTTTTAGAACAGCTTGAAACAGGGCAGCAAGCTTCAGCAGCAAAGTAGTGAAGGATAAAAATTCCAGGGTGTTTTCCACATCCGCACTTAACCATTTCCCATGTAGTACAAGATATTCACAATTTTATCACTGAGCTTGGCGGCAAGGCATCTTCCCTTTCGCTCAGCTGTGTGTCACCTGCAACCGGAGAGGCCGTAGTTTCCTCCTCTCCCTCATAAGCAAGGCTTTTTTGTATCTCAGTTTCTACTCTAAGCTTGGACTTCAGGATCGCATTTCGGATGTTATGCAAGTTCCACTGTGTTCTCAAGAGGGCATCCTCCAGAGTGAAAATGCCGTCTCGTACCCGCCTCACTTGTGTGCAGACAGCAACTGACTTCAACTCCAAACCGATCTCGTGAACTATCTTCCGAAGGTATTGCTGGGTCTCATGCAAACAGTGGATTTCTAAGGGGACAGAAATAATCGTCAATACAAGCAGGCAGTGAGGTGGGGTTTCCCAAAAAAGTTTGAAATCGAAAACTTTACAGTTAGGGGAAGAATACTACAGAAATCAGGGTAATTAGCACTAGAAAATTTTCTGATATCTTAAAACACTGGAGCATGACCTAACTTGGCATGTTGGTTTTACTTGCATTTAATAGACAAAGCTAAAAACTTTAGTGCATTGAATTCAACCAGTTGTCACTAGAAGTCCCAATGAAAATCCATTCTGGTCTCCCAGCCAATGAAAATCCATTCTGGTCTCCCAGGAAGGTGTCTTATACCCAGTGATGTTGCAAAAATATTGCCCTGAAAGTTCTTCCCTTGGATGGAGGTCACAATCTTCCCCAAAGGAAGGGAGCCAAAAGGACAAGGAGGATGCAACAAAGATTTATTTTAGCGCTAAATGGTCAGAACTCTGTGGCTCATGCCAAAATCCGGATCTGAGGGCTGTCCCATTTTATCTTCATAATAACCCTACGCCCAGATAATAACTGTCTAGATGAGTGAACTCAGCCGGTAAGAGTGTGAACACAGTCAAAGACTATGGATCAACACAGCTGGCTCTATTATGGGATTCTCCTTAGGAGTGGGGGGCTGCTGTGAGAGGCTCCTGCACCATTTGTCCATGTGGGCTAGTATTCTCTGCTGTGAACTGTCAGCTGCTTTCTGATCTCTTGGGCAAACATCTCTCTTAGCACTTGCTTCTTGGTCCTTCGTACCCCTAAAGTTGTAAATGTCTCAATTAAAAAAAAATTATAATAATTGGTAATCTCCCGTGGGATTTGAAATACATCCCTAGCCATACCTAGCTGGAATTCTGGTGGTGCAAACTGGAGGCTTCGCACTGCTGTGATTAAGGGTGGGCTTTTCTCCATGGGACGAATTAATCCTTTCACTGCCAGCTCGTAGGCCTCTTGGGTCTTCAAGTCAATATTAGCATACCTGGATGGAGGCAAAGGGAGAGAATAGATCAGGGAAGGGAGGTTGAACTCTCCTGCTGCTGGATTTGCACAGCTACTGTCTGACTGGTTTGTGCAATACATTTTGCCCACCCGAACACAGCCTGTTATCTCCAAAGATGGCTCTCCTATAATCAGGTACACTCAACAGCCATTTCCCCAAATTATAGGGGCTGGGGAATGTCATAAGACTCATGGAAATTGCATTTCTGATTGTCAACTTCACACAATGCATAAACACCTGAAAGCTATCAAAAATGCTTAAGCAGCCAGTAAAAACGGAAAATTTGTCCAGTGACCCTTTGTATCACAATACGGAGATGAAATTGCCAGATTCTGACATAAATGGTGGTTTTAGTCATTCAGCTTTTTTTAAAAAAAGATTTTCTTGTTTTACAGAAGTATGTGTAATATCTCTCGTGTATTTTTTCCCTGTAACATTTTTACAAATCAGTTTCATTTGTTGAGACATTAGGAAGAAAAGGGGTGGAGGGGGGGAAGATGGGTGGGGTCGGGTGGCGATGTTTCTATTTTGCTTAATATGTGTAGGGTTTGGTGTCAGCATTACTCGTGCCGGTTCTCTGCTGTTCACTTGTGTTCCTTTGGTGGTGAGAGAGGTTGGGGTTGGCCTAGGGTGTGGTTGTTTGTTTGTGATTGGCTGTGGTGATCTTTGTTTTTGTGTGTGAGTGGGGTGGGTGGGTGTTTTGGATCAGGTTAGCCATACTGATTTATATGCTGTTGGTGGATTATTGTCATTGTCTTGTTGGGCTGTGTACGTGATAAAGGGGAGTGAAGGCGTCTTCTTCTATTTGTCCCCGTGTCAGTTTCAGTTTATTGGTTAATTTTTCTAGTAGGGCTGTTTCCCATACTATTTGGTACCATTGGTCCATGCTTACTCCTGACAGGTCTCTCCAGTCATTCAACTTTTAAGGCCTCATGGTTGCTTAGGTGGCTAGGCTGTGTCTAACCAGCGGTGGGGGTTCACATGACTGAATGTGCCTTCATACAAACAAAAGACCCTACAGATAGAACTAGTTTGTCAGGGGAAATATCTTTTCTACCCATACTGGCTAGTTTTCTGTGTGCATTGTTCTTAGTTTTTTGTATGGGGTACATGCAGAGGTTAACAACCTCAGTGAATGACTTAGGCTAAGAAACAGTCAACACAGTAAATAAAACCACAAAATAGCTACTTAGGAGGGATTGGGAGTTCTGCCTTTCTTGGAGCAGGCTGCTGTGTTTCTACTCTAAGTACAGCCCACCTGGTTTCTTTGTTAGATACAGAGGAGGGATGGAACATGATGTGTCTCCTCTTCCAGTTCACTTATCTGCATGTAATTCGTGGTTGCCTGTGGCTACTAGGCCAGTGCTTAAACACAAGGCTGACTTATGTACATCACACATTTTTTTGTGGAAAGTTGAAGCAGATACACTTGCTCTTAAGGTTTCCAGTTGGATGCAGCCACTGCTTCCCAAATCTGCATTACAGATGTCTCCAACTTCATATCCTCTCCACCCCCACACCCCCTATAGGACCTCTTCATTGGAAAGGATATCATCTGCCAAGCTGATCTTTCAAACAGACCAACAAATGATTATTCAACACACCCCAAAGTTATTGTACAGGTTGTGCACAAAGGCTGTCACTTTAACCCATGTCGACAGTTTGCATTTTAATTAAACCTTAATACATAAAAACAGTGGCAGCAAAGGGAGAGGCCACACTTTTTTTGCCAGCTTTCTTCATAACCACTTTACTAATCAATATTAGCTTTTCCCGAAGTGATATCCTGCCATATGCTGAAGCAACAAGCTAACAACTGCAGAAGCATCAGGTAGTTCTCTCTGAGGTGGCAGCCCTTCATCTGCACCATACTACTTCAGACTGTAGATGGGGGACTCACATGACTGAGTGTTCCTGTGTGCAAAAGAGAATCTCCAAAGCAAGGCTAGCCTGACTAGTTCGTAATCTGGTGAACAGGGTTCGATTCCCTGCTCCTCCACATGCAGCTGCTGGGTGACCTTGGGCTAGTCACACTTCTCTGAAGTCTCTCAGCCCCACTCACCTCACAGAGTGTTTGTTGTGGGGAGGAAGGGAAAAGGAGATTGTTAGCCGCTTTGAGACTCCTTAGGGTAGTGATAAAGTGGGATATCAAATCCAAACTCTTCATCTTCTTCTATGTGCAGGGATTTTTTTGGTATCAAGGAACAATCATGTGAGCTCCCACCTTCAGTCTAAAGAGGTGCAGTCCACATCAAGGGTTACTACCTTACTGAGTAATAACCTCTGTTACATATTTTAAAATTAATGGATGGTCCAAACAGCCTGGCTGGTGCAATTAATTCATTCAAGTCTTGATTGTGCTATGTAGCTATTAAAATTTTGTGTGGTTTCTTATCTGAATTTTCATAATACTTATTCTGAAGCATTCAGATGTATACAAGATATATTTTGGAATAGACAAGTCATGCATATGGGATTTGCATCCTTAAATAGTTAACAGGCCATTCACTTCTGTTCATGTTTTCTCCAATTTTATCATTAGATGGGGAGTAGGTGGGAAGTATCACTACTCCATGAGAGTAGTCTAGGGTTGGGGAACCTGTGGTCCTCCAGATGTTGCTGGACTCCCAATCCCCATCAGCTTCATCCGGCATGGCAAATGGTCAGGGATGATACATCATGCTTAACTGTAGTTCAGGGTGATCCAACACATGGCCCGACCCTCAGCAACATTTTGACACACCCACCAACACACCCCACAGTCCTCACAGTTCCCAAAGCCTAGTTAGCACTTTTCCAGCTTTGGGAAGGCACTCTGGGACTTTGCCTGAGCCTCACACCTCCTTCCCACAGCTGGCTCTGGGAAGGCAGCATGAGGGATGGGGGCGGGGCCTTCAAATTTTGGCCTTGGCCCACCCACCCCCATGTGACAAGGCAGCCTGTAGGTTTCGTGTCAAAGTACGCTTGTGGCCCATTGGTATGAAAAGTTGGGCCACCCTGCTGTAGTTAATGCATGAAGAGGTTAAGACCACAGAGTAAGCCAGAGCTTTGCAAACTTTTCATGTTGGTGATAAACTTTTTAGACATGCATCATTTTGCAACACAGTAATTCAGTTTTACTCAGTAAACCCCTTTCCAGCCTCAGGAAGAGCAGGGGAGCGTTTGCACCTACACAAAGCCTTTTGTTTACCCCCTTCCATCATGTGAGACTGACCAGAAAGGACTTCTGGGCTGCTCACTCCATGCTAAAGGAGAAGAAAAGGAGAACTTTGGAAGAAACTCGGAGGGGTCCAACAGCCTATATTTCCACGCTTTTCTTTGTTGCATGTTTTGTGGGGCTCTCTCACCAAGAGAGTATTTGCTTCAAACCTGGATCTAGGCAATTATTATTTTATTATCTTAAACCAACTACAACCAAGCATTAAGAGCCAACAGAATCAGCAGGTGCACAATGTTTAGACAAATTTCCTTCTCTTCACACATAAAAGGGAGTGTGCCTGCAACACAGAATAGCGTCCCTCTTTAACTAATTGAGCTCCACCATATGGCTTCTCTTGCTTTGAAAAAGAACTTTCTGTGTTGCTTTCTACTGGGAATAGAACTATGCTGTCCATGTTCAGGAAATGTCTTTTGACGTCCTCTGTGGCGGTCTTCTTTGCTTTAATGCACACCCATACCATAGAACCAGCAGTTTCAGGGACCCAGCCTGGGGGGTGGGGGTGGGGGTGGAATCAGGAATCCAGAGTGGCAAGAGGTCCTTGCCCACCACCCCTGCATCAAGGCTTCCCCTGTTCGGATGGAAGCGTTTGGGAATCCTGCTCTGGGGAGTCCTCCTCCATGGCATCCTCTAGAAGCCTGTCAATGTCAGTCTTGCGGCGCAGCGCACACCACGCTAGAAATGCCATTCCTGAGACACAAATCAGCACCACCCGCCACACTGGCTTCTGATGGTCGCTGCCCATGGACTGCGCCACACTCCATTTCCGAGGGTGGGCACGGCTGTTCCGGAAGCTTAGAGGCTGGGAGCTCTTCAGCTCCTCATGCTCTCTGGGCAGGCAGTAATGACGCAGCAGAAGGAAGGAAAGGGACGGAGGCGGCCTGAGGGAGAGAAGGAAACAAGACGTGGGGTGAGGAGGACAGCAGGGCTCCTGGCTGACTGACCTCCCACCCCACCCTAGCACTCCTGCTCACCTTCGGCGTAAGGGCCTTTGGACTTCCCTAGTTATGGAAGGGCCTGGAAGCAGAGCAAGCCCCACCTGCGGCAAACAGTTTTCACCTTCCAACTCCAGGATGATTAATCTAAAGAGCACCATGCAAAGTTCCCATCCCAATGAACGTCTTGGAGGAAAGGTGCTGTTGCTTCAGCCCAGAAAAACCCCTTTGTCTCTATAAAACTAACTTCCGGCTATCAACTCTTCCATCCTCCTCCTCTATGAGCGCAGCCTCTATTTTGGGGGAAGCTCAGAGAGCTTTGGCTGGTAGAAGCCAAACTCCCAATTCCCAGGTAGCACAGTTAACCATCAGGGAACATGGGAGCAACATTTGGAAGGCACAAGGTTGGGGAAGGCAGGTGTAGTGGCTAGTGTGGTAAATTTGGAATGGGGAAACCACACTCAGCCATGAATCCCACTGGGATGTGAGTGCAGAATCATGTATGGCAGCTCCGAAGGAGGGAGAGATAAAACACCAAGTCATTTATTTAGTAATGGGAATTCTAGTGAAATAGTTATAGGAATAGCAATTAATACTTAGCTGTCAATTAGGCGCATAGGAGCATTCAAAGCATATTACATATCACAACTCACTAATCTTTACAACACCCCTGTAAGACAGGTCAGCGTTAATCTGCACACATTGCAAATAGCTGGGAAGGAGCTAAAAAAACAAGAGCCCACCTAAAGCCAGCTAGGCAACATTCAAACCATTCCTGAGTTGCACCACACTCCCTCTATTAGCTCGTGTCCATCATTTTACCACACAAACTATTTAGCATGCTTATTTAGTAACGTGAAAATTACAACTTTCATTTTTTACAAAAGGAGGGACAGAACGAAAAGAATCATTCATTTCTGTGTAGGTCTGAAAGCAGCAGCTGCCAGGGCCTACCAGCATTGAGTTGCCTGCTGTGCTAGCCTCCCCACACCCCACAGCTGGAAGGGCCTGCAATCCACTATTTACACTTCCGGAGCATGACTTAGGGTGCTCTGGAACAATGTATGAAATTATAAATGCCAGCTTTACAGCCACCTTGAAGTACAGCTGCTGCTGCTGCTGCTGCCCCCACCCCACTGCTAACATAAGAGGGGCTCCACCAGGGGGTATTTTGCATGGGCAGGGTATCCCTCAAACCAGAGCAGACTTTGCTTCTATGGACAAAGTAAACAAGGGGCTCCTGGGGATGCCATGAGTGGAAAGGAGGACGTCTGGAAGAGAACATGAGTTCTCTGCAAACTGCATTGCAGCCTGTTCATCCTGGTCAGGAGCCACTGAGAAACAAGCCTCCTCTTATCTTTAGATGTCAGATGAAAACATACTTTCTAATCAGGTCTTTGGCTTTTAACTAGCTATTGCCCTTTTGCATGGGTAGAATGGTGGGACTGTGTGTGTTGATCTTAATGCAGTTATGTATGTGTTTGTTTTTTGCTTACAAAATTTTGAGTTGCCATCACAAAGAATGACTAATCATTTTACTAATTAATAATAATAGTATTTCATGTATTGTGCCTTCAGTATGAGTGTTGTTTTGCAAGGTGCAAGAGGGTTGCAGGCTGGGATGTTCTGGGATATAAGAGCAAAGAGGGAAGGCACAGCCATGCCTACTGATCTGCAGAAGTCATCCCCAGCCCGATGGCAAGGCGAATGGCCTGGGATGATGGGAGTTGTGAGTTCAGCAACAGCTACCTGAAGGTCCACGGCAGGCAAAGGAAGATCAGCAAAGCTCAGCAGTCTGCCCAGGCCTGCCAGTACCAATAATCTTCTTCTTGTACATGGGGAGCGGAGTGGGTGCTCTTTGGGGAATGGTCAGCATAAGAAACAGAGAAGGTGTGAAAGTCCCCACACCCTCCCTTTCCCTTAAATCTTGTAGAAGATGTCTCATTGCAGCAAAAGCAGCAAGCTCTCCCACTGGTCCCCAAGTGACAGCAAAAGCATCACCTGAAACCTTGAGATTTGGGAGAACAAAAAGCTACCTCATTGCACCAGAACAGGGTATTGTCCATGCCAGCTTTGACAGGTGGAAGCATTTATCTGCCAATCTACTGTCAGCTTTGACTGGCAGGGGTTTCTCAGGGAAAAGTCTTTCCTGGGGCTTGCTATCTGAACAGATGCTATCAGGGATCAAACCTGGGACCTTCTGCATGCAAAGCAGGCACTCTGGTACAGCCCCCACGTTTGCGATACTTACTGCAGTAAAGCCTTGTGATGGGACCCCTGGATAACAGAAAGGATCCTCTCCAGCTGCTCCCTGGTGACGTGGTCTGCAGACAAAGAAAGGGGAAAACAGTACTGAGAGGGATGGGCCAGGTGATCCAACAGCCTGGAGCTAAATACATATATTTCAAACACAGACTATAAACATGCTGCTGCCTCCTAAGCAAATTCCCAGGTGAAAACAATATGAAAAGGAGCCCCAGTGGTTTGGGGGGTCAGGATGAGGAAGGGGCAACCACACAATAAAATATAAAGCAAATTCAAGATACTTATATGATGCTTTAAAACTCCACCGTTTCAAAACATTGCTGGGGGATGGGCTCACCTTTTATCCTCCTAAGAGGAAAACATGCACCTGGAATCCAACTCAAGTTGGTTTCTGGGCAGTGGAAAAGAAAGCAAACTCTCTCCTGCTGAAGGCTGAGCTAGCGGGGCTTTCAGGACCAGCTGACTGAGTGCTGTGCTTCAGAGAGACAGGGGAGAATCATAGAATTGTAGAGTTGGAAGGGACACCCCAGGGTAATCTAGTACAACCCCCTAAAATGCAGGAAACCTGCCCACAGCTGTACCTAGGTAAGTTTGAACCACCACAGGTTCCCCACACCTATCCCTGTGGATAAACTTACCAAATGTTGCCTTCTCGATCAGTTTGCCCGTGTCCGAGAAGTCGTCTGTGGCTTTGCCAAACAAGCCACTAACTGTGTAAGTCTTTGAAAAGATGAAATGCATGGTGAGAGAAGTCCCTTTACCTTTAGGATGGTGCAGAGTCTGGCTAGTAAGGTAAGGTACCCCTGCCCGTGCGGGCCAGTCGTGTCTGACTCTGGGGTTGTGCGCTCATCTCACTCTATAGACCGGGAGCCAGCGCTGTCCGAAGACACTTCCGGGTCACGTGGCCAGCGTGACGAAGCTGCATCTGGCAAGCCAGTGCAGCACACGGAAACGCCGTTTACCTTCCTGCTAGTAAGCGGTCCCTATTTATCTACTTGCCCCCGGGGGTGCTTTCGAACTGCTAGGTTGGCAGGCGCTGGGACCAAGCAACAGGAGTGCACCCCACCGCGGGGATTCGAACCGCCGACCTAGGTGCTGAGGTTTTACCCACAGTCCCACCCACGTCCCCTCAGAGTCTGGCTACGAAGTACCAAAAGGAACAGATGAAGGAGTTGAGGGTGTTCAGTCTGGAGAAGCAGCATTTAATGAAAGATTCAATTGTTTTCTTCAACTATCTGCTTTCTGGAGCAACAGAAAGCAGACTTGCTCTCTGTTGCTCCAAAGGGCAGAACCAGAATGGATTGGTTGAATTGGAAGGGCAGCAGATTTCAGCTAAACATCAGGAGAAACTTCCCAATGACAAGAGCAGTCTAACTGTGAGAAGGGAAGTGGTGGAAGGTGGTGGGCTCTCCTTCGTAGAAGGCATTTAACCAGAGGCCAGGTAGGCATCCATAAGGGATTCTGTAGCTGCATCATGCATGGTACATACTGCACACTGTACATTCCACACTAGGCAGGGGGCTGGACCCCAATGTACCTTCCATCTCTAAGGTCTAATAATAATGTATAATTCCCTACTTATAACTGTATTATAATAAATACTTACCCTGGTGAGTTGAGCATCGTGCAAGGCTTGAAGCAACTTGTTGCCATTACCCACCCCAAGCACTGAAATATAAAAAGGAAGGGGTGGGAAAGTTAGGCAGGCAAAGTTAAAAAGGTCACTTTTTCTGACTGCAAATCCAGGGACAGGTAAATAGATACACCTGGATCATGGCAAGCCTTAAGTCTGACTGGGAAGAAAGAATTTGTACATGGCTTTAGGTGGCGCTGTGGGTTAAAGCCTCAGTGCCTAGGACTTGCCGATCGAAAGGTCGGCGGTTCGAATCCCTGCGGCGGGGTGCGCTCCCGCTGCTCGGTCCCAGCGCCTGCCAACCTAGCAGTTCGAAAGCACCTCCGGGTGCAAGTAGATAAATAGGGACCGCTTACCAGCGGGAAGGTAAACGGCGTTTCCGTGTGCGGCTCTGGCTCGCCAGAGCAGCGATGTCACACTGGCCACGTGACCCGGAAGTGTCTCCGGACAGCGCTGGCCCCTGGCCTCTTGAGTGAGATGGGCGCACAACCCCAGAGTCTGTCAAGACTGGCCCCTACGGGCAGGGGTACCTTTACCTTTACCTTAGCAACTGCTTTGGGATGCAATCCAATTTATTGGCCACATGTACCTTAGCCACAGTGTAATAATGCTTCTGGGAGCACCATATAATAGCAATGACTGGCTAAGGCATCTTTTACTTACCAAACACTCCAGAGGACATTGGATCCAGATGGTGGCCTACTCCAACTTTCAGGTGTCTGAATATCGGTCCAGAAACTGTAAAGGAAAATCAAGATCGATTTTTTAAGGCATGCACAAAACTTGATCTCACCAATACAGTAAATAATTCAAGCAAAACACAAAGAAAGCTTTTTGATATATAAATAAATAATTTTGAGATGTTTTTAACAAAGCAATTCATAAGTGGAATTAAAATGAGTAACTAATAAAAATCCAACAACAAATTTCATCAGGGAGCAGAAAATCTGGCACAAAATGAAAACCAAACTAAAAGGCCAGAGAAAAACAAGACATTCTAACGCAGCCTGAATCAAGATTGCGGGTCAACTGCAAACTTTGAGACTGAGGAGCCACAGATGCTGGAACAGACCATAGCAGGGGGTAAACAGAAGGAGTTTCCAGACAACCATCAAATTCATCTCCAGAGGAGAATGGAATTGGGCAGCCACATTTTATCCCAATCTGGAATCATCCTCAGAGAGTAACTCCAGACTGTTAGATGGCACCACCAGAATCCATTGTTCCCATTTAAAGGGCTAGGCAAGCTGGAGATTGGGACTTCGTTTTTATTGGAGGGGGAAACCTTGTACCCAGTGTTTCTGTCTAAAACAGTGATGGGGAAACCTATCACCCTTCCAGGTGTTTCTGGAGTCTCAACTCCCATCAGCTACATCTAACACCTAGGTCACAGATTCCCAATTGCTGTTCTAAAAAGATCTAGAGTAGGGAAAGCTGAAATTTTACAGAATAAAGATTTATTAGACAATTTAATCTATTTTAAACTAATCGAAGAGTAAATTATTTACAAGTGTCAAGTTGCACCTGCTTCTCTACTCAGAGGGCCAAGTACAGGTGTAAGCCGCAATGTGTTCAACTAAACCTACTTCTACTTTCCTGGGAGTAAGCCCCATTGAATTCAGTAAGGTGTACTTGTGAGTAGACACACATTTGCTTGGACTGCTTACTGACAAACACCCCATCCTTCTCACATCACAACTACCCAATCTCCTATTTCAGCAGAAGGCAACCAGTTATATCTTCTCCCCTCCATTTCCCCCTGACACAGAAGGCCTCCACAAAAGCCTTCATCCCACCAATCTCTCGATTTTTATCAAAGGGAGGCAGACAGGGCAAGCAAGCAAAGAGATAAGCTCTTAAAAAAAAAAAAAACCCTTCCTTTGTAATATGGAGGGAAGCTAATTTAGGGGGAAACAACAATGTAAACACCAGAAAATAAAAACAAAAACACTTCCCCGACCACTTTCTTCTGCCAGTGGGACTTGGTGGACAGCAGAGAAGAAAAAGAAAGAAGCAGCACATAAGGAAGTACAGGGCTGGGGAAACAAATGTGTGAGAAAGCAAAGGGGAGAGGAGATAATTGGGGAGATTTCAAGGGTAAGGAGAAAATGGGGAACATAACGAGGGGGGGGGACACAGGCAAACACACAAACATGCAGATGATGAGGAACAAAGAGCATTGACAAGAGAGAAACACACGTGGGTAGAAAATAGGCTTAAACAACAGGGCAAGGCTTTTTTTAAAAATTCAGAAGTAAACAACCCTATTGGAGAAAGGAAGGAGGAAAGGGGCTCCTAGCACAAAGCCTAGAGACAACTCAGACTGACATCTCCCTCAACCACCTACCTACCTGTCTGCTTAGTGCCAACACTTAAAGCAAGAAGCTCATTGCATTGCCAGAAAAAAGCTCCTGCAAGGCAGCTTTCCTCTGTGCCTGCTCTGTGGTTTGCTGCCCCCTGCAGGAGGCAGGAGAGAGCTGAGTATGGGTTGCACTGTTGCAGGAATCATGAGAAAAGCATCCATTGGCTTTGCAGTTTTTCCAACAATGTGATTTGCAATATATCACCAAGTCAAATATTTTTAAACAATTATCATGATGTGGACTTTAAGCTGGTTTTGGACGACAGATCAATAAATCACCAGGCCCTATTGGCTGTATATGGAGCCTAAGAAGAGCCTGTTGGATCAGGCCAGTGGTCCATGTTGTCCAGCATCCTGTTCTCACAGTGGCCAATCAGATGCCCACTGTAGGAAGCCTACAAGCAAGACCTGTGCACAAGAGCATTCTCCCCCTCCTGCAGTTTCCAGCAACTGGGAATTCTAGTCCAGAGCATCTGGAGAGCATTATGCTGGCTACCCCTTGATTTATTGGGTGATTAGGAATTAAAAACAACCAAACAAAAACGCTATGCAAAAGCTAACAACAATTCAAACCGAAAACACAATAAATAGCAGAACACAATAAGAAAGTGATATCAGATGTAGCAAACCAAGAATAAGCAGAACTGAAGAGATTCCTGAAGGCTTTTTGCCCATCCCACCTTTGCCCAACATCCAAGGATTGGCAAGAGAGGTGTCACACCTGAGAATGCCCCATCAGTGAGTGTCTGTTACCTTAATCCATTGTTTCTCAAACTTGGACTTCCTTGCTGTTGTTGGACTACACATCCCATCTTCCCTAGCTAGCAGGACCTGTGCTCAGGGATGATGGGAGTTGTAGTCCAACAACAGCAGGAGACCAAAGTTTAAGAAACACTGTCACAATTCATACATTGGCAAGACTCAAAAGCAGAGTCTTGGGTAGATACAAATCAGGCATAGGTAAAGTGATGCTCTCCAGATGCTGGACTACAATTCACATAATCTCTACCCATTAGCCATGCTGATTGGGGTTGGAGCATCCGGAGGCCACTATGTTCACTGTCCCTGAAAAGAATAAGTTAGTCCTGATATCATCAGGCCCAGGATGCCACCTTCTCCACCCTACATCCCTGCTCAAATCTCACCTAGAGGATGGTCAGCCATAGCTGGGAGCTGCGTAACTGTCATAGTCAATTCCTTCCCATCCTTTCCTTCCACCATGCTAGGCAGGAAACGTACAAGCCGTCGTGGTGCTGGTCGCTTGAATGAGTTCAAGTCTAAAGAAAAAAAATAATGAGAAAACTGGTTATTTATTTTTTTAAGGTATAGCTAACTAATTAATAGGGCACGCGGGTGGTGCTGTGGGTTAAAGCACAGAGCCTAGGACTTGCCGATCAGAAGATCGGCAGTTCGAATCCCCGCAACGGGGTGAGCTCCCGTTGCTCAGTCCCTGCACCTGCCAACCTAGCAGTTTGAAAGCACGACAGTGCAAGTAGATAAATAGGTACCGCTCCAGCAGGAAGGTAAACAGTGTTTCTGTGCGCTGCTCTGGTTCGCCAGATTTAAATCAAATTGATTTTAATCGTGATTTTAAATCAAACTGATTTAAATCAAATTGATTTTAATCGTGATTTAAATCAAATTGATTTTAATCGTCATTTAAATCAAATTGATTTTAATTGTCATTTAAATCATAAGTCAGTAAGTCTTGATTTACCGTATTTTTTGCTCCATAGGATGCACCTGACCATAAGACGCACCTAGTTTCTAGAAGGGGAATGCAAGAAAAAAAATTTTTTTTAAGTGCTGAGCAGAGCCTGTATGCTTTTCCCCAGGAGGGAGAAGCCCCCAAGCGCCGCACACACGCTCCACGCGGCTCGTGAAAGGGAGTGCGGCTCTTGGGGGCTTTTCTGGGAGGTGGGGGAAGGGAATGAGGGGCTGCCCTCTGTCCCTTCCCCCACCTCCAGCAAAAGCCCGCAAGAACCTTTAAAGGGTGTGCGGCAGCTCTTGGGGGCTTCTCCCCGAGGAGGGAGAAGGGACTGATAACCAGAGGAAGGTTTAGTTTTTGGAATAATAAATTTTCAGAGTAGTTTTTACAGTTATATCAAAAATTACTGATTTGGTTATACTATTAGAAATGCATAGACAGATAATTATGAAATTCTTGTTTATATTTGGACAACTTTTCTGTTGTACTTTATTGGAAGGGGAAAAATAATCATTTCCTTAATAACAATTTAAACAACTTATTTAACTAAAACAATAACATTATACTATATGTATCCACGCTTGTTAACTGATGCGGTTAGACGATTTAAAAAAACAACTTAGACTGAGTTTTAGCATACATGAAAAACTTAAATCCCTATTTCCAAATGAATAGGCTCTGGACTATTATGTAACTTAAAAAGAAAACTAACTTTAGAAATATTTTTTCCTCCAAAAGCATATTATTTTAAAAATTCGATTTAAATAATAATAATAATAAATCATTTATCTTTATCCACCCTGGTTAAGAGCACATTTATTACGAAACACTCTGTATTGCAATAGTAAGGAGCGGGACTCGAGAGGCAGGATAAGGCAAGGAAACGGTGCCGAACCTCTTCCAAGGCTCACCTTTCAGCAGGTGGGTCTCCACGGAGTTCCGCACGGCCATCCACGCCACGCCGGGGGGCTTGTAGGCGGCGAAGACCCCATGCAAACCAACCTTCGCCAACCGCATTGTAGCGTCTCCCGCTGCCGCCGGCGCTGCTTACGGGCGTAGCACTCTCAGTGGTCCCCCAAAGTGGGCGCCGCCATCTTGCGTCCGTCATGAAAGACAGCCCGGCTCGGAAACAAGCGCTGCCGGAAAGGCCGGAAAGTGGAATGCCCAGAGGGCAAGAGGTGTAACCTCCAACCACGTCCCCCGGAGCCGCCATCTTGGGGGCGTCATGAAACAAGCGCCGCTGCGAAACTAGGGAGGGGCTACGCAGAAACCTCCGCACGTCGCTCACGGTGCGCGCCGCCCTCGTGAGTCCCTCACGAAATGCAGCCCTCCCGGAAACAAGAGCTGCTGCGAAGCTAGGAAAGGCACAGAAAAAGGAGAGTTTTGGAGGGATCAAGGGGCGAATGGGGAGAGGAGGCGCAACGCAGAAGACCAAGGAGTAAGGCGGAAAGGGGTGGGTGGTTGCGAGGAGCAGTATTCGGGTAGCTCCTGCCGGCCGCAGAAGGTAATGCGTGTTTCGTTTTGGGATTCTTGACTTACCGGTAGTTTTTGTTCAAAAAGGGAATAAAGCAAAACTAGCTATGGCTCTGGCGCTGCTGCTGCTGTTGCCCAGGAGAAGCCGAAGTTTCCTGCCCCTTGCAGGGGACCTGAGAGGAGCCGTTGATCTCTGCATGATCAGAGGCAAGTGCACTTGCAGTTTACCCCTCTATTATTATTATTTGTTAGAATTCTCTACGGCCCTTCATCCGAGGATCACAGGGCGGTTTACAGTGTAAAAACAAAAATGCACACCACAGCAACAAACAATAACAATAATCCCTTCTACAAACAGTTTTAAAAAGATTGTTTAATTGGCCAGATATATGGTTATTGCAGAATATTTTCACCTCGCTCCCAAACCTATGTAACAAAGGCACCAGGTGAATCTCGGGAGAGCATTCCACAAATGAAAGGGTTCATTCTCATACTGCCGTTCTCCGGATCTCTCGAGGAGAGTACGTTAAGAAGGGCTTCACATGATGATTAGCGTTTATATGTGGAAAGACTGTCCTTGAGGTATTGTAGTCCTGAGCCTCTTCCCTTTCCCACTCACCCCCAGCTCATTTCATACATAGCTGTCCCTGTTTTCTGGTCCCTGCTAAGATTGCATCCTGCTATGGAGTTAGGGAAGGTCAAGGGAGGGAGGAAACGACTCCACAGGAGGAAAAGGCTGCAGCATTTGGGGCTTTTCAGTTCTGAGAAAAGGCGAGTGAGAGGTGATATGACAGAAGTTTATGAGACTGCTTTAGGTGTAGGGAAAGTGGAAAGTGGAAAACTTCTCCCTCTCGCAACTCCAGAACAAAGCTAAATGGAAGATTCAGGACCGGTAAAAGGAAAGCGTTCTTTACATGGCACATAGTTGAACCGTGGAATTTGCTCTCACAGGAGGTGGCAATGGCTAACTTTGATGGCTTTAAGAGGACTGAATTAATTAATGGAGGAAGATAAGGCTATAGATGGCTACCAGCCATCATGGCTATGCTCTAGTGATGCAGTTGGAGACAGGAATGCGTCCGAATACCAGTAGTTGGAAATCACAGGAGGGCAGAGAGCTCTTGTGTTTGAGTCCTGATAGTGGGTTTCTCACTGAGGTATCTGGCTGGCCACTATGAGGACAGGATGTTGGACTACATGGGCCATTGGCCTGATCCAGCAGGCTCTTCTTATGTGGATGTTGAAGCTGCTGTTGTTTCCTTTTAGATATAATAATAATATAATAATAAATTTTATTTATACCCCTGCCCTCCCCAGCCAAGAGCAGCTAACGCTAGGTATAAAAACAATTGATTAAAATACAACTTAAAAACAAGATTAAAGTACAACATTAAAATGCAACCTCATTTCAGTAGAAACTCAAATCAAAAACTTTTTGGGGATGAAAACATCAAAATTTTCACCAAGGCCAACTATACATTGGGGATGACGTTTTGAGGTTGATTGGTTGATTGTGCTAACTTTTGTGCCACTTTTCCACAATGAACTGTGCCCAAAGAGTCTTGCAGCAAATATTCTAAACATCAGTATATCAATATACCAAAATACAGAGCACATCAGTAAAATTCAAAAAAATGACAGAAATTCCAACAATTTGGCAAACACAGAATAAATTCCATATGACTGTTTGTCCAGTGATCCAGCCACTCCTTGCTAGTAGCCTCTCTGTCTAGGTTAAATCCATCCCTAGAGAGCAGAGCCTATTTTCTCTCTCTCTCCCAATGTGTTGAGATAAGATGTCTGCTATTTTTTCTTTTTTTATCTCAGTGTATAAGCAGCTCCTGCATGAATACAGCCTTTTAACTCTAGAAACTGCAATTCAGTCTAATTTACCCAAGCTGCAAGCTCTTCTAACAATCTGTGCTTGCTGTTATCCTCATTTTCTGGTGATACTTGAGGGGTCACACTAGCTTCTTGCCACTAGCATCAGTAAATAGGACAAAGGAAGGTCAGCTGTTCACCTTGCTTATCCTTCTTCCTCCCTGCCTTTGAATGGGCTGTTTTTCCTCAGGTACGGGACGTCTCTTCTGCCATACTGATCAGCCATCAGCCACTGACAGCCCCACAGGAGAAGAAAAGTATTACCCATTATATCCAGGACACATCCCCACCAGTCCTCTGCAGAAAGGCCTGCTGGCAGCTGGCTCAGCGTTCATGGCTCTCTACAATCCCTACCGGCATGGTGAGCTGGGGCCTGTCATTTTGTGCAAGGTGTGCATTTAGTTTTGCTAGCAAGCGAAGTACAGTGGTACCTCAGGTTAAGTACTTAATTCGTTCCGAAGGTCCGTTCTTAACCTGAAATTGTTCTTAAACTGAAGACCACTTAAGCTAATGGGGCCTCCCGCTGCCGCCATGCTGCCGCCACCGCACAATTTCTGTTCTCATCCTGAAGCAAAGTTCTCAACCCGAGGTACTGGGTTAGCGGAGTCTGTAACCTGAAGCGTATGTAACCTGAGGTACCACTGAACACGTATCTTGTGTACTTTCTGGGGGAAACAGGAAGTGCTATCCTCAGTTGAGAGGTATACATGGATGGAGAGGGGGCCCCAATAACTAAACAATGTTGAGTGCTCCTGTTCTGGATGTCAGACAGTCATACTTTCCCCCAGGATACTCCATTCCAGTCCCCCTCAATAGCCCCAGTTTTCTGGGTCCCCCCCCCCACTCCCTCTGGCAGCCCACATTCCATGCCAACTGAGCGGTTTTTGTGTTGTCGTGGGGTTTTTGTACTTCTGCAAAACCTTAGAATCCCACCCGCTGAGCTGACAGTATTCCAGATGTGGTCACGCCATAGATTTCTTTGAGGGCGTTATGTTATTGACAGTTTTATTTTCAGTTGCTTTCATCATCATCTCCAGCATAGAACTTTGCATTTTTCGCAGCTGCTGCACACTGGGTCAACATCTTCACTGAGCTGGCCATGACAACCTCAAGGTCTCATTCCTGGTCACTCACTACCAGTTCAGACTGCATGAGCGTCTGTATGAAATTAAGGGTTGTTGTTTTTTTGCCCCAACATGCATCACTTTACACTTGTTTGCACTGAATTACATTTGCCATTTTACTGCTCATTCACACAGTTTGGAGAGGGCCTTTTGGCGCTCTTTACAATCTCTCCCTGTTTTAACAACCCTGAACAATTTAGCATCATGAGCAGACTTGGCCACCTCACTGCTCACCCCTAACTGCAGAACATATATGATCAAGTTTAAAAGCACGGGTCCCAATACTAATATTTAGGAGACTCCACATTCTACGTCTCTTAATTTGGAGAACTGTCTATTTATTCCTGCCCTTTGCTTGCTGCAACTTAACCAGTTCCTCATCCACAAGAGGATCTCTCCTCTTAATCCTTGACTTCTAAGCTTACTCAGGAGTCTACTTTGGTGAGCTGTCAGCTCCTGGGAACCCTAATGGATTTAAGCAACTTGGGAACAGAGGAATCAACATCTTGCCCAAAAGCCACCTAAGAGCTTTGATGGGCATGGGGTCTGCAAATCCCTCCCTAGCAGTACCAAAAATTTTCTCCCAACACTTTCTGGCTAAACTTCTATTTTATCTCTTATCAAACATAGCTCTTTCTCACAGTCAAACTCTATGCCAACCTGACCCCCCATGCAGTTATTTTGGACAACAACTTCCTTGGCCATGCTGGCTGGGCCTAATGGGAGTTCTAGTCTAAAACATATGGAGAAAACTTGGCTGGCAAAGACTGCTCTGCCAGGTTCTCAGTGAAATTCCTGCCCTTGGCAGTCCCTGTGGAAGAACAGCCACGACTCCATCGCATACACAAATTTGCCACTATTCCTCTCCGGTTGGCTGGCCAGGAAGGGCTTCCTGGTTCCCATTATTGCACACATGCTCACTGAATCTCTTTTAAAAGTGGTGGCTTTTTGAAGGCTGTTGCGTTGATGAATGTCATTGCTATACCAAATTCATTCATTTGCTCTGCCAGTTTTGTGACTTGTCCTGAGCTCTGTTCCCGCTAACTCACTGTCTTCCTCTCTTGTTTGGTTCCATTTACAGATATGGTGGCCGTCCTCGGGGAGACAACAGGGTACCTAGCTCTGAGAAACCTCAGGGAGAGGATGAGGAATGACCCAGAGGGATATCGGATCCTACAGTATGTGAATGTGTGTTTGTTTCGGTTTGTTTTTAGTCTGTAGCTGGGAAGAGATTCTGTCGCAGGTGGGTTCGTGGACATGCAACTCTCCAGTACTTGCGGAACTGCAATTCCCATCAGCTCCAGCCAGCATGACTAATGGTTAGGGATGATGGGAATTGGACTCCAGCAAGTATTTGGAGGGCCACAAGCTCTCCACCCCTAAGTTACAGGGATTAGTAATCTTTGGGGACATCTATTCATATTTGAGTTCACACATGAGGATTAGTAACTTGCCTTCAGCATACATTAAGCACACATTTATAACTGGGGATTTTAAGTCTGCAGTCCTAAAATACACTCCTCATTTGTAGTGTTTATGCTTTTAAAAAGAGATAGCCTAGTGAGCACTGTGCTCAGTTGCTGCAGAATTGCTGTACAACTGTTGGGGGGTGGGGAATGGAATTTATTTATTTATTTTCATAGAATTTATATGCCACTTGATCGTAAAAAAAACAACCTTCAAAGCTTTTTACAAAAGATAAAACAAGGAAAAACAATAAAAAAAATCACAATCATGCAAAAGTTAAAATACTAAAACCAATTAAAATTACCTGGACTTTGTAAGCCTCCAGATAGGTTAGCAGGGGCCAAAAAGAGTTTAGTGAAGATACCTGCTTGATATCAATAGGCAGGGAGTTCCAAAGTGTAGGTGCTACCACACTAAATGATCAAGTGTCTTTCTAATATCTACTGATTGGTGATAGATTGATAAATGGATGGATAAACAGAGCATTTGAATTCTTACAAATGTGGAGTGGGTATTATGTGGCACCTGTAGTAGTGCCAGTTCTGCCAGTCTAAGAGTTGGGTGGGGTAAGGCGATCTCTCAGATAAGCTGGTTCCAAGTTGTTAAGGGCTTCATATGCTAACAGTAACTGCACACTGGCTTGCGACATCTAGGTTAATAAACGTATTGCCATGAAATGGATTTTTGATTTTTATTTTGTTTTAATGGCTACTTTTACTCCATTTCACACAGCAAACCTGTGCATGCACCTAACTTGGGAGTCAGTTCCATGGGGCTTTTTGTACTTGTGCAATGGATCCAGCCATTTCACTTTCATTTCACTTTCAGTTTGTATACCCCCTTTCTATATTGCTATGCAAAAGGTGGTTTACAGCGATAAAATATACAGCAAAGAACACACGTCTTATAATAATCTGATCCAGTACAGAAAGTAACAATAAAACATTACTTTAAACGCTCAGCCCTGAAGGGTTGCACTCTCAGCTCTTGCCATCAATGTTGGTGGGATTTAGATGCAGTTGGATTGTGCTCAAGCTCAGTATTTCTGAACTACTTGAAGCTGGGTGGGGAGATCCTGTGGTCCTTCAGATACCAGTGGACTGCAACTCCCATCATCCCTGACCATTTCTCATGCTGGCTGGGGTGCTTGGGAAGAGGGACTCCAGCAACATCTGGCAGGCCACAGATTCCTAACAGAAAGGTATGGCAATTTGCCCTCATTACATGCTTCGGTGCCTTAATAGAACTATAGGGCTGTAAAAAGGTCAGCTAACCCTCTGGATTTCACAAGCTAAACCAGCCATCGTCCAATTTGCCTTCTTTTGCAGAGAACGGCCTCGGATACGCCTCTCCACATTAGATATCCGTGGACTTCGGGGGCTTCCAGACGGGACCTTTGGCCGAGAGTATGTCCGGTTTTTGGACGATAATGTGAGTATAGTAGTTCTTAAGGCTAGGTTTCCAGTAGAGCAGGGATTGGGATCCTTTTTGGCTCCATGGTCCTTCTCTGGATCAGCCTTGCAGGCCAAATTTGATGTCAAGTGGTTTAGTGTTCTTTCTGTTTTCAGAAAAGTAATCTTTATTGTTTTATATATGTGTGTGTGTGTGTGTATGTGTAAATATAATAATTATAATATAATAATATATCATCATTACAAATACAACCAAGCATAGAAAACATAGATAAGAAATTTCCTCTCTCTCCACCCAAAAACACACTCTTTTGATCCTGTGGTGTTACATTAAATGTCCTTAGTGTCTTCAGTCTCTGAGTCACTGGGTGCCAATGTCCTAGAACAGGGGTTGGCAAGGTTTACCTTGCCTGGGCCAGTTCACTCCAGCAGAGATCCCTCCATGGGCTGGTTTGCAAGCGCATGCGCCCGCCATTTCTGGCGTCTGCGCAGACACGATTTTCGGCACCTGCATCTGCACAGGTGTAATTTCCAGCATCTGTGCAGGTGCTATTTCCGGCGGCGCAAAAACAAGTCCCTGCACCACGCTGGTTTAGCGCAGTGCGTGGGAACTGACCAAGCGGGTGGCTCGGTTTGGGGGCGGCTCGTGGGCCAGTTAAATGACCCCCGTGGGCCCCTTGTGGTCCATGGGCCTTAGGTTGCCGACCCCTGTCCTAAAATAATACAAATTTGTCAGCATACATGTGTACACATACCTAGAAATGCCTCCAAAGGGAGAATGTCAAAGATCATATATTAAAATATCAAAGGTTAATCACTAATAATCCAACAGAGCTCTGGCTGGCAGCATCTTTCCAGGGTCTTTCCCCATCGCTCTGCTGCCACCTGCTCCTTGTTAACCAGAGAGGCCAAGGGTCAAACCTGGGACCTTCTGCATGCAAAGTTCTGCCACTGAGCTGCAACCTCTCCCTAGTAGTGGATGCACATGAGCCTACTTTTTCTTTTTTCCTGGTTGGCAGAGAATCTCTCCAGACACCAGGATGCCTCCTAAGTTTGTAGATGATGAAGAATTGGCCTATGTGGTCCAGCGGTATAGAGAGGTCCATGATCTGATGCACACCCTTCTTGGCATGCCCACCAATATGCTCGGTGAGACAAGGCTTCTTATGGCTGAGTTGAATCTGGTCGCCCTGATTACTACATCGCTTTTATTTTCCTTTATTTTACAAATTTGGAAACTGTTTCACAACCTAGGGTCATCAAAACGGTGCACAAAAAGATGAAAATAAGATAAGACACATGTTTGCTTTTGGAACATGTGTCTTATCTTATTTTCATCTTTTTGTGCACCGTTTTGATGACCCTAGGTTAAAACTATCCCTGCAAAGCTTTTCAACAATCTTACCTACATTTGGCTTCATTGGGTGTACATGACTGGTGTTATTGGGGGCGGATTCTGCCTCCCCACTTTCTCCATGCCTGATGCATAGTTCTGTCATTTCACTTTTACTCGCCTTTTCTCTAAACTGAACAGCCCCAAACACTGCAAGCTTTCTTCATAGGGAAGCCGCTCCATCCCCTTGATTGTTTTGGTTCTCCTTTTCTGAACCTCTTCCAATTCCACAGGGTTCTTTTTTGAGGTGAGGTGATTAGAACCGGACACCATATTTCAAATGCTGCTTCACCATAGATTTGCATAAGCGCATTACGATAGCAGCAGTTTTATTCTCAATTCCTTTCCTATCGTGGAAAATGCCTTTTTCACAGCTGCAGCACACTGAGACAGTGCCTTCATCAAATTACCTGCTACTACCTCAATATTTCGTTCCTAGTCAGTAACTGCCTGTTCATATCCTCATCAGTGTACAGTCAAACCTCAGCTGTCAAACGTAACCCGTTCCGGAAGACCGTTCACCTTCTGAAATGTTCAGCAACCGAGGTGCGGCTTCAAGCGGAAGCTGCGTCGGACATTCGAATTCCGAGGAATGTTAGAAAACTGGAGCATTTACTTCCAGGTTTTCGGCGTTCGGGAACCGAAATGTTCGAAAACGGAGCCATTCAGGAACTATATGTGAAATTAAGAATTTTTTTGTCCCAATATGGGTCAGTTATCCATATGGATCTAAGCATTTTCTCACTTGGAGCTGTGTGTATGTCAGTTGCTTGGCAATGGATGTAGCGCATTCATTTTACTCTACGGAGTTGGTGAAGTAGAATCTGGAGATCAGCATCTGTGGAGAAAGTGACAGAGAGCAATAGACAGGAGAGAGGAGCCCCTTTGCTATTAATGTTAATAAGCAAGGTGTTAAATCACTTCCTCCACTTTCACAAATGGCCTCGTGGTCAGGTGTAATTCCTAAGCAGTTCTGGTCACTGGTTTGGTCACAACATAACCTCTGCCTGCTTTAGTTTATTTTATATTGTGTGTTCTTATCAGTTATAAGAGTTTACAATATTGGGTGTCATATCCGCAAGAAGAAGCATTACTTATTATTATTAATTATTAAATTTTATTTATACCCCTCCCTCCCCAGCCAATACGGGGCTCAGAGCGGCTAACACCGGTATAAAAACAATTGATTAAACTACAACAAAAACAATATTAAAGTACAATGTTAAAATGCAGCCCCATTTCAGTAGGAACTCAAATCAAAAACTTTTTTGGGGATGAAAACGTCAAGTCTTCACCAAGACCAACTATCCAGACTGGTCCTAAATGGGCCAGAAAAAAGCCAGATAAGTCCCCAAATAGGAGTTCCATCACAGAAGGAGAAAGGAAAAAGGAAAGAGGGAGAGGGGATCAAGTTGATTCCAAGCCAAAGGCCAGGCAGAACAACTCTGTCTTACAGGCCCTGCGGAAAGAAATCCGATCCTGCAGGGCCCTGGTCTCATGAGGCAGAGCGTTCCACCAGACCGGAGCCAGAGTTGAAAAGCCCCTGGCTCTGGTTGAGGCTAATTACTGCTTGTATCTTGGCAATAAATCAGAGAGTAGCAGCACAAATCTACGTGCTCAGAAATGACTCCCGTGGGGCTCGTTCCTAGGCTAAGTGGCTCTAGGATTGCTGCCTATTGTGTGAAGCAATATCCGCCACAACCTTCTGGCACCGTTTAAGAAGCACATAGCAGGCACAGGTCGTGCATTAATATGTTCACAGGTTGGGTGGCAGTTGCCTTTCACCTACTTTCAGGATCCAACCATGTCATGAGTCATTGGGGTGGTTGAGCTAGAGGGAGAGGAGAACTGGAGCAGGGCTAGGAAATGTGGGCTATGGAGGATGGGGCATTGTGCAATCAACCCTGAGCCATTAAACACAAATGTTCTGGATTTATAGGAGGGAGGCTATGAGTCATTTGGAGATTTGCCCTTTTATCTGCTTTACTGTATCAGTAGATGCCTGACTGAAATTGCAGAAGGGCTTTGAACTCCTTCAAGGCCCCGACGGCACCCTAGTAGTTATTTTAAAATCTCTGGATGCTGGGACACCTGATCCCTCACGCACTTTTGCTTCGCTTTTTCTGCCACGTTGACTACCACTGCCCCTTACCACCCCAGATGAGTTCAGCAGCACCGGGGTGGGGGCGCGAATCTGCAACCATACTGCCAGTTATTTTAGTTAAAGGCTTTTGTTTACTTCCATACTTTCAAAGCTTCCAGTCCTAAAGCCTTAAGCAAGGCCTTGAAGATGTGACAACAGTCTTCTGTAAGTTTTAGAAACAACAAAGGGTATCCTACAGCAGACAGGACAGCAGCCTGTGTTTTAGAGCATCTGTTTGGGGATGTCCAAATTTTTGGAGCCTAAGAGCTTACCTGGAAACATAAGGAACTTTCTTGGGCACCACTAAATACCCATTTCACAGACAAAAAAACTGGGGATACTCAGAATTGCTTCCCTGAAACAGGCAAATGTTTCCAAATGTTTTCTCCAAAAGGGCCAGCGGGGAGCAGGCAACATGTCTCTAAAGAACAGGCCACTACCACCAATTCCCCCTCCCCAAGCCCAAAAACAGATTTTTTAAAAAATGGCCTGGCCTTGGTGGGCATCAAGGTATTGTTTGGGGGCACTGCCAGCCAGAGTAGACAGCAATGAGCTAGATGGGTCATGGATTCTCATGTTGCCTCCCCTAAGGCAACTTTCCACATTCCTAAAATGTTATTTTAAAAAAAGTCGTTGTTGTTTTTGCAAAATTCATGAAACCTGCTGTGAATTAATATCTGACCCTTATGGATACATAGAAATATCCAAACAGGTAATCGCTGTTTCTGAAATTTTGAAGCCTTAGAATTCAGAAAGACATTTCAGTGGTCCAAAGTTGCCTGGGTGTTTCCGTTCACCTATCAGCCCACTGAAATGTAGGCCACACCATTGGCTTAAAAGCTTTATAGTTAGGTTGTGACAAAGATTTTCTTTTCTTTTATCTCCTGGTGCTTTTTCTCAGGGGAAGTCGTGGTAAAGTGGTTTGAGGCAGTCCAGACTGGCCTGCCCATGTGCATTCTGGGAGCAGCATTTGGCCCACTCCGCCTTAACGCCTGGTATGTTGAGAAGCCTTTAAATGCAACTTCCATGCAAACGTTTTGTCCATTGGTAGTTTGCTAAACAGACACAGTGGTACCTTGGTTTACAAACATAATCCGTTCTGGAGGTCCGTTTGTAAACCAAAACAGGTTGTAACCCAAGGTGCGCTTCCGCCAATGGGGCCTCCCAAAAAAATTTGTTCGTAATCCAAAAAAAATGGGTTGTAATCCAAAAAAAGGTTACAAACCAAGACAAGCACTTCCGAGTTTGACGTGTTTGTCATCCAAAACGTAAGCAAACTAAGAGGTATGCAAACCAAGGTACCACTGTAGTGTGGCTGTCAGGCCAGAAAGCCTTGGGCCATCCTTCAAACATTCGCCTCAGATCAATCAACTCCTTTATGTTTGGAGATTCAAAAAAGGGCAGTGAAAAATACAGGGGGACTTCCTAGTTTGGGAAAAAGTCAACCAAAGAAGGAACCTGAGTCTACTTTGAACTGACACAGGACATTCTACCTAAGCAATTTTTAATGTAAGAAGAGCCCTGCTGAGCCTGTCTTATCTGGCATCCCATATCCCACAGTGGCCAACCAGGAGCTCTAATGGGAAGCCCCGTAGGGACGTGACACATTGTTCTCTCCCACCGTGGTTCCCCAACAGGAGGTATTCAGAAGCACCGTTCCTCAGATCCTCAGTTCACCTGTCACAGCAAGCCAAAGAGGTCCTCCTGCAGATGCCACCGTATCAGGAAGTCTGTTCTGTACAATATAGTACAGTGGACACTCAGGTTGCGATCGTGAGCCGTGCAGGATGCACGTTCACAACCCGTGTCTGCGCATGCGCAGGTTGAGATTTGGCGCTTCTGCGCTTGCGCAAAGCGCGATTTAGCTCTTCTGCGCATGCGCAGCTGCTGAAACCCGGAAGTAACCCGTTCTGGTACTTCTGGGTTTCGGCATACCGCAACCCAAAAAAAAGCAACCTGAAGTGGCTGTAACCTGAGGTATGACTGTAATCAGGTCTTTAGCGTGGCAGCACCTAACCTTCAGAGTACCCTCCCCACTTGGTTATTAGGCAGGTGTCATCTGGTGCCTATCAAGGACCTTACTTTTTCAACAGAGCCTTTCTGTGGGGAGACCTTTGCCCCAAGCTGTTTCTGAATTGAATCTCTCTCCCCGCCACCACATGGAATTGTTTGTAGTTGGCTTTTTATGTTGGGTACAGTAGATTCCGGTGTATAAGACAACTTTTTAACCCCAGAAAATCCTCTAAAAAGTTGGGGTTCATCTTATACGCCGGGTATGAGTTCGCTGGGCAGTAGCAGTGGGTGGCAGGCTCCGTTCTGCACCGGGAGGAAGCCACCTAGCGAAGCCGGCTTAGCATCACTGGGCAGCTTTGCCGGGCAGCTTCCTCCCGGCGCGGAGCCCGATGCCCACTGCCCAGCGAAGCTGCCACGTATCAGGCGACTGGGTGTATAAGTCAACCCCCCAGATTCACAGCTGCCAATTTGGGGGGTCGTCTTATACGCCCAGTCGCCTAATACGCCGGAATCTATAGTAATTTCTTTTCTGCTTCAAGATATTTTGTGGGAAACGACTCAGGAATGGAATCAAAACAAACCAATAAATAACTTTTGGATTTCCGTCTCCGTCCATCCAGGAAGCTGCGTGTTCTGACCACTGAGCTCATCCCATGGGCTGTTCGGAGTGGAAGTAGTGTCAACTGCATCCTGAATTTCTATTACGAGGAGCGCTGGGAGCAAACCATAGACTCTCTTCGTCACGAAATCGGTATCCTGCCACCTCCGGCAATTCCGGTGTAAATTTCTGCTGGGGAAAATGGGGGGAAAGTCACTGGCAGGCATTGAAGAAGCAGTAGATGAAGTAGATTTAGGGTCTCAGAAGTTAAACCACAGCTTGCCTTGGATCAGCTGAGCAGCCACGGTTTGGCCAAGCAAAAAGTTTATTAATTCAGTTGGCAGCATGTTCTGCATTTTCCCTGCCACTCCAACCAGATGATTTAAAATGGTAAGACAGTGTTTTAAAACACAAAGCCTCTTCAGTCATTTAAACAGCAGTGAAAACACTGGGAGGAAGGAAATTTGAAACCCTGAAATGGTGGATTGTACATAAATGCCCAGCAGCCCAGCAAGGTGGATTCTTGGCATATTCCCGTTTGATAGACCAGGGCTGGGATATTTGCTGCCTGCAGTCCTGATTAGGCCCATCTTCCTGACACCTGAGGTCAGATGGTGCAGTAAGGGTGGGACATACTAAGAGCATGTTTCAGCTCATCTGTAGTGCCTGCAAAGCCCCTTTCCCAGTGCAGTGCCGGATAGTGCTTTGAGAGGGGCCTCTAAAGACTAGTTGTTTTATCATCTGCAGGGGTCTTCAGAAGCCCCGTTCAAAGCACTGAGTAAAATAGTGTTCTGAAAGGGGCTTCAAAAGGCCCCTGTGTTCCGAAAGCTCACAGTTGACCAGTGGACTAGACACGTCCCCCCCACTCCTGTCACAGGCAGAACTGAGGCCGGGTGAATTTAAAGCAGCAGTGGAGAACCTTTTGCAGGCCAAAGGTCTCTTTGTCATGGGCAACCTGTTCCAGTGGTAGGCGACGCCAGAGGCAAGTGGGCGGATCGATGGATGTGACCGCTGCAAGATACTCTGCATTCCAGCCTCACATGTCTCCACCCAGGCAAGTAAGAGACATTAGTTAACACAGTTCCAGGACACATTTCAGTCAGGTAAAAACATGAAAGGTCATTTCAGGGCAGGGCTGGTGAGGTGCAGCCTAGGGGGTGGGGGCCAGTGGTGTCACATTATGCTCCTTTGTCTAAGATTCTCCACCCCTTGAGCTAAAGCTACAGGGTGAATTCTGGACGAAGAGGGCTTTAAACCAGGGTGGCATCAGGATCCAGATATTTACTCCCATTGGACCTCTAGCTCTACATCAGTGGGGCTTGTTGCTGCAGTGAATACAGCTGAAACTACTGATATTTGCAAATCATCCAACCATCTATTGTTTGCCTACTCCTGGGCTACCAGGGTGGTTGATCTCTCTCTACAAACCGCCTTTGGGTGAAAGGAATGAAGAATGCTGTCCATGACTTTGTCTCCACCAAGGACAGAGGCACAAGGCCAAATCCAGTTCTTAGCAGCACAGTTTAAGAAGGATCTTGACAAGCTGCAACACATGCAGAAGAAGGTGACCAAGAAGGTCAAGGGTCTGGAAACCAAGCCATATATGACAAGGGTGCCCAAACTTTTTTCAAAGAGGGCCAGTGAGGGCCGACCAAAGCTGCTGAGCTTTTTTTAGAATTGAAGCTGTTGAGCTTTTTTTATGATTTTACTCTAAAGTTATTGAGCTTTTTAAAGGATTGAACTTCTTGAGCTTTTTGGGGGGGATTTAACCCCAATAAATAAACTGCCACAGGGGCCAAATAAAACCAGCCAAGGGGCCGAATTAGGCCCCCATATTGGACTTTGGGCATGCTCGCCATATGAGGAACGGTTGAAGGAGTACATTTAGCCTGGAAAAGGAGACTGAGAGGAGATAAGATAGCCATCTTCAAATATCTCAAGGGCCGCTACATGGAAGATGGAGCAAGCTTGTTTTCTCCTGCTGTGGAGGCTACAACCCAAGCCGCTGGATTCAAGTTACAAGAAAGAAGATTCCAACTTAACATTACAAAGAACTTTATGATGGCAAGAGCAGTGGAATGGTCTCCCTCAGGAGGTGGTGGACTCTCCTTCCTTGGAGGTTTTTGAGCAGAGTTGGCCATCTGTCCTGGATGATTCAGTTGAGTTTCCTGCATTGCAGGGGGTTGGGCTGGATGACTCTTGGAGTCACCTTCCAACTCTACAGTTGGGACTGAGTTAACTGCCCATCACAGCTGGAAAGAGACTCATATCTGTAAGTTCCTTAATAAATCGCCAGTGCATACAATATGCTTAATGTGATCAGTTGTCTTTTTGTGTCAGGGCTGCTGGATATGTGTGTAGCTGGACTGTGTGGTGAAGCTTTGAACTGCAGGTAGCAGCATTTCATGGAAGTATCTTCAGACACACATTGGCCAATGGATTGTGTTAGACAGGAAGGACTTCTTATTCCAGCTGGGTTTTGCTTGCAGTACAAGAGTATTCCTGCATCCTTGACTGCTATGGCAGTTTAACCTTGGACCATGCCCCTTGACTATATCTTTTGGTTCTTCTTTGGTGCTGGCTGCCAATTTCTTCCTGACTACTGGCTCAGCCTAGACTGCAGTGCAAAACCCAACCCTGACATATGTTGATTAATTGCATTTGTAACCAACCTTTCCTCCACATTTTATCCTCTCAACAACCCTGTGCGGAAGGCTTGGCTGAGAGTATGACTGGCCCAAAGTCACACAGTGAGCTTTGTGCCCAAGTAGGGATTTGAACCTTGGGCTCCTAGGTCCTAGTTCAAAACTCTAACCATTAAACAACACTACTCCGGAGGCTATCAATAGTTTTAATCAGTATGGCTGTATTCTTCCTCCACTGTTGATGGCAGTATTCCTTTAAATACCAGTTGCTGGGAATTGCATATTGGGGAGAGTGCTGTTGTTGCCAGGTTTACTATGGAGGGCTCTCTGGTCCTGATTGGGGTAGCCGTGCCACTGAAGGACCAGGTGTGCAGCCCGGGAGTTATTTTGGACTCAGAGCTGTCCATGGAGGCGCAGGTCAGTTCTGTGTCCAGGGCTCCATCTGGTACACAGGCTGAGACCCTACCCGCCTGCAGCTGTCTCGCCAAAGTGGTGCATGCTCTGGTTATCTCCCACTTGGACTACTGCCATGCGCTCTATGTGGGGCTACCTTTGAAGATGACCCAGAAACTACAACTAATCCAGAATACAAAAGGTAGATTGGTAACTGGGAGTGGGTGCCGAGACCACATAACACTGGTCCTGAAAGACCTACATTGGCTCCCATTATGTTTCCGAGCTCAATTCAAAGTGTGGGGACTGACTTTTAAAGCTCTAAACAGCTCCAGCCCTGTATTCCTCGCCCAATTGTGATCCCAAAAGTGCTGGTACTCAGAGGCATGCTGCCTCCAACAAGGGAGGTCTTACACAGGTCTCATGGCAAGTAGCCATTGGTAGCCTTACGCAGCATTAATTTGTCCTTTAAAGCCATCCAAGCTGGTGGCAAATACGAAGATGTAGACCGAAGAGTAACTGAGGTGAGAATGTACTGCATTTTAAAAACCAGGTCTTGAAATACGATGTGCTGCTTTCCGTCCTGCAAGTGGGTGGGGATGTTCACCGGCATATTTTTCCCAGTCCAGAAATGTGGTGTCGGCAACAAAGTAAAGTATTAAACTCTGCCCCAGATCTCCTTAAATACTGGCCTGGTTGGTTTCCCTTTCCATTACAGGTGTTAATTAGTATTGCAAAATTGGGGTGATTATATTATCTCCCAAGGACTGCAGTTGCCAGTATGCTTATTGGAAGTGTCATCCTCGGCTTCTTCCTTTGCCATTTTATTTCTGCTTGTATCCATTCCCACCGCCACCACCTTCTCTACACCCGTACATCCTTACCTCTCTACTGAGGATAAGTTGGCATCTTGCTGCTGGTATAGGACTCTTTAAGGCTACAGCACATCTGTGAAGTCTTTGGAGGGTTTTGTCTTGACAGCCAGAGTGAATGGGTCATTGTGATATCGCAGACAGGATTGGGGGAAAGGTGCTGATGTTGTTCAATTACATATTAAACTGAGGGTGGGAGAGAACTCAGACTGGATTTCTGGTGCCAGTGTCTTAATCTGGATGTTGCAATAAAATAAAATTGCAGGCATGAGGAGCACTGATTCTGCAATTAATACCTACCTGGAATCAGCCACCTGTCTGGGAGTGAAAACACAGCAGTACGGTTTTGCAATAGCACCTTGTAATGACTTCAAAGACTTAACATGTCACAAGCCAGGTGCATGAACTGTTGGTAAATCCTGGGAGGCCAGGCTATATGTTCAATTTGGGTTTGTGGGACTGAGTTGTCCGGGGAAAATGATCTGTCAAAACAGAATAATCTTTCAGTGCAGGGATAGAGACCCTGTGGCCTGCCAGATGTTGCTGGACTCGCAGCTCCATCAGCCCCAGCCAGTTGTGGTCCAGCAACACATGACGGGCCGCAGGTTCTCTGCTCCTCTTCTAAGGCGCCCTAAGCTATCAGATTTCCTTAAATACTGCTATCGCCCAGAGTGGCTGGGGTAACCCAGTCAGATGAGTGGCGTGTGTGTGTGGTTGTTTTTATTATCAAAGCATCATTGTGCACTGTGTCTGCCCATAGGCAGATACAAACGTCTACAACGTTTGTAACCACCTTTTTTTTAAAAGCAAGTTTTGCCATATAGGTAGGCACTTGGTGTTCCAGATGAGATGGATTGGTGCCATGCGCCAGGTTTTTGTATTTTAAAAAACCCCTCTTTCTGGTGTTCTTTCTTAAGAGTATTTCAAACTACTCTTTGGGAGCAAATAGCAGGCAGGGGAGTGATTTTCAGCATATAACTTGCATAGGGCCCCAATCTGGAAAGAGAGCACATTGCAGCTCAGGGGCCTACACCTGCCTTTTCTCCTAAGTAAGCATGTCCAGATTAAGCACACTTTTTTAAAAAGGACGCCATGCTGGGGTCAGGCCTCACTGCATCCCTAGAAGGGCACATGGTCAAGCTGACCGATCCTTAGGGACAGATGCTGCCTTATACCAAGTTATCATAGCATCAGTCCAGGACCCACAGTGAGACTGCTAAAAACTGAGACTGAGGCCCACCCCACTGGCCTTGCAATGTGGGTGCAGGGGGGCAGAACCAGCTTCAAAATGGAGGCAGAATTTGGCATATTCATCTGACAGTCACTGGCACCTAATCCTGTATCTGACTTGTATTTGGAAATGGCTTAATTCTTTGCCACAGCACTTTCCTTGAAGCATGGTGTTCCATAACTCAGCTTCCCTCAGGTTAAGTGCTCTGGAGGTGTTGTGACCCATCCTCCCTGTTTTAGGCACTCTTTGCTGAGCCAAAGGCACTAAACAGAGAATAAGGTTTGTTTTATATTCTTTCCTGCCTCCACGTGTCCGCCCAATATTGTTAACACATCTGCTGTAATTTCTCCTTTCACATTCCACTCATGCCATACAGGTGAAACTCGAAAAATTAGAATATCGTGGAAAAGTCCCTTTATTTCAGTAATTCAACTTCAAAGGTGAAACTAATATATGAGATCGACTCGTGACATGCCAAGCGAGATATGTCAAGCCTTGATTTGTTATCATTGCGATGATCATGGCGTACAGCTGATGAAAACCCCAGATTAACAATCTCAGAAAATGAGAATATTCAATGAAATCAGCAAAACAAGGATTGCAAATTGAGCAAGATTGGACCTCGGAGAAGTAGAAGCACATCTCGCTTTGCATGCCATGAGTCAATCTCATATATTAGTTTCACCTTTCAAGTTGAATTACTGAAATAAAGGAACTTTTCCACGATATTCAAATTTTTCGAGTTTCACCTGTATTCCCACCCACCCCTTGCCAAACCACCATTTCCTCCCTGCCCACCTGCTTGGTCATTTTACATTTGCTTTTTTTATTATTCTGTAACAGATTTCCTCTTTCCCCCATGAGTGGGGAAAGTGGCTGGCAGCAGTTCTCCAGGATTTCAGGCAGGGCATCGCTCCCAGCCCCACCTGGAGATGCCATTGAGAGATTGATCTTGGGACCTTCTGCATGCAAAGCAGATGTTCTGTCGCTGAGCCGTGACCTTCCCCCTTCTGAACAAGTTGCTTCAGTCTGCCTGCCTTGCTTGCCTCGCCTGGCAACTTTTCCTCCTCTCCATCCTCTCCCAGGCAGCTGACTCCCTTTCTTTCTACACCCACATCGCCAACCAGGATTAAAAGCCACACTGTGGTAAACAAAGGCAGATGTTAACTTCCCTTTCTGCCTTCATAGGATTGGCCTGGAAGGGCTCCTTTCACAGAGCTGCAGGCTTGTGGTGAATTTGTCAGAATAGGTTTTCCTTTTATGCAGGCATGAGGGGGACATGGAAGCAATCACACAGCATGGCAGTGTTATTTCCACAGCAACTGGTGCCTTCTCTCAGATACCAGGGTAGTTCTAGTGTTTACTTTATGATGGTCCTATTGTGCGCTAGCCGCCTGACACACAACTCTGCATAGAATTTAAGATGGTGGGTGGCTGGTGTTTCACAAGTGCTGTGGCCAGCTACTCTACAAGCAGCTTTTTAAATACTGTACTAAATAAAGAAAGAAGGGGACAGGAGATCTGGACCACCAGCTGATCCACTGCCCTCCCCCCAGATTCTGCTTCATAATTTCAAGCCTCTCCATGTTTGTTTGTTTACTTGCTTGCTTTGTTCATCATTGTAACGAATTATTTATTTGTTTGTTTGTACTTAACACTCAAACACAGCATTTGCCTAGTTTCCTTCTAAAATGTGGCATGCAAGATCCATTTTCATTTTCTGGAGAAGGGGCGGCAAAGATTATGCACGATTGAAAATGAGAAATTTCTACACAATATTGTGCCTATGGGCAGCATGGTCTTCGGGGGCCCCCAATAAAATATTTGAGGGGGTCAGGACCCCCCAAAGTTCATGGGCATTGCCATTCAAATAGTGTGTGCGTGCTGCACCATGTGATCGATTATGTGGGGTGGAGCTTACTTGGGCCCCCCAATATTTTATTCAAGTTAGCAGCCCTACACCTGCCTCAACTCTGCCACTCCCCATTTTAATTTTAACTAAGAGTACTGGCAGCTTTCACTTTCGATTGGTTGTAGGTTGCCTGCATTGTTTGTCTCTGTTTTATTTGTCTGGCATAGAAACCGTGTAGGTGTTTTGCAAGTTTTGGGTGCATTCTGAGCATCGCTAGCTTTTCTCTTGTTAAATGGGGAGCTTGTGATGCCCACAATAGTTTCTTAGCTTTCCAGATGGGTCCCCTGGGCCCCAAAGGGTTGGGGGCCACTGGCATGTTACTTCTGTAGTAAGCTGCCTTGTGGTTTATGCAGATGGAATGGTGAGTACAAAACCTCTATTAAACAAACAAACATCTCATTTAAAGACTTAAGTTCTTCCCCCTTTTTTAAAAAAGGTATGACCAATAATAATAATAATAATAATTTATTATTTTTACCCCACCCTTCTGGCTGGTTTTCCCCAGCCACTCTGGGCGGCTTCCAACAAAGACCAAAAATACATCAAAATGTCACACATTACAAACTTCCCTGAACAGGGCTGCCTTCAGATGTCTTCTGAATGTCAGGTAGTTGTTCTTCTCTTTGATATCTGATGGGAGGGCATTCCACAGGGTGGGTGCCACCACTGAGAAGGCCCTCTGCCTGGTTCCCTGTAGCTTTGCTTCTCACAATGAGGGAACCACCAGAAGGCCCCGGCACTGGACCTCAGCGTCCGGGCAGAATGATGTGGGTGGAGTGCGTGGAGACGCTCCTTCAGGTATACTGAGCCAACGTGAAGTCAGATTTGCTTGCTTAAGATGCCCCAGAAAGGGCAAAAAGGCTTTTGGTGTACAGTAAGAATGACATAATTATTAATAGTAATTTATATACTACTTAATTCTAAGATAGGTTTCTAAGCAAAATCCTTCACTGTGGAACGCCCTCCCACCAGATGTCAAAGAGAACAACAACTACCAGACTTTTAGAAGACATTTGAAGGCAGCCCTGTTTAGGGAAGCTTTTAATGTTTGATGTATTATAGTATTTTAATATTTTTTGGGAAGCCGCCCAGAGTGGCTGGGGAAGCCCAGCCAGATGGGCGGGTTATAAATAATAAATTATTATTATATTATATTATATTATATTATATTATATTATATTATATTATATTATGAAAACTAATGCACAGATATTAAAATATAAATATTCCTAATTAAAATACGGGGTAAATGATCCCATTGAAACATAAACATCCATAAGAAAATATACAGTAAAGCAATCTCATTAGAACAACACAGCAATTAATGTTTCCCAGTTAGTCACACCTACCTCTTATAAGCAACTGAACAATAATGCAATCAAGCAGGATTTAGATACTAAAAAGATACTGTCAAAGAACACTAAATTATAATATTTGCAAATAAATGAATGAACGCACAGAAATAGGTTTATGACTGCTTAGTTAAAGTTTTGGCTTCTGGCTTCCTCAGCAAACATTACTAATCCCAGCTGTGAAACAGAAGGGAAATATTCAAGTAAACTGTACTAAGCCTCTCTCAAATCCTTTGCTATACTGAGCTTGTCTTTTTACAAGGGCCATATAATAATCATTTCGTGTGTTAGGAGTCAGTCTTTCAGTCCTTAGACTTTGGAACTCCCAGCCTAATTAACATCAGGCAGGCACTGTCACTATACTGTTTTCAACATGTTTCCCCCCACCTATTAGTACTGGCCCCACACTTTCTTCTCCCTAAACCCAGAGATTCCCTATGCAGTCAGTAAAGGTAAAGGTAAAGGGACCCCTGACCATTAGGTCCAGTCGTGGCCGACTCTGGGGTTGCAGCGCTCATCTCGCTTTATTGGCTGAGGGAGCTGGCGTACAGCTTCTGGGTCATGTGGCCAGTATGATGAAGCTGCTTCTGGCGAACCAGAGCAGCGCACGGAAACGCCGTTTACCTTCCTACCGGAGCGGTACCTATTTATCTACTTGCACGTTGTTGTGCTTTCGAACTGCTACGTTGGCAGGACTTGGGACCGAGCAACGGGAGCTCACCCCGTCATGGGGATTCGAACCTCCAACCTTCTGATCGGCAAGTCCTAGGCTCTGTGGTTTAACCCACAGCGCCACCCGTAACCCACAGCGCCACCCGATGCAGTCAGTACAACTCTCCTATTTGGATTTTCAAAGCATAGGGAATCTCGAGGTCCACATTAAGCCCAGGTATAGACTGGCCCAGTATGGAAGAGCCCTTAATGAGCATTCAAAGGAAGTGTCATCCTGAATTTTTTGGTACATTTCCTCTATCACTATCCCCACTGCAATAAGTCTGGATCCCATGGGCATAGCCAAGGAGGGTGTGGGTTGGGCACCTGTTCCCCCCATAAATCAAGTAAATAAATAAAAATACTTAACTGACCAAATGCATCACAGATAACTCGGTTCTTCCCCCACTAACATAACGCCTCCCCCCCCCCCCATAAAGTCAAGTTACACCCACACTGGATTTTTTAATGTGAAGTGGGTTTGATGCCCAAGACCTCCCAGAATTTGCAGCTGTGTGTTTGAATCTCACCCCAAAATAGTGACGGTCTGGAAGTGCCCCATTTCTACTCAGAAATCCATGAGATTTCAATCAGGCTTACTCCCAGGTAAATGGGGTTAGGGATTACAGCCTTAATCTGTCAGATACTCATCCTAATTTACAGGTGAAACTTTAGGGCTCTACCATATGTCCTGTTCATCAAGCACTCATTCCGATTTCTTTGAGGGGAAGTTATCCAACTACTTCACATAAGCACATGTGGAGCCTGTGGCACCGTGGGTTAATGCTTCTGGCTCTTATGCAGAAGGTTGGTGGTTTGAGCCCACGCAGGGATAACTGTGAGCAGGATGCTTTGCAGGATATTTGACCAGATGACCCTCCCTTCCAACTCTGCAATTCAGCAACCATGACTTTCCTTACTGCAAAAATAATAATAATATCCATGGTGCTGTTTGTCGGGGGCGGGGGCAGTGAGTTTGCTGCGCAAGAGCACCAAATCCACTTCAGGGGCTGTATGCCCATCCACAAAATTGTGACACTCTGGAAGTCAGCTTGCAAGCCTCTACCCAGAGGTAAGCCCCATCGAGTTCTTAGCTAAGCACACATACAGGTTTCAACTTGAGTCTCCAGCTACGACTGATGCGAAATATTGGCATGTTGTAAAAAAAAAAAAGAAGAAGGTATAACTGGATAAATGGATTTTTAAAAATATTTTAACAAAACTTTTATGTAGTCAACTTTGTCCCCCAGAGGAATTGGTCGTGTTATTTGTTTACTTTTGCTTCTTTTAAAGTTTGAGTTGAAAGGAAGCCCAACAAAACGCGACTCTGGTGGGACTCGAACCCACAACCTTTGAATGACTTCACCCAGTCATTAGTCTAGAAGTCCAATGCGCTATCCATTGCGCCACAGAGCCTGCTAGATAGCGAGGGATGATCCTGCCCGTCCTCTTTTTGCCCTCCCTCCGTCCCTCCCTCCACCAGTTGCGGCTCGGCTGAGCTCTTGATCTGATTACAGAGCCGTACTTTTTTCCTGTCGCCAGTTGTCCCTTTGCAAAGGCGTCTTAAGGCCACCGACTTTGGAAGGCGCGCGCGCGGGGACACCGCGAGCCTCTTCGCTTCTCCTTTGAAACTTCTTTTGCAAACTCCCAGCTCTTGCTTTCCTGTCTGAAGCTTTTTCTCAAAAAATAAAATAAATATGTGAAACTGCTTGAGATCGTTTTAACGTGCGGTGGGAGGGCCATTGTCATAGGACCAGGGGCTGGGACAGGAGGAAACCGAGCTAGGTAGTGGGAGAGAAAGAGAGAAGGAAAAAGCAGTACAAGAGTAAAGAAAAGAGGAAAGTCAAAGCACACAGCCCTTCCCCACCCACGTGGAAGGCTGCGGAGCGCAAGAAAGACTACAAATCCCGCGGTGCATTTCGGCAGAGCGGTGTTCTCTCTCGCCCCCTGCAGGACCCCCTTTTGCCAGAGCGCCTGCAGCATCAGTAACTAGCTGCTGTTGCTGCCGTTTGGTTTCTTCCTTTTCTCCTCCCGCTTGCAATTCTCATGCGGGAGGGAGGGCAGTGCAGGTGGAAAAGGGAGGAGGAAGGAAGTGCCAAAGCCAGGAGGAGCCGCAGCCGCTGGGCTGATCAGGAGAGCCTTTGCAAGAGGAGGAGGAGGAGGAGGAGGAGGAGGCAGGAGAAGACAAGATCCTGCCCTTTTGACAGCTGCTGAACCAGCTGTTACTGCTGGACCCGCATCCTCTGCCCCGCGAGGAGGATGCGGTGTTGTGACACTCAGTAGCCACAGAGCTCCGTAGGATAGCAGAGAGAGGTGGGTTGCTGTGTCAGTGTCTATAGCGCTGCAGCATCACAGAGCGCTACATCGGGGGTGGGGGCTGGAGAGAGAGGGGAGCCTTTTGTCAGGGGGGGGGTACGTCCCAGCATGCTGCTGCTCATTCTAAAGCCGGGTGGATACAGACCCCCGCAACTTGTGTGTGTGTGTTAAGGAAAGGGGGCTATTGTGCAATGATGCCTATAAAAAAAGCTGCATCTCCCCCCACTTTCTGTTTGGGGAGTGGGTGTAGAAGCGGGGCCATTGACCTTATTTTCTCCTTTGTGTGTGCGTAATAATATATAATATCCTTCGTTTCCTAGCTGTCAGGCCCCAGCTATGCTTTCGTTTGGTTTAATGCTGCGGACGCCCTAATTCAGTCTGCAGTCCTACCTCCACTTACCTGTGAGCAAGCGCCATTAGATTCAACGGGTCTTGCTTCTGAGTAGACCTTGCTAGGAGTGCATTCTTCACAGCCTAATCGTGTGTCTGGTTTATGTCTAACGAGGCTTATAATAGCTGCTCCCTTTCTTCCTTTCCCATTATTTTTCGTAATAGCATCAGTGGGTTGCTGTGAAGCTGGGAGGACTTTAAGCTTGGCTCCTCCTGGGTGAAGCTAGTACTCTATTATTCCTTTGCAGATAATGAGAGTGGAGTAAAATGGAGTAGAGGGGTGAGAGAGCTACCATTTGGGATGTTTAATTGTATGTTGGATTTATATCACTGAAAAGGACTTCTCAGAATTTAAGGCTCATATTTCAGGAATGAGTGTGGTGGGTATTTTTAAGTCCATTCTTAGGAGCTGGTGTTTTAATGTTTCTTTTGGTGGTGGGGGAAGTAAGGCTGGCTCTAAACATAAGATGAATAGATAATACTAAGGCTTTGTCGTTGTCTTCTTCTTCTTCTTCTTCTAAAAAAGATAATTTGATATGTGTGAGAATCCTCCCCCATCCCAGAGTTCCCTGCTGCAATCACCTGTTTTCTCAAGCAACCAAGGCAACATGTGTGTAATATTTCTTATTGAAAGGGATAGGGGATAAATTGCAGTTTTTGCTTTGCTAACCTGCAGAGAGTTCCTCCAGAATACTATAGGATTCACTCTCCGCAGTGTGACCACAAAACCTGCCAGAAATTGAAAGCCCAACACTGAGTGTGTCATGTGTGCTTCTCCTGTGGCACAGAAATTACCTTAAAGAGATCAGGACATTGCCTCATTCAGACCTAGGTCTGGGGGTGGGTGAAGATTTTTAGGAGGCCCCTCCACATTCCTGACCCTCTTCTGATCTCTGAGGCCCAGATCTTCTACTCACCTGGCCTCCAGGTAAATGCTTTTTGAGCATTAAGGTGCCTTTTAAGCATCACCACACTTTTCCAAGCATAAGGTGTCCTTTTCACTCCAGTGTGTGTATGTGTATATATATAGATGTAAAGGGCAGCCATAAGGAAATCACTAGTTGGTGGTGGACTGGGAAAGATAAGTGTATCTGTGTTGTTGTTATTTTCAAAGCCGTGTACAGTGATACCTTGGTTCTCAAATGCCTTGGTACTCAAACGCCTTGGTTCCCAAATGCGGAAAACCCAGAAGTAAGTGTTCAATTTTCGAACGTTTTTCGGAAGCCGAACATCCGATGCGGCTGTCAGTTATTGTTTCTGGGGTGCTTGCACCAATCAGAAACTGCGCCTTGGTTTTCAAACATTTCGGAAGTCAAATTGCCTTCCAGAACAGATTAAGTTTGGTGCTTTTGCTTTTGCTATTTATTTTGTGTTTTTGTTTTTGAGGCTTTCTCGGTTAATTTGTTTTTATGACTGCGTGGAACCCAGTTCAGCTACTGATTGATTGATTGTGTGACTGCAGAAATGCATAAAAGCCCCCCCATCCAAACAATGATTATCATCAGTGTAGGTAAGAATTATTATTGTTATTTTAATTTTTATCATCTACAATACTGTCTTATTTAATTTATCGTACAGTACATTGATTATTGCTTTCATTTTATGGATCAATGGTCTTAGATAGCAAAATTAATGTTAAATTGCTGTTTTAGGGGTTGCTTTTAGAAGTCTAGAATGGATTAATCCGTTTTGCATTACTTTCTATGGGAAAGCGTGCCTTGGTTTTGGAATGCTTTGGTTTTGGAATCGACTTCCAGAACAGATTAAGTTTGAAAAGCAAGGTACCACTGCAATACTGGAAGAATAATAATACTGGAAGAAGGAGAGTGCTTCTTAGCAGGCAGTGGTGAAATACCCCACCACCGCTGCTAGTCAGGGGAGACCAGTCTTCCCCAACGCAGTGCCCTGCAGAGGTTTAGGACTAGAACTGCTGTCAGCCCCAGCCAGCGGTGGCACCAATTTGGCTGGTGAGGGCTCTGAACCCTCCTGGTCTGACTTGGCACAAAGCAGCTTTCTCTGCCCATATTTCACCCTGGCAACCAGGACTGTGATGGGCTCACCATTGTCGTAGATGGTGCGGGGCTTTGCTTTTCTGGATCAGGATTCTAATCATGGGCCTCTGCTTTGCAAGGTTGCAAAGGTTTTGAAAGTCCACAGTGGAAAAGTTGGGGGGAAAGCCAGTATCGATTATTTAAATGATATGCATGCATCAAAAGAACATACAGTATTTGAGGAAAAAAGGAAGCACAGCTAAAAGGCTAAAGGAAGGCTGTGTTTGTGACTGTTGTGCAAAGCTATTACACACACAGGAAGCTGCCTTATACAGAGCCAGGCCATTGGTCCATCTCTGTATCGCCTACACTGACTGGCAGTAGCTCTCCAAGGCTTTAGACAGGGTTCTCTCCCAGCCTTACCTGGAGATGCCAGGGACTGTGTGTGCAAACATTTTGTTGGAATGTTCAGCCTACATATTTGTAAATAAACATTAATGTTACAAAATGGCACTAAGCCTCCAGCAACAACCTTCTGAGGGGAGCCAAACCTGAAAAGTGCTGTGCCCCTAGAACTTCTCACTGCTTAGAAATGTGGAGTGAGCGTAACATGCTAGTGTGGCAACAGGGCAGTGCTAGAACAGGGATAGTGATTTTGTGGTCCAGCAACATCTGGAGAAGGGATGCTGGTGGCGCTGTGGGTTAAATCACAGAGCCTAGGACTTGCTGATCGGAAGGTTGGTGGTTCAAATCCCCATGAGCTCCTGTTGCTCAGTCCCTGCTTCTGCCAACCTAGCAGTTTGAAAGCACATCAAAGTGCAAGTAGATAAATAGGTGCTGCTCTGGCGGGAAGGTAAACGGCGTTTCCGTGCGCTGCTCTGGTTTGCCAGAAGCAGCTTAGTCATGCTGGCCACGTGACCCGGAAGCTGTACGCCGGCTCCCTCGGCCAATAAAGCGAGATGAGTGCTGCAACCCCAGAGTCAGCCACAACTGGACCTAATGGTCAGGGGTCCCTTTACCTTTAACATTTGGAGGGCCACAGTTTCCACCTCTGCACTAGTGCAGACAACACTGGGAAGTTACCTTGTGTTCATAGTGTGTCTCTCATTTACAAATGTACAAGTGGAATACAGTGGAAGCAAGTATAACAGGTAGCAAAACCACTAAACCTGCCTCAGATGCTCAAAGCACGCGCACATCTCACACCACATGCCTTTCATCCAGCTTGACTCCTGATCAACAATTCCCAGAAATCTGCCTGTCTCCCAAATGAAACCTGATACTCTCCTGCTTTAAAGGAAAATATCATTTGGGGGCATGAACATTCTTTTTGCCAAGTCCATGCTTGCTCATTGGTTGCTTGGTGACAGGTCCAGTCAAAGGAATCAAGACTGTCAGGTTTGTAATAGTGTGTAGGAAGCAGCAGTGTTACATCACAATAATAAGCCATGGTGAACTCAAATGTTGAGTAATAGGAGCTCTGCTTTCCAGTTCCTGGGTTCCCACTTTGACGGCTTAATAAACCTATTTCCCTTTATCAAATGGCTCAAAGGGTAGTTGAATTGAACCCTTCCTGCTGGGGGAGAGCCATAGCTCAGTGTAAGAGCATCTGCCTTCCGTGCAAACGGTCCCAAGTTCAATCCCTGGCACGTCCAGGCAGGGCTGGGAATTTTGACAGTCTGAAACCCTGGAGAGCCTCTGCTGGTCAGTGTGGACAATATGGATATAGATGCATCCTGTGAGGCCAGAGGGGGATAGTGCAACCGGTGTGCCGTTCACATGGCGAGGGAGAAGCTGCTGCACCTGTTTTGGAGGTTTGATTGAAGCCCAGATAGCTGCTAGGCGTAGGTGGGGATGACTCTGCCCCCTGGGAGGGAAGGAAGGCTAGATAAAGGTGGAACTGTGAAGAGGTGGAGAAACAGAGACAGGAGGCTGGAGGAGAGGAAGACAGCTCAAGAGCTGCTTACAGTGACCTGGGGATGTAAGTGATTCATCTACAGTGCTGTATATTTTGGAAAGTAGTTTGTCTGTTGATTTATAGTGTATAGATGTAGATTTCGGCTGGCAAATTTAGGCTGATAAGCACAGGTTAAATCCTGATTGGTTGGATGGGATCTGTGCAAACCTCTTCTTATTTCAGGAAGGTGTTTTGGACTGCGAAAACAGAGGTTTTCCCTATCGTATTAGCAGAAGTTTCCGAGTGAACCTGCATGGGAATCCCTGCTCAAAATGATGGGGAAAACCCTCCCCACTTTTTGTGAGGGATTCCGAAGAGCACACCCCTTCCTGCTCTTTACGCTGAATAAGCCACTCACATAACTGCAAACTGTGAAGGAAGCACCTAGCTTAATTTGGCCCAAAGTGTGATCAGCTTCTGAAGGAAATCAAACTAGATGGCTCTCCAAATTGTATAATTCTGCACAATTACAATAGCACTGCCGATGTACAGATTCTGTGGTCGTCTTTAAAAACACACAGAGAATTTTTTGGCAGAATTTTTAAAATTGTTCCTTTTCTGAGCAAAAAGGGGCTAATTGACTTGCCCACTGTGTTTCGAATCCTCAAGACACAATGAACTAACTCTGCAGGGTTCCCTTGAGTCCAGTCCAGTGGGCTCTCTGCTGCAGGATGGCATTAAGAACCCATCCAGGGAGTTGTATTTAACCTTCTGCCCAGGCTTCAGCAACAACCAGGGTCCGTTTTGTTGACTTGGCACCCAAAAGCAACAAACGAAGAGCAAAGGGGGTCAGATTCGTCTATCCCCATCCTCCTCATTGGCCAGCTTTTTAGCTGAATAACCCTTGGCTTGAGGACAGCCTGCAAACTGCAGTGTCATCTCAGGGCTTGCAAACCCCACCGGCATAGCTGATGCGTTTCCTGTTGCCTGTCTAACGTCCTGTTTCTCCCTGTCACATCAAAAGGGAGCATGATGTGCATGAATAGGTTGAAAGGCCAGGGAGGGTTTGTCTGGAGTTCAGGGTTGGAGCCTGTGCCTGCAGAGAAGAATCAAGTCCTTCAGAAGCTGAGGTGCTTTACGGACATCTAAGAGTTGTTCCTGTTTCCTGTGGCGCTTCAGGCATGCCTTTCTAGATGCACACATGCAAAGGGGCATTGGACACTATCAGAGCTGAAAATAGGGGCATGCTTGTCATGCCAGAGGCATAACTGTCAACTGTTCTATTTTTTTTAAGGGAAATTCCCTTATTCTGAATAGGATTCCTCACAAGAAAAGGGAAAAGTTGACAGCTATGACCAGAGGCAAATGTGGTTGGATGCGGAAAGGGGAAGCATATGTGATTATTTCAGTTACTCATACATTCACTTAGTTAATACCACCTTGTTATAAGAGAACCACCTCCTTTATTTTCTGTAAGCCCTTCCCCAGAACTCACTCTTTGGCCAGGGTCATTGGATCATGCCCCTGACCCTGGGGCAGACTTCCCCATCCTTCCAGATGTTGTTGCAGTCACCATTCCCACCAGCCCCAGCTAGCATGTCAGGGGCTGTGGGAGTCCAGAACACATGGAATACAGCTGTGGTACTGCCAGAATATCTGTTCATTCAGCATTTGTTCAGAGCATAGAATCGTAGAATCTTGAATTTGGAAGGGGACCCTGAGGATCATCTAGCCCAACCCCAACCCCCCACAGTGCAGGAATTTATTTATCTATTTATTAATCTGTAAACTAAACTAAAACGTCTGTGACAAATGGCCACCCAACTTCTGCTCAAAAACTTCCAATGAAGGAAAGCCCACCACCTTCTGAGGGAGTCCGTTCCACTGTTGAACAGTGCTTATTTTCAGAAAGTTTAGTCGTAGTTAGTTAGTAATTAGTTTAGTTAGTTCAGAAAGTTGTGTAACTTGAAGCCATTGGTTTGGATATGTTGGTACTTATTATTTATTTATTTAATAAGATTTATACTCTGCTTGACTATTAAAATCAAAAACAAAAAACCCTTTCAAAGTGGTTTTTAAGAAGATAATAACATCAAGATAAATTCACAACCATACGTTAAAACATACAAAAGTTGAAATACTACACAATCACCCTCAAATTTCTAACCAGCTGGGTAGGTTTGTCTAAACAAAAATGTTTTTAGGAGGTGCCGAAAAGAGCACAGTGAAGGCGCCTGCTTGATCTCAGTAGGCAGGGGCGTGTAGACAGCACTGGCTGTTTAATGACATTTCATTCCAATTACACACTTTGGAAAGAATATAAAGGTAAAGGTAAAGGGACCCCTGACCATTAGGTCCAGTCATGACCGACTCTGGGGTTGCAGCGCTCATGTCACTTTATTGGCCGAGGGAGCCGGCGTACAGCTTCCGGGTCATGTGGCCAGCATGACTAAGCCGCTTCTGGCGAACCAGAGCAGTACACGGAAACGCCATTTACCTTCCCACTGGAGCGGTACCTACCGTATTTATCTACTTGCACTTTGACGTGCTTTCAAACTGCTAGGTTGGCAGAAGCAGGGACCGAGCAACGGGAGCTCACCCCGTCGTGGGGATTCGAACCACCGACCTTCTGATCGGGAAGTCCTAGGCTCTGTGGTTTAACCCACAGCGCCACCTGCATCCCTTGGAAAGAATATACAGTGTAGATACCGGTAAATGCCAAACTTTGCAGACTTGCAAAAGTTAAGTTCAACCTTCTTTAAACAATGGCAAGAGTCATTGACATGATATATAAATAAAGAAAATCCAGAATATCAAGGTAAAATTCAGGATAACAGGATATAACCTCTCCAATAAGAAAAGTGAGCAGAAGTTTCTTCTGGTGGTGAATTAATGGAAGAAATGCAGGGAGACTAGTTATTTCTGGTAATGTTGCCTCTGACTACTTTGCAGTGTTGTGTTAGTTCATCTACAAGTGCAAACTTCCAAACAAGTTTTGCAGAGTTAACTAACAATCATTTCTCCATCCAGGCTGCTACCAGGAAAAATCAATTATTATTGTTATCCTGCATTTTCCTGTCACTTACCTCGCCTAAAAGAAGTCTAATCTTTTGGGAAAGTGGGTTTGTTGCAATTGCACTAAACCTCCCAATCAACTATAATTGCCCGCCCTGAATTTGTCGGTATGTTACAGAAGTCCCCCAGGTTGTGGGTGGATGTCCAGATGCTGGATACCATGGTGGGCAGAGCCAAAACCAAAAGTTGGGAGAGCATCAGATGTAATTATTACCTTTGTGAACTAAGCTAGTTTCTGCACACACCCCTCTCTATCTCCCATCCAGCCTTTATCAGAATTCAATGGCACATTTCAGCCAGGCAGAAAAACTTAGGAAGGGTGTGAAGCAGATCCAGTCAAGGGGGTGGCCTGGGGAGAGGTTCTGGCATTGGAAATGTCCCAAGGGCCAGGTGGAGAGGTTTCAAGGGCCACATTTGGCCCCCAGACCTGAGGTTCCACACCCCTGAAGTATGCCCTGCATGAAGAAGTGTTTTCCCCCCCCCCGGCTTGTCCTACACCTCCAGCCATTCAATGTCAGTGGATGATCTCCACGTTCTAGTTTTGTAAGAGAGGAAGCAGGGAGTTAGGACTGAGATGGTTTTCAAACTTGTATGGTAGAACCGTCTCCTGAACAATCATACCAAATAGCTCAGCTTGGTGCCCTCCAGAGTTGTTTTGGACTACTTCTTCCATCAGCCCCAGCCAGCATGGCCAGTTATCAGAAATGGCTGAAATGGTAGTCCAAACCATCTGGAGGGCATCTGGCTGGTAAAGGCTGCTGTTGGTGGATGTTTCAAAGAAATATTGTGGTCCTTGTTAAGTTGTGGGTGAACATATCAGACGACACAGCGATTCTTCAAACAGCTCTTGTTTATTCACAGGCCAGGACAGAACTGAACTGAAGGGTTCAGTCAGCCTGCTTATATAGAGCTCCAGTACAACATTACTGTAACAACTTTCTAAAACTATCCAATCCCTGAACGTCATTTTCAATCCCTTATTTGCATAACTATCTACAGTATCCCCCTGCTGGCCCAGGGTGAGAACTTCAGTACATAACAGTACTGATGAACAGAGAATGCCAAGCAGGCAAGTTAAACCATGTTAAGTGACCTGAACTTGTACCTTTCACAATACCAGAGTCTCACCCTAACTGTGGCCAGAGTCAATAGCAGCATTGATCTCATTTGGGGGGAGGAGCGCTTACTTTGCAAAAGTTTGAGGGGAGCAACCAGGAAAGGCTTGCAGGAAACCTGACTTTTATAACGAATGAATGGATTTATTTATCATCGTCACAGACCAGAAATTGACTTTTATAACATTCCCTTCCACGTTCCCAGGTCATATGGTATAGATAAACCAGCAAAGCACAGCAGGCCAGGAAAATAATCAATAACCTTGGACTTCTGTACATGTTTATCCTGTTGTTCATTAGGTTATGGTCCAAGTAGCATTCTTCCTGTCGGGAGAAGGTGAAGCAAAGAGGCAGAGAGACGTCGCTGAAGCAAAAGGCTGCCTTGTGCAGGAGAAGAATTAGCTAGGATTGCAAGCCCAGATTTCCCTTGGTGAGTTGGGCCTCGGCTTTTTAAAAATTAATATTATTATTTAAAGTCTTTGTTCACAGTTTAGCAAAGGTGGACAGATGTGGCCAACCTGAGTGGCCATTTAGGGCCAGCTGTTTGGAAAACAAGGGGTCATCCAAGTTTGGTGTTGGGTTGTTGTTGGTTTGGGGTGGGGGATAGTCTGCAAAATGTCATTGGTGCAATAATAGTGCATTAGTTAAAGAATCATATTGGACTGTCCAAACATCATTCCACTTTATTAGTTGTTCTGCTGTGCTTTCCCAAACATGATTGCTTTATTGCTGCCTGGAGGAGCCCTTTCATTATGAAAACGGGACAACTCTGGAACATTTGCGGCATGAAAAGTTGCAGGGTTTCAGCAGGCTTACGGGGCACACACTGGTTGGAAGGGCAGCTGTAAGTCTACCCCACAGTGCTTGCTGCATTGAAAACATGATGGTACAGCCCTCTTACTATCATCATCACCATCATCATTTATTATTTGTACCCTAGCCATCTGGCTGGGTCTCCCCAGCCACTCTGGGCGGCTTCCAACAAAGATTAAAAATACATTAAAATGTCACACGTTAAAAACTTCCCTGAACAGGGCTGCCTTCAGGTATCTTCTAAATAATAATAATAATTCATTGAGCACAAATAGTCCTGAATGTGCAATAAGAAGGGGACCTGCAAGGGCTCTTCATCTCACCAAAGGGAACTTCCCTCTCTCCTCTCCCCAGGCCAGCATGTTACGTTCAGCGGCTCTGCTTCTCCTCTTTGTGGTCTTCCGGCTGTTCCTGGACCTGCCATGGATCCAGGTGGTCCCGGCTCTCTTAATATTCTACTTGGGATCTGGAGGATGGACTTTCCTTCGCATCATCATCTTGACAGCCAGACGGGATGTTTCGTAAGTTTTGTAAACTGGGGGACCTCCCCCTCCGAGCCTCCTTCATGTGGCTTCATCTGATGTATATGTTTCTTGCTAACATGCCTTTTACAGCAATCATTTTGATGTAGCCGTAGGTCCATAATTTATGTGGGTTTCTCAGAAGCACATGAGAAATGCAAGCTTTGGCACTAGCTACAGCACTCGGGATCTTGAATCAAAGGGTATGTGTTGGTTACATGGAGGGCCCATTGCTCAGTGGAAGAGTACACAATGCTTGGTTTTCAGAAGGGCCCAGTTTCTATCCCTAGTAAATCCAGTTGGAAGGACCAGCAGGAAGTAATAGGGGCCCTGGAAAGCCACTGCCCGTCAGAACAGATTAGGGGGATCTAGGCATGGTACCATGAAGATGCACTTGGACTACAATTCCCATCAGCCCCATCCAGCATGACCAGTGGTCAGGGCCCCGGGACAGATAATACAGGGTTAGATGAACACACAGCCACACAGCCTGTTAAGAGTGATGCTTCCTACTTTAAATGTGTGGTCGCAACAAAAAACTGCTCAGCCAATTCTGCTTCCTCTTTGTGGTGTCCCAGGGCAACTTGCCTGTGTCTGAATGCCCCAGGCTTGTGCCTCTCCCTGCTCTCTGCCGTGCCATCAGCAGCTGCTTATGTAGGGCCCTCCAGATGTTGTGGGGCTTCAGCTCCTATAATCTCCAGCCATTCACCATTGGCTGAGGTTGATGCGAGTTGGAGTCAAACAGCATCTAGAAGACACTTGGTTAGGGAAGGCTGGTGAAGTCCAGGGGCCAGCAGACTTTTTCAGCGGGGGGCCAGTCCACTGTCCCTCAGACCTTGTGGGGGGCCAGACTATATATATTTTTTTGGGGGGGAACGAACACATTCCTATGCTCCACAAATACAGTGGTGCCCCACAAGACGAATGCCTTGCAAAACGAAAAACGGGCAAGATGAAAGGGTTTTTCAGTTTTTGCGTCGCTTCGCTAGACGATTTTCCCTATGGGCTTGCTTCGCAAAACGAAACGTCTTGCGAGTTCTTGTGTGTTTGTTTCCTTTTTCCTAAAGCCGCTAAGCCGTTAATAGCCGCTAAGCCGCTAAGCTGTTAATAGCCGCTAAGCCGCTAATAGAGACTCGCGGAACGGATTAATTTCGTCTTGCGAGGCACCACTGTAACCCGGAGATGCATTTTAAATAAAAGGACACATTCTACTCATGTAAAAACATGCTGATTCCTGGACCGTCTGCGGGCCAGATTTAGAAGGTGATTGGGCCAGATCCGGCCCCCGGGCCTTAGTTTGCCTACCCATGATCCACACTGATACACCCAATACACCCTTTGGAAGTAGGCTTCTCACACCCCTCCTTGGAGCAGCAGAAGCAGTGGTGTCAGGGAGAAGGAGTGAGTGAAAGAGGTTTTCCCAGCACTGGTGAAACTGACAAGGCTCTCCAAGGTATTTTCAGATTCACTAAAAAGCAGAGAACTGTGTCACTTTCACAGAGAGCCTAGAAGGAACTGAAAAGGCTTTCTTTCACTCAAATGTGCCCACTGATGTGTTCCGGGGTGGGGGGAGGGAATCATTAAGATCCACGAGGATCTATGCCTTGGATCAATACTTTTGTGCTACTGGTAAGCACCAGATCTGTGATTATTTTTCTGTGCGGCCTACCAATGTAAGCCTTATTTGATGGTAGTTTGGCTGGGACCCAAAGCAAAAAGATGACAATTCAAGAGACTCCGTTGTTTTAATCTTCTGGATGTAACTTTTACACAGACCCCATGGAAAGGCTGTGTGTTCATTCATGTGTGTGTGCCCTTCTTCTGTTTGTGCTGGGGCCAGGGATTGACCAAAGGGCAGGGGCAGTGTCCACAGCACTCTCAGAATTCCAAAGGTTCCCACAGGCCCCCCAAAATTGGCAGCCCTGGTGTAATGTGAGGAACGATGTTGAAAGATTCTCTGCTTGGAATAAAATGTTGCTGCTCGTTTGTGATAAAATTGCTAAATCTCCTTTGAAGTACTGTTCCATGCCAGACTGCACTTTGGACTTCAGACGTGCCTAAGAAATTACAAACAGCCAAGCTTTCTAGTCTATGACTTTGCCTGGTCTGATGCCAAGAAACTGCTTTTGTTCAGGCAAAACTGGTTTTCGACACACACACACACACACACACACACACACACAGCATAATCAAGCATGGCTCCTTTCAGGGTGTGGCAGTGTTGCAATCATCTCTCACCATCCCTGGTCTAAGAAACCCTACAAGAGAGGGGGGAAAGGTCCTTGAAACTCAATAAGAGAAAACCTCCTTTTTGTTAGATGAACATAAGAACATCAGAAGGGCCTACTGGGTCAGACAGCATCTTGTTCTCATAGACAGTGGACAACCAGATATCTGTGGGAAACCTGCAATCACAAGAGCACTCTTCCTTCCTGAGGTTTCCTTGACAGATGGTCATCCAGCCTCTGCTCAAATATCTCCATGAAAGGAGAGCCCACCACTTTCCAAGATAGCCAGCCCTTGTGTCAATAAGTTTCTCCTAAAGTTTAGCCAGAATCTGCTCCCTGCCATTTCCACCACAGGGTTCTTCTATTCCTGTCCTCTGAAGTAACACAGAGTGAGTCTGCTCCGTCATTTGCAGGACAGCTTTCAGGTATTATAAGATGGCTATCATGTCTCCACTGCATATTTTCTTCTCTGGGCTAAACATTCCCAGCTTTTTCAACAGTAGGGCTTAGTTTCTGGACACCTCACCAGCTTGGTTGCTCACCTGTGGGAACACTCCAGTTTATCAATGTCCTTCTTAAAATGTGGCATCCAGAACTAGATGCAGAACTGCAGATACAGTCTTCTAGTGCTGGTGGTATATTAGGGGTCCCACTCACCAGATCCTTGCTTAGAGCCAGTGTAGGGTAATTGTTAGAATGTTGGAATTTGACCTGGGAGACCAGGGTTCAAATCCCCACTCAGCCATAAAACTCATTGGGTATCCTTGGGCCACCCACTGCCCCTCAGGCTAACCTACATCACAGGTTTGTTGAGAAGATAAAAATGGGAAGCTGAGAACCATGCACACCACCTTGAGCTCCTTGGAGGAAAAGGTGGTATACAAATAAAGGTAAAGGGACCCCTGACCATTAGGTCCAGTCGTGCCTGACTCTGGGGTTGTGGCACTCATCTCGCTTTACTGGCCGAGGGAGTCGGCGTACAGCTTCCGGGTCATGTGGCCAGCATGACTAAGCTGCTTCTGGCGAACCAGAGCAGCACACAGAAACGCCGTTTACCTTCCTCCTGGAACACTACCTATTTATCTACTTGCACTTTGACGTGCTTTCGAACTGCTAGGTTGGCAGGAGCAGGGACCGAGCAATGGGAGCGCACCCCGTTGCAGGGATTTGAACCACCAACCTTCTGATCAGCAAGCCCTAGGCTCTGTGGTTTAACCCACAGCGCTACCCGCATCCCTGGTATGCAAATATAATATAATTAAAAAAAGAAGCAGGCTGTCTTCATAGTATTGCCAATGGGGAGCACTAATATATTAACGGCAAGAGACCTTAGCTCTGTGGCAGAGGATCTGCTTGCAAGCGGAATGTCCCAGGTTCAGTCCCTGATGTCATTTCCACGTAGGCCTGGCAGAGAACCCTGCCTGAAGTCTTGAAGAGCCACTTCTGGTCTGTGTAAACAATACTGAACTAGGTGGACCAATATTTTGACTTGGACCTAGCAGCTTCCTGTGCTCCTGTTTGGGGAGGGCTGTAGCTCAGCAGTGGAGCACCTGCTTTGCATGCGGCAGGTCCCAGGTTCAGTCCCCTGTGCCATCACCATGTCGCAGGTGATGAGAGAGCCCCCAGCCCCAACCCTGGAGCTCGGCTGGATGGTATAAGGCATCTTTCCTGTGCCTACAGTTAGCCCCATGTGAAAATTCTGTGACTGAGTGCTGAGGAGGCAGCAGGCTGGGTGTGTAGGTGGGGCTTTGCAATAAGGGCGAGTTTAGGAGGGGTTCTGAGCCTGGGATGCTTGCAAAACCCTCTTCCATGGAATGTATCCTGGTTCTTGTTCAGCTGAACACACCTACAGGCTTGACAGAGACGCAGCGGCATGAGATTGCCATACTGTTAAGAGTGTTTCAATGAAGACGAGTGGGTGGGCGGTTCCTCCCCATTCCCTTGGGATGAGCTGGCCAACTGGAATCATGGCATCTCTGCCCTGGCCAGGTCCCACCTGTAGTCCTATGTCCAGCTCTGGGCACCACAGTTGAGGAAGGATATTGACAAGCTGGAAGGTGTGCAGAGGACGGCAAACAAGATTACAGTGGTACCTCGGGTTAAGAACTTAATTCGTTCTGGAGGTCCTTTCTTAACCTGAAACCGATCTTAACCTGAAGCACCACTTTAGCTAATGGGGCCTCCTCCTGCTGCCGTGCCACCAGAGCACAATTTCTGTTCTCATCCTTAAGCAAAGTTCTTAACCCGAGGTAATATTTCTGGGTTAGCGGAGTCTGTAACTTGAAGCGTCTGTAACCTGAAGCGTCTGTAACCTGAGGTACCACTGTATTGATAAAGAGCTTGAAAACCTAGCCTTATGAGGAGTGGTTGAGGAAGGTGGGTATGTTTAGCTTGGAGGAGCCTGAGAGGAGATATGAAAGCCATCTTCGTATATATGAAAGGCTGGTTTTTTCTGCTCCAGAGGCTAGGGCCAATGAATTCCAATAAAAAGGAAGAACTTTCTGAGGGCAAGAGACATTCAATTGTGGAACAGACTCCCTCAGAAGGTGATGGACTCTCTTTCATTGTATATTTTATAAAGCACAGGTTGGATGCCACCTGTCAGGGATTCTTTAGCTATGATTCCCATCCAACTCTACACATCTATGATTCTTTCTCCCGGAAAAAACCTTACTTGTGCCTTCTTCTCCTTGCCAGGACTGGATATGTTGTCCTCTTGACTCGGTTGAAGGTTTGGTGGTACGTGAAGAACAAGTACACAGTCCCAAAGCTCTTCCAGCAGGTAGCACGCAAGCATCCAGGAAAAGCAGCCCTGATTTTCCAGGGGACGGGCGAGACGTGGACCTTCCAAGACCTGGATAACTATTCCAACCAGGTGGCCAACTTCCTGTATGAAAGAGGCTTCCGCTCTGGGGATGTCATCGCCCTGTTCATGGAATCCCGCAACCAGTACGTTGGTCTCTGGCTCGGCATGGCCAAGATCGGTGTGGAGGCTGCTCTCCTCAACTCTCATGTGCGGCAGGAGTCGCTCCTTCACTGCATCAACATCTCGCACTCAAAGGCCGTCGTGTTTGGAAGCGAGTTGGCTGATGGTGAGAAGAGGTGGGAGGGAATCTGTGATGGGATGATGAGCTGCTTGTGCATAAAGCTTAGTCCCTCAGAGTTTGCCCAGATTAGCAAAGCTCTGTCTATAGCGGAGCCTCTTAAGCATGGCTCCCTCAGTCGCTGGCAGAATCCGACAGTGGGCGTTTGCGGAATCTCTTCCAACATAAAAGCTCCTTAACGGAAACGCGTCTTCTGGACTCTCGGCGCGACAGTTTCCGGCGAGGGGTGGGTGTCCCTATAGGAGGTCCTGAAACCTCCTCACTGTTTTCGCTAGAAGTGTCCCTGAGCCATCCCTCCGACTCACTTTCCCTCAGAGCTCCTTCTCTCCCCCTGCTGGTTCCCTCCTCTGCTGCTAGGTCTCTCCTAGCCTCCGTGAGCCCTTCCACCACCTGCCCTTCCGATGGCAGTTCCCTGACAGAATCCAGGGGCAGGAGGCAGAGCAGAAAGCAGGGAGAAGAACAGGTGTATTTATTTGAAAAAGAGACTAAGGGACCTATGCCCCTCCAGCTTTTGTTGGACTCCAACACCCATCAGTCCCAGGCCAGCATTACCAGTGTTCAGGGATAATGGAGTCCAGCTCCTCTATTTCTGGTTCATGTCAAAGCCATATGTGTCTATTCATAAGCCCATTCTATCCCGTTTCTGCATTAATCTTAGATATATTTTTTAAAGAGTCTGCACAGAAATATGTATTCTGTATTGACATACACATTTCTAAACATAGCTATACAACCCACCAGTCATTTATTATATGGTCAGAAACCTGCTAAAGCAGAGCCCATAAAGAACAGATGAGGATTCAAACATATGATTGCACATATTTAAAATACCGTATTTTTCGCCCCATAGGGCGCACCGGCCCATAAGATGCACCTAGGTTTTTTTGGGGGGGGGGGATAAAGAAAAAAAATCCCCCCAGGCGCAGGGCCCCGACCCCAGCCCCCAGAACAGGTAGCTCTCCGCAAGCCTTGGGAGACCGGCGCGACTTCCTGACGGGCTCCCACGCCTTGCGGATATCTGCCTGAAGCCCAAACCAAGTCAGGGAACAGCAGGATGGCGGCGCTGCGCCTCCCCGCTGTCCCCCAAGCTTGTGGGGCTGGCGGTGGGGAGAAGTGCGCTTCTCCCCACCGCCAGCCTCCAAACCAGGTCGGGGAACTGAAGCCTGGGGCGTGCTGTGCAGCGCGCCCCGGGCTTCGAGATGCAGGCTGCTATCCGCAAGCTAGGGAGCCCGATGTGAACTCCTGCGGGCTCCCAAGGCTTGCGGAGAGCTTCCTGAAGCCTGGTGCGCACCGACCCCTCTCGCTCTCCAGGCTTCAGCGAAAGCCTGCATTCGCCCCATAGGACGCACACACATTTCCCTTTCATTTTTGGAGGGGGAAAAGTGCGTCTTATAGGGCAAAAAATACGGTACTCTTTGATTCACTTATTTGTCCTAAAATATTCACGCTGCACATTTTTTTGAGCCAAGACCTCCAGATGTTGCTGGACTCATGACCTCCATCAGCAACGACTGGAGGGCCACAGTTTTCCCATCCCTGGTGTAGAATATGAACCACTGTAAAGACCTGCAGCTGTAGATGCATGCGCCACTGTGGCAGAGAAGGTGTGTTCTCTGTGCTTTTGCTTCTAACACCTGTTCTATCTTTCTAGCCTTGCGGGAAGTGCAGCCTTCCCTTGGGAAGTCCACTCACCTCTTCTGTTCTGGCGACTGGAAAGCGGAAAGCATGCTGCCAGGCTCAGAACATCTGGACCCTTTGATTGAAAAAGCATCTCGCCAGTCACCAACTCCCCCAGACAAGGGATTCCTAGGTAGGCACAGGCAGTGGGCGGAAACCATTTTTCATTGCATGTTTCTATGAAATTGCTGCCGCCTTTTCAGTCTCTTTTACCTACTCTTTTGCCTTAACAGGTAGCCCTGTTTAGGGAGGTTTTTAATCTTTAATGCTGTATTGTGTTTTTAATATTCAATTGGGAGCCGCCCAGAGTGGCTGGGGAAACTCAGCCAGATGGGTGGGGTATAAATAATATATTATTATTATTATTATTAATAATATATTATTATTATTATTATTATTATTATTATTATTATTATTATTACTCAGGAGCTAACTCTGAAAAAGAAAGACCAAACCCCAAGTCACTGTTGCAGGACGTGTCTGAAGTCACATGCGTGTTCAGCACTGTGTATTCATACAAACACACCAACAAGAAGTTTGGAATATTTTGCTAGAGTTATGGCATTTGTCCATTCATGAATATATGCTTGTCTCTATTCTTGCCCGAATAAAACTCCTGACACCTGATAATTTTATTCTGGACAAGCTATCCTGAAGACCAGACGGGCAGCCCAGTAATTCTTAGAGGCAAACAAACAGCTTTACATTAGGATTCTTGAGAGACACATTAACAAAGAAAGCTTGGTTTATTATATGAAATGAAAATGATGACATGCATGAATTCTGTTTCAAACAGTAAAATTACAATTTAAGCAGGCTTCAAATCCTACCATATACAAACACCTAAAGAGTGGAAGAATCTCTACCTACTCTCAAAAGTCTACAGAAGTGAGCACGGCAATTTTGCTAGCAGGGCTTACACTAATAACATAAGCAGCTAGATTTATTGTGCTTTTAAATTTATCCCAGGATTTCCTGCCTGCATCTCACCTCCCCATCTTGCAAAACGTGTTTGAATAAACCCTAGTGAGTTATGACTGAACTGGCTATCTTTTGTCTGCTCACTGCCTTTCCATTACCAGGAGTTTGAGTAGACTTTGCTGGCAGCTTGATTTACATGTGTTGACCTTTACAAGGTGTGAGGAACTCAGGATATGCCTGAATAGCTTCAGGTCACTTCTTGAATTGAGAATAGTATCAGGCTTTTACTGAGGTCAAGCAAGGTTCATGATGGAGAATCTCATGTCATATTTAAGTTAGTATGTCAGCCTTTATACTTGTGCTGTGATCTACAGAGGTAAACCATATAATAAGTTCAGATTGACACACACAGCTGTTCACATCAGTGTTCAGTTAAAGTCGCCACACCAAAACAGCTTATTATTCATATGGGGAAACCCAGCCAGATGGGCGGGGTATAAATCATAAATATTATTATTATTATTATTATTATTATTATTATTATTATTATTATTATTATTATTATGTGGGTTGGTGAAGCATCTGTTTTGCATGTAGATGATCCCAGGTTACACCTCTATCACTTCCAGGCAGGGTTGGGGGAGGTAGTACTGAGTTGGATGGACCCATGTTTTGCAAATTTATAAACTGCTTTACAGCAGTTTATTTCATAAATGACTGTGTCACAACTCAGGGATAGCCTTCTTAAACAGAAGCATCTTCAGTAGGCAGCCACCTAAAGATCATAACACTGAGTGCCTGTCTAATTTTGGATCCCTTCCAGTTGGGATTCAGGCCTCATCATGGGACTGAAACTGCCTTAGTCGCACTGGTTGATGATCTCCGGCGGGCTAGGGACAAAGGTGAGAGCTGTTTCCTAGTTCTGCTGGATCTCTCGGCGGCTTTTGACACCATCGACCATAACATCCTTCTGGACCGTCTTGAGGGGCTGGGAGCTGGGGGCACTGTCATACAGTGGTTCCGTTCCTTCCTCCTGGGCCGGGTTCAGAAAGTGGTGGTGGGGGATGAGTGTTCAGACCCCTGGGCTCTCACTTGTGGGGTGCCTCAGGGTTCTGTCCTCTCCCCCATGCTTTTCAACATTTACATGCAGCCGCTGGGAGAGATCATCAGGGGGTTTGGGCTGGGTGTTCATCAGTATGCAGATGATACCCAGCTCTACCTCTCTTTCAAATCAGAACCAGTGAAGGTGGTGAAGGTCCTGTGTGAGTGTCTAGAGGCGTTTGGAGGATGGATGGCGGCTAACAGATTGAGGTTGAATCCTGACAAGACAGAAGTACTGTTCTTGGGGGACAGGAGGCGGGCAGGTGTGGAGGATTCCCTGGTCCTGAATGGGGTAACTGTGCCCCTGAAGGACCAGGTGCGCAGCCTGGGAGTCATTGTGGACTCACAGCTGTCCATGGAGGCACAGGTCAATTCTGTGTCCAGGACAGCTGTTTATCAGCTCCATCTGGTACGCAGGCTGAGACCCTATCTGCCTGCGGACTGTCTTGCCAGAGTGGTGCATGTTCTGGTTATCTCCCGCTTGGACTACTGCAATGCGCTCTACGTGAGGCTACCTTTGAAGGTGACCCGGAAACTACAACTAATCCAGAACGCAGCAGCTAGACTGGTGACTGGGAGCGGCCGCGGAGACCACATAACACCGGTCTTAAAAGACCTACATTGGCTCCCAGTACGTTTCCGAGCACAGTTCAAAGTGTTGGTGTTGACCTTTAAAGCCCTAAACGGCCTCAGTCCAGTATACCTGAAGGAGCGTCTCCACCCCCATCATTCTGCCCGGATACTGAGGTCCAGCGCTGAGGGCCTTCTGGCGGTTCCCTCACTGCGAGAAGCCAAGTTACAGGGGACCAAGCAGAGGGCCTTCTCGGTGGTGGCACCTGTCCTGTGCAACGCCCTCCCACCAGATGTCAAAGAGAACAACAACTATCAGACTTTTAGAAGACATCTGAAGGCAGCCCTATTTAGGGAAGCTTTTAATGTTTGATGTATTAGAGGATTTTAATATTTTTTGGGAAGTCGCCCAGAGTGGCTGGGGAAGCCCAGCCAGATGGGCGGGGTACAAATAATAAATTATTATTATTATTATTATTATTATTATTATTATTATTATTATTATTATTATTTTGGCTGGTAATTAGGCTCTTTAAAAACAGGGCTGGGGAACCTGCAGCCTGCAAATTTCATGTGGGTGGTGAGGAGAAGCAAATGGCGGGAAAGAGGGTGGCAGAAATACAGTAAAGGGGTGCTCTGCCCACCACTGGCACCAGTCCTGCCCACAGCTGGCTTGCGGCCCCTGGCAGACCTTCCCCAAGGGAATGTGGCCTCTGACAGGAAAAAGGGTTCCCTGCCACAGAATAAAGCCAGGTGCTGGCACTGAAGTTCTGCTTTTTCACGGAACACCAATGCCACTAGATAGCAAAGGTGACCCTGAATTTTTCAACATCCTTTTGCCTTGCAGATAGATTGTTCTACATCTACACTTCAGGCACAACTGGGCTGCCCAAAGCTGCAATCATTGTCCATTGCAGGTGAGCAAAATCATAAGGGATCAGTCTGTGGGGTCAGGGTGAGGAAACTCCCAATTCTGTTTTGTGTTACTCAACTTCTTGAAAAAAAAGGACTAAGTTTATTATAAACCCAAATCCAAAGCAGCAGGTTGAAAGTATAGAAGCCCCATACTGTGCATATTTACTCAGAAGTAAGCTTAGGGTGCACAGGGCAGGTTGTGTGGTGCCCATACCTCACGGTCCTACCCCCCAAAAGCTCCTGAAACCTGAGGCAATTGAAAGTAGCTATCCTATCTCCTCTTCTCCAGGCTAAACATACTCAGCTCCCTTAACTGTTCCTCATAAGGCTTGGTTTCCAGACAAATACTGATCTCTCTCTCTCTCTCTCTCTGGTCTCCCAATTCAGGTATTTCCGAATGGCAGCCCTGGTTTTCAATGGCTTCCGCATGCGACAGGACGATGTGGTCTATGACTGCCTCCCCTTATACCATGCAGCAGGTAACGCCAGCGCCTTTAACCTTTTGGTCTTTTCCAGTGACTTACCTTTGACCCATCTGCTTCACTTTTGTGATGGCTATGTTGTTGCTGAACTGTGAACAAAACGTCCAGCTGAAATGAAGGGAATTGATAGAAACACAGAATTCTGCATTACACCGAGTCAGACTGTTGGTCCATCAAAAGCAGCAACAGCAGCTTTTCAGACAAGAGCCTTTGCCAGCCCCACCCAAAGGTGCTGAGGACTGAACTTGGGACCTTCTGTGTCCTTCCCACCATTCTGTACACTTGTTATTATTTAGAGGAAGGAAGTTCCAGGGTTCTGGAGGGACCCACTGAACGTGATTCTCTGCATGCCATTCCCAGGTGATTTCTCCCACCCAGACACTGACTTGGCATGCTGGATTCTTCCCTTCCCAAGATCATGCCCTGGGGTCTTGTGTAGATTGGGTCTGAGCCAAACCGGGAACAGCAAAGTCTTGCTTCTCATAAGCTGGTCACCATTTTTAGTTCCAGATTTCCTGCTGGCTAAAATGGGTTTCCCTCTCACTCTTCCCTTCTAGGTAACATTGTTGGAGTTGGCCAATGCGTCCTGCATGGGATGACGGTCGTGATCAGGAAGAAATTCTCAGCTTCTAACTTCTGGGAAGACTGTGTGAAATACAACTGTACGGTGAGGCAGGGCTGAGACCACAGCTGTGTGGGTGGGGTAAAGAGGAGATCCATAGTATTGTAGAGTTGGGAAGGACCCCAAAGGTGATCTAGTTCTACCCCCTGCAATGCAGGTTTCACAGCTAAAGAATGCCTGACAGATGGCCTTCCAACCTCCTCCTCCTCCTCCTCATCATAAATATCATAATAAATGCATGTGTGTGTATTTTTATATAACAAACAGCAAAACACCAGACAAAGCAACAAATTCCTCCCAAAGGCAAACACATAGCAGCACATTTCCAAAGCATCTTAAGAGTCAGGGGATTGACTCAGTAGCTGGAACACCAAAAACCTGTAAGGTGGATGTCGAGTTGGAGATTTTTCATCTCATGCAGACAAAGAATGCCAAGGCTGGAAGGTGACAAGAACAGGGCCCTTTCTGTGGTGGCTTCCTGTTTGTGGAACACTCTCCCCAAGGAGGCTCTCCAGGCACCTTCATTACATATCTATAGGCTCCAGATGAAAACATTGCTCTTAAACTAGGCTTTGTGCTGATTAAATGATCTATGGGCTTTTAAGGGGTTGCCTTCTCCAAGCCTTATTTCCAGAGCTGAATGCATTTCTTTTAACATCCTGTGCCTAAAAGGGTGGGAGAGACATGAACTAAAACGTTATCTCTTTGAGAGGAGGGTCAGGGCACAGATTTGTCAGGGGCCCACGTGAGAATCAAGGCTATCATTTCAAAGGTAGAAGACTGCATAGCTGCCACATGTAGGTTACCTTGTGCCATGCATCTCATTTTGTCCCTGACTGCTTCTTCCTCTGCTGTTGCCATCAGATCGTACAGTATATTGGGGAGATATGTCGGTACCTGTTGAACCAGCCCTCTCAAGAGGTGGAGAGGAAGCATCGGGTTCGGATGGCTTTGGGCAATGGCCTGCGGGCTTCCATCTGGAAGGAGTTCACTGAGCGCTTCAGCATCCCCCAGATAGCCGAGTTTTACGGAGCCACCGAATGCAACTGCAGTGTGGGCAACTTTGACAACAAGGTAAGGGCTGTCTTCTTGTTGAAGGTGTTGCTTGGCATTTGCCCAGAGTGCCTGAGCCCTGGCTTTTGGCCCTGGGCCCCAGACCTCCTGCCCTTCATCCCTTTGCTTCCGTGGTGACCTCCAAAATTTTCTCCTCTGCAGCTGGGGGCTTGTGGCTTCAATAGCAGAATCCTTCCCAACATTTACCCCATCAACCTAGTCCGAGTGAATGAGGAAACTATGGAGCTGATCCGGGGACCTGACGGGCTCTGTATACGGTGCAAACCAGGTGAGGCTGGGTAGCAGCCCAGTAGGGTGGAGAGCAGCTGGGTAATCCTTGAATGAAAATAAGAGGGAGAGAACAGCAGGGCTGGGGCACTGTGATCCTGACTTCCATGTTGTAGCGTTCCCAAAGCAAGGAAGGATTGGACTCTGATTAATGGAATACACACAAGGCTTGACCAGCAAGACTTTGGAAGAAGGTGCCAATAATAATCCTCTCCACCCCTTGACCCAGGTCGTTTTATTCACAAAAGAACTTTTTACACAGTGTTTGTAAGAACCAATCAGATTTCCTCTGAGCATTTCAAAAAACCCCATGTGGGAGAAAGTCAGATCAGAAGAAATTCTTTTACTACAAAGAAACTATTTCCTACTTGAGCATGCATATGTAGTTCAGAGTAAATAAAATAGGAAGCAAGGAAGAATGCTTTTAGCAAAAACCCGGAGGTCATAAACAGGAATATTATTATGGCTGGGGAGGGCTGGGTATAAATAAAATTTATTATTATTATTAATAATAATAATTGAAGACTAGTGTGGAAATGTAGAGAACTGAAGTTTGGAAAAAATTAAAAACTGAGAAAAGCCCATCCCTAGGTCACAGTAGACCAGGGGGTCAGCAACCTTTTTAGCTGTGGGCCAGTCCACTGTCCCTCAGACTATGTGGGGGGACAGGCTATATTTTTTTGGGGGGGATGAAGGAATTCCTATGCCCCACAAATAACCCAGAGATGCATTTTAAATAAAAGGACACATTCTACTCATGTAAAAACACGCTGTTTCCCGGACTGTCCACAGGCCAGATTGAGAAGGCGATTGGGCCACATCCGGCCCCTGGGCCTTAGGTTGCCTACCCTTGCAGTAGACCCTCCAAGTGTCCCTATTTTCCAGGAACATTTTCATTGGTAAATGAATCCCTGAGCCATCTGTAGGAAATCCTGAATAGGGAAGTTTTTTCTTAATGTTTAAGGTTTTATTATGTTTTTATATATGTTGGAAGCTGCCCAGAGTGAGTGGGGCGACCCAGGAACATGTGCAGCGTATAAATAGTATAATTATCATTATGGAATGGAATATTCCTATTTTCATTGGAGAAATGTCACAGGGGGTTTTGATGAGTGGAGGTGGCAGGTGATTCATCCCTGAAGTGGAGCACATCAATCAACTTTTGGACTACTGTGGGTTCCTGCAGGTCTTTAGATGGAGCAGTAGCCCCCAGGAGCTAAGATAAGACCGAGGACAGATGTGACCCTGTCAGAGAGACAGAGATCTGTCCTCCTCTGTCCATTGTCCTCCTTCTGGGCTGATGACCATGATTCTTAAGCTACAGCCAGCTCAAGCTCTCGTCTAAGAGAGAGTGCACCTTGGATGACACTTCACTTAAAATTCCTGGATTCAGGGGCCTCGTTCACACATAATTAAGCTAAGCCTAGGTTTAGTGTTACAATATGAGTGACAGCGTGGCCACAAAGAGAAGACTGGAAGCTTCTGCTTCTATTCGAGATTAACCACAGTTTAGTGTTATATCCATTAATCTTAGCTATGGCCTATTGAAAAGCAGCTAGCTTCATAAATGTTACCGTCTTATACTTTTCTGTGTATAAGACGAAGATTATTTACTGTAAAATAATGTTATAAAACGGGGCGTGTCTTATACACGGATAGTGCATGGGGGACGATGACGGGTGATTGGTTGCATCTGCGAGCAGGAGCTTGTCAGCAGCGATTTTGTTGGTGATTGGTGGCTGTGTCAAGTGCTGCTTTAGATTGGCTGCTGCGGAAATTGGGTGGGAGATCAGTTGCTGCGACAAGGATTGTTTAAGATTGGCTGCCGCTTCGGCAAGCGGGCGTGCAATTGCTGCCTGCTGTTTGTGAGAGGGCAGGTGCCTGTTGGCTTTGGTGACGCAAGTGATTGTCAGTATTCGTAATTCGTGCAATTCCCCCCACCCACAAAAAGCTCAACAACTTTGGGCAATCCCCCCATTTTCTTAAATTTGTGTCCCCCAAAATAGGGAGCATCTTATACACAGGGGCGTGTTATACACAGGAAAATACAGTACAGTCATACCTCATGTTACGTTTGCTTCATGTTATGTTCCTTCAGCTTACATCCTGCAGCGACCCAGAAGTACCGGAAAGGGTTACTTCTGGGTTTCGCCATTTGCATATGCGCAGACGCACAAAATGGTATCATGCGCGTGCGCAGATAAAGCGCTTCTGGTTGTGCTCTTTTCATGTTGCGAACGGGCCTCTGGAACGGATCCCGTTCGCAACCAGAGGTATCACTGTATATAGACATACAATTTAGTCTGAAGTTTGTCGCTGTGGGTGAAACCACAGAGCCTAGGACTTGCCGATCAGAAAGTCGGTGGTTCGAATCCCCGCGACGGGGTGAGCTCCCGTTGCTTGGTCCCTGCTCCTGATAACCTAGCAGTTCGAAAGCACGTCAAAGTGCAAGTAGATAAATAGGAACAGCTTCGGCAGGAAGGTAAACGGCATTTCCGTGCACTGCTCTGGTTTGTCAGAAGCGGTTTAGTCATGCTGACCACATGACCCAGAAGCTGTACGCCGGCTCCCTAGGTCAATAAAGCGAGATGAGCGCCACAAACCCAGAGTCGGCCACGACTGGACCTAATGGTCAGGGGTCCCTTTACCTTTGTCCACTTTTACACTAGAGGGCACTCTAGCACCACACAGGAAGAGGGAAACCTGTTTCCCCCCCTGCCACATTAGCTCTTGAGTGCCTTGTGGTTAGCCAGGCACTGATAAACTTTATAAATGAAGATCCTACAATCTAAGCACTAGATTCTTTCTGGGGAACAACGAGTGATTATCAGCAAAGTACTTTTATCCTTAAGCAGCTGAAACTTTAACAGCTTTAAGGCTGTTTTAATCCGTCATGATTTTATGTCTTAAATTAAATCAGTTGATGAGTAGATGATTTAATTCAAAGCTTGGAAATCCTTTTAAAGAAAGATGTTTCCAGCACTTCTGATGACTGTGTGTTTGTGTTTGTGTATGAGCACACATGCCCAGTACAAATCTTTGTGGCTCTAATCAAAATAATGTTCTGTAGCCAGATAGGTTGTCCCTCTCTTCCCAGCTCCCAATGTGGTGATGTAATCATTTTAATTTGTACCAAAGTTATGAGGGAAAGGATCAAATACAACCTCTTCCCCTTTCATAGAATCATAGAATTGTAGAGTTGGAAGGGAGAACAAGGGTCATCTAGTCCAACCCCCCACCATGCAATAATCTTTTTGCCCAATCTTAACCCTGAGATTAAGAGTCTCATGCTTTACTCACTGAGCTATGCCATGGTCTTTTATTTTTGCTGCATTTCCAGTTATGATTGCCTCCCTAATGCAATTTAGGGGTGGGGGGGGGAAAGAGAAAATAAATGGATATTAAAGCAGCACTATACTAACTTGTAAAGGGAGAGGTTAAACTGATAAGAGTTGATTCCTAGAGAGAGGATGCAGACTATAGAGAAGGAAATGGCTAGAGTAATCTGCATAAGTCAGGGCTCCCCAAATTAAGGCCTGCGGGCCAGATAAGGCCCGAAGGGCTCGTTCATCTGGCCCACGGCGACCCCCGCCTCCCACTGCCACTGCCTGCTCTTACCAGCACTGCACTGCGCAGCTGCCCACTTCCAGGTCGGAGGAGCACTGGAAATAGCTGGTGCGCATGCGCAAGCTTTATTTCTGGTGCACATCGGGGTCAGAGGAGGCCCATGCACATGCGCACAAGCTATTTCCGGTGCTCCTCTGACTCGGAAGTGCGTCGAAAATAGTGTGTGTGCACACGTATGGGCATGCGCTCGCCCGCCTTCCGGCCCGCCATGCAATTGGCACTGGAGACACCAGCCCGAGGCGTGGTAAGTTTGCTGACCCCTGGCATAAGTCATAGCCAGCCCCAAAATCTACTGAACAGCAGAGCAATGGGTCATCTGTACCTGGGGAAATTAAAGTTCATCAAGTTAAAAAGTAAAAGTGGGATTTTCTGAGCTGTGTGAAGACAGAAGTTGTTCAGGGAAAATATGAGATGGGGATATTGTGCTCAGAGAGTTTTGCCAAGTGATGTTAATCCTTCATGCATGAAAACTTCTGTTAATCTTTAAGGTGAAACAAGACACTTAGTTGTCCTTATTATAAATGGAAGGAAAGTCTATTTTTTCATGAGGTCACTACCAGTAGGGATCTGGACAGTGCATGGATGTATGACTGACTGGGATCTATGGGATCCAGAATGGAAGAAATGTGGGATATGAGAGCTTATTTTGCCTACACTTGCATCTTAATCATTTGTCCCTGTCATCTCGATCCAATGCTTTGGAGTGCAGCTGGAAGATACTGTGGAGCAAAATGAAGGCCAAGTGTCAGGAGGCTCCTGGTCTGTAGGTCCAGGTGGAGAGCAGTTCTCCTTTTAACTCAGGGAACACATGTGCCCTTTCCCATGACATTGCTGCTCTGCCAAATTCCTCTTCTGCCTCCTTTTGCATTGCTATTATGTGGTGGCCATGTAAGGTGTCCTTCTCTGCCCACAGGAGAGCCAGGCCAGCTGGTTGGGCGCATTGTCCAGAGCGATCCTTTGCAGCGCTTTGATGGCTACTTGAACAATGAGGCCAACAATAAGAAGGTTGCCCGTGATGTCTTCACCAAAGGCGACTGTGCCTATCTCACAGGTGAGGCCCTCCTTCTCCTATATATATCCTGCTGCCTCTGTGCAAAGCTGCCTTCTTCCAGGTAGCAAGACCATTTGCCTGCCTAATACCAACCAATCTGCCTGCACTTACTGGCAGTGACTTCCCAGGGATTCAGGCAAGGGTCTCTTGCAGCCCTGCCTGGAGGTGCCAATTGAATCTGGGACCTTCTGCATGCAAAGCAGATGATCTGCCACCAAGCCACATTCTTTTCTACATGGTGCTTAGGGAACAACTTGCACCTTAATATCAGCAAGACAAAGGAGATGGTGTTGGACTTTGGGAGGAAGAGAGGAGAACTAGCTCCGCTGTACAACGGGGAGGGCTGTATGGAGAGAGTCTCTTCCTTTAAATTCCTAGGAGTTTATCTCAGTGAAGACCTTACTTGGAAAATCAATACAAGCCAGCTGGTTAAGAAAGCCCAACAGAGACTCCATCTTCTCAGAGTATTGTGGAACAATGATGTCAATCAACATTTGATGATCTCCTTCTACTGGTCAACAATAGAAAGTGTCCTTTCATACTGCATCACGGTGTGGCACGCTGGTTTGACATCAACTGATAGGAAGTGCCTACAGAGGGTGGGGAATACAGCACAAGATATTATGGGCTATCCTGTGAATCCACTGGATGAAACAGCGGAAGAACGTTGCCTCAGGAGAGTGAGGGAAATTCTCAGGGATGATTCACACCCTGGCTGGCACTTTCTTGATCTCCTGCCCTCAGGCAGAAGATATAGAAGCATGATTAGTCGCATCAACAGGGTAAAGAACAGCTTCTATCCATGGGCTGTTAGGCTGCTGCATGTGGGTGTGCCTTAGTAAACAAGGGGAATTAAGACTAAGAGAGCTGAGTAGGGGGTGTTCGTGTAATCTCACTGTATACAAGTTGTACAGGTGACAATAAAGTATTTCAATTATTTCAATTTCCCCCAATAGCATTGGAAGCTGCCTTATACTGAATCAGAATATTGGGACATAGTCTTCACCAAGTTGCCATTGGAATCCATTGACTTTCCCATTCAGTTGGCCATTGGGGACTCCATTAAGCCTTCCTAACTTGGTGCTTTCCATACATTTTATTTCTTTTAAAAATCATTAAAGAAATAAAATGTATGCCCAGGAAATACTGTATTTTTCTGTGTTCAACTTTGGGCAATCTCCCCACAAAAAGCTCAAATTTGTTCTGTTTGATGTTTAAAATACTGGTTTCTTAATTTGGGTTAAAAAAAATAGGGGTTGTCTTATATATGGGGGCGTTTTATACACGGAAACATACGGTATCTGGTGAACACCAAGTTGGGGATGAGTGCCACAGTTTGGCCATCATGGGCCAACTCTTCTTTTTGCCTTCCATGGACAAGAATGGAGGATCAGAACGCTCTTTTGGATTTTGTGAGGGGCCCTGCAACTAAACATTGCAGTGTGAAGAGCTCCTACTCCAATCCATTCTCCCTCTGTCCTGGTTTTGTTTCCACCACCAATGCGCCATGAAACACACTCAGTCCTCATTGGACTGTTTTTTGGGATAGAAGGGTCATCCGTTCATTGCCCCCCCCCCAATTTTCTTATTCTGCACACCTCAATGTTCCCAAGAGCCTGTTGATAATCTTATGGATGGTGTCCTTTAGGTTTTATAAGCAACAGCACTCACCTCTGAATTTTGGGAATAGAAGGTGTGTTTTTAAAAATTACCTGGAAGTAACTTCCTTGTTCCAACAGTTCCATTGGCTATTGGTCTGTTTCCGGGCACCATTTAAAATACTGGTTATGACCTATAAAGCCTTACACGGCTTAGGTCCAGGCTCTCTGAAAGACTGTATTCACTCATACGAACCTGCCTGGTTTTTGAGATCATGAAGAGAGGCCCTTCTCTCAGTCCTTCCACCCTCACAGGCACGCCTGGTGGGGACATGGGAGAGGGCCTTCTCAGGGGTGACTGCTCCCAGACTCTGGAACTCCCTCCCTAGAGAAGCCAGACGGGTTCCCTCCTTGCTGTGCTTCTGCTAGCAAGTGAAGACCTTCCTATTCCAACAGCCCTTTGGGAATTGATGGCTTTTGAGGAAAGGGCTGGTGCCATGTCGTTTTTATTGCTATTGTCTGTGTTTTTAAGGCATCTTTTTATACAATTTTATTCCCATTATACATTTTAACTATTCTCTTTTCTATGTTTTTAGCTTGATCTATTTTATCTGTGTAAGCGTGCCTTGAGTCCTGGACTGGGGGAAAGCCAGGATATAAACAACTTCTTCTTCTTCTTCTTCTTCTTCTTCTTCTTCTTCTTCTTCTTCTTCTTCTTCTTTGCTAGTTGCAAAGCGACTTACAACCAAATAATAACTGCTGGGTGCTGTAGGGATAAAGGCGTAGGTGGCGAAGGACCACACTTTCATCTTACTGTGAGTTCTTTCTCTCTCTCCCAAACCCCACCCCACAATGGCTCCCTTTAGGTGATGTTCTGATCATGGACGAGTTGGGCTACATGTTCTTCCGAGACCGCACAGGAGACACTTTCCGCTGGAAGGGTGAGAACGTCTCCACGACAGAGGTGGAGGGGATGCTCAGTCGCATCCTAAACATGACAGATGTCGTGGTCTACGGGGTGGAAGTTCCAGGTAATGGGTGGCAAGCGTTTCTGGGTTCTCCTCCAATGTTGCCCTTCTCTTTTCCTGCAGGGCAGAAAGTTGATTACCATATATACTGGTAGTTCACTGGACTGTTTGAGGTAGCTCAGCAAGAGTTTCTGACTCCAAACTGTTTAAAATAGCACCAAGTAAAAACTCCGCACACTGGTCTTGGGGCTGTGAGGATCACAGTCCTGTTTGTTTCCAGACCCAGTTATTCAACGTGGTGTTTTGTTTATAATCTTTACAGCTCCAAGCCAGGGACAAGGAACACGCAGCCCTCCCAGGTGCTGTTGGGCTCTCATCATCTCTGACCAGCATAGCCAATAGTCAAGGATGATGGGATTTGTAGTCTAACAACATCTGGAGAGCCAAAAGAGTTCCATCCCTCTTCTAAATGTTCTGGGCCCAATATATTTCAGGGAATGTCTTCAACCTCATGAATTTCATGGGAATGTATTCAACCTACCCCTGGCAAGTGATAAAATAATTTGTGGATGAATCAAACTCCTGCAGTCACTTGTCAACTAGATTTCATGCTGTGATATTTTGGCATGATGGAACAACACGGCTTAGGAAAAGGGGGAATGGTGGTGCGGTCCTTGCTTAAGTAGAGGTCTGTGGTCCCTCCTTTTAAATTTATTTGGAAGTGCTGGTGCAAACCTTTAAAGCCCTTCCTAGCCTATGAGCAGACTACCTCAGGGATCACCTCTTCTCCATTTGCTCTGGCTTATAGATCGGCTTCTGAGTCTTCTGCTCTACATCCCATCAACATTTGCGACACAATGGGCAGCTATGAGAGATGGAGCCTTTTCGCTGGTGGTACTGTAGTTCAGCCCTTATGGTCCCTGGCCTAAAAAGGTCCTGATAGTCACTATGGACACACCCACACCATACATTTATTTCACCCAGGTCAAAGACTCAGCTTGGCATCCCCAAATGTGCATTTGTACACACACACACAGGCTTGGAGGCCCAGTGGTGCCCCTCTGGAAGCTTCACCCAGGGCAAAAGCCCTGACTAGACCCCACCCCAACCCCATAGCTGCAAAAAAGCATCCTGGGAACTCCTGAATGATGTTAGGCAACCCCTATTCCCCTCTGTGGGGAATTTCTAGAGTGCTGTTACCATTGATCCCTCTTCCCAGGGTGCTCTGGGAACTGTTCCCTCACTGCGAGAAGCAAAGCTACATTGAACCAGGCAGAGGGCCTTCTCGGTGGTGGCACCCGCCCTGTGGAATGCCCTTCCACTAGATGCCAAAGAGAACAACTACCAGACTTTTAGAAGACATCTGAAGGCAGCCCTCTTTAGGGAAGCTTTTAATGTTTAATAGACTATTGTATTTTAATATTCTGTTGGAAGCCGCCCAGAGTGGCTGGGGAAGCCCAGCCAGATATGCAGGGTATAAATAAATTATTATTATTATTATTATTATTATTATTATTATTATTATTATTATTATTAACAACTCTATGAGAATAGCTCTAGAAACCTCAGAGTGTGTTTTTTGTGTTCTAGGAACTGAAGGGAAGGCTGGGATGGCAGCAGTTGTGGATCCAGACCATTCCTGTGACTTGGAGAGCTTTGCAGAGGAAATGAAGAAGGCGCTGCCTGCTTATGCCCGACCTGTTTTCCTGCGTCTGCTTTCGGAAGTGCACAAGACAAGTGAGTCTCCTTGACAGAGATACAGAAGAAGCTTTAATCTGATTGTGAAACATGGAGTTTTTCTTGGAATGTTTTTCAGAAGCCACATCAGTGTAAAATCAGTCTGTAAACAAATTGCACCTACAGAAAAGGAAACTCTTGCCTGCTCCACACGTGAGCTGTTAATACTTTTCTGGAATGTAGTTCAGCACAAATGCATTTATTTAATACAATTTCTAACAAATAAGCCACAATATGGCTTGCGTCAGCTGAACCTGGGTCATGGTTTGAAGGAAGAAAATTGAACCTAGCAGTTCAAAAGCACGTCAGTGTGCGAGTAGATAAATAGGTACCGCTCCGGCGGGAAGGTAAACGGCATTTCCGTGCGCTGCTCTGGTTCGCCAAAAGTGGCTTAGTCATGCTGGCCACATGACCCGGAAGCTGTACTCCTGCGGCCAATAAAGCGAGATGAGCACCGCAACCCCAGAGTCGGCCACAACTGGACCTAATGATCAGGGCCCCCTTTATCTTTATTTTAAGAACATAAGAAGATTCTGCTGGGTCAGAACAAAGGTCCATGCAGTCCAGCATCCTGTTCTCACAGTGGCCACCCAAATGCCTGTGGGAAACCTGCAAGAAGGATCCGGCCACAAGACCCCTTCCCCAACCCATAGCTTCCTCCATGTGCTGCATATTATATAGTTTCTCCATGCCTTTGCTTCTGCAAAGAAAACCTCCACCATCCTTTCCACTGATGATCTCAGTCAAATCCTATTTGCGTCTTGTTTACACTGTGTTTTAAAATAATCTATAAACATGTTCCAATCCTCGTTAAAGCCAGTCTCTTTTTTATGGCTAATTTTACAAGTCAAACTAGCCAATTCAACATATTCTGTCCATTTCAACTGCCATTCTTCTTTGGTAAGATATTGCTTCTTCACAACATTTTTGTGTATATAATATTCACGCGGCCGTTGTTGCATAAAGAAATAGATTTACCTGTTTTGGGGGGATAACTGTTCCCATTACCCCTAATAAAAAGGCCTCTGGTCTTTTGGGGAGAGTTATCTTAAATATCTTTTTTATCTCATTATAGATCATCTCCCAAAAGTCTTTAGCCACTTTACCCACCCACCACATGTGATAAAATGAACATTCTGCTTCTTTACATTTCCAGCAGATGTTTGGTGCAAATTTATACATCTTTGCCAACTTACTTGGTATCATTTTCATAAACATTTCCCTCAAAGTGTAACACACTGTGGATTTCAGCCCAGATTTCCACAACTTTCCCTATAGTTCTGATTCTATATTACGCCCCATATCCTCAGCCGAATGGATCATGGCAGATTTAACCATTTCGTCTTTGGCTTCCCATTCTAACAATATCTTATCCATCCTCAAAATCAGTTTTTCTCTATTGCATCACAGAACAAATAATAAAGCGAAAGGATATGTGGACAGTCTGGTATAAATCCACCACTAATACACTTGTACAGTGGTACATCGGGTTAAGAATTTAATTCATTCTGGAGGTCTGTTCTTAACCTGAAACTGTTCTTAACCTGAGGTACCACTTTAGCTAATGGGGCTTCCCGCTGCCGTCACGTGATTTCCGTTCTCATCCTGAGGTAAAGTTCTTAACCCGAGGTACTATTTCTGGGTTGGTAGAATCTGTAAAGGGACACAGGTGGCGCTGTGGGTTAAAGCCTCAGTGCGTAGGACTTGCCGATTGAAAGGTTGGCGGTTCGAATCCCTGCGGCGGGGTGCGCTCCCGCTGCTCGGTCCCAGCGCCTGCCAACCTAGCAGTTCGAAAGCACCTCCGGGTGCAAGTAGATAAATAGGGACCGCTTACCAGCGGGAAGGTAAACGGCGTTTCCGTGTGCGGCTCTGGCTCGCCAGAGCAGCGATGTCACGCTGGCCACGTGACCCGGAAGTGTCTCCAGACAGCGCTGGCCCCTGGCCTCTTAAGTGAGATGGGCGCACAACCCCAGAGTCTGTCAAGACTGGCCCGTACGGGCAGGGGTACCTTTACCTTTACCTTTAGAATCTGTTACCTGAATCGTCTGTAATCCAAGGTACCACTGTATTGCATCAGTGACATTCTGCAGAATAACACACAACCCCCCCCCCCCCAAAGCACCAATCTGGAGGGGCACAGAATGTCCTCCAAAACTTCACACCTGCTCTCCACACACCTACACCCATCACCTGCTGCTAGAGGTAGCTGTTTCAGTAGGGCTGGTCCTGATGTCAGATAATAATAATAATAATAATAATAATAATAATAATAATAATAATAATTTATACCCCACCTTCCCCAGCCAGAGCCAGCCTCAGAGCAGCTAACACCAGTAAAATTACAGTAAAAACATAATGGGGGGGGGGGGGGAAACCAATTTAAAATACAGGTTAAAATGCAATTTAAAAGCCAGCCTCATTTAAAAAGTAGCCCATAGATCAAAACCATAAGGGGAGGGAAACATAAGGGTCAGACTGAGCCCAAACCAAAGGCCAGGCGGAACAGCTCTGTCTTGCAGGCCCTGCGGAAAGATGTCAAGTCCCGCAGGGCCCTGGTCTCTTGTGGCAGAGAGTTCCACCAGGTCGGGGCCAGGGCTGAAAAGGCCCTGGCCCTAGTTGAGACCATTCTAACCACGTTGACACTTGGAACCTCCAAAATGCTCTGTAACTGGTGAACATATAGCATGGCAGCAAGTGTACTGCTCCTGGCTCAGTGGCAGAACATTTGCATCCCTGCCAAAAGCCGCAGAAAGCCACTGCGAATCAGTGTGGACAATACTTGAACTGGTTCAGTAAAAGGCAGTTTCCTTCCTGCGCCCCTAGGCATACATTTAATTACCGTACTTTTCGCTTTCCCTTTACAATGAAGAGCTGAGGAGAAAACACAAGGACAACATCCCTTAATGCTTTTTCTTTTTCTTCTTCTTCTTCCTGCCTCCCTTCCTCTACTCAGGTACCTTCAAGTTCCAGAAAATGGACCTGCGTAAGGAGGGATATGATCCCAATGTGGTGAAGGACAAGCTTTATTTCCTTGAGCCCCGGCAGTGCCGCTACCTCCCGTTGAACGAGGACATCTTTAAGAGAATCCAGTCAGGACAAATGAAGCTGTGAAACAGCCCCTGATCTTCTCCGTGACTTCTGCCCCTCTGTCTAGGGTAGGGTGGTGGGACTGGAGTTTGCATAGGAAAGGAAAAGCCAGTGATGGTTAGACATTTAACAAAATGGCGGCGGGGGGAGGGGGGAGGCACAGCGAGTTTTTTTTTTGGTTTCGTTTATGATTTGACCTGTTTTTGTAGAAGACGATGGCCAATGGCAGACTCCCCCAACCTGGTGCCCTCCAGGAGTTTCGGACTATAACTCCCATCGTGAGGGATGCTTGCCATATGGTTTGCAGGGGGACAGCTGGGGGCGGGGGGGGGGCAGGTTGATGCATACCAAAGCATAGAAGCACTATGGCTTTATTTTCTACTTGGTTGGAACAGTGGCCATGCTGTTTCCTGTTCCTCTGGGTTGAGCATGCTAGGTCAGTGTGTCAGTTTCAAAGGCTCTGCCCTCCCGTTCCCTAGGCCCCATCCACCACTCTACATTTAAAACAATACCACACCATTTTGAACAGCCATGACTCCCACCCCCCACAAATAATTCTAGGAACTAAACTTTGTTTAAGGTGCTGAGGTGTTTTGCTCTGTGAGGGGGTGGGCCTCCTAACAACTTTCGGGACCCTTAGCAAACTACATCTCCCAGGATTCTTGGGAGGGGAAGCCATGACAGTTAAAAGTGGAACGGTACTGTTTTAAATCTATAGTGTGGACGAGGCCCCGATCTCCCTTTGCCCCTTTTCTGTGTTTCCCCATAGGACCCACAAGGGCTGCACTGCTTCATTACGCCTCTAGGTGGTGCCATTGTGCTTCCTTTCTCTGGGGTCCACCTTTGATCCTTCTCCCTTGCCATGGTTGTGATTATAACTTTTTATGAGGAGAGATTGTCTTTCTCGACTGCACTGTCCCTAGTTTGCGGAGTGGGCAGGAAGGGCACAGTGACTCAACTTATTCCAGGGATATGGGTGGTGTGTTTGGTTTGGTTTTACTTTCACAAATGGATGTTTATTTGTATGTGCGGGTTTTCATATTATTATTATTATTTTGCAATTTTTTGCTAGTTCCATTTTGTTTTTAAAGAAACAGGAAAGGGTTAACGGCAAGCTTGCAATTCTGCCTACAGTGCAAGCTAGTTGGCTTTTCATTCTCCACCCCCCCTTTTTTTTGTACAGTAGTCTGGCCAACAGCATCTCATTCTGTGTCTCATGTATGAACACAGACGTCTTCATTCCACTTCTCCTACAGGGGTGGGGGAGCTTTAAAAGGGTCAGAGGCAAAAATTCTCCTTTGGTCAGTTCCTTCATCTGTTTGCTCAGCAGTTGTGTCTCAGTGTGAATCCCACCTGTTTCTTAAGTTTTGCTAGGCGGCCTTTCCACCTCCTGCATTTTCAGAAAGGGGTGTGTGTGTGCGCGCGCTTGCGCTTCAAATTGCTCTTAAGTGATTTTCACGAACAAAGATAGAGGGGCATGTTGATTGCTTGGCTTCCTCAAACCCACCACTGACAATGGCACAGTGTACTGTCAGGATGGCACTAGGGTGCATGTGCAAATAAGACCCCATGAATGCATCCCTGTTCCAGAAGAGCAGGTGCATGGCACTTGTGGGTTGTTCATTTTATATGCATGGGGACAAGGGGGCCTGGTGCCAGCTGCCCAAGGCAGTCCAGAAGGCTCGGGGCCACCACAGGTTCCATTTAATTCCTTGCGTCACCAGGGTGGAGCCTTGCCTGAGATGAAGTCCTGTTTGGGTGTGAGCCAGGTGATCCCATTCATGCTATGATTCTGTCTCTCTACTTAGCCATAGAACTGAATGGCAGGACCCTTGCTGGGGAAAAGGAAACCCAGCCTCATCTCACTAGCGCCTATCGGAAGTGTCAGTCCAAATGATTGACGAGTGCTTCAGTTCTTCTGCTATGTGCAATGTTTGCACACGTGCTGTGAGTTACTGCACACCTGTTTGGGAGAGGCCACAGCCCAGCTGTAGAGCATGTGCTTTTGCATATAGAGACAAAGGTTGCTGCTTCAGTCTGTGGCAGGGCTGGGGAGAATCTCTGCCTGAGACCGTGGAGGAGTTTGCTGGCCACACTGGACTTGGATGGAGCAATGCTTTGACTTCACACAAGACAGCTCCTTATCTCTTAGTACTTTGCACAAGGGTGTGCATTGGTGCCATCCAGCATAGCTGTCAACTTTCAGATTTGAAAATAAGGGACCAGCAGCCTCACGTGTCCCGGGGACAGTCTACGGGATATCTAACAATCCAGAATAGCAGCGGGAAGTGGCGCTGGAATAAGGGAATTTCCCGCAAAAATAGGGGGAAGGTTGACAGCTATGGCCATCCAGGCAGGACTCTGGGGAAGGGATCTAAGGACCCCCTCAGCAGGGCTGGCTTACCATATTTTGAAGTAAGTTCCTCCAGTCTAAAATGACCTAAATGTAGAAGGATGGGAGAATAATCTCAGCGTTTGTAGCAACCCGGGAGTTCTTGGATCTAGTGCTATCCTGCAAGGCATAAGGCGTTTGCTCAGCTCCCTTTCAGCAACCTCCAAGGCAGGGGGTGGGGAGCCTGTGGCCTGTCAGGTGTCTTCCAGCTACGGCTCCCTTCATCCCTCGGCTATGCTGATGGGAGCTGCGTTGCCACAGGACCCCTGACCCCACTCAGAGGAAGTCAGGGGCCCCTTGCTCTCTGGCTGCAGGCTGCTTTTGGGACTTCAGCTAGCCATTTGCCAGTTTTAATGCCCAAGTCCTTGCCCAGAAATATTTTAGGTAGAAAAAACACCTCTGTTGTTTGTGAGTAGGGTAATTGTCTTGGGAGTTGTAAATCAGAAAGGGGAGGACTGTAACCAAAGGCATGCAACCCCGGCCATTGCCAGGTAGAGCTGGGAGAGACTTCTGTCCAAAAACCCAGAGGGCCACTGCCAGTCAGTGTCACCAATACTGAGCTATATGGACCAATTGTCCGGCTCTGTATAAGGCAGCTTCTTGTGTTCCCACTGCCATCAGCCCAGGGTGGTATCCAAGTGGGTTCTACTCAGAGTAGTCCAATGGAAATTAATGAACCTGAGTTTGTCATGTCCATGAATTTCAGCAGGACTGCTTTCACTAGCACCAATATATTGTAAGATGCACCCTCTTCCCCAAAATAATGTTTAGCAGGTTGAAGTTGGAACAGTTTGCTTTGAACTGCATGGTTTCTCCACAAGGGCAGAAATCCAGTTTCTCTTTAGACACCAGCGTCACTTCCAGCCAGGTGACCTGCTCATTCAGTACTCAATCTGATCTGTTTACAGAAAATCTGCACAAAAATGAGAGTGACTTTTTCCGATAGGCTTGGGCTGCACTTCTTTTCATTGCATTTCCCCTTCAATTTCCTTATTGCAAAAGTTAGGGCAGGGAGTTAGGAGCGGACAGCAGGTTTGTTGCGCAAGGGCATGAATGAAATTTTAATTTGCCGCCTGAATTTGCCCGCATTTGTTTGTCTCCCCCCTTAAGAATAGCAACAGCCTGAGAAGCATTGGTGGTTATTGAGGCAGACTAAACCTTGTCTGCTGGTCCTACAAAATAGGAACCAGCATAGAGGGGCAGTGCTTGAATTACTGGACTAGCGAGCACCTATGTCAGAAGAACTTTAGGTGATTCAAAAGCAGTGTAACTGCACCAGCTGAAGATATTTGGGAGCTCCAGTAATGATGTTGCCCTTCTTTGCTTTGTACTCATGAGAGGTAGACTTTGCTGCAGTTGCTTTGAGGGCTCTTTCGTGCCTCTAGATTCCTCTGTCTCTGTCTGTCTCTGTCTCTCTCTCCGTGTGTGTGTGTGTGTGTGTGTGTGTGTGTACACTCACATGTATTGATTTGGATTGGGAAGCAAATCATAGGCCTGCCTTCTGGATCTCCCCTGGTGTCAGGGCTTGACCTGAGATTTCAGGGTTTTAGCCTCCTTTATAGGGTCTTCACATGGGTGAAAGAAAAAAAAATCAAGATGAGAAGGGCAGAAGAGCAAAGAGTAAGGTTACCACACCTTCCATCATAGAGCTTCGGGCATGCTGATGACAACGTAGTGTGTCCACGTTAAGAGGATGACCTCCAAAGCATCCTAAATGTCTTCGCAGAAGCTTACGAAAAGCTTGGCCTATCACCCAACATTCAAAAAACCAAAGTGCTGCACCAACAAGTACAAAACAACCCCTCTGCAGCGCCACAAATCCAACTCAATGGTGTAACGTTGGAAAATGTCAATCACTTCTCCTACCTGGGCAGTTACCTTCCCACAAGGGCTAACATTGATGCCGAAATCCAGCATCGCCTGAGCTCTGCGAGTGCGGCTTTCTCCTGATTGATGTGCAGAGTGTTTGAGGACCATGACAGTCGCAGGGAAACCAAAATGCTTGTTTACAAAGATATTGTACTAGCAACCTTACTGTACGCTCGTGAAACATAGACCACATAAACTCCATCTCCAACTCCTCGAAAGATTCCATCAACAGTGTCTCCGAAAAATTTTACACGTCACTTGGGAAGACAGGCGAACTAATACCAGTGTGCTGGAAGAAGCAAAGATCACCAGTGTTGAAGCAATGATTCTTCAACATCAACTTCGTTGGACTGGTCATGTTGTGTGGATGTCTTCCAAAGCAACTACTCTATTCTGAACATAAAAATCGAAAGCGGAATGCTGGTGGTCAACAAAAGAGGTTTAAAGACTTTCTCAAGGCAAATCTTAAAAAATGTAGTATAAACACTAAAAATTGGAAAACACTTGCCTGCGAGTGCTCCAGTTGGACAACAGCCTTTACCAAAGTTGTCATGGGCTTTGAAGACACTCAAACTCAGAACGCAAGGGAGAAATGTGCAAAGAGGAAGGCACGCCTGGCAAATCTACACCGTGATCAGCTCCTGCCTGGGAACCAATGTCCCCACGTGTAGATCCAGAATTGGCCTCCACAGTCACTTACGGACTCATTGTTAAGACCGTGTTTATGGAAGACAGTCTTACTCAGCTACGAGTGACTGCCAGAGATGAAGAAGAAGAGGCAACTACTTCCTGTGCGCCTGAGAGCTTTTGCTCTTCACTCTGCTCCTCCCACCTCACCAGTCAGGCACTTGCTCTGCCCTTGGTCCCCAAGCTGCACCCCTTCATAGTTTAAGACTCAGAACACCTGATGGCTCTGCTCCATCCCCACTACTGGCCACAGACACCTGAGTGCAGTTAGGTGGTGGTCCAAAATAAATAGCACCTACATACTGAGTCCTGTGGCTCTAGGAGGTTTTTTTGGGGGGGGGGTTTGCACAGTATGGGCAAGATTCCCACAATGAGCATTTCACCTTCCCAGGGACCTACTGCTTACTCACTTTCCCACTCTGGGCCCAATCCATGTAACTGCTGCAAAGAGGGCAAGCTAAGAGGCAGTTGCATTCATTTCACTTTGAGAATCAGCTCCCACCACTTTGAGTTGGGATGGTTGGGGGGCTTCTTTTAAAACCGCTGTGCATGATTTGTTGGGTGAACTTAATGCACATGTTGCTTTCCCCCTCCCCTCCTCCCCAATGTGCTGTGTTTTTAATGTGCTCAATCAGGTGGACTATTGAAGGCAGCAAAGAACAAGCTTTTCCTAGCCAACCTTGTGTCTTAACTGTAGCCCCAAATACCAGATGATGCAGCCAGAGAGGTCTTCTCGCATTCCTCTTTATTGCAGCCTCCCCCAACCTGGTGTCCTCCAGACATTTTGGAATCCAGTTCCTATCAGCCTGGGCCAGCATGACCAATGGCCAACGGTGATTGAAGTGGTAGTGTGTTGGGTGGGGGAAAGGCTGTTGTAGCGCATATGACTCTGGTGCAGGGAGGAAGACCCAAGAGTTCTGTGCTGGTGACATTGAAATCCAGGCTGCATTCCTGAAGACAGAGTTAGTTATGGGCATGTCTTACACGAATAGGTCATACACATTTTTAAAGTAGGCATGGAGAACATTTGTGGTTCTCCATACGTTGGTCTTCCCAACTCCCACCTGCTGCAAGCAGCATGGCCAATGCTTAGGGGTGATAGGAGTTGTGCCTGGCAGGCTCCAATGCTTACCATCTCTGTTTCTTAGAACAGGACTACATAAGGATATTGTCCCCATGCCTCTAGAGTATTGGCTAACTGAAGCTTCCTTTGCATCATATGAAAGTAGCCAAAATGCACCATTGTGGAACGAAGCATCCACAAGAGTGCTGTGAAGGTTCTTCTTGCCCCTGAATGGGCTTCAGCTTGGGACATTTTGGTGGCTGAAATACAGACAATTAAAATGTGTCTTTTTACTAATTATCATGGGGCACAGGGTCTGCCATGCTCCTTGGTGAACCTCAATCAGTTGGTCCCAGTGGGAGCTTCTCTCTTTCTCTGGATTTAACAGCAATTGTGAATTGTGTTTGACTGGGCGGGGGTTGCTTGTACTCTGGTGCAGGAGGAAAGAATACACCCTCTCCACATGCTGTGATCCAGATAGCACTGGACCCATTCCCGAACCTGATATCAACTTCTCTCTCTCTATTTTAAAGAAGGCACAACAGCAAGTTTAGTATCCAGCTTGGCCGGCCCTACCATTGGACACCCAAAACCTGATGCCTGAGGTGACACTGCTTCTGGAACTGCCCAAAGAACACGGTTGATTAGGCAGTACCAAAATGTCTAAATAACTAAATACATTGCCTCATAGTAGAGCCGATTCTGGAACAAATGGTGCAAGAGTTAATGGCAGCTCCCATCAGCCCCAGCCAGAGTGACTAATGGCCAATGATGATGAGAGTTGGAGTCCAGCAACATCTGGAGGGCTGCAGGATCCCCAGTCCAGAGTCAGGCTGCTGTGCCTTCTTGCCGCTTCCTTGATTAAGCTGCTCCCTTCAGGTTGATCCACAAACAAGCAGTATTTCGTGTGTGCGCGCACAGTTGTGCACATGACCACGTGGAGAATTTGTGGATGGACTGACTGTTTACAGAGGGGCAGCTGTTTAGAGCACACACTTTTCAGGCAGAATGTTGGATCCTAGATGCTTCCAGTTGAAAGGATCTGGAAGCATTTCTGCCTTGCACCCTGGAGAGCTGCTGCTAATGACATAGATCCTCCAGGAATAAGAGAACACATAGCCTTGACCATGAATGAAGCAGCATCCTATGTTCTCTGAATGCTGCTTGTGTGTATGTGTGTAAACAGTAGAGGTGTGCAACTAACTGTGCTCTGCTGGGACCAAATAAAAAGGTGAGCCGGTGGTTTTACCCAATCCTGAGTCAAGCTGCAATATCAACAAAGTACCCCGAGTCAGGTCAGCGCCTGCCAAAGCTTTGTCATATTCTGCTGCTGTTTTTCTGGACTCTATACCTTTTCATATGTTGTATCTCTATGTTCTCCTATGTCTCTATGTTTCTGTACTCTAGGTCCATGCCCTTGGGAGTGTGAGGAAGGGTTTGCTTCCTTTGCCAGGGTGGGGTGGAAACCCCGAAGAATCTGGCGGCTGGGGGCACCTGGTTGTGCCCCTTCAGAAATTTTTTTGGAGGCGGCACGCCACACCATTGGGACTGAAGAGCTGTGGACTTTCTTTTTATGAGTTGAAAACTTCATTAACTCTTTTTAGAAGTTATCTAAGGAAAAGTCCTTACCACCTGCTTTTTATTCAGTATTTACAGAGAGAGGCTTGGAACACAGTCTCTTGGAATAATTGCATTTTTCCAAGTGACTCTTCCCTACGGGTGGCACTGAGGGCCCTTTGCTCAACTACTTTCAAGGCTCGCTGGGTTCTGGGAGAAGAGGGGTCTGGAATGCTTTCTAAAGACACTGTGTCCATCAGCTGTTGTCCCCCTTCCTCCTCCTTCTCTCCCATTATTTCCCCGCTTTCCCCCTCATCTGCCTCTCAGTTGTGATCTCCCTCAAACCCCTGTTGTAATTCTGAACTTCTTCTTCTTCCCTGGAAGGGTTAGGCTGGAGAGGGGTCTCCAACATTCCTCCTCTGCCTAGTCCCTGACAGGTCTATATAGGCAAACCACAGTCATGACTCTATTCCATGAATGGTGAAAGCAAGCGAGCTACACCATAGATTGCCCGCCACATCTTTGAAGCCCAAATCACGGTTTGGGTTCCAAACCAGTATTTAAAAAGATATCTGAATCAAGCCGGTGTCTTCAAGACAAGGAGGTAAAATCATCTGATGTTGCAGCTGCTCCTGTTTCAGCGGTAGGAAAATGGAGACGCTTTAATTAAATTCCCCCCTCCTGTTTACAACTCTAAATTGCCTTCCACGTGAGAAGCTTTCCACATCAATGGGAAACTCCCTTCAATTCAGCACTGACTAAGCTCTGCAAAAGATAGTCCTGGGAAGGAGATACACAGGGAAGAGGGAGATATGTGCTCCATATTGAAGATGGTAAAAAAGAAATAAAGGAGAAGCCCTCCTCCTCAATTAGCTTGGTGGGTGTTTGGCTAGAATGGCTGTTCATGGCTTGAAGCTTAGGAAGTGCACCTTCCATTTTCTCACCTGCTATCAATCACAGTTTACTAAGCTTCCTTGAAAACGTGCCCCCTTTCCTAAGGTGTCTCCGTGTGTAATTCCAGCAGCTGACATCCTTTGGGCATTTGTCTGGGGCACGCTGCTAACGTCTGCTGTGCGGACTCCCTTTGTTTTCCTTGTTTCGTTTTCTGACCTGGTACTCTGGCAAGTTCTCAGCTACCCACCTTTGATTTACCCTGGTGTCATTCTGGGGCAGCTTTCACCAGTGTTTTACCTTCTGGATGTTTAGGACTGCAACTCCTACCTGCAACATCTGGAGGACAACAGATGCACAAAGGCTGTTCCTGAGGTATTGTGGGAAACTGAAAGGATAGCTAGACTTAACTGTCCTGTGCTTCTCAGAACGCTGCCAATGTAGCCAGGTCAATCTGCCAGGGCCCCCTGGCCATGGAGGGTGCCCTACAAGAGGACCGTTTTCCCAGGCCTTCCTCAAAACTTTCTGACAGACATGTTCAACAGTGGAGCATGCTCCTTTGGGAGGTGGTTGACTTTTCTTCCTTGGAGGGTTTTAAGCAGAGGCTGGTGGCCATTTGTCAGGGATGCTTGAGTTGAGATTTCTGCTTTGCAGCGGGTTGGACTAGATGACCGTTGGGGTCCCTTCCAACTCTATGATTCTGTTATCCTAAACCTGAATCTGAACTTGGGCATCTCATTTGTGGTTGCAGGAAAAGGTCCTCCTAATGCCAGTTTGCATATTTTTAAAATAAATCCATTGTTTTCTTTGTGGGGTTGTGTATTTGCTTTTATTGTTTTTTGGTGTGTTTTTTTTAAATCAATGCTGTTTCAACATTTACTCAGGGAACATGGTGCAGCAAGAGGTGTCAATGTCTCTGTGTGTCTGTTTTGGGAGGCCGTGGAGAAGAAAGGGGGTACTTTACCTACCATATGTGTGTGTGTTTTTCCCTGAATTGTAAAGTAGGGAAAATTGTGTTTTACCTCTGATGCTTGCTCATGATCATCACACGACATCTTCTGCTATCTCGAGGCACCATGGCTTGTGATTCCTGCAGTGGAACTAGGGAAGAAAATGGAATCTTCATGTCTAATAAAAGAGGATTTCAAATTTACTTGCCATTGTTTTCTTGTTTTCTTCTTTTGCTATGGGTAGGGGATGATTTGCCCTTCAGCTATATCCCAACTTTACAGGTGGTATTTTATTCAATGTGAGATATGTTTGCCTTAGCTTCCAACATGTACCCCTTCCAAGGCCATGGGCAAAGCAATTCATAAGATCGCATAAAACCAAACAAACCACTTATTAAACATAAATATTTATAAATTACTTAATCAAAGAGCTCTCTAAGTGGTGTGCATAATAAAATGTTGACAAAACCCTGCTAAAATTCACAGAACTGGAGTGTGGGTGGGTGTATACACACATACACAGAGACACATATTAATAATACCAACAACAACAATTTTTAAGTTGGATTTCTCAAAAGCAGCCTAAGGCTGAAATATAAAACATTAGATAGCTTCAAGCTGAAAACAACAATCTCTATGGTACTAAAAGTATAGAACTATGTCCCTAATAGAGCAATTGGTTAGACTGAAAAATGTTAAATAGATCGAAGAATTGCCTTCAATTTTATGTGTACATCTTCTATTACAAGTGCTTATTTTTAAAATGCTGTTGGTAAGGTGCTGTAACAGTGAAAGAGCAGAAGGTACCAGATTCAGTCTCCAATAAACGGCACTGAGCACGAAAGGCAAGCAGCAGTAGGAAGTGGTGTCTCCTCTTCTATAAAAGCCCACCAATGGAGTGTAATAACTATAGGCTGGTCAGCAACACCCCTGTCTTGGCAAAGGTGGTGGAGAGGGTGGTTGTGAAGCAGCTGAAGGTATTCTTGGAGGAGACTGATTATCTAGATCTGCTACAATCTGGGTTCAAACCCGACTTTGGAACTGAATCAGCCTTGGTGGCCCTGATGAGTGACCATTGGTGTGACCATTGCTCCATCTTTCAGCGGCTGCTGGTACTATTTGTTTACCATTGTATCCTTCTGGACTGACTCAGAGGGATGGGCATCATAGGCACTGCATTATGGTGGTTCTTTCCATATCTTCAGGGTGAGTGCTCCTCAGCACCTTGGCACTTAACACTACGAGGCAGGGAACTACCCTCTCTCCAGTGCTATTTAACATCTGTTGGGAGCGGCCGTTAGGCACTTTGGAACAAGCTGTCACTAGTATGCTGATGACAAGCAGCTCTGCTTCTCTAGATAGGTGTCTGAGCATAGTGGTGGACTGTATGAGGACCAGTAAACTGCCTGAATCCTGGGGAGATTCTTTGGGTGAGTGGTTCCCATATCCAGGAAGGTCTACCTGTTCTGCATGGGGTTACACGCCCTCAGAAGAAACAGGTGTATTGCTTAGGGGTGCTTCTGGTTACACCTTTGTCACTTAGAGGCCCAGGGGTCCTCTTTGGCTAGGCGTGCCTTTCACTAGCTTTGTCTGGTTTGCCAGCGACAGCCATTCCTGGACAGGGATAGCCTGGCCACTGTAGTCCACACATTGTAATGTGCTCTACATGGGACTAACTTTGGGCCTTGTTTGGAACCGTTTTGATTTTTTAAAAAACGGAATTAGTAGTACAGGCACACCCCACACCCCATTGATGTGTTTTCAATATGTGTGCAACTCTGCGCTTGTGCATCGTGCCAAACCTGGAAGTGACCCCAAAACATCACAAAAAGGGACAGGGCAGGGATGAAATTAGGTGTTTGCGGCTTTTTCAATGGTGTTTCAAATATAAGCAATTTCACTTAAATGCGTGGTGCTTTGGAATGTAACCCGCGACTAAGGGGAGCGGGTTGCCTGTATATAAATATTTTAGTAAATAGATAAAATAAGAGGCTGCCTCCCTTGCCTCAGCCACAGGAGTGTCTGTGTATTATCTTAAAAATGGGTGAGAGGCCATAAGTCACGGACAGATCATTTACTTTACATGCAGAAGTTCTTAAGTTCAATCTCCAGCATCTGCAGATAGGACAGAGAGAGGGCCCTCTCTGAAACCATGGACAGCTGCTGCTAGTTGGTGGAGACCACCTTTGGCAACCTGGTGCCCTCCAGATGTGCTGACAGAAGTGGACCTTGGTAATCTTTTGTAATAAGGCACCCTGGGTGAGGCCAAAAATTGGTGCCCCCCAAATGGATCTCCTCAGTTATGGATTTTCTCAATCTTGTGCCCTGTGTGAGGGAACTGCCCACACCACGCTAAATCTGGGGCTGGGGCTCACTGCAGCCGATGGGAGACATTGTCCGAAATGCCTGGAAAGTATGAGCTTGGCAAAGACTGGTATAGACAAAACCAAGCAAGAAGAGCCAATGGTCTGACTCAGTGTAAGACAGTCTCCCAGGTTCCTGTGTTCCTAAAACAAAATAAAGTCTGCTTCTTTCATCAGAAAATAAGATTTTACCCATGTAAATATGTAATTAATAATTAATAACCAACCCATCAACATAGGTAAAACCCCCAACAATATTATTTATGTGTATCTAAATTTTAGGCACATGTAAATTCAGGAACATATTATGAATGAGAGATGGGGGAGAGAGAGTCCTAGGTTGGCATCCACCTGTCTTGAGCGACAATGGAGTGAGCCTCCAGGGATGAAGTCAAGCTGCTGTGTTAGCAACACCAAAGTGACCTCCCTGGGGCGCAAGCCTGGGTAGTGTGTAGGGAGGTCCTGGGCTACCCGGATGGCAAGACCCCTCTCTCAGCCTCACTGATGTGGTCCAAAGGAAAGCAGAGCAAGATGTTTGGCAACAGCCTGGCTGCAGAAGTTGCCAGAAGGAAGTATACAAGGCTCCATCCAACTGCCTTAGGGACTCTCCATTCCACACTTGTGGTGTTAGCCTTTTCTTCTCCCAAAGATAACCCACAAGGAAGTAGAAGTTTTAGATCAGAATTTTCCTTCTTCTAGATGGGTTGCCTTCCTTGGTTGATGAGCCCCATCTACGCCTTGCTTTCCCACAACAGCACATGCAAAACCTGCCTTCTTGACCACTGGAACCTGCTGTTGGTCTCATCCATGATGGGGCTATTTTCCTCAACTTCTTCTTCTTTTTTAATGTAAACTTCTGCAGAGGGCATGAAAAGCCAAAGTATATTGGTCTTCTGTGTTCATGCACACAAATTTACAGACTTGTGCACCAGAGTTAAGATGCAACTTCTAAAGCATTAGGGAGCGGTTAAATTTGTTGACACCCATTTGCTATGAGACAACTCTGCATCTCCACCAAACAAAGGCAATACAGTGGTACCTCGGGTTAAGTACTTAATTCGTTCCGGAGGTCCGTACTTAACCTGAAACTGTTCTTAACCTGAAGCACCACTTTAGCTAATGGGGCCTCCTGCTGCCGCTGCACCGCCGGAGCACGATTTCTGTTCTCATCCTGAAGCAAAGTTCTTAACCTGAAGCACTATTTCTGGGTTAGCCGAGTCTGTTACCTAAAGCGTCTGTAACCTGAAGCATATGTAACCTGAGGTACCACTGTAAAGGAAAGCAAAATAGGGATAGAGTTACCCAGGAAAACTACCACCCTCCCTTGACAAAGTTTGCATTTATAGAATCATAGAAATGTAGAGTTGGAAGGGACTACGAGGGTCATGTAATCCAAACCCCTGCAATGCAAGATTCTTTCGCCCAAGGTGAGGCTCAAACCACACAACCCTTAGATTAAAAATCTCATGCACTCTGGCTGGCCTTGTTGAAGAAACCACGTTATTAGCAAGATAAGCAAGGGATGCAGGGCCAAGGCGAGGGCAGCGAGCGGCCTGCTTCCTGGCGAAGGGGAACCTCCAAGTGGCCTCTGGTTCATCTATAAAAGGGGAGGGGATGGATGGCAAGCTGCTTTGAGTATCACTTTCAGCCATTCTGAAGGTTAAATGCCTGTTTAGAGCCCCCTATTGAAGGGCGGAGGTGGGGTTTCTCGCATTGTTTGAACACCCTCCAAGCTTTGTTTAGCTGCTTTCAAGGAGCCTGTGAATTGGGGGGTGGGGGAAAGCGCAGCATCCACTCCCCTAGCGGCTCCCCCTGGGCTCGAATAGAAGGGCCTCATCCCGGCAGGAGAGGCTGGCTGTTTCCTGTGAGGCCTCAGTAGGCTGGGGCTGCCCTGCTTTCTTTGAGCAGCAGTTTAACCCAAGCTCAGAGGCCGGCCTCCACCTCACTGATCTCTGCTTGACACCCAATTACCACATGAATGAGACAGAAAAAGGTTTTAACTCCCCCTGACCTTCCTTCCCCCTCCCCCTCCCCGCCATATCATTTCTCCCTCCCATCCCCCTACCCCCAGACCCCTTTTCTCTGATGCAGAAGGGAGTTCAACACAGAGACTGGGAGAAACCAAACAAAAGCCCCAGAGCCAGGAACCCTTCATTGTCATGGCCTGCAACAGCGGCTCCAAGCGCTCTCGTCTGTTATTCAAAGGCTTCGAAGTTCGACTTGCTGCTGGCTGTTTGAGGGTTCCTCATAATGCTTCATTGAGAAATAACCGGCTCCTTTCGCAGGCGGAAAAACGTGGTCCATCAGCGTGGCCTGCTAAGTCACGCTGCATGAAATGTCACTGTCCTCCCTCTCTTAATTAAAAATGAAATATACGCCACTGTTATATTTGTTGCAGGTCATCTGCTGGAAATAACGGTGTTGGGTTAAAGGGGAGCCTAAACGCAACACAGTGCAGGGTCAGGCCCTAGCAGTGGGGCACTAGGTGGGGGTGCAAAGAACAGGCGCCCTGTGAGTTTCTACCAACAAAAATAGGGTCATAGAGTCATAGTCAAATAATTGTATAGTTGGAAGGGACCCCATCTAGGCCAACCGCCTACAATGCAGGAATTCATATACAGTGGTACCTCGGGTTACAGACACTTCAGGTTACAGACACTTCAGGTTACAGACTCCGCTAACCCAGAAATATTACCTTGGATTAAGAACTTTGCTTCAGGATGAGAACAGTGCGGCGGCAGCAGGAGGCCCCATTAGCTAAAGTGGTGCTTCAGGTTAAGAACAGTTTCAGGTTAAGAACTGACCTCCTGAACAAATTAAGTTCTTAACCCCAGGTACCACTGTACAATATTCCTGACCAGCATTCTTCCATGCCAAGCAGTGCTGACGGCTTTGCCATTCTATGTTGCATTCCTGTGTTTGGCAGTGGCCTTTGTGGCACTGCTTTCGGAAACGGAGTGCAACTGTCGGAGAACATTTCATCTCAAATTGGATATTGTTCCAAAAGTTGGGTATCCCCCTCTCTCTGCCAAGGGTAGCAAGAGTCCATGGACGCATCAGGCACTCGTGCAGGGTCTGCGTTCCTTTGGAGGACTGAGACATGGCAGAGACTGTCGCAGCTTTGAGAAATATGGTTTATTCACCTATTTGCACCTTCAGTCTGCATGGAGGGGGTCCAGATCATGGGTAGGCAAACTAAGACCCGGGGGCCAGATCCGGCCCAATTGCCTTCTAAATCCGGCCTGCTCCAGGAATCAGCGTGTTTTTACATGAGTAGAATGTGTTCTTTTATTTAAATGCTTCCATCTGCAGTACTGAAGGGTAGAAACAACAATGTACCATACAGTGAACACTTATATACCCTTGTGAAGCAGAGAATGTAGAAATGGTGAGGACTTTTTTTTGTATTGTTCCTTTTACTGTGATATCCACTGTCAATTTATTAATCCAATTTTACAAAGTATACCAGGAAGATCTGAAGTGTTTTATACTGATTACCTCTTTGCTGACCAGTTTCCTGAGATTACTGCCAAGGCAGTTCATTTTTGTGTGGCAGCAATAGCTTGTTGGCACAGGATCTTAATTTTAAATTTATCAGCACTTTATGGCGCTTTTTATCCTTTTAGTATATAATTTTATATTTTTCACTGTTTTATATTCTACATTGTTTTTTATTTTATATTTAATATTGTATTTAATTGTACATTATATTGTCTTTTATGTATGCATGATACTGCATTATATTGTGTCTTTTTTGTATTCTGTTTTCTTCCTACCTTCTGACTGGTCCTTGACCGAACCAAATATACTAGTACTACTATGCAATGCTCAAATAGATACAATAGAAACACAGGGTTGTTCTCTGAGCTCATTCAACACCTGCAAAGTGGGAGAGAAAGTCTCCATCTCAAACCCCCAAAAGATACCTTCCACATTTCTTGCACTCCCAACTCAGTCAGCCTCAAACAGCATAGCCAATGAACACCTAGGAATTTGGGAGCTGCTCTTCAGCAACATCTGTAAGCTCACAAATTCCAATTCCCCAACCTATATTTTTTCAAAGCTTTTAATACAGTGGTGCCACACCATACTGGTGTGGCAGGAGAGGATGGCAAGTGTGGCGGGAAGATTCAAGGACAATCAAAAAAACATGTAAACATTACTGTGTAGTGTAGTGTAGTGTAGTGTAGTGTAGTGTAGTGTAGTGTAGTGTAGTGTAGTAAAGTAAATAAGAAAGATCGGAAAAGAGAAAGGCTTGGGGTGATGAGTTTTTCTCAAATTAGACCTAATATAAATGATATTGTCCAACAAAAGCAATCCCATACCTCTCTTTCAGTTTGTAGACATACATAAGGTACACATAGGAGGTTCGTTTATAATTACATTTTGGGAATGATTCATATTCCTATGTAGTTGCCTTGTTTTTTTAATTTCTGGGTGTCCCCATTATCATATTATAAAGCAGTTGTGCTCCATGTTACAAATCAAGCCCTGCTTGGTTTTGTTTGTTTGTTTTCCAATGTATTTCTTATCAATAAAAAAATTGGTGTGGCACAAAAAAATTGTATTCCAAAAGTGTGGCCCATAGAAAAATGTCCCAGAACCACTGCTTTAATATGTAACAGGCAGCTGAGAAGGTGCAGGCTAGGGGGTTGAATTATGGTGCTGGAGGAGACTCTTGAGAGTCCCATGGACTCTGAGAAGATCAAACCTATCCATTCTACCGGAAATAAGCCCTGAGTGCTCACTGGAAGGACAGATCGTGAAGCTGAGACTCCAATACTTTGGCCACCTCATGAGAAGAGAAGACTCCCTGGAAAAGACCCTGATGCTGGGAAAGATGGAGGGCACAAGGAGAAGGGGACGACAGAGGACGAGATGGTGGGACAGTGTTCTCAAAGCTACCAGCATGAGTTTGACCAAACTGCAGGAGGCAGTGGAAGACAGGAGTGCCTGGCGTGCTCTGGTCCATGGGGTCATGAAGAGTCTGACACGAATAAACAACAACAAGGTGGTTGTGGGAAGAATGAGAACTTCCAGACTTTTAGAAGACATCTGAAGGCAGCCCTGTTTAGGGAAGCTTTTAATGTTTGATGCATTACTGTATTTTAATATTTTGTTGGAAGCTGCCCGGAGTGGCTGGGGAATAAATAAATATATTATTATTATTATTATTATTATTATTATTATTATTATTATTATTATTATTATTATTATTATTATGTGTTTGCAGCCATGATTTCCAGGGTATAGAAACTGCGGGACCTAAAACTGATCAGCAAGTCTGATACTTCTCAGTTACGGCTGGCAACTTTTTCGGACACCCTGGCTACCAGCCACAGCAGGCAACACTAATCTGGCCGGGACATCCCCGCGGTCCCAATCAGGGCAGAAGGCGGCTGCTCCCAGCCTTTTCAAAACGGGCGGGCGGGGCCAGGCCTCTTCCGGCGCGCCGTTGCTCGGCAACCTCCGCCGCCCACGGAAGCAGACGCGGCTTCGCGCTTCCGCTGCGGGCAACGCCGTTCCCTCACAAAAGATGGCGGCGCCCTTGTCTCTTCAGCTGGAGTTCGGGTAAGGAAGGCGCCATCGGGGCGGCGGAGGGTTTCCTTGCCGAGATCCCGCGTGGGGAGCTCAGCCGGTGAAGGGGGTGCTTGGTCTGGGGGTGGAGGGTCTGGGTTTGGGGTGAGAGTGTTCTTTTTGGGCGGGTGGAGGGAAACGGGGGCGCCATTGTTTCCCATTTGGTTTCTAAAGCTTCCTTTCTTCGCCCTCACAGGCTACTCTTCTCCCCATAGGAATCTTTCTTTCCCTACCTCGCCCCGCCCCCCACGCCCCGCACTCCCCAACAGCAGGGACTCAGGACAGTCGCTTGTCCCCGCCTCCCACAGCAATGCAGGAATCGCATCTAAACACAGGGATCACACAAGGACTCCTCTCAACAAGGGGAGGTGACAAATCATGGCTTTTAGCTTAGGAAAAAGGAAGCCAACAGGGAACACAGGGGAGGGGCGCAAAGTTATGCACGGTGCGGAGAAAGTGGAGAGGCATACACTTTCCTCCCTCATAAATACATACAATATCTTCTCATTATTTGTTTAAAAGCACCATAGATTAAAAGAGGGTGCTGTGTGTGTGTATACTTCTTGATTCCCAGTGGTTTGTGGGGGTGGAGTTCATACTGGGGCAACCTGGTGGTGATGGGGACTAAGAATGGGGTGCCTAGAGACTTAACAGGCAAGGTAGATTTCCTCCAATCAACTTAAAGTTACTTGTGGACTTTAAAAGGGTTGGGAGGCAGAGAACTGAAAATGAGACTGACTGTCATTGGTGCTTGTGACTATGCCAAGGTGGCAGATTCACAGGTTTCATGAGAAGGAAAGCTTGCATGAAGATAGCCCTGTCCAGTTTTGGCCCACAAATGAGGCTTCCTATTCTAGGAGTGAAGTGAAGTGGGTAAGAATTTGGTTATACTAAAGAAAGGTATATAAATAATAAAATTTGTGTCAGATTAAAGGAACTTGATTAAGAGAAAGGAAACTACAGGGCATCATATACCAGTATTGTGTCATTTAACTGTTCTCTGTACATTCAAAGAGTTGTTCCTTAAACTCCCCCTCCCCACAAAGAATCCCATTTTCTTTTAAAGTCAACGCTGGTATGTGTGAAGTAACAATAAAGAATGATTTTGAGCATATGCAGAATGGCCATTTTCTCAGTAGGCATAGGCAGAACCAGTTCCTACATACGTGCCTTTAGTGTTTCAGGATAGAATACGGTTGGGGACCTTGCAGCCCAGTGGTCTAATTAGGGAGGCCAAATGGCAAGGTCCTATCAGCCAAGTCATTCTCACCTCCCACATACTTAATGTTAGGTGTGGGGCAGGTAAAGTAAACAGGAGGTTGCAGGCACCACCAATCAGTTGACTGCTGGGTCATGAGGAGCCCTTTTCAGAGCACTAGCTTGCAGTGGAAGGTATGAGTTCCAACACCTTTTGTTTTAGAATTGCAGAAATTTAGCACCTGAAGGAACATAGTCTGCCACTATCCTTTAAATCATGTTGCTAACCTGTAGCCCCCCAGGTTTTTCTGGACTTCAATCTCCCATCAGCTGCTGCCAGCACAGCCAGTGGCCTGGAATGATGAGAGGTGTAGGGTAGCAAAATTTAGAGCAGTGTTTCCCAAACTTGGGACTCCAGCTGTTTTTGGACTACAACTCCCATCATCCCTTGCCAGCAAGACCAGTGGTCAGAGATGATGAGAACTGTAGTCCCAAAGCAGCTGGAGATCCAAGTTTGGAAAATACTGATCTAGAGGGTCACATGTTAGCCTCTCCTGATTTTAATGGTTCATCAGGTTTGACCCACGTATGGGATGGCTGTGTATTCCTGCATTGCAGGGGGTTGAACTAGATGGTCCTCAGTGTCCCTTCCAATTCTATGTCTATGATTCTATTTGTTGAATAAAGAGCTAGACATTTTAAGGACCACAAAATAATTACATTGTAAACAACCCTGTGATCCTCAGACGAAGGACGGCAAAGAAAATGAATGAATGAATGAATGAATGAATGCACAAAGTGGTATAAAACAATATTACGTCATTAGTGCCATGTAGGTGGCTCAGTCTTGAATGTATTTCCTTTCTCGGTAATGTTGAAAGGGAGATAAAAATCCAGCTAGGCATCAGACATCAAGGTGCTTGATGTTTAGTTTTCAAATGCTGCTTTCTGCATTGAATAGTCTGAAGTCATTCTGTAGTTAAGTGTTTATTATAAGGTCCATGAAAAATAGGTCTCAGCGGAAAGTGATGAATGAGTCTGTCAAGCCGTCTTCCTTGCCCTGGTGCTACAAATGTTGTAATCCAACTAACTCCTAGTATTCCTGACCATTGGCCATGTTGACCAGGGCTGATGAGTTGTAGTCCAAAGCATTTGGAGATCACCAGACTGAGGACATTTGCTGTAAAAGTTTACAAAAAGGCACTCTTGTTAAAGAGGGGGTTTGAACATCACTTAGCCTGGCGTGCTCTGGTCCATGGGGTCACGAAGAGTCAGACACGACTAAACAACAACAATAGCAAAACATACATGTGAAGTACAGGACTCCTTCCAGAATGGGAATAGACTGGATTGCAACTTTTGACTATATATGTAATCAAGAAAAGAAGGGAATCAAGCATGCAACATTGGCATCAAACAAAAGGGAAGCAACACAACTATGAAAAAGAGAAATGCCAGTATCTCTAGTCCCTAAAAGTTTTTGCTACAGTGAATATGTTGAGTTTTTGAAATATCACAGGTATAGAAATGAAACAAATGATCCTTCTTTAAACAAACAAGCCCACCTGTGACTTTGCAAATGTTTCCCTCAGTATCTGATGGTGTCCCCTCTCTCCTGCAGTTGGCTATAACTGTCTCTGTCTAGTGGTAGTGCATTAACTAGAATGGTGCGTCTTGATGGGGAAAAACCGGGGGAAATTGCATTCTCAGTGAGCTAGGATATGAATTCACACTTATAAGAACCAAACCTGCTATGATAATGTAGATGAAGTGCCTTAGATACTGTTTACATATGTTAATTTCCAGAGGGGCTGCCGTGTTTTTCATAACAAAAAGAGCAAAAGGGTTTGTAGCACATTGAAGGCTGACAAATTTATTATGGCATAAATGTTTGTGGACTGCAATGGAGAAAGCTGTGGCCCTCCCAGTTGTTGCTGGACTCCCAGCTCCTATCAGCCACATCCAGCATGGTCAGTGGTCGGGGATGATGAGAGTTGTGTGTCCAGCAGCATCTGGAGGACCTTAGGGTCCACATCCCTGATTTACATCCTAGAGGGGTACAGTATTAAACTTAAATTCAGCCTTCACCAACAAATGCTTTGGTTCAGAACTTCCATTGTGCTGCCTGGAGCCACTTACAGTCCAGAGCATCTGGAGAACATTAGGCTGGTGGAAGCTACTTCTGAAGAGATTTTAAGATGTGCCCCATTTTACTATGTAAACGTGTGGAGAACATTTAGTTGAAAGTATATAAACATTCTAAGTAAACTCCCCATCAGTTCTAGTAGATACCTTTCTCCAAACCTTGAAGGGTTTCTTCGACTTAAATAAATAATGTCCTTTCTCCATGCTCGCACCATCTAGTACATCGTTTTGAGATAACTACTTCGCCCATGCTAGCCACTGTAGAACTGATTTCCAGAAAAGCAGTGTTTATTTGGTCCCCCCCCCTTTTCTTGGAAGTGCCTAAAAGAGTGCTCTATGTGTTCACATTGCAGCTGAGTTCTCCCCCCAGCTAGTATGCTACAGAAGGACCTTATCTCCCATCCCAGTATCTGCGATTAACACAAAGTGTGAGCTTGTTTTCACAGCAAGCAGAAAGATGCCTCTTTCCTATCATTGGTAGGGATTGTCCTCGCTCATGAATCTCCAGATTTGTCTAACATTAATAACTGCTACTTCAGTTTTCAGTTAACCCTTTTTCTTTTTTGTTGAGCCTAGATAGCACTAACAGAGCAATCCTTGGGGAGTGTGGCTTTGTATAAGTAATAGCATTGCAGTGAGCATTACAAAGGCACTGTTGTGCTGTTCCATAGTACAGCCAAAAATCTCCCTCCACGTAACTAGATTTAAAGGGACTGGGTCTAATGCTAATATTTCACCGTAAGTATTTTGACAATTCCTTTTCCATATCTCTCTGTTAACGTGGCAATCATGAAGCATGTGGATGCCAAGAAGCCAGTACCAATTAACTGCTGGAGTAGATTTTGATGATGGCTCATTCCCTCATGGCTCCATGGTTAGATGTTGCCTGCTCTCCATCAATCTCAGCTGTGTGTCTTAAGTAGTATTGCTGTGCACCAGCCTTTCCCAACCTGGTGTCCTCTAGCTCTTGTTGGACTACGACTCATCATCAGTTCTAGCCAGCATGGCCAAGGTCAAGTATGATGGAAGTTATAGTTGAGCAACACCTGGAGGGTGCCAGGTTGGTATGTGCTTTTCTGGAACTAAGTGAGGTTTTTCCTTGAGCAGGTATATATAGAATTGATGATGGTTCAGGCCTGTGCTGAACAGATTCCTCAATTGAAACTTTCTCAATATGTTTCTTCTCGTCCTTCAGAAATGCTAGAAGATGCTTTATTTACATTGTAGTTCTCTCTCCTGTGCCTCTTTCCCTAATACATCCTCTTCCCCTTATATATGTATTTTTCTTTTAATACTGATGTGGATTGGTTTTCAATGGGGCTATTAGATAAGTTGCAGAGCCAACTCTACTGGTAGGCAAAGTGAGGCAGCCAACCTGGATGGCAAATGGGGCAGCAGCTACAGAACAGTGGTGGCAGCCTCCTGCAGTTGATCTTTCTGAACCCCCTTAAGAAGACAGAGCTCAGTTTATCACACACCCTGCCATGTGCCCCCTAGGCTGCCCCTTCTCCCCTCTGTTAAGAAGGAAGGAGGACAACCATTGAGGAATAAGATTCAGTTGCCAATTGAGTAGGCTTCTCTGTGTGAAATGAGAGGGTGTAGGTTGCATCTTGTCCTTTTCCTCAGGCATCAAATTGTCTTGGATCAACCCTGTATGCTAAGTCAATGAGTTAATTTATTGCATTTGCACATGAAGTAATGCACATGAAGTGAGGGGAAACACCTTAGTTTGTTTTTAATTATGCATGCACTATAAAAGGCTGGTGCCTCTATGATGTTTGTCTTTCAGAATGTTGCTGATTATGTGTTTCTTGTCTTAAATTTTCAGAGGTGGAGCAGAGCTCTTGTTTGATGGGATAAGAAAACATCAGGTGACTCTGCCCAGCCAGAAAAAACCTTGTGAGTATTTTGACTGTTCTGTCTTCTTCTGGCCCAGACTTGGTTCTTATTGATGGACCAAGATGAAAATGAAAACCTGTTCTATTTGTGAAGCTTTTAAACTCGAGGTCCAATGGCACATGGGAATCTGCCTTATGGTAGATCAGACTATTTGTCCACTTCCTAGGCTTGATGTCTCCTTGATTTTGGGCAGAGAAAGCCCTCTCCAGTTGCCTGCAACTCAACATTGCTGTGATGTCAGTGGGTGATGCATTTTGAAGCCCTGATTGCTGGAACTTCAAAGCACAGCATGGTTTGTTTGAAACAGTTCCATTCTGTTATTTGAATCTCCAAAAACCAGAGGTTCAAGTAGCAGCGCTGGGAGGGAAAAGGAGTATCCATGCCTTGGAAACAGCTTCTCTTTCATGGAGCAAGAAGTGATGATGGATGATGGGAGCATGTTAAGGAACAATTGGGAGCTCCTTTCAAGCCATTATTTGCTTCACATCGGACATTTTTTATGTCGAGTGTAGGGTGGTGGGCATGATTTACCCAAAACAGCCTCATGGGCCAAATGGGGAGGTCTGGCAGGCCAAGTTTGGCCTGGAGGTTCCACACCCCTGCTTTAACTGCAGGAGCCAAGGACCTTCTTCAGGGAAATCAGGTGCTCAGCTGCTGCTTCATTGATCCAGGTGGCTTCTGGTCCCTATTCATGCATGTTTCTGGGCAAGGATATAGTGAAGTGCTTTTGGTCTGCAAAATGAAGGCTATTGCAAAGAACAAAGGGTGACTTCTCACACCAACCCCTGGGATTAGACAACTTTCTAGAGGTTAGCTCTATCAGTCACTATTGCCTATTATAATAGGGCTTCCCAATACAGAGGCAGTATTCCTCTGAAACACCAGCTGTAGGGGACTGAAGGCAGGAAGTGCCATGGTCACATCATGCCCTGTTTGTGAGGCTCTCAGAGATATTTAGTTGGCTGCTCTTAGAAACAGGCAGTGTTTGTTCTGACTCACCCAGCTAGTTCTGCTGCTCATCTGTAGGGGGATGGTGGTACCCTGAAATTCAGGTCCCAGAGAACAGTCTGAAGGCATGTGATGTATGCAACCTCTCTGCAACTAAGCCTAATCTGAGTCTAATCTGCACTTGGATGGGAGGAGGCTTAGGGATCCCCACCTTGTGTTCCACAATGAAAGAAATGCAGCAATAAATCATTGCATATGGGAGAAGATGAGAAATGAGATGCTGATGCTGCCCCCTATACCTTTGCAGTAATGTGTAAACAATAGGACATCAAGAAGAAACTTGACACAACCAGGGTATGCTAGGGTCATGTAACAGCCATGTAAGGTAGGTTAGGCAGAGAAGTGGTGACTGGTCCAGGATCTCCTGTTTCTACTCATTCCTGTGTAGTGGGATTCCTGACTCAAGGAACAAGTGAATGGCAGAAGCAATCCATCACTGTGCTTCCCATTTGCAGCTGAGGATGTTTTTTGCCTTTACCAAGTTATGTGCTTTTGAATATGTGTGAGAATATCTGGTCACCTGCCACGGTCTTGGGAGTAAGAATTAGATTCAAACATCTAGGGTCATTCAGTGAAGCTGAGTGGTGAGAGCTTCAAGACAGACCAAGGGAAATACTGCTTTGCACATCCCATGGTCAAACTATGGAAATTGCTGCCACAGGTACGGGTTGCCAGCTTGAACTGGCCTGGATTACTGCAAACGCCTTATGGTTGCTGCATATTGCCTCTAGGGTCAGAAATGGTATATTTTTTAATATCAGTTCCTGGGGAGCAGTGATGGGAAATGGCCATCACACTTGTGTCCTGCTTTGCCAATGGAAAACAAAACTGGACTGGGCATGATTTCGGACTGATCCAGTGGGGCTGTTCTTACATTCTTAATGCAAACTTAAAACTCGTATTACTGTAAATTGTTTTAGTTTTAGAATTTAATCAAAATTTGATTGAAGCCTAAACTAAGGAGGTGCGAGCCTTTGACCAAAGTAACTCCCAGTCCCTAAAGCTGGCTCTGACAGATTCAGCAGGCACCTTCTGCTCCAGCTTTTAAACACCTTTCTGAAACTTTCCTTTGTGGATAATTAATACAACTTTCTGCAACAGTTACTCCAATCTCTGATTTTAACTTTATATAATTTTTTATTGTATGGTTTTACATTCAGTTGTTGTGAACTGCTTTAATTTTTTTTTTTTAATTGAATGGGGCACACAACTATTTGCTGTAAATAAATAAATAAGAATAAATCTTATGGGCATACTCAGCTGCCTCACACCAAGTCAGGCCACTGGTCTATCAAGCTCAGTCTTGCTGACTTCCGCTGCTGCCAGTTCTTGGACAGAAGCCTCGTCAAGTCCTGCTCCACAGTGGGATTTCTTAATTAGTGGAGCCATCTGATTGAACAACTTAAGTAGACGTGGGGAACCACATATTTACCTGCCCCAAACCTGACATCCTATATATTGGGCATATGGACATGGCTTGGAAAGGTGGCCTTTCAGGCCAAATTGGGACCCTGAATTGGGGCCCATGAGCCAAAGGTGTCTTCTCACCTCACCTTGCTCCTGGCTGAACTGAGGTTTTCATTAGTTAAGGCTGCAGTCCTATACACACTTACCCGGGAACTCTGTTTAAACATAGTGGGGCTTTCTCCTGAGTAAACTTCCACAGGATGTTTCCCAGTACCCACCCATCTGCCCTTTTTTGTTGGGACAAAATCCATACAACTGTCCAGAGACAGGGAGCACAAGGCAAGTGAAGGATGCTGGTCTGCTTCTGTGTAGTATTTTTGTAATCAATGTAGACTAATAGAATTGTAGAGTTAGAAGGGAGCTTGAGGATCATATATAGTCCAGTCCCTGCAATGAATCATGGCAATCTGTGAACTGAGATAGCTCTTTCCACTCTTACTTATTGACTTTTATTTTGTTCTCTTGACAAGCCCATTTTACTGTACCTCCTGTCCCATATGGTTGTTTTATTGCCATTGTATTGTTGATGGTTTCTCCATTTGTTGGAAACCCAACAAAAACGTCTTTAAAGGGGGATGCTGCTGCCCTAGCTCCTCTTCCTTGCTCCTGCATACCAGCTCAGGAAGGACAGGTGAATTGTCGTGGCTCAAGAAGGTGAGGCAGGCAGCAGTGCCCCCTTTGCAGGGGTGTCATTCTACCCTGCAGCGCCTACCTCTGATGCAGACAATTGCAGACAATGGAGAATAAACTGGAAGCCCTCAATCATGAAGGATAAAAATTCTATTTATTGGTGTCCTCCTGGATGTGAGTGCTGTGAACTCCACCAACACTCAGTAGTGAAGCGGGTCATTGTATGGCTGCAGCAACCAGAGATGTCGGAGCGACTGCCTCCTTCTCCTGTAGCCATACAGTGCAGCATTTGTCTGTCGTCAAAAGAAGCATCACTTTCTCCTCTGTGTGTCTGTGTCTAAACAACAATCCAGGAATAATTTTAACTCTTTCAATGGTGAGCTCTGATAGATGGCAGCTTCTAAGTCAGGCTTTGCTCTCCTTGTGACATCTATTTAGTCCCATGTGTGGGCTTGCTTAGCTGCTGCTGCTGCTGCTGCTGTAACATCTAAGTAGCTTATAAATGGTGATACCTGCAGGGTAACTTCAATGTCATGTCAACAGCTTTCCTCTACCCAGAGGGGTTATATGGCCCCAAAAGGAGCAGATGTCGAAACAGTGGGAGAGCAAAGAGGTCTCATGTCAGTGCAGGTAAATATGTTTGGGAAAATGACATTCTATCCAACTATATTCCTGGTTTGGAGGACCTGAAAGAGGCACTCCAGATCCCATCACAATCTTTCTCGCTAAAATAATTAACATAGAAGAAAACTTGGATATTTGCCCTCACTTGACAAATTCTCAAAGGGCTAAAAGGATGATAAGGCATAGCTATCTTAGCGATTTGCCAAGATGAGTCATGGACGAAATAAGGTCTTGCCAAGTTCTTCAAAAGAACTAGATAATGCTGAGATTCACCGCAGGTGGATGAATCTTATCCCAGCTTTTGAACTGCCATTATTAAAAAGTAGATCTGGAAAATTTCCATTTCTTGCCCAACACAAGAAATACCAAACGTTTACTTATGACTTTTAGTAAACCGGCCTTCCCATCTTGACTTAGGGAGATGAAAAACATCCTATGGTGGTCTCATTTTCTTCACCCGATAAGGGTTTTCAAAGATGAAACAGTGAGAAAGTTGGTCCCTGGCAGAAATCAAAGCAAATGCCGATAAGGGAAACTAAATTAAACAATAGAAACATTACGAGTCCAAAGGTGGAAGAGAAATCTGTGAGTTCAGAAATACAAGAACTGAAGAAGAGATTATTAAGTATAAAGTCTGAGATTTCAATTCAAAATATAAGGACACTAGAGCCTGGAACACAATATTTATATATGCCCAAACAGCTCTCCATCCTGAAGAAGGACATCGGTGCAACTCTCTGATCTCTTCCTAAGCGATAGCTATGAAGAGGAGGAGTCTGGCGACCCTGACATTCCTATTTTAATAACTCACAAAGAACCTCAGGTCACTGATAGACTCTTGAAACTAAGCAACCAGGTTATATCCGGACCTTTGCTTAACACTCCCAAAATCTACAAGGACGACCGTTCTTCCCTATTGCATTACTGGCAAGATAGGACTGGTGGAGTTCCTGAGCATGAAGCTGGCTCTTTGCTGGCTAGTGAACCCCATTTTACAGCATATGCCTTTTTAATACTCCCAAAGGTTCAGAAAGAGTTAATAGCCCCATGGCCATCCCATGAAGGAGGGAGGGATTGACAGCTAGCGGGCCACTGTGGGGCCGCCCTCCTTGCCTGGGGTGCGGCAGGATGGGCTACACCTATTGGGGATTTTGTCCTGCTGATTTTGTATCTCAACATTATACCTTTCTGATTCAGGAGACCTGGTTCAGGGACGACTTGTTAGTGAGGGGATATCACTCCTTTATAGAGGAGGCCAACACGGGGTTTGGGATCACCACCATTGAAGGGCGAGGGAGGTTTGGCGGTGGGGGTAGATATTATAGGTGAAGGGTTTTGAGATGTGGTGATGCCCAAACACCTTCCAATCTACACCCCATCCCGAGCAGGGATTACCCACCTCCGTCACTGGTGTTGTGCAATGCCAGGTCTATAGGCAATAAAACCACCACCATGTGATACTTTTTTATCTCTTTGGGGGTTGGCCTGGCTTGTGTGACGGAGACCAGGGTGCGTGAAGGGGGAGTAGTCGCCCTGTATGAGATAGCACCCCCGGGTTTCTCCGTCCTCCACCAGTCGCAGACTGTGGGTCGGGGGGGGGGAGGAGCAGTAGCGTTAATCCGGGAGGATTACTCTTTTAGTGCTCTGCCACCACCATCAGTCTCCAGCATTGAATGTGTTGGCCTAGTGTGGGGCACCAAGGAGAGCTTGGCTGTCTGGCTGGTGTACCGACCACCTAGCGCAGCAACAGCCACCCTGTCAGGCCTGTTGGATGTGGTGGCAGGCTGGGCCTTGGAGTTCCCTAACCTACTGGTTTTGGGGGATTTCAACGTCCATGCTGATGCCACCCCCTCCTCACGGGCTGTGGACGTGGTGTCTTCCATAGCTACATTTGGGCTCTTCCAGTTTGTTTTGGGTCCCACACAACAAGCAGGTCACACGCTGGATTTGATTTTTGGTGCGGGTATAGATGTGATCATGTCCTCACTTGTGGAAGTGCCATGGTTTGATCACTATGCTCTGAAAGCCAGGATACCTGCCTCCACCCCACTTGGGTGGTGAGCCTATTTGGGCTTGCCTGTGATGGATCCTGATGGATTTCGTCAGGGCTTGCGGGACCCTGCTCCCCCTGGTGGCTCACTAGATGAGCTTGTTGAGAACTGGAATAGCTGGTTCTTGGTGGCCATCAATGAGATCACACCTAAGCGCCCTCTGCGACCTTGCTGATACTGGGTCCCCTGGTTTACCGAGGAGCTCTGGAAAATGAAGCGGGACCTCAGATGGCTAGAGCAAGTATGGCGGTGTGCTCACGACGGAGCCTCAAGAACATCTTATAAGATGCTTATGAAAGCCTATGAGATGGCAGTGAAAGCCACAAAGAAGTTTTACTTCTCAGCTTCCATTGCATCCGCTAGCTCTCGCCCAGTGCAACTTTTTAGAATAATTAGGTCTCTAACAACCCTAGAGGAACAGCTAAATTTAAATACGAATTTGACCCGCAGCTGTGAGGCATTTGCGAGCTTTTTTGCGGAGAAAGTCTTGCTGCTCCGCCGTGACCTCCCTGCCAGTTTGGATACAGTAACAGAACTGGGGGGCCCTCAACTGTCCTCGGGTCTGGTATTGGACCACTTTGATTGGATACTCCCTGCTGATGTAGACAGATTCATCCGAGCTGGAAGGCCCACCACTTGCCCCCTTAACCCTGCCCGTCCTGGCTGATTAGAGCGTGTCCAGACAAGGTGCAGGCCCCCCTGGGTGAGATCATCAATCAGTCCCTTGGCACAGGGACTTTCCCAGGGGAGTTGAAGAAAGCAGTGGTGTGTCTGCTCTTAAAGAAAACATCTCTAGATCCTTTAGATCTATCCAATTACTGCCCGGTTTCGAATCTTCCGTACCTGGGTAAGGTAATTGAGAGAGCGGTTGCCAAACAGCTTGGTAGATTTCTGGATGAAACATCAGCTCTGGACCCATTTCAGTCCGGCTTCCGCCCTGGTTACGGGACTGAGACGGCTTTGGTCGCCCTGACAGATGATCTCTGTAGACAGCTGGATCGAGGTGCGTTGGGACTGTTGATTCTTTTAGATTTGTCAGCAGCCTTTGATATGGCCAATCATGAACTTTTGGACCACTGCCTTGCTGACGTAGGGATTCAGGGCATTCCGACAATGGTTGTGCTCCTTTATCTCAGGTTGGGGACAGAGGGTGGTGCTAGGGAGGGAGTTGTCACCACGACATTCCTTGGTGTGTGGAGTCCCGCAGGGCACAATCCTTGCCGCTATGGTTTTCAACATCTTTATGCACCCCCTTGCCCAGATCGTCCAGAGCTTTGGGCTGGGTTGTCATCAATATGCCGATTACACCCAGCTTAATCTGTTGATGGACGGCCGCCCTGACTCGGCCCCGGACACACTGACCAGATGCTTGGAAGCTGTGGCTGGGTGGCTGGGTGGGAGCCGGTTGAAGTTAAATCCTTTGAAGACAGAGGTCCTCTGGCTGGGTCAGGACAACATGGGGTTGGGGGGCCAACTCCCATTTCTTGCAGGGGCTCAATTAGTGCCAGCGCCTTCTATCAAGAGCTTGGGTGTAACCTTCAACGCCTCCCTTTCCATGGAGGCGCAGGTTGCAGCCACAGCAAAGGTGGTATTTTTCCATCTCCGCCGTATCAAGCCATTGGTCCCTTACCTGTTTTGCCCCGATCTGGCCACCATGATCCATGCGACAGTCACCTCCAGGCTTGATTATTGTAACTCGCTCTATGCGGGGCTGCCCTTGAAACCGACCCAGAAACTCCAGTGGGTGCAGAATGCCGTGGCGAGGCTCCTTATGGGGTCCTTGCCATGGGATCACATTCATCCAGTGCTTTACCAGCTGCACTGGGTCCCAGTGGAGTACAGGGTCAGGTTTAAGGTGCTAGTTTTGACCTTTAAAGCCCTATGCGGCCTAGGACCCTCATACCTACGGGACCGCCTCTCCTGGTACGCCCCACGAAGGACCTTAAGGTCCACAAATAACAACACTTTGGAGGTCCCAAGCCGCAAGGAGGTTAGATTGGTCTCAACTAGGGCCAGGGCCTTTTCAGTACTGGCCCCGACTTGGTGGAACACTCTGTCACAAGAGTCTAGGGCTCTGCGGGACTTGACATCTTTCTGCCTACAAGACAGAGCTGTTCCACCAGGTCTTTGGCCAAGGCACAGACTGACCCTTATGTTTCTCACCCCTTATGGTTTTGATTTATGGGCTACTATTAAAATGAGGCTGCATTTTAAATTGTATTTTAACTTGTATTTTAATAAACTGGTTCCCCGCCCCCATTATGTTTTATTATAGTTTTATTGGTGTTAGTCATCCTGAGCCTGGCTCTGGCCAAGGAGGGCGGGGTATAAATAAAAATTTATTATTGTTATTATTATTATTATTGTAATAATTTCACAAGCTTCCTTTGCATTTGTGGGCTCAAATCAAAAGCGCCTATTTCAACATATGGCTCATATCATGTGTGGGGCTCCCTTTGTGTCTCAAGGGCGGGCTGCCTCCTTGCCCATTCAGGGAGACATAGATTTGGGTGTGCCCACCTGCTGATGTTAGGCAGGTGATCAGAGCTGGCCCTACCATGAGACAAGCTGCCTCAGGTGGCAAATATCGAAGGGCAGCAAGTGAAGAGAGCTGTGTGTGCTATGCAACCTACCTGCATCCACTAAATAAGCCACTGCCCTCAGGGTACAGTGAAGTATGTTGAAATAAGATCCAGCAGTCTGCTGAGCTTTCGTACATGGCATGGGACTGGGAGGAGGCAACCGCTTACCATTTGCTTCAGGCAACAGAATGTCTTGGGCTTTCCCTGCAGGCGATAACCATTGATTGTGCCTTCCCTAGCACTGGACTTGGTACTCCATAGAAATTGTTTTATTCACACATGCCTTTGGAGAACAGCAGGTGGTGTAGTTTTACTTCTGGCTGATTCAATTGCTTTGTTGCTCTTCTGTTCATTATTTAGAATTATTATTTTCTTTCAGTTGCTGGTATGTTTGATAGGAGCATATAGGAAGCTCTTTTATTCCACATTGGGCAGTTGGTCCATACTTCATGGGGCTGATGGGGACTGGAGTGCAGGCTTTTCCACTGGACTGTGGGCCTTCTGTGCTGTTGTTTAACAAGCTGCCTCAAAAGCCATGGGGGAAAAAATATGTGGTGTTGGTTTTTTAACATGTCCCCCTTCTGCATAGTTCCCTTCTGAATCTTAGAATTCCCCCGGATTTTCTTGTAGTAACAAATTCAGGTTTTCATGCTGAACTGCAGCTGTCAGTGTGCAACTGTTTGAAGACAGAGAGATCATTCCAAACATAAACTTGAAATGTAGGACAACTTTGCCCTTGGTGTCCAAAATAGGCTCACCTTTCCCTCTCCCTCCTCTTGTCCCTCCATCGTGCCTGACAAGGAATGAGAGGGCTTTTCGTAGGTTCTTAATGGCTGTCTTAATGGCCTTCTTAATGATAGTGCCCTTCACTTCACCAGGGGACAGCAGGTTAGTTTAGGACTACATGGCAGGTTGTGTGGCATGTATAGACCCATCCTCCAAGAGAGGAGCAGCTGTTGAGTGCGAGGCTAAAAGAGGGTGGTGGCCAAGATGGGACATTATGCCAATGACCTTGCAGGGTTGATCTTACAGAAACTTCACATCCATAAGTGGGATGGCCTTCTCTAGGCCACACAAGGAATTTCCCCATTACCAGAGAGTGTCCCGCCCCACATGCACGCTTCGATTATTTGGTAATAATCAACTGACACTCTTTCTCAGCCTTTTCCTGCAAGGCCTTTTGGAGAACAGTAGTTGAACTATGACTCAGGGGCTTTTACAAGGCGTGTCAGCTATTCAAATCAAGCCTCTCTCTCTCTTCTGCACAAGAAAGAAAATGGCCTAAGACAGATTGTCTTGGCTGTCCCCTGCTCCCAGCCACATACTTGATGAGAGGGTGGGAGGCAAAGGGTGAGGCCCTCGGGAACCAATCCCTAGGAGGGCTTTGGCCAAGCTGTGGGAAGGGTAAGAAGAGGGTCAGGGAGGGGACACCCAGGGCCAGCTCTAAGCTTCTTCTGGGGGCTACTGTGCAAGGTGCCTTCAGTGGGCCCACCCGCCTTCATCCAGCCTGCTCCCTCACAGTCACTGTTGCCAGCTGCTGCTGCTCCTCTGCCACACAGTTGCTGCCACTGCTGAGCAAGCAGGTGGGCGGACAGCTCTTCTTCCTTCTCCTCACCTCTGGCACTTGTTTGCCAGCTTTCCCCATCTGGACCAGAGCAAGGGGCAGGTGGGCAAGCGGGTTGCCGTAGCAAGTAGGAGGAGCTGGTCCTGCTGGTGTGGTCCAACCATGCCATTCCTTGGAAGGGAGCTGTGTTGAATGAAGGCATCCTGGAAGAAAAAGCCACTGCCTTGAGCTCCTTTAGAGTTCAGCACAGTAATCAATCAGGGTTACCTCTCTATCCCCACCGTCCTGGTATGACACCTAAAGGTGGTAGGAGGGTGAATTGGTGGTGGTGTGAGTGGGATGGATGGTGGAAGGGATGGTGGTGTGTCTGTGTATTTGTGTGCAAGTTTGTAGGAGGTCCACAAGCCCTTTAAGTTGCTCGGGTTTAGTTCACACGGTTAGTGGTGCCAGCTGTTCCTCGCCCGCCTTCCCCTGCCCTCCCTCCCAGGGACTGTTTGCTGAGCTGGGGGCTCCTGTGCAAAATTGCTTTTCAAAAGAGCCACTTTCTGCTTAATTAAACAATGAGCCGCCCCTCCCCTGCACATCTGTAAAGCCCCTTCTGCAGTCTCTTTATCCCACAAACTGCTCCATTCTCAATCCCTTTCACTTGTAAATCTCCCTTGCTCCCCCCCCCAATCCATCCCTCTCAGTGGCTTTCCGCAATGAAGCTGAGAAGTCTGATTTGGTGGGTCTTGTGGGGTGGAGAAGACCATCAGAGATGGCCACCACTTCCATGCACAGGCCCAGTGGGTCAGCTAATCAAGCTGCTTGCCCTTGAGGAGAATGTCCTAAAGGGAGTATTGGAAGATGCCTCTCCCCTGCCCATCTGCCAGAGCCTGTTGGGACTTTAAATTCAACTTGACTGTATGCCTCTTTCCCACCCACCAAGTTGGTTCAGCCCACAGCAGTGAATGAAGCACCAGAAATAAGCACATAACTAGCTTTACCATCAGTCCTAAGTAAAAGAGCAACAACAACAACAACAACAATGTGACAGTAAGCAAACAAAGAAAAAATTCAATTAAAGCAATGAACACACTTCACTGCGAAGACCTAAGAATTCATAAATAAAAGTTCTCTTAAATGGGGGATAAACTATGCAGCTAGTTTAGGTTTATCACCCAAAATGTTAGTTAATAAACTGAAATATTTTGATTATAGTTGTAAAAGGGTGGCCCCAGCTGGGCAGCAGTTTTTAATTTTCATTTCTATTGAGTACTCACAAATCTATCCACAGAAGGTGCCATCTGAAGAGAAACACAAGGCATCCTCTTAAGATCCAAAGTTATTGAAACCCAAGATCACTTTTTAAAATTCATCTAGCCTACCAAGCCATGGAAAGTGGTGCACCAGCCTGATTGAGAAGTGATCTTCAGAGATGCTCTCTCCAAAGGCAAAAGAAGGACCATTTGTTTCCATGCCCTGCAGGCCCATAGCTCTTGGAGGGGCGTCTGACCCAAGGACTGAAAAAGCCAACCCTGGTGCAGTGGTTAGAGCAGCCCTCCTCATCCTGGTGCTCTCCAGATGTTTTGGACTGTAATACTCAACGTCCCAGACTTTTAGACATCTGGAGGACATCTAGAGTTTAGGGAAAGCTGGGTAGGAATGTTTGTTTATTTATATTTATTTTAGTAGGGTTTATATACTGCTTTCATCCAAATCAGTTTGCATATCATGTTGGAATAAGACCAGGGAGAGCCGGGTTCAAAACCCCACTCAGCCATGAAGCTTACTGGGTGACTGTGGGCCAGTCATTGTCTCTTAACCATTCCTACCTCCCTGTTGTCATTTAAAGCTGAACCCCATGGTCCATTTGGAAAGAAAGCCCTGCATCGTGTTTCTTCTGTTGGTCATGTGCACAAAGCAATGCAGGCCACTGAGCCCCCTTCCTACCCCCCAGAAGTTCTGTCTGCTCCCAACTCCCAACAGCCAATTATTCCTCCTCTCAAACAGGCCTTTCCTATGCATGCATATACTTCCCAATGTATCTTCTTAGCCTTAAAGACTAGGAACATTGGGGCCAGGAACAAAAGCTGAATAATCTTTCCGGATAGTAAATCTGTACATTGTATGAATTAGAAATCCACACACTTTTTAATGTGTTACAATTTGCTGTTATTGTAGCAGCATCTTACAGACTACAAGGGGGCAGGTCCCTGCTTCAGGCGGTTTGCATCTTGAAATAGTGACCTTAGGTTTTTGAAAATACTTTTGCCCTGTGTCACATGTTGCGATTTCCCCCCATTCTTGAAACAGCCCTTTGAAGGAGTCGGTCCCTCTTCCCATTTTACAGAACAGGGAATTAAAACTGGGAGAGAAGCCCTGACCAAGGTGGGTTTATAATTTGGGTTCGGATCAAACAGGCTACCCAGTGAATCACACCACTGAATGTAATATGTGGAGCTGGCAGTGTGAGAAACGCAGATAGATAAGCTAATTGCCAAATGGCACCTTAAACCTTGGTTATGGTCGCCACCACAGAATGTCTAGGCGCCATACTTTTTTAAATAGAATTTATTGTTGTTATTATTGTTAATTCATTTCATTTCTATGCTGCTTTATCTTGGAAAATAATCTCAAAGTGGTTTAAAGGTAAAGGGACCCCTGACAATTAGGTCCAGTCATGTCCGACTCTGGGGTTGTGGCGCTCATCTCGCTTTGTTGGCCAAGGGAACCGGCGTACAGCTTCTGGGTCATGTGGCCAGCATGACTAAGCCACTACTGACGAACCAAAGCAGCGCATGGAAACCCCGTTTACCTTCCCGCCAGAGAGGTACCTATTGATCTACTTGCACTTTGACGTGCTTTCGAACTGCTAGGTTGGCAGGAGCTGGGACCAAGCAACGGGAGCTCACCCCGTCGTGGGGATTCGAACCGCCGACCTTCTGATTGGCAAATCCTAGGCTCTGTGGTTTAGACCACAGCGCCACCCGTGTCCCTCAGAGTGGTTTGCAACACATTTAAAATTCCAACAAAACAATCCAGAATAAAACAAATTCAAGCTTCAAGGAAAATGTTTCAGATCCTTCTCTAAGGGACATTCTGCTTTCCCCATATTTATTTAGCTGCTTAATTTATATAGCAGAAGTACTCTGGAAAGCCCATGTGGTGTGACTTAGGTGATCAGGGTTTGGATCCCCACTCAGTCATCAAGCACGCTGGGTGACCTTGGAGTGGATCACAGCCTCTTCACCTACCTCGGACGGTCATTGTAGGGATTAACTGAGGAGGGGGGGACTCATGGACTCCTTGGAGAAAAAAGTGGGAAACAAAGGCAAAAAATAAGTTCTTCTGCTTACCTGCTTAAGAAAGCTGGAGGGTCCAGCCAATTCACCAGAAGTGAATGATGATGGTCACCCCAAATGTAGAAGGTTCAGCTTAACATATTTTGAAGTAATATCATCTAAAGCAGTGGTTTTCAAAGGGTGTGGCAGGAGAGGGTGGCAAGTTGTCCTGATCCACTGACTCAAAGGTGGGCTCATGGGAGTTGTTTGGTGCAGGTATATGAAAGAAGGATTCAAAGGGATTGCTAGAGTGATCAGTTCTAGTGCTGTATTAATTGAAAGACTTACCAGTAAATCAGCCTGCCAGGCCTTGCTGCTACTATAGATGTAGGATGGACACAGCAGCAGTGAGAGTTTGCCATGACTTGTCCACACCCAAGTAAGCGTTCATAAAGCCTCAGTGTATAAAGCAGCGCATATCAGTTTGCCCAGAATCTCCCATCATGCCTAGTTGGTGGGACCATAGGTGGCCAGTTCTCTAAAGCCTCTCTCCTTCCTGGGCCCAGAGCCCAGCATCCCACTGTCCACAGAATAAGCACAACATCAAGCGAGCCAATTAGCATATATCAAAGCAAGGAAATGTAAACATATGTGAGCTTATTCTCACAACAACCACAAATTATTTCTGCGGTTATCTTGACTATCAAGACAGTGTTTGCAGGTCTTTGGGAACATTTCACTTAGGTTCAACACACAAGTGTAGCAGGAAGATTAAAGGACCATCATAGAAACATTTAAGCATTTCAGTGTATTATAGTACAGTGATACTTTTTTTTCCTGTGGGGACGCAGGGGGACTCATACCCCTAAACATTTTGTGAATTGAACGGGAGAAGAAATTCACTGTATTTATTTCCCCCGATTTGAACTGTATATATTTCCCCCCGGTGGTGATTTTCCTGAGTCAAAATGAGAGTACCCCTAAACATTTTTTAAGAAAAAAAGCACCGAGTTATACCATAAAATTATATGTCAGTGGAAAGATAATTTAATGAAGAATGTAATACAATAACTTTTGTGAAGGATTAATCATTACAACAGCAGTCATAAAGAAGAAACGTGAAACAAACCGAAAAAATGAGATATACAGGTTAAATTGCCATGTTGGCACTTTGCGATAAATAAGTGGGTTTTGGGTTGAAGTTTGGGCCCTCAGTCTCTAAAAGGTTCTCCATCACTAGTATAGTATAGTATAGTATAGTATAGTATAGTATAGTATAGTATAGTATAGTATAGTATAGTATCAAGATCAGAAAAGAGAAAGGCTTCTTTGTGTTTGTGAGATGAGAGTGTGTTTAACTCAAATTAGACATAATATAAATGAGATTGCCTGGCCAAAGCCTCTCACTGAGTTTGTAGACATACTTAAGGTACATATTTAAGAGTCTTGTTTACTTTATTTTGGGAATTATTCATGTTCTTAACTAGCTGCATTGTTTTATACTTTCTGGATATAGTATGGTCTATGATCATATAAAGTAGTTGTGTTCTGTATTATAAATCAAGCACTACTAGGAGTTATTTCTTTATGTTTCCCAATGAATTTCTTATCAAAAAATTTGGTGTGACATGAGTAAATTTTTATTCTGAAAGTGTGGCCCAGAGTAAACAGTTTGAGAACCACTGATCTAAAGAGTTCTATTTAAGTCCAGAGTCTAAAATTACTTAAGTCCACCCCTGGCCTGGCCTGCAACAAGGTGGCTTCTTATAGCATATCCACCCCCACCCAGAAAGCCCCAGCTCTGTTCTGCTTTGCTTATGGAACTCAACCATCTGGGTATTTTTTCAGGGAGGAGGGAATCAAAATGTGAAGACGCACTGGATTATTTTGTGAGTAATCTGGTTTGGTAATGCTCCTGCCTTAATAGTGCCCTTAATTCAGCCTCTTGGGCAAAGGGCCCATCTCTTGCAGAGCAATGCATTGGTGTGGGGGTGGGGAGGTGCTTGGCTTCCTGTCCTCCCTGCCCCCCCCCCCCCCAGTATTGAAAGAATAAGTCATCTGTCAGTTGCTGGAGGTTGTAAGTGCTCTTCCCATCCATGCAACCCGGAATAAAGGAAGAGGCTCGACAGAGGCAAGTGGCGGGGGTGAGGGTGGGAGAGCTTTGTCATGACTACGGTGGCTGAGAATGTAGGCAAGGTGACGCTTGGCCGGAGTTAGTGACCTCAGCAAATTGGAGCTTGGCCGTGGTCAGTATGATAAATGATCTCATTCTTACGAGTGGAGTGGGGAGCGGAGAGGGAGGAAAGAAAGAAGATAGGAGGGTGATGTCAGGGTGAAAGCGGTAGTCCACGGGGAGGGGGTCAGAGGAGGCAGTTGAAGGATAGGTGCAGCACCTGCTCAGCCACCTCCTTAGTGACCAGCTTGACCATCATGATGGTGCCTCTTTCATAGCATCATAGAGTTGGAAGGAGGCCACAAGGGTCATCTGGTCCAGCCCCCTGTAATGGAAGAATCTTTTGCCCAAAATAATAATAATAATAATAATAATAATAATAATAATAATAATAATATATTATTTATACTCTGCCCATCTGGCTGGGTTTCCCTAGCCACTCTGGGCAGCTTCCAACAAAACACTAAAATACAATGACCTATTAAACCTATTAAAAAGCTTCTCTAAATAGGGCTGACTTCAGGTGTCTTCTAAAAGTCTGGTAGTTGTTTTTCTCTTTGACATCTGGTGGGAGGGCGTTCCACAGGGCGGGCACTGCTACCGAGAATGCCCTCTGCCTGGTTCCCTGTAACTTGGCTTCTCGCAGTGAGGGAACTGCCAGAAGGCCCTCAGAGCTGGACCTCATGGGACTGAGATTGAGAGTCTCGTGCTCTTCTGACTGAGCTACCAAGACAGCAGTACTTCCATTTTGTCTTGACTTCTGTGGCTTTTGTCTGAATTGTCTCACCCTTCTTCTCCTACACACTTCTTCCACCCACTTTGAAGACTTCGGCAGGTATCCGATCAGGTCCACTGGCTTTGTTGTTTTTCATTTGTTTAATAGCTGTACACAACTCTCCCAGATTTGGAGATACTGCAAGCTCATCTCTATATCTGTTTTTGTGGAATTTGTGAGAGGATCTTGGCAGCTACGGGGGAGTTGCGGTTAAGGAGATGCTCGTAATGTGGTACCGTCTGTTGAGCGTAGGGCGCATATGCCATGATTTTTTGGCCCAAAGAGGGTCTTTGTGGCTGTAAAGAAACTGTGCATCACGAGTGTCAGCTAAGTACTGGATCCCTTGAGCTTTTTTTATCCACCAGGTGTTCTTTAGTTCTCTGGTTCTTCCTCGAACCTCAACCTTAGCATTGACATAGATTTTTTTCTTAGTGGCGTAGTTTATATCTTTTTGCCAGATCTGAAAGGCCTTCCTTTTCTTGTCAGTTATTGGTTCAGTCTCTCTGTCATTCTCATCAAACCAGTCCTGGTGTTTCTTGGTTTGGTATCCAATAGTTTGTTCACAGGCTGCAGTAATGGATGAAAATGTGTGTGTGTGTGTGTGTGTGTGTGTGCGCGCGCGCGCGCTTTAACTCTATCAATGTTTAATTATTTTTAATGGGGTTTTTTCTGTGTTTTTAGCTGTTCTTAGTTTTATCTGTAAACCTCCTTGACTCCCTGTCAGGGAAAAGGGTGGAGTATTAATATTAATAATAATATTTATACTCCGCCCATCCAGCTGGGTTTCCCCAGCCACTCTGGGCAGCTCCCAACAGAAACCCTTAGAGCGATGGGGGTGGAGACACTCCTTCAGGTACACTTCAGGTATATAATAATAATAATAATAATAATAATAATAATAATAATAATAAAGGAACATTGTTGCTTGTGGATGAGCGTCTTTAAAAACAGGGAAAGTTGTGAAAATATGAAGGCAAGACTCCAAGACAAAAAACATTCCACATTGGCAACTTGTCACCTTCTTAAAATCCTTTTAACAAATTATTTTCTCTCTCTTTCTTCTGTTGCTTCTCACCTGTCCAGTAGGAAATGAACTGATGCTATCACCATCTAAAATAAATTGTTCTTTGGCTGTCTCAGTCAAATTGATTGTATGAAAAGAAAAACAGCCTGCCACCCATTTCTTCTCTCTTTCCCACCCTTAATGCTACCGCAACCCACAGTGCCCATCTTCCTTGTCAGCTTTCTAAATAGAAAGATATAGGATGGATTTTAATAAGGAATAGGGCAAAGACAAAGGGCTGTTGTTGATTTTTCAAAGAATGAGAGAGGAAACTGGCAAAGTAGTCTTCCTTGCTGGAGATCCCCTCCTGTGCTTTCCAGCAGCAACTGGTATTCAGAAGCGTGGCTGCCTTCCGGTGTGGATCATGGGTAGTAGCCCTGATAGCCCTCTCCAGTCATGATGGTGGTGATCACTGCCTTCCCATGGGACCCAGTTCCATAGTTGTAACTATATGTTGCATGAAGAAGTACTTTCCTTTAAACTAGCAACTAAGAAGTCCCCCCCCCCAAAAAAATAGGTTATTTTTTAAAATGGGGAACAGGAGTGTATTTTGGGGGGAAAGGAATTGGTGAGCTTGGTTCTGGCATTGATCACAAATTCCTGGTTTGAGCCGTTCTCAGAGGCATGTAAAGTTCCTTAATTCTTAGTGTATGTCCATTTGCCTGAGCTGCCATTTTATATTTCAGGGGTTCTCGTAAGAATAAAGGATGGTATTTCAACCATGTTTTACTCAAGAGGAGACCTGTTGAAATTAATGAGCATGAGAGTGGAGAACTTAAATTAAAAGAGTTTAAGGATTTATCAGGGATGTTAACAACATGGTTACAGCAGCATCATTTGAATTAATTTTTTAAAAAAGAATATGAAGCAGGGGTTTGGGGAACAACTACCACAACTAGAGAGAGAGAGAGACTTGTTAATGTTAAAGTGATGTCTAAAATGTATGAGATGTTATCGAATAGGACACAAAAGATGAAAGAGAGAAATCTTCAATGATACAATGGGCAATGGATATTGGTCATAATATAGAAATGGAAGCATGGGAATGATTATGGAATATGGGTATAAAATTTACAGCATGTTATGGTTTAAGAGAAAATTATATGAAAATGTTATATAGATGGTACCTAACATCCAGTAGATTGGCAAAAGTATAAATAAAAATAAAAAAGTGTTGGAAATGTAAAGAAAAAGAAAGTACCTTTTTCCATATGTGGTGGTCTTCTAATAAGGTCAAAGCTTACTGGGAAATGATATATAATGAATTGTAAAAGATGTTTAAGATAACATTTGTTAAAAAAAACAAAACCCAAAAGCTTTTCTTTTGGAAATTATGGGATCAGAACTACCTAAACAGTATAGAAATTTATTTATGTATGTGACCACAAATAGAATGTCCAAAAATGGAAGGATGAAGAGGTCCTGATGAGAGAAGAATGGTTACAGAAACCATTCTTACTGGAAGAATAAGAAATCAAGATAACAATTTTTTTAGAAAGGAATAGAAATGGTTTATTGAGTATTTAGAAACAAAGTGTAAACAGATTGTAAAAACCTGCAGTTTCAAATATATATATATATGAGCTGTATGTCAGAATAGATAAATAAAAGAATAAATTAAGATAATTTGGAGCACACAGGAAAGGTCAAAAATAAATGTAAAGAACCACAGAAAGAGGGGGAAGGGAGTTGGAGTCAAAAATGTTAAAATTATGATTGAATAATTCATGTAATGCATATAAATGAAAAATATTTTTTTATAAAAAAAACAAATTAATGAATATGACTAAGTCAGTCCCATTGATTTCAGTGGGTCTACTCTGAAGAAAACTTCATTGAATACTGCCAAAAGTAGATCCCGCAAACCTGAACCAAAAGCCACCCTGCCATTGCAACAGAATCCATCATTGAGAAGAATGAAACATGAACAAACGTTGTGTATACTATGCATGGTCAAAAGGCAGGACAACATGTCCATGGACTGCTTGCATTTGAAAACCGCTACCTTTCCCCCCAGGGATGCGGGTGGCGCTGTGGTCTAAACCACTGAGCCTCTTGGGCTTGCTGAATCCCTGAGATGGGGTGAGCTCCTGTTGCTCGGTCTCAGCTCCTGCCCACCTAGCAGTTCGAAAGCATGTCAAAGTGCAAGTAGATAAATAGGTACCACTCTGGCGGGAAGGTAAACGGCATTTCCATGCGCAGCTCTGGTTCGGCAGAAGCGGCTTAGTCATGCTGGCCACATGACCCAGAAGCTGTATGTCGGCTCCCTTGACCAGTAAAGCGAGATGAGCATCGCAACCCCAGAGTCGTGTGCGACTGGACTTAACTGTCAGGGGTCCTTTATCGTTCCCCCACCCCCCACCGTGGCATTTGAGTAGTGTGCTTTGCAGAGGAGAAGTGGGTTGGAAGTGGGTGCTTTACCCCTTCCACAGCTGCCTCTTCACTTTCCCTTTCTATTTTTATTTCTAGTTCCCCTTCCCCACTTCCTCAGGCCAGGGTTCTGGATGTGTGCATGGGGTGCTTATAAAATGAGACTGGAGTTGGTGTGAGATGATGGGGTGCCCCTGCAAATACTTGAAAGCAATGAGGTGGCATCAACCTGGTCGTCCAGTGTCCTTTTGCAGGTAGCTCCTTCCGCTCACTGGCATTACTGCAGTGACAACTTTCATTTCTTAATCAGCTTTTATCTGGGTAGGAAGAAATGTTAGCAATACCGTGTTCTGATTTCATATGGGCAGAAAATGTTCCTGGGCACTGCTGCTAAAGCACAATCCAAATTAATTCTTTCTTTTCTTTTTCTCCCCCATCCCCCACCCCACCCCTCAAAAAAATTATTGCAGGGGATGTTCGAAACCTGCTGGTGTGGATTAAAGAGAACCTGTTGAAAGAGAGGCCAGAACTGTTTGTGCAGGGAGATTCTGTGTAAGTAACTGTGATTGCCCAGAAATCGTCCTGTTCTGGATGTCCCCAGGAAGGCTGGATATGAAGGCAGCTGTCCCCTCCACTTGTTTGCCTCCCCCACCTTAAAAATCAACCAGTATTTAGAGCAGGGACAGCCAGATGTTGTTGGACTGCAATCCCCATAGCCCTTTACCATTGGCTTAGGCTGATGGGAGTTGGAGTCGCAACAACTTCTGCAAGACACCATGTTGGCTGTTCCTGATTTAGAGGGATGCTGTGACTCCGTTTAGCTGTTGGTGGATTTCTTGTGCTCCATGAAATTGCCTTACTCCATAGTCCTAGGCATGCCTACTCCCACGTAAGGCCCTCTGCATTCACTGGGGTTTGTTCTCATTTACAAGGGGGTACAGCAGGGGTAAGGGACGCAGGTGGCGCTGTGGGTTAAAGCCTCAGTGCCTAGGACTTGCTGATCGAAAGGTCGGCGGTTCGAATCCCTGCGGCGGGGTGCGCTCCCGCTGCTCGGTCCCAGCGCCTGCCAACCTAGCAGTTTGAAAGCACCTCCGGGTGCAAGTAGATAAATAGGGACCGCTTACCAGCGGGAAGGTAAACGGCGTTTCCGTGTGCAGCTCTGGCTCGCCAGATGCAGCTTTGTCACGCTGGCCACGTGACCCGGAAGTGTCTCCGGACAGCGCTGGCCCCTGGCCTCTTAAGTGAGATGGGCGCACAACCCCAGAGTCTGTCAAGACTGGCCCGTACGGGCAGGGGTACCTTTACCTTTACCTTTACAGCAGGGGTGGGGAACCTCTAGCTCAGGGCCCAAATGGAGCCCCACAAGCTCCTACCCAGCCAGCGCCAACCCCTCTCCCCAGGGTGCACACACTCCTAGAGTGTATTTTGCTTGGCTGAGATTTGTCCTTTAATTCTGAGGGTGCATTCTGCTTCCCTGGATAGAGAGGGGAGAGAGTGGTGAGGGTTGGGGTACAGCCTACTGTACACAGCTGAAAAATGCATTTGTTTCTCCACCCACTTTTGCCTCTGGCCCCACCCACCACTGGCATATGGCCCTTGGAACATTGCTTTAAAGGGAATGCGGCCCTCAGACTAAAAAAAAAGCCCCCACCCCCTGGGATATCGCATTGCAGCATTTAGTCACCTTTTCTAAAGCCATCTAGATGGGTGGCCTTTAGCAAATCCTGAGCCAGCAAATGCCTTGTGTGCAGGCTGTGGAATTTCTGCAGATAGCCCTGCTCCCACAGCAGTTCTAGTACAGCAGAAAAAGGAAAATAAACCCCTCATATATTCTTATGGGCTCGGTCAACCAGCACCCCACTTTAGCATCACATGATGTCTTGTGCTTTCTGCCACCTATGTTCACACAGGCGCCGCCTCTGTCTTTTCAAGACGGAAGTGCTGACTAGCAGAGCCTTCCTGGGAGTCCTCCCCCACCCCCTGCCATCCTCTAGGAGCAGGGAAGAGCCCTCCTCTGCAGCGAGTGGGGGCGGCTGCGTACTTAACATTCGTCACTGCTCTGTGGTGAGCTGGAGCGTGCGCCAAGTCTCCTGGCAGCGACAATTGTTGGCAGTCAGAAGAGGGGGAATCCCTCTGTCTCTGATCCAAGGCTTCACAGTTGATCCTGCCTGTTTACAGCCATTTAGCGAAGTGGCTGCAGTTGCTCACTCTAGCCGCATTAACCTGCCCCTGTGCTCGATTTGCAGGGAACAGATTTCAATTACGGGACTGGGCTGCGTGGTGTTGAGAAAAAGCTGTCACTGGTTCACAACCATCTTTGGGGCAATTTGCCTCTGAATTTGGTCTTCCTCTCCAAGCTTGCAATGGGCAAGTGCCCATCACCTCCATTTTGCAGTTTCTTCCATTTATTTTAATTCATTACACCCCCTCCCCTTCAGAACACTTTGTAGAACAGAAGGGATTGTTTTGTGGGAGAGGGGAAAGTGCCATTTCGGTCAGCCTCCCCACCCCACCCCCTGCCTCACATACACACAATCCCAAGAGGGTGTTGTAGAGCCAGCAAAAAGACCACTGAAATGGCAAAGAAGCTGGATCACCTTTCCTATGAAGCAATGCAGGGTTTGGGGGGGGGGTAATTTGTAGAGGGGGTTAGATTCAGTATTTTGTGGTGGATCATGAGTGTCTGTAAACTGCTTTGGGAACCTATCTTGGCTGAGAAGTGGTGGCATAAATAAATAAACCTTGAGCCATTTGATGAATTAGGGAAATGATGTATATTTAGCACACAAGCTATACACAAGCATAGGAGCAAGTAATGGTCATTGTTGGATGTATTCTGTGATTACACCATGCCAGCGTGAAATTTGGTATTGAATGCAGATTTCAAGATCCTTAATCTCTGCAGTTGTTTTAAAGATGGAATAGAGCTAGTCTGTGGAACACATGATGTCAAAAAAGCAGGGCATTCTCTGTTTGTGTATCTCTCAAACATTTGCATTGTTATATGCATACTACTACTAGTTGTGCTAATAATAATAACAATAATAATAATAATAATAATAATAATAATAATAATGAGGAGGAGGTGAAGATAACCTAAGCTCGAAAAATGCTAAGGCAGCATCTAGTGATATCTCATTTGCTGAGCAGGTACTGAGTTTTCAGGAGTAAGCAGATGAGTACATGGCAGAAGAAGGGGAAGGGCCATAGCTCAGTGGCCGTGCATCAACCTTGCATGTAGAAAGTCCCAACATCAATCTCCAATGGTATCTCTATTTGACAATAACAGATCATTCCCATCAGTAAGTAGAATTTGTCTTGATGGAGAAATAGTCTGACCAGGTGTAAGGCTGCTTTTCAGATGCTGTACATTTTCAGTCACAAGTCTGCAAGCATGAGATCCAGAAACTTCAAAAATGAAAGCTTATACAGTGGTACTTTGGGTTACATAAGCTTCAGGTTACAGATGCTCCAGGTTACAGACACTTCAGGTTACAGACTCCACTAACCCAGAAATAGTACCTCAGGTTAAGAACTTTGCTTCAGGATGAGAACAGAAATCGTGCAGCAGCAGCAGGAGGCCCCATTAGCTAAAGTGGTACCTCAGGTTAAGAACAGTTTCAGGTTAGGAACAGACCTCCAGAATGAATTAAGTTCTTAACCTGAGGCACCACTGTATAGTTCTCAGCGACTTAATTGCCTTTTTCTGCATTGCATTTCAAATTTTGCTCAAAATTGTGCTTGCATTTTGGCAGGCAGCAGACAGCATTCATTCTGTGATCATTCCACTCCCTAAGAATTGGCAGGTGTTAATCTGAAGTTTGGAGGTCTTTATCATTCAAAAGGCTTTTCATCATTTCTGGGAAGAGGAGAATGTATGAAGGTCTGAAAGTCTTTTGCTCAGAGAGCACAATGACCCAGAGCAAAATCTGGCTTAAATCTGGCTTAAATAATGGCTTAAATAATGAATATAATGGGAGATGTTTGGCTGTGGTACATGTAAAAATGATATCGGGATGACTCGGAAGTGTTTTAGTTTACTGTTGTTAGCCATATTAAAGTCATTTTGAAGAAATGGAGGATTTTTTCTTTTTCTTTTTAAAATAAGCTTTAACTGCAGTAAATCACAAGCTGAACATGATGCTGAAAAAAGAAAAAGAAAAGTTGAATGTGATTTTAGGCTGCACAGGCAGCTCTCAAGTCACAAGAAGGTAACCAATCTGGTCCTCTCTTTTGGACGCCACACTTTAAGAGGGATGTAGATAAATATCCTTTCAGGAGTTCCAGAGGACTGCAGTAATAGTACAGTTGCATACTCAGTTAGAGTAGACTCAGAGTTGGATACGACCTGTATTAAAACAAGTCCAGCAAGCAAATGTTGAATGAACTGGGCATATTTAGCCTAGAGAAGACAAGACTGAGGAGAGATGTGGTGGTGTCTTTTCGGCACGAGAGGACTGTTGTACAGAAGAAGGCAAAGACTAGCTCTAATAGACTTAAGTTACAGGATGACTGATGTGGGCTGAGCATTAGGAGAAGCCTCTTAATTGCAAATTAAGAGTTCAACACTGGAACTAATTTCTTAGAGTTGGACTCTCCCTCACTGCAGACGCTGGACAGCTGATGACTAGGTCTGCTTTGATTGCTCTAGATCTCTGGATTTCCTGCCTCAAGGAAGGGACTTGACCTACAAGACACCCTCTAGATCAGTGGTGTCCAAAGTCCATTTAGAGGGCCTAATCCAGCCCGCCAGTCAGTTTAATCCTGCCCCTGTGGCAATTTATTTACTGGAGTAAAATCCTAAAAAAAAGCTGTTCAACAACTGGGGTAAAATCCTAAGAAAAGCTCAACAACTTTGGGGTAAAATCATAAAAAAAGGTTAACAACTTGCCAGACAATAAATGTTGGAAATGCAAAGAAAATGAAGGCACTTTTTTTCACCTTTGGTGGACATGCCCAAAGATTAAGGCTTTCTGGGAAATGATATATAATGAATTGAAAAAGGTATTTAAATATACCTTCCTGAAGAAACCAGAGGCCTTTCTCTTGGGTATCGTCGACCAGGGGGTGTTAAATAAGGATAAAACTTTTTTTATGTATGCTACAACAGCAGCAAGAATACTTATCACAAAGTACTGGAAGACACAAGATCTACCCACCTTGGAAGAATGGCAGATGAAGGTGATTGACTATATGGGACTGGCAGAAATGACGAGCAGAATCCGAAACCAGGGAAGAGAAGCAGCGGAAGAAGATTGGAAAAAAATTAAGGACTATTTAAAGAACTATTGCAAAATTAATGAGTGTTAAAATGATGTTGGATTAGAAAATAAGCAGTTATTAGCGGAAAAGGATAAGTTAAAGAGAATAAGTAAAGTTTAAATCTAAGATTAAAATAAGGGAAGGATTTGCTGAATAATTGATTAGAAATTGGAATACGGAAAGGGGAAGTATAAGGAAGTCGGGGAAGTAAGTTACAAGAAAATAAGATTTTGAAATTGTACTTGTTTTTGTTTGTTGTGTCTAATGTATTGTTTTATTTTGTCTTTGTTGTTATAAAATTATGGAAACCTTAATAAAAAATTTATTAAAAAAAAAGTTAACAACTTTGGTTCGCCTTTTGGTTGGCCCTCACAGCCCTTCACTTCATCAAATCTGGCCCTCTTTGAAAAAAGTTTTGACACCACTGCTCTAGATCTATGATTAGTACCTTTCCTAATTGGCCCACCTAGCTCAGTGTAGTCTACATAACTGACTTGCCAGGGTTTCAGGTAGGGAGGTGTCAGGGATCGAACTTGGAGCCTTCTGCATGCAAAGCAGGTGCTCTCCCACTGAGTGACAGCCCTTCCCCTCCTCCTCCAGAGACTTATTCCCTGTTCTGTCAACAGCTTCTCTGTTTTGTTGCAGGCGGCCTGGAATCTTGGTGCTGATCAATGATGCAGATTGGGAGTTGATGGTTTGTATGGATTCTGCTATTTGGGGATCTTGTTTATTTGGAACTGTGTTGCAAATTCTCTTGCTGACCATTGTTAGAGTGACTGGCTCCCCCTCAACTTCAGGGAGGGAGGAAATGGTGCCTGGATTTCTGAACTTTTGTGTACGACTACCTCAGTTTTGGAATTGTAATGAGATGGTTTTTAGTAGTTTTTTTTGTTTTTTAAATTTTGTGTATGAGCTGCTTCATGCCAAGAAATGTGGTGCATAGACACCAGAACTAAATAAAATATTTTGTGGGATTCCTAGAGGCATTCCTACTACTACTACTACTAGTAGTAGTAGTAGTAGTAGTAGTAGTAGTAGTAATAATAATTTATTAGTGCAACTTGGATTATTATTATTATTAACATTTAAAATTATTAGGACACCTTGAATTTGGCCTGAAAATGAACTGACATCTGACTGGCCGCAGTGCAAAACAGGTTTCTGGTCTAGTTTTGGCTGCTCTTACTATAAAAGCAACAGAAGCTAAAGCATTAAGATGTCAACGTATAGAGCAAGGATGGGGAACATATGTGGCTCTCCAGATCTTGCTAGACTCCAGCTCTCATCATCACTGACTGTTAGCCAGACAGGCTAATAGAGGTTAAAGTCCAACAACATCTGGAAAGCTGAACACTTCCCATTTCTCATATAAAGTAAATGATACAGAAATCATTCTCATTTTGCTTTCTTTTTCTTCATTCAGGGGGAGCTGGACTATCTGCTCCAAGACCAAGATAACGTTGTTTTCATCTCCACCTTGCATGGTGGTTAGACTGCTGGGAGTATGAAAAAGAATATTTGTGCTGGTGTTGCAAAAGGGATTCCTGGCCCAGGCATAAACATTCCTTGCTCTCTTGGCTGTCACCCCAGATCAGAGTTGGTTTCTCATTAGCTCCTTTTCTTTAATGAAGTCTGCCCTTTTGACACTTGGCTCCTCCCACCCAGTGGTTCAGCTCTCGCCTCTTTTGTCCAAGAAGATCGAAATAATTTCTGCACTTGGTCACCCTCTTCCCTGCTCCAGGAGGCGCACACCATGGAACAAATGGCTGAAAATGAGCCGCTTTGCACGTGGAACGGCTGAGCTCACTGTGGCTGTCACACTTGTTTGCTGGCTTCTCCTTGGCAGCAGCAGGGGAAGGTCTGTGATCAAAGAGGGGATCTCCTTTTCCTTCCAATCCAAGCCTTGGATCAGGTTGCAGCCATTAACAGTCATTAAGGGATATGGGGGGCATTCAAGGAAGATGGCAGATGCAAGACACCCTCAGCCTATCTGCTCTTGATTTACCATGCATGGATTTCAGTTCGGTTTTAAAAGGTTTTTAAAAGTACCCATCTAGAGCCAGCTCACAAATGGTTACTCTGAATTTTGATGCCTATGAAGTGCACTTTTGCCTCCCTTTTTTAAAGAAAAAGAAACTCTGAGGGTCGAGTCCCTTCCAACTCTACAATTCTATGATGCTCTGGTTTTTTTTTAATCTTCTGGGGGCACTGCCTGATCCTGTTCTGCATTAACAATAAACACACAAGACGTAACCGGCTGTGTTCTTAGATAAATAAGGTATACTATTCATTGTATCAATTTGTAAATTTCAACACAAGTAACTCATAAAGTTCAACAAACGAACAAAGCAGAAGATCCAGTAGATCAGATCATTCAGTTCATGCACAAGGTCCCTTTGATGTACAGTTGTTTATTGTTTGATACTATTTTTGCTGTAAAATGTGTGAGATCATGACATTGTATTTTTTTGCATTACTTAGTGCTTTAACTACTGATGAAGGCCAGTATTCTGGACATCCTTGTCTAGACTCTGTGAAAAGATTTTGTGGAAGTGTAACCACCTTTCATGTGGATTGTTTGGACTTTATGAACAGACAGGTGGAATAGACACCATTACACAGATGGACCTGTGTAATGCATGAACTGACTGGAGAATGATCTGATCCACTGGGTCTTCTGCTTTGTTCATTTGTTGAACTTTATGAGTTAATTCTGTTGAAATTTACAAATTGATACATTGAATAGTATACCGTATTTATCTAAGAACACAGCCAGTTATGTCTCATGTGTTTATTGAGGATGCTTTATGTGACCATAGGTTTGTTTGTTGTTGTTTTGATCCTGTTCTGCAGCAGCAGCTGCGTATGCATGCGATTGATTTCCCTTTTCAAATTGTCTGTTCTGCACTGTTCTGTCGCAAAGTTTTGCAATGTGTTTCAGAGACCTGAGTGCTTCATTTGAAGCTGGGTGTTCTGGACTCAGGTTCTGCCTCAGCCATGTACTTACTTCACTGGGTGGCCTTGAGCAAGTTGCTCTCCATGTTAACTTTAGTTCCACATGTGTAAAGTGAGATTTGAAATGATCTACTCTGCAGGATGGTTGTGACAATAAACAATAAAAGTTGTGAAACGATTCTGAGTATAGGAGTAAATGGTACCAATGCTACAGTTCCTGTGATGATTCACAGTTTGCATTGTGTTGGTTGGTGTTGTCTCTGTTTTAATTCTGGGCCAAGGATCTCCTCTGATCTGCAATGTGCTTTGAGGTGGTCCTTGAGATTCTGTTGGAAACAGGAAATCACTTGAGTTTCTTTTGAGCTCTGTCACTGCAGAAGAAGCATGCCACTTTTCTGCTTTTAGATTCTTAAATAAAAACGCTGCTTGCTTCGTCCACAATTCAAGCAACATCAAAAGGACTTGCAGGAAGACCCACGTTGTTGCTTGCTCCAGTTGGCTATGATCTGGGGAAATATGGCCTCTGAAGTACTAGGAAACCAGACTCTTCATCTCCAGTAAAACAACATGACAACGGTTGGCTTAGGTTTCAGCGTTAACAGTTGTGATGACTTGTGTGGATGCTTCACTTGGGAAATAGTTGTCTCATTACCCTTGTCTTGTCCATCCTACAGGGACCCCCCCAAGTATGGCACCCTCCAGATGTTAAGACTATTGCTCCCACCAGCCATGGCCAGTGGTCAGGGATGATGTGAGTTGTCGTCCAAAACACCTGGAGGGCACTGTGTTGCAGAAAGATAGATTGAGCTGTCTGGGCACTTCTATAGTCCAATCATTCCCTGGGATGATAGTACTAAATGAAACAACCTGGTTCATGTGTCAAAGTAAACCATAGGTAATGGTTTACCACTTACACCCCCTTTCCACCCACTTTGCCCCTCCACGGTGGCATATGAATGAAAGAAATCATGATGCATGGCTTAATGTTACATGTGAACTGGAGATTGTGGTTAGTTTCATTAAAACAAACCTCAGCTACAGATTGTGGTTTGGTGTAAAAAACCACAATTCCCTGTTCAGGTGTTACACTAAGCCAATGATTTTACCTTGTGCCCCCACATGCTCGGGAGGGAGGGGAAGCTGAACAAACCATTTTGCCATGTCCCATATTTCTGTAAGGTACAAACTGGGCAGTTTTCCTTTACAGCACTCTGATGGGCATACACACTGCCCCTTCCCCAGTCATCAAATCCTTGTTTGATGAGCAGGGAGGTAGCTGTTCTGTGCATGTCAGCTGAGTGCACCTGTGGGAAAGCATGTGCTATAGAGCAGAAGTGATGGCATGTAGGTTTGTGAGAGTGTGGGGTGGCCACTTCCACTGCTGGCATCCCTGGAGGGGAAAGGCTCTCAGCACCTCCTACTTTGACTAACAGATAGGGATTATCCTGCAAAGAAAACTACAGCTAGAATTCAATCTTGGAACCTGTTCTTAATGCCTGGTCTTAGCCCCGGGCCATGCGCAGGGTGCCTCTCATGCTACTATGTAATCTTAATCAGTTTTGTATTTGAAATTTGAGGTATGAGCTTGCAAACCACTCAGCTGCCCTCTCTTCTCCCTCATGCCAAGAACAGCTTCCGTGCATAGCCTCATGATGCAGCTTCAAATCCCTCTTCAAAACATACCTTTTCCAACGGTGCCTTTGACACAACCCCCTTGGTCCACAGCTCCTGCTGGAGGTAACCCCATGGTATACGAAACTGAATGCAAATCCTGCCTCCACCTCCCTCTCCTGTGTGTGATTTGCTTCCCATTGTAACCTGCTTGCGAGCAAAAGACACTCATGTCATAAAGTTCCACACACATGGTAAATAAATAGTTCCAGTTGACCTCCGGCACCTCACCCCAAGTAAACAACTAGCAGAGACATCAGCCTTGAGTTACACATGCTCATAACAATGGAACAAATTCAGAAATGACAGGCGTTAGAGTGGTTACAGTTATTAATTCTCACTTTATTGTAGTTTTTATAAAGCATTATATACCTCCAGTACAGGGGGGAAAACCAAGCATTGTATTTGCCCAAGAGCAAGAGGGTGAGTTAATGGCACAGGATTTGCAGCCTGGATATTTGTTTTCCAAGAGCGAAATAAATAAAACTAAGGATCTCCGTTGTCAAGCCGTTGTGCATAGAAAATTTTAAAGTAAAGGAAATGGCTTTGTATTTTTGTATTGTGGGAATTTTCCCCTCAAGTTGTAATTTTTGCACAGAAAGCAATTCAGTTTTTGCAAACCACTGGCTACAAAAGGGAGATGTGCAGCTTTGTGGAAGAGCACCTGCTATGCATGCAGAAGGCCCCATGCTCAATCCTCCAGGTCAGCCTTCCTCAGCCTTGGGTCCCCAGATGCTGGACTACAACTCCCATCATCTGTAGCTAGTGATACAAGAATTAAGAGACCCCAGGTGTATTTTATTTATTTATAATGTTTCAGTGTTTCACTTCAATTGCATTTAACCTTTTCGAATGTATTAGGCTTGATTTTTGTGAGATATGCGTTTGTGAGCCTCTCCTTCCGATGCCGCACTCCATCTCCTTATCTGACCTTGAAAGTGGCACAAATGGCAGAATGAGTTAGTACCAGGGTGCTAAGCAGAAATCCGTAGAAGTTTCCTGAAAGATAGATGGAGAAATGTCAATAAAGACTGGTCATAGACTAGATTGCCAGGGCAACGTGGGACATCAATACCTAAAATGGGCAAAAGGCCTAGGCACTTCTGGCCAATGCCAAGGGGATAGCAGGGGAGGTAGAGAGCAGGAACACGCCGTATGTGTTTTCTATCCCATTACCTGTAATCTTTCCTGACGTATGTGAATAATATGTCTTGTGACTCTTTGTTAGCTGTGTTTGAACTACTAAACAAGCTTTTGTCCGGAAGTGCCTCGGGGCAGAACTTCTCAACTGGCACATTGAGTTGAGCTTTGTCCTATTGAAATAGAATAGCTAAATAAAATAAATAAAAGTGCCAGGTCCCTAAATCTGGATGCTGGACTTGAAATAGTTTCCTTGGTTCTGTCGTTTATTTAAAAGGTGGTGACTCACCTGGGTAACAGAGGTAGTATAGAGGTAAATTCTTACCACACTAGCAGGACCAGTGGTCATAGAATCATAGAATTGGAAGAGACCACAAGGGCCATTGAGTCCAACCCCCTGCCAAGCAGGAAACAGGGGTTATGGTCAGGGGTTATGGGAGTTGTAGTCCAGCAACATCTGGGGACCCAAGGCTGAGAAAGGCTGTTCCAGGTAGTACTAGGACTGCCCCATTTCTGATAGCCTGGAGAGCTGCTGCCAGCCACTGTAGACAATAATGAGCTGGATGAGCCAGTGGTCTGATGGCAGCTTATTATGGACACAGGAAAGGAGGACAGTAGTGTTTAAAGGGGCTGGAGCAGCCCATGCAACAGCTAACCTCAGATTCTTGTGTTTTGCCGAAAAAGAGGTAAGGGGCTTAAAGTGTCTGGAATATGCAGCTGCTGTCATCTGTAGCCCTCTGAACGAAGGATGAGGAACCTGTGGCTTTCCAAATGATGCTGAACTATAACCTGCATCATCCCTGGCTCTTGCTGGGGGGTGTAGTCCCACCTTGGTTCAGCCTTGACTAGGGTTCAACAGTTGAGCTTGGGTCTCCTTTAATTGTTACATTCTCTACAAGCTTGTGATGGGTTGCTGCTGCTGCTGCTGCTGCTGCTGCTGCTGCTGCAGAAGAAGAAGAAGAAGAAGAAGAAGAAGAAGAAGAAGAAGTACAAGAACAAGAACAGCAAAATTCTGAATGGAAAACGGTTTAAGCATCTCAGCCTAGGAATGCTGATACCTGGCTTCAAATTGTGTATTATTTATTATTTAAGTGAGCTGCTGCTGTTGTGTGTGTTTTTTTTAAAAAAGATGAGCCGTTTTGATAATAAATGTGGAACAGTGGGATAAAAATATTTTAAATTAAAAAGCCTACTTGCCCTTGAAGCTTTCTGGGTAACTTTCAACTAGTCACTGCATCTTTGAGCCAAGCCTACCACACAAGGTTATTGTGAAGACACAGAAGAGCACATCCTTCACCTAGAGCACCATGGAAAATGGGGTGGGGGAACATGAATACACTGGCGAAGAACAAGACAAAACCAGATTAATTTTGTGGGTCTCTAGGAAACTTGTAAAGGTAAAGGTACCCCTGCGCGTACGGGCCAGTCGTGTCCGACTTTAAGGTTGCGCGCTCATCTCGCTGAAGAGGCCGGGAGCCGGCGCCGTCTGAAGACACTTCCGGGTCAGGTGGCCAGTGTGACGAAGCTGCAGCTGGCAAGCCAGCACCAGCGCCGCACACGGAAACGCCGTTTACCTTCCCGCTATAAAGCGGTACCTATTTATCTACTTGCACTTAGGAGTGCTTTCAAACTGCTAGGTGGGCAGGAGATAGGACCGAACGACGGGAGCTCAACCCCCGCGGGGATTCGAACCGCCGACCTTACGATCAGCAAGTCCTAGGCACTGAGGTTTTACCCACAGTGCCACCTGCGTCCCCAGGAAACTTGTATGCTGTAATATTTTTCCACTTCCAGAATTTGAATCTTTCCAGGGAATAAGTTTAAGTCCCTTTAAGGAATGGTAAAGGGTTGAGGGTGGCATTGTGGGTTAAACCACAGAGCCTAGGACTTGCCAATCAGAAGGTTGGCGGTTTGAATCCCTGCGATGGGGTGAGCTCCCGTTGCTCGGTCCCTGCTCCTGCCAACCTAGTAGTTCGAAAGCACATCAAAGTGCAAGTAGATAAATAGGTCCCGCTCCGGCGGGAAGGTAAACGGCGTTTCTGTGCGCTGCTCTGGTTCGCCAGAAGCGGCTTAGTCATGCTGGCCACATGACTCGGAAGCTGTACGCCGGCTCCCTTGGCAAATAAAGCGAGATGAGCGCCACAACCCCAGAGTCAGCCACGACTGGACCTAATGATCAGGGGTCCCTTTACCTTTTTTTAAGGAAAGGTTAGGAACCCTGTGGCCCTCCAGCTCGTTTGACTCCATCATCCCTGACCATTAGTCATGATGGCTAGGACTGATAGGAGTTGGAGTGCAATAACTACTGGGGGGGGGGGCGCAGATGCCACCATCCCTGCTGTAAAGCAACTGTCAAAGAGCTTGCTTGGGGGAGGGGTGGGACTGCCTAGATAGCTCAGTTGGTTAGAGCATGGTGCTGATAATACCAAGGTTGCAGGTTCAATTCCCATATGGGACAACTGCCTATTCCTGCATTGCAGAGGGTTGGATTAGATAATTAGGTGTCTGTTACCGCAGTGTTTGGCAACTGCAGAGGTACAGAAAATGCACTTTGGTTGGGTTGGTTCAGTGAGGTAAGTTGGAAGGTGATACCAAGAGGATATGGAAATGATGTTTTTACATTTCAGGAGAAAGGACTTAGATGATCAGATTGTCCTGAACGTACTGGTTTGGGGAAATTTTCCAGTGATCAAAAGCACTCCAGCAAAACATCCCTTGTGCTTTATGGCGTATACACGTGTATATGCAAATCTTCAAAATAACTGACAGAGGAACCAAGGACGAAGATAACAGAACAAGTCCTGATGTCTCCATATCCAATGCTGAAGGAAGTTGGAGGTGAACAACAGGAAGTGGATGACTTCATCACTCCCACACTGTGTGTGGCAAACAGTCCATAGCTGTTGGTTCCAGACAGTGAGGTGTAAATCTGGTGAAAGTGTGAGTAGGTGCATTCAGTTGAACCCATATGGTAGCCCTATATCTCTGGGATTTGTTTCCAAGTGACATCAGGCAAGCCCCAGACCTACAAATTTTAAAGCAGGTTCTGGAAATCCATCTGTTCTCCACAGCTTTTAGGAAACAATTTTTAAGCTGTTGTTTTTATGTACTGGTGTGTTTTAAGGAACTTTAAATTTGTTTTTAAAAAAAGAATTAAACTGTGTTTTGAATTTCCATCTGCTATGTTTGCTGCTCTCCCCCAAAACCAGGATAAAAATCTTAAAATTTATTTCCCCCCCCCCTCACACACACATATATGGGTTTGGGGGGAGTACACAGAGCTGTTTAACAACTATTACAAATGAATGTCTCATTCAAAGTGACAGTACTTGTTACTACTTGTAATTCAACTGAAGTAACCCTATCACAAACTTCATGTGCATGTATACAGATAGATATGACAGGTTCAATTTAGAGAATGTGCTTTGCTCAAACCTGTATCTTTAGCTTTATGGCCCCACAGAAATTTTAATGTGGGTATAACCTTTCAACTTTTTGTTTATTTATATGTACACCACACACTGCTTATTTTAATAGGTTGTTGTTTGACGCAATAAAACCATCCATTTGGTGTCCAGTCCTAACCCCAGTTACCTGGGGCAGAGCTCCCCTGAATTCAATAGGACTTACTTCTAAGTAGACATGGTTACGACTGCACTGCTAACGCATCAGTGAAACTGATTTCAAGTAAGTTCTTGGGGACAGGAACTGCAGTGTATGTCAAGACCCACAGATACCTTGGTTCTCTCCCCTTTCATAAACAGTGGGTTCTTTCTGTTCCAAACTGGTATCCTAAGTTACTGAATATCAAGCTAAAATATATGTTCTGACATTCCTCTTAATAAGAACCAAAGAGGAACTGAAACATGGTGCTTACTGCTGCCACAATACTGATAGGACTTGATCTTATTTGACACAATTATAAAATGACACATGATCAGATAACAAGACAGTCCTTGAACCGTTGCTGCCTAATAAAATATCAAGCACTGTTTAAAAAAAAAGGCAACAAGTTCACTTACTACTTTGTATTACACCTTTTATTCCAAAAGCATTTGATGATCTTCCAAGTGCATTCAGAGGAACTGATCTCACCCACTTTGCATCCTGTTATATACTGGTTTTAGAATCCCCCAAACATAATTTAATTCATTTATATTAGAATCTGCCCAAACATTATTGGAACCGTTTTTCAACTGGAACCTTCTTATCCAAATTTCCAAGAATTCTTGGTAGTCAATTTTGCTATGCCTCTTCAGTTTGTATTCACTGGGTGCTTCCGTCTCTCACATGCTATATCCGGCAGTAACCAAGAAGTGTGTGGCTAGTCCTCTGTACACCCAGCCCCTATGATGCTTCATCTCCATCAATATATTGTACACAGATCCCTGGACGTTCCTCTCAATTACACCAAGCTGTCTATCACTTTTCAAGCAGAGAGAAACCGATTATTTCAACTTTTGCTTAGTTTTTGCTCTTCAGGGCGTACCTACCATCTGAAGAGTAATTTAGCTTGTGACAAAACACTCGAGTTATCTGGGGGAAGAGATAAGTTTAGCATATAAAACCAATTTCCCATGGGGTTATAATACAACCACCAAGGTCTCTATTCCATATGAGCCTTAGTCCGCATGTATTGCAGAATGAGGCTGTGGATTTCTGAGAGTCAACTGTACCACAGCAGGTGGGCAGGTTCCCTATTTAAACATGTAAAAAAACACACACACCCCTCTCCCTGCAAGTAGAAGACTAGCATTTCCGGGAGCTGGGTGGACCTCAAAGCTGTCTAAACCATATATTGTGGCAGGGAGTTCCATAAATTAATAGGTGCATTATGAATGCTATGAAGGGTGAGGACGCAAATAAGATTAAGAAGTAATTAAATTGGTTTGGACACAGAGTAAGGACTTCACTTCATTTAACATACCCAAGAAGAGATCCTGATGATAGTGAATTGTGTTACTGCACTTTTTTTAATGGGTGTGGTTTCCCTATAATATCCCCCCACCACCCATGAACTGGATTCTTAAGAGCCATAAAACTGTTGTGGGTACAATGGGGATATCTGCAACTACTTATTGGCATAGAACTGTTTGTTTGCTGTGCTGCCCAAGACATTGGGGGGGGGGGAGAGAGAGCATTTATAATCTGCCTACATGTACATGGTTGGAAATACATGAGCCACAGTTGTGGATGTGTGTTGGCAACTCTAACTCAGATAATTATATCACACACACACACACACACACACACGTGCATACAGACCCCAGGATCAAGCTTTACCCTGCACTGTGAGGCCTCAGTCAGCCCTGAGCAAAAATATATCTTTGTAAGTTTCAGGTACTGATTCTCTCTCTCTCTCTCTCTCTCTCTCTCTCTCTCTCTCTCTCTCACACACACACACACACACACACACACACACACTCACTCACAAAGACACACACCACGTTCCTCTAGGGTGATTTAAATCAAGGTATGTGTGTCCATGTGTCACAGAGAAAAGATAATTCTAGGGTTTATGAGGCTTTTTTTTAGTCCTGACAGAGCACAGGGGAAGCTGCATTGGTTGGAAATTCCCACTTCTGAACTACATCAAAGGGACCAGAAGTGTGTGTGTCCTCCCAACATTGCAACACAATATGATCACCCTAATTTTGTTAACTTCTCCCTTCTGCATCCTACCCCGGTTTTCACTGGTTGCAAAAGATGGCTAGATTGCAATGTTTAAAAAACAAAGGCATGTGCAAGAAAGGGATTTGATGGGAGAGGGGATACGGACACACGGACACGCGCACGCAGGCACGCACACACACACATACACAGAGCATCTGTTCTGTGGCCTAGGACTGCTCCCCATTCTCCTGTGGGGTTATATGGGATGTGAGGCAACCTGACATTTCATAAGTGACACAGGCACAGGTACAGGACTAATGGTTATACTGGGTGACCTGCTCTATAGGCTCTTGGGTTTTGGGGAGATAAGTGTTGAATGGGGAGGGTTTGGGGCAGAGGCTATAACAGAAATTCTATATTTTTCCTGTGCTGCTCAGGGCCTGATTTTGATAGCAGGATTTCAGGTGATGGAGGTGCATAGTTTTCTCGTTTCTCCCTTTATTCCTGCTCTTTGGCATGGCAGGAAAGGACCGATAAAAACTCCAAATAACTTAAAGCAACAGGATGCTAAACAGAGGGCCCTAAAATCTGAGGGCTAAAGGAATGTTATGAGGCTAGGATGGCATAAGGAGGCTAAGCCTCTCTTATGGGGTTCCAGGAGAGAATGGAGACTTTGTCCTATAAATTAAGTCACCCCACAAAACACCCTTAGGCTTCAGTCCTCTGCCCACTCACCTGGAAGTAAATCCCGTTGATATACACATGGACAGGATTTCCATCTTAGAGGCTGTATTGGTAGATGTTTTACTTCTTCTTGCACTGAAGCCTTGTCTGTTTCGTGGGTTTAGCAGCTGGAAGACTGATGTGTCTCATCTGTGAAATGGCTGCATCAAACTTGGAGGCAGTCTTCAGTAAAAGACTATTATCTTAAAAGCAGACACATTCTTGGACTTTTTCTAACTCACCACCACCTCCTTGCACAAATGCACGACACAAAATGTGTGTCTTAGGTTCCCCCGCCAACACCACCGTCCACCTCCAACCTGGTTTTCATCACAGAATGACTCCCCAACCCTTCTCAGGATCACCAGCCCCAATTATTCACTGTGAGGTGAAGTCTGACTTCTACAAAACCTGCACAGCTAAAATATAAGCAGTTCATAGCCTCGGGGAGAGAGGAGCATTTATAGAAGCTGGAAGCTCTAGAAAATGGAGACAAGGAGGAGGTTATATGGTGGGGAGATCCAGATGCGTTGCTTTTGGAAGGACCAGGGACCGTTGCAAAGCCTCCCCCTCCCTTGTATGTGCGACTCTTTCTAGTTCCCAGAGTGGGGACCTTTTGAAACCACGTGGCGACACCTTCTTCCTCATCCCTTCCAGGTACTGCCAGCCAGCAATTGTCTCGGTTTTTCCCCTCAGTCATCACATCAACATTACATCACTAAGGGGAGATGATCCGCGGGTCCTGGCTGGCCCCTACCACCTTGGTGGCCTGCGCCAGATAAAACTGCAACAGAACACCTAAATAGGCGCTCCAGAACAAAACATAATTTCCAAAAGGCGTTCGTCCCTGGCAATGACGGAAGGAGACCTCATTTCGATTGCTGTCAGAATATTATCTCTCTCTCTCTCCACCTCTACATAGGAAGGAAGAATCAAAGATGGGAGAATTTGGGGGTATGGAGCGATGTTTTGTTCCTTCTAATCTACGTGGGGCGCCAACCACGTTCGTGTTTATATTACATTTTTAAGCAGCTCAAACTCATCTTCCAAAAAAAGATAAAATAAAATCGAAACAATCCGGGCGCTGCTCTCTGCTCCAATTTGCATGACTTCACACACGCGCTTAATCCGGGAGTTACTCAAATTCATCCACGGAGGGAAATTTCAAGATGCACCGTACTCTGCCTGGCTGCAGTTTCTCTTATCTGAACGTTGCGCCCAGTTCATTCTGCCCATTCTCTTTCCTTCCTTCCTTCCTTCCTTCCTTCCTTCCTTCCTTCCTTCCTTCCTTCCTTCCCTTCTTAAAATAATAATAATTTTAAAATCCCATTGAATTTCAAACCAATGGCTTCATTTTTTTTTAAATCGACTTTCAAAAAATCCGGTACCTTATTTCTTTTAACAGAGAAAAGAATAAAAAAAAATCAATGGGAAATTAGTCTAAATTCTTTATTCAGGTTCAGAACAATTAAATGAAAATTAAGCAAAGAAGGAAAACATACGAATACACACACACGGAAACGATATCTAAATTATGCTTCAATGTCTTTTTTTCCAACAAGGGAAAATCTATTGCTATAAAGCAGATATTTTAACCGCTCAAACTGTCGGGCTTTTCGGGGGCATCCTGTAGTCAGCTGAAGAACAAGCGATCATAAAATAACTCCACACCTATTTCATTGCGAAATCGCTGGTCCCAACTTTTGAGACATTCCAGTTCCACAGAAGAGAGCAGTTTAAGAGGCAAATATTACCTTGCTTGCCGTAGACGCGAAGGGAGCTCATTCGGACGCCGTTCTGCCTCTCGGAAGGCCGACGCGAGCGAGTTGACGATGAAGTTGAAGACTCGGCCACAGATGTCCAGACACAATTCTTGGTTAGTATTCCTGAACAAGAATTGCGTTTGGACAATCAGAAGCAAAGGTTCCAGGATCTCTACGTGTTTTGTGTTGGCATCTCTCTTGCGAGGGGAGAAATAAAACAACCCCTAGCAGCAGCAACAAGCAAACCAAAATAGTTCTTTTCCTAGGGAAAAATGCAGTGTGCCCAAACTGCCCTCTCGGCCACAGCTGCCCTCCTCCTCGGTCCTCTCTCTTTATCTCTTTCTCTCCCTCCCTCCCTCTCCCACTTCTCTCCTCCTACTTTCTGCCTCTCGCGTCGTTTCCTCCTTTCTCACTTTTCATCTAATTCGCCAGATCGTTTTGCGGGGGGGGGGGGGGGAGGGATGAAAACGCATTTTAGGGGATCCACCCCTTCTAAGCTTTTGCTGTTCTGCTGTTTAGCAGTAAAACCGACTAGGCTTTTAAAATAAGAACGCCCAAGTTGTGTGCTTAAGTGATAAAATAAAAGGGATTGCGTGTGAGTGGGGGAGTGGGTCTCGCACTCCCTTCCACACAGATCACTGTGGACCCTCTTCCTCGTGGGTGCAGTGAAAGATATCACCTTCGGGATAAAACTCTTTCTTTTATTTTTTTTAATGGGATCTCGGAACAGGTTGCCAGGCTCCGAGGTGCCCAACATCCTCCAGAGAACACATTTTCCATCTCCAACCACCACCACCTTGTCCCAAAAATTCAAAATGATTGTTTTAAAAAAAGAAAATTCGTGTGTGTGAAATAAATATAGTGGCTCTGCATTTTGGACCATTTCATTCCCAGCTTGGTCTAACAGGACCAGAAAGAAGGAAATGCAATTAGGATTCTCTTCCAGAATCCTCACTCTTTTTCCAAATCCAGTTTTTCTCCGTAAAAATTAGATGCAGTTTTCCTGCTTCTAGCAGCAAAGGCCAGGCATCCAATTTTCAGGATGAAATCCCCCTCCCTTCATAACATCATCGTGCAGGCTCTCTTGCACTATCGAATCCTGACCACATTATTTCATTTCTCTGTTTCAACTGCATGATCAAAAATGGGATTCAAAAGATGAGCAGCAAATGGTCCATCACGTCGCCTGTCTCTTTCTCCCTCCTGGTACCAAACCTAAAGGTTTATCTTTGCAGTGGTCCGGTGTTTTATTTTTTTATTGCTGTAATAAACACCCTGGACTTGATTCTACCGGTATCCGAATTAGAAAAGCCTCACTTCTTTTGTAAAGAAGTGGTTAAGCGCTCATTTGCCTCTCTTTCCCCTTGAAATAGTTAGACCTCTCATCTGAGACTCAGCTGGCCCTCTAGAAAACTGCAGAAAGGGTCCAAATGGAGATTGAAATTTCATCTCAGCTGATTCTAAGGAGACGGGCCACACAGAACTGGTCTAGTAAACCTAAAGTGGAGTCGCTAGCGGAGAGGAAAATATTACAAATCCCCCCTTCCCACGCAGGCACACATACACACACACACGTGTGAAAATTAAAATAGTCAGATTATATAAGAGTCAATCCAGATGACAAGAGAAAGAAAGAGAGGGGAAGCCTTAATATTTTTGAAACCCCCACACACTACTGATGACGATTATAATGATAATTACAGGAAAGCAAAACAAAACACAGGCGCGGCAGTTTGAAGCAGGAGCGACTGGATCCCAACAGACACAGCTGTTGATCCGTTAGTTTGGTATGTGCACTCAATTACTCTCTATCTATCTTTCTCCCTGAACCCCCTGGAATGCCTTAGATTTTTTCATCCAGATACCGGTGAGACTATCAATCGCCTACCGATAGGAAAGGAAGTGGGGGGCAAGCATCAAGAAACAAAACACTAAAACAAAAACGAGAGCAGCATAATAGATAGTAACAACAACAACAACAACAACAACAACAATAATAATAGTATACAGTATTTCTTAACACTGGTCTACAAAAGTTACTGTCGAAGCAATATCTAAGCACGATTCCACTCCCCCGCATTGCCAATCCATGCAACGTGGAGAACCCGCAATTGCCAGCCGAGTTCCTTCCATCCTTACACCTGTTACCCCTTTCCTTCCGAGCCAGGCAGCGTGCACGTGGATCTTGGCCAAGACCTTCCTGCAGCAGCTCGCAGACATCCCCAAGTGACTTTTTCTTTTTTGAGCGGGGCGCGAGGGGGGAAGCGAGCCGGAATATCAAGACGCTGGGTGTTTTCCTTCCAAATTCCCCCCTTCCCAAATCTCCTGCGCGGGTTGTTTTGCCTCTGGATAGGTTTCTATTTTATTTATTTTACCCGCCCCCCCCTCTGCTCCCTTCGCTCCCCCCCCATCGTTTCCCTCCCTCCTTCTCTGCCTTGTATCCTTTGATGCTTCCCGCAAATCCGTCCGAGCGAGCAGCATCCACTGCCGGCTTCCCATTCGCTGCCGGGGATGCAGGAGACGAGCGCGCTCCGGCGAGGCAGAGCATCCTCTGGCTTGGTCCAGAAAAGGCCTCCGGAGCTGTGATGCACGAAGTCGCTCAGGAAGCAGCTAACTGGAGGCTGGGTCTGGCTGGAGCAGGGTTTTTACTGGAGCCCGGCAACAATAAGTGTGTTGCAGAGGAGGGCTAGCAAAGAATGGGGATGGTCTGCAATTGGTACTGGATTTGAATAACACCACAGGGTGATAAATGTCCATTGTGTTTTAGGGGGTAATGAATCTCCCGCTCTCTTCAGAGCTCAGAAACAGCAGCTGCAACCTGGAGCCGGCCATCTCTTAAAGACACAGCAACCCAAAGCCTGGGCCCAAAGTTAAGGAAGCCAAGCTGTTTAGTCAGCTAATGATGGGTGTGTGGGTGTGTGTAAGAGAGAAAGAGAGAGATAATATTTCTATTCATTCTTTAAAAATAAAAATAAAAGTTGGACAAGGATACTATCCTAAACAATCAGGCATCCATTTTCTCTGTCTTTTAAAAATGAAGCAGCCTTGATGAAGCACACAATTTTAAAGGTTTTTTTGTTGTGAACTGTATTTTGCAAAGCACCTATCATCCTTGTGTTTCTTTTCTTGCTATAAGATTTTGTGAAAGTGAACAGAGAGAAAGTGTTAGGAAGGGATACCGATTTCTGCAGGTCTGATATACAATATTTCACAGATCATATGGTGCCTTTTTAATTATGTCCGCATATTTAAAGGAGTAATTGATTTCCAGCATGCAGGAAACATATGCTCACATAGAATCCAAGTAAATCCGTAGTTGAAGTTGATTAAAACACACACACCCCCAACACACACACCTCACATGTCTACTCAGCAGTAAGCCCCAAAAAGGATAACATTTTTACTTCAATATTGCAGCCATAGCTTTTTAAAACACGCACACACTCTGCACTGCAGGCCTTCAAAGCAGAGGCATATGTTATATGTTTGGAACCATTTTACAACTTTTAAAATACAACCCTTGAGGGGTGTATACACAGCCGCTCCAAAGATGGTTGGAGTAGTGGTGCTAGGTGGTAACAGATGAAGATTTGCGTCTTTGTATAGGAACGCTGCAGGAAAATGTTGCTACTTAAATTCACTTTAAATAGCAGGTGCACACACAAACATAGCCTTTCAACAGTAGGGGCCTTGGCTTCTTAAAGTGGTTGTTTAAGAGCCCAACATCTTGGGCCTTTGCCTTCCGCTGCAAGCAGAAATAGGAGCCACAAAATAATACTCATTGTTTTCCACTCATGAATACTATAGTACTTGACACCCATTGGATTGCAGCTGCAGCAGATGAATCCTAGATCAGCAGTGCTCACTTAGATGCTGGGTGCTGGAAGGCAGAGAGCCTATCAAAGGAGGGAAGACAGAGAGTGTGTGTGTCTGTGTGTGTGTGTAGGGGAAAGAGAGTGCAGAGACTGAGGTCGCAGCCTGTAAATACATAAATAAATGAAACCAGCAAACAAAACAGCCAGATGAGCAAAGGGTCCAGATTAACCTCTTGGAATGCAGAAAGGCCAATGAATGGGGATGGAGAATGGGGAACTCTTGACTATTGCAATGATGGGTGGCCAGGGAAGTGAACTTCCCCTCCAAGAAGGTGATGAAGAGCTGCTGAGGATTTCCCCCCCCCCCTTTAAAAAAATAACTCTGCAAAGGAGCATGATCAGATCTTGCTCATTCCCCCACCCCCAATGCAAGATGCTCTTTAGGTAAACCAGTAACTTAGGCTAGCTTAGGTGGTGGTGCCCAGGAGTCAAATCTGCCTGAAAGCCAGTCAGGATGTCCATCTCTTTGTCCCAAGGTTATGAGATGTGGGCTGTGTTTGCTCTAGTGTTGAAGGAGAGGCACTCTGTGTGTGCTCCAAGGCACTGTTGCCATGTTTGAAATGGCTTCTGTTTGAAATGGCTTCAAATAGTCTGAGGCCTCACATCCAAAAGAGGTTGAAGGGCCACATTCCAATGGCTAAGGTATCAGAGATGTGCAAAAATTTAGGGTTATGGATAAAAAGGAGACATAGATTGACCACAAGTAAATTTAGAGCCCTGAAGTATTGTGCTGACATGTGATAGGGGATATAACAAATGTTTTATACCTTCCCCTTTTGTTCCACTCTCCCCCACATCTGTCCACCACACTGGCCTTTCGAGCGGGTAGCTGACTCCATTTGCAAACAGTGTAAAATCCCATAGTAAACAGGCCAGGAAAAACCCACACAGCCTAAAACCATATAAGCATCTAAAACGGCTCAGCTAGGCAATCATTAAAAATAAAAAGCTGGTTGATGTGTTTGATCATCAGAGAAGTTTGACAGAAGAAGACTGTTTTTTTCAACATGTTACCAAAAGGACAGCAGCGTTGGTGGCAGGCTAATGCATCTCGGGAGGGAGTTCCTGAGATCGGGGCACCCAGAGCGGAGCTCCAAACAGTTATTTCTAGTCTTTTTTTATTAAAAAGATCTTGTGGAGTGGTTTTTAACAGCAGTGAATATAACCCAATAAGCCATGCAATAACAGCAAAGCAATAAATAAGAATAAATTAGCAGGAAAAGAGCAGTAACAGAACAACACCAGAGATTAAAATAGCTGATCAGTGATCTGCAATGCTCTGGGTAAAGAGAAAGGCCTTTTCCTGGTGTCCCAAACAAGGGTCACACAAGCTTCCTAGGAGAGCATGATGAAGAGCCAGGATGCAACAACAGAAAACAATTCTCTCTACATGCTTCAACTCCAGAGGTGGTGGAGGTACCTGCCTGAAGATCACAGTGGATTAGGCAACTTGAACTTTAATGAGCGTTGCAACCAAAGTTTGTTCTGAATTGACAAGGAGTCATTGCTTTGCTTTTTTTCCTGGGGGGACATAAGGGTATGCATACCCCTAAACATTTTGTGAATCTAAGTTTGGCCTCATTGAGGGGCAGTATTTCAATATGAGTAGGAAAATGAGAGGGGGTTTTTTAAGGAAAAAAAACCCGTGCGGAACTCCCTGTCTATTGACACGAGGGAGGCACCTCCATCGCACTCTTTTAGGTGCTTGCTGAAAACTTTTCTGTTTCAGCAAATCTACCCATGCACATAATCTAAGTTACAGCTGCTTTAAATGTTTTACTGATTATTTTTATCCTTGTTTCTAATAATTTTCTTGATTTATTTCATAAAATTTATACACCATTTGATTGCAAAAAACAAACAACACAAACAAACCTTAAAGTGATTTACAAAGAGAAAACAACAGTTAAAAACAACTGTTTAAAATATTTTATAAAATTAAAACCAGCAGTAAACTAAAAGCAGATTACAACACACACCAATATTCTACATATCTGTGTGGGCTTGTCTAAACAAAAACATTTTAGCAGTCAATGAAAAGAGTACAGTGAAAGAGCCTGTCTGATGTCAATAAGCAGGGAGTTCCAAAGTGCAGGTGCTGACACACTAAAAGATCAATTTCTTACAGATGCAGAATGTGCCAGTTCCATTATTCATAAAATTGGTGCTTTGAATTGATTTCTGTGTTTCATGTAAATTTGAACTTGTACACTGCCTGGAGATCTATTTATTTTTAAAGCAAGCTGTTTATACATTTTCTTAATAATAATAAAATCCTTTAGATATCATGTTCACAGGCTGTTCAGGGCTGCATATCATGCCTGGATATCAATGTCCTTCACAAAGCAATAAAGGACATCTCACAAACTTTGTGAAACTCCAAGAGACAAAGAGCACAGCTGAATCACGATTTGAACACGCTGAAGATAACATGGAATCTCCCCCATGAGAGACAGAAGGGAGCTTGAGAAAAGAATTTGCTCAACAACAACAACAACAGGCTGAACAACATTAGGTGTTAAATACTTATTAAAACATGGAACTCTGTATAGCAAGAGAAATACCATTTGAATGCAGGTGCCCACCAGGAAGATCAGTCACACATAGAGAACAGCTGTGGCTCTTTGTTGCAAGTGTGGATGCTGAGGCTTGGAAAAGGGAGGTGGGCAAGTCCATCTTCTCCAACAGTCCGGGCCCCATGCCCAACACCTGCAGCCTGGAAGGGCTCTTCAAGCTCAAGGAGCAGCAGCATGAGAGCCTGTCCACTTTCTACCCAAGGGACAAGTTTAATCTCCCTAGCCAACCTGACGTTATCCTGAACTAGGCACTGCCCAAGGATACCTTGCACAAAGAATTGTGAGACAAGCTGGCTGTGTATCAGTTTTGATGGGGTTGTGAAAGGCTGAGGTTCAAATAAGTACTAAAGACTACCTGGTGGATAAAAAAGCTCAAGAAATCCAGCACTTAGCCAACACTCATGATGCACAGAGTTTCTTTACAGCCACAAAGACCCTCTTTGGGCCAATAAATCATGGCATATGCCCCCTATACTCAACAGACAGTACCACACTTTTAAATGGTAAAGAAGCTATTGCATTGCGCTGGAAAGAACATTGTGTGCATCTCCCTAATCGCAACTCCCCTGTACTGCTGAGGTCCTTTCACAAATTCCACAAAAACGAATTAGAAATGTGCTTGCAGTATCTCCAGATTTGGTTAACCACATAAAAAAATAAACAAAGCCAGCAGACCTGATGGGATACCTGCCAAAGTCACCAAAGTGGGCAGAATTGAACACAACAACTTCACAAGCTCATTGAAAAAGTCTGGGAGAGGACTTCCAATTTCCTGCTGTGGGAAATGGCTGCCTCCCACATGAACAGACCCCAGCCGTGCCAGTAATTCAGGGTTGATATGGGGGTAATTAGCCCTGGCAGACTCCCTAGGGTGGGGGTGGACTGTCTCACAAACCCGTAGATCGTCCATGATCTGTCAGCTCGCCTCAAGGTGTGAGCGGTAGGGACGCTGGGTCTAAGAGCACAGCACGGCTGGCACTCTCCAGAGCCACTCCTACACGCAGGAGACACCTGTTTTTTAAAATAATAAGATTTTGACAAAAAATAGGCATGTTCCAGATGGAGGAGAAAAAAAGAAGAAAACTACCAAATTATACAGTCGTTGGATGCTGAATTTTGGACTTTAAATTGACTCTCATCTTGAAACGTGGATTAAGGAGGTGAGCAACCACTATCTTTCCATACTTGTTATATTACATCATGATTTGGCGAAGCTCAGCCAGAAAGAATTTAATTACGTAAACAAAACACAAGAGGTGAAAATTATAATTGAATGTATGATACACAGCCCTCAAAGGAGAACTTTAATGAGAATTAGAGCTGGCAAAACAAGACCAGATATGGCAGCTTGGGCTGAAGACGGAAACAAAATGGCGATCATTATTGAACAGTTACAAAAAGAAAGGAATTCTTATGGAAAAGAACTCCTTTGGACTTGGGGTGTACTTTGTTCTAAAATACATCTGCTTGTATGGATTATTTTATATATGATTGTGGACAGAAGGACAGAGAGTGCTGGATCCGTCTTCTAGGGCCCGGAGGAGCTGGGGGGGGGTTCCTTTTATTCTTGGAGGAATTTAAATAATTCTCACATAATATACAGCTGGGAAACATGCCCCACAATACAGCATTATATACAGGCATATACGGACATCAACTCATTAAGATACATCAGAGAGAACTTGTTGACTTGCCATTTATAAACTATTTTTGGAATGAAGCCCAGTGCCTTTAATGAGAACTTGACGAACAAAGGAGATATAAGAGGACTGAACACCAATATAATTGGACAGAGAATAAGATGGGGGGAATGCCTCCTGTGTGTTAACATTGTAAAAACTTTGCTACAGAATATGTGAGCCACAGAAACACCGACTGATCAGACTGAGAATAAGGATGGATAATATTAGTTTTGAATTTGAAAAATAACCGAAAATGCAGAGACATGAATGAGGACAATTATCTCTAGACATCTGGAACATGGGAAGTCCCGCCCAAAATCTTTATAATTGGAATATATAATTGGTGGTATTATTGTAATTTGGACTGGTTTGATTTGATTTGTCATTAATTGGAAGATTGTTATTGAAAATGAATAAAATTTTAACAACAAAAACAAAATCTGGGAGAGAGAGGAGATTCCAGCAGACTTTAGGGATCCCAAAAACATCAATCTTTTTTAAAATAGATGACAGAATGGACTGCGGAAATTATGAAAGCATGTTTTTATTAGCTGCAACCAGCAAAATTATTTGTAAGGATCTTGGCAAACCATCTCCTAACTATATCCAAGGATACACTTCCTGAAACCCAAAATAGTTTTCAACCTTCTAGGGGGACAGCAGATATGATTTTCACTGCTTGACAGCTTCAAGAAAAATGCAGAGAGCAAAACCAATCTCTGTATATGGCATTTATTGACCTGACTAAGGCCTTTGACACTGTAAATTGCACTCCCCTATGGATTGTGCTTCTGAAAATCAGCTGCCCAGATAAATTTGTGAACATCCTTTAGCTCCTCCATAATAATATGATGGTGGGTGATCCTTCACATTGTTGAAGGGAAACTCCCCACCAGGGTAGAAATCATATATTGAACAGATGGAAAGCTATTTTATCTGAGCAGGCTGAAAGCAAAGAGTAAGGTTACCGCAACTTCCGTCATAGAGCTTCAGTATGCTGATGACAACGTAGTGTGTGCACGCTCAGAGGATGACCTCCAAAGCATCCTAAATGTCTTCGCAGAAGCTACCAAAAAGCTTGGCATATCGCTCAACATCCAAAAAACCAAAGTGCTGCACCAACAAGCACAAAACAACCTTTCTGCAGCGCCACAAATCGAACTTAATAGTGTAACGTTGGAAAATATCAATCACTTCTCCTACCTAGGCAGTTATCTTTCCACAAGGGCCAACATTGATGCCGGAAATCCAGCATCACCTGAGCTCTGCAAGTGCAGGTTTCTCCTGATTGAAGTGCAGAGTGTTTGAGGACCGCGACATTCGGAGGAAAACCAAAATGCTTGTTTACAAAGCTATTGTATTAGCAACCTTACTGTATGCTTGTGAAACATGGCCCACATAAACTCCATCTCCAACTCCTCAAAAGATTCCATCAACGGTGGTTCCAAACAATTTTACACATCACTTGAGAAGACAAGTGAACTAATATCAGTGTGCTGGAAGAAGCAAAGTTCACCATTGTCAAAGCAATGATTCTTCAATGGACTGGTCATGTTGTTTGGATGCCTAATTATCATTTTCCAAAGCAACTTAAGAATTGAAAGTGAAATACCAGTGAATAATAAGAGGTTTAAAGATGCTCTCAAGGCAAATTTAAAAAAAATGTAGTATTGAAGGGGACAGGTTAGGTTACCCAAAAACCTGTGTAGTCACCCCCCCAACCAGGCCTCAAGACTTTTAAATTGCAGCAAAGCTAATGCTAGCTAATGCTTTTTTAGCTACTGAATCTTCAGAGAAAGTAATTTAAAAGTCTTGAGACCTGGTTGGGGGGGGGTGACTACACAGGTTTTTGGGTAACCTAACCTGTCCCCTTCAGTATAAGCACTGATAATTGGGAAACACTGGCCTGTGAGTGTCGTGTGACAAAGACATATAAGAGCAGAAGCAGCAAAGCAGGCTGGGAAGTGCTGGGACCTACTAAATCATTTGGGCCTACTAAAGTTATTCAGGCCTAACTGCTAACTGCTGAGTCACTCTGACATGTGACTCGTTCTCCTTATAAGTGGCGGCCATTTTCTCTCTGTGTTCTCAGTAAGATATCAGTCAGAGTCAGTATGTAATCTCAGTCAAACTGTTTGGAACCATGTTGTTTATGAAGAAGCTTATTTTAACTCAATAAAGTTCTTATTCTTTCACTTTAAAACTCTGCATTATTAATTTACGCTGCGTGTCAGTGAGTGCTCCAATTGGAGAACAGCCTTTTTACCAATGGTGCTGTGGACTTTGAAGAAGCATGAACTCAGGGGGGAAAGGAGAAATAAGCTAAGAGGAAGGCATGCTTAGCAAACCCTCACCTTGATCAACTCCCACACAGAAACCTATGTCCCCACTGTGGAAGGAAGTGTGACTCCAGAATTGGCCTCCACAGTCACTTACAGTTAAGGCCATGTTAATGGAAGACTATATTGCAGTAGTACTTCTGGTTACAAACTTAATTCGTTCCAGAGGTGTGTTCTTCACCTGAAACCGTTCTTAACCTGAGGTACCACTTTAGCTAATGGGGCCTCCCACTGCCACTTCATCCTGAAGCAAAGTTCTTAACCCAAGATACTGCTTCCAGGTTAGCGGAGTCTGTAACCTGAGGTGTTTGTAACCCGAGGTACCACTTATTTTTCTATTTTTTATTTGTTTTATTAGTTTATTATGTAATCTGTTTGGCTGTCCCAGGAGTGGGTCCTAGCCAACACAATGTCTGGTAAACAGAAATGGTAGGAGTGGTAAGTCACTATCAATGATCACTAAAATGGAGGCAGAATGCCTTCCCACAGTCAATATCCTCCAAATGTGAGATAATGGGTACTCTGAACATTGCAATAGGGTGCTCCAAGCACAGAAGCAGACAGAACAGTTCTTCCAGGATAATAAACTGTTTCAATGATACTTCTTCACCAGCTAGCAATAATATACAATGAAATCCATTACATTCCAATGCAAAACAGAAATTGAAAAGACAGGCCTGCAATAAACAACCAATAATAAATACATACCAAATAAACTGTCCCCAAAGGTACATCAAATGGCTATGGATCAGCAATCACCTAAAAGTGTAGCAAACTGATACTGTTGGCAAAACCCTAGTAGCATTATAAAGGCTACCCACAGGTGCAATGAATCACATCAAATTTCAGGAAATTTAAAGATACAGTATCCAAAATCTAGCAAAGAGAATACAAACAGTACCCATCTTGTCAGAAAACTTAAATAAAACAATTGAAATCTAATTCAGTATTCAACCCCCCTCCCCGGGTGCAAGGATTTAAATAGGTATATCAGTCTGGTTTCTTGTTGGTGCAGTAATTTGACATGGTCTCTCCTCACCTCAAATTTTCTCTGATTAATCCATCGGACCGTGTAAAGTAGGTCTGTATCTGCATGATGGTGTTTGTGACTCCATGCACATATTATATGTCTTCTGTTTATGAATTTTGAAATAGTATAATGTTATAAAAATATTGTCAGTATATTATTAGCCAACTTGTTGTTTGTTGTTTAGAGTGTTCTGTTTTGGAACATGGGATTTTCTTTGGTGTATAACACAATGTCTGGGGGAAGTTCCACAGGAGGGGATGCATTGGGATACCCAATCTCAGTGATTGGGGCAGGAGGAGGAGTTACCATATTTTTCGCCCTATAGGACGCACTTTTTCCCCTCCAAAAATGAAGGGGAAATGTGTGTGCGTCGTATGGGGCGAATGCAGGCTTTCGCTGAAGCCTGGAGAGTGAGAGGGGTCGGTGCGCACCGACCCCTCTCGCTCTCCAGGCTTCGCGGACCTCTCCACAAGCAGTGGGAGTGCTCCCGCTGCTTACGGAGAGTTGCCTGCATGCCGAAGCCTGCGCACGCTGAGATCAGCACGTCCAGGCTTCACGGACCTCTCCGCAAGCCGTGGGAGCCAGCGCTGGGGTCCCATGGCTTGCAGAGAGCTGCCTGTTTGGGGGCTGGGGTTGGGGGAAGCTCGGGCCTCCCCCGCCCCAGCCCCGCGCCTGGGGGGGAAAATAATTTTTCCCCCTTTATTTCCCCCCAAAAAACTAGGTGCGCCTTATGGGACGGTGCGTCCTATAGGGCGAAAAATACGGTACTCAAGGGCCAGACCATCTCATTACCAAGGAGGCAGGTTTAGTCATTGCCTCCGGGTCTGGTCCTGACTAGAAGGATACAGGTATCAACAAGGATGTCCCACATGACCTTAAGGTGCTGCTGTGCAATGCCAGGTAAAAGATTCATAAGACCACTGCCATCCATAATTTGAACATGGATGGAGGAGTTGACCTGGCATGTATAACAGAAACTTGGTTAGACATAGCAGGTGTTCTTGCTCCTGTTTGTCTACCAGGTTTCTCTTATGCACAGCAACCCAGGGCATGTGAGTGGGAAGGGGGGTGGCAGTGATTTTTAGGAAGCTATCAGTTGTTATCAGGTGTTCTATTAGGGAGAGAGACCCAGTTTTCTGAGTGCATGTTCTAGAACTTAGGCAATAGGAGCAGTACAGCATTCCTATTGTGGACCGACCTCCTCGCTGCACCAAGGATTCCCTGCCAGAGCTGCCTCGGGTCATGACACATGTTCTCCTGGAGACACCTAGTTTGGTTGTCCTGGGGGATTTTAACATCCATGCCGACATAACCTTACAAGGGGACTCTCAGGACTTTGTGTAAAGCATGGCCTCCATGGGGATGTCCCTGAATAAGTTTGGCCTGACTCATAGCCATGGACATGCCTTAGATTAGGTGTTTTTACCTCTGTGGACGTGGGTGACCATGGCACTAAGTTCCAGTGGAACAAAAGAAGTGCCATGGTCCCCTACCAGTGCCATGGTATATGTGATCTGACAGGTAACTTTTATAAGAATTTTTCTGAAACATTGATCCACCATATCAGCAGGTTGTTTAACAGCAGTCTTAACAGGGGCAAGGCTCCCAAGATCCTGGAAAGAGTTTAGAATAATGGTAATATTGAAATGAGGCAAAGATGAAGAGACTCCAGAATCATATATAGACCCATTTCATTCATTGGGCAGGATCCTAAAATATTCACTGGCACTTTAACTAATAGATTGGCAAATGCAGATCAAGTAGGTTTTGCTATAGATATATAGCAGAACCCATACATAGGCTGCCAAATGCAGTATATTGTGGAAAACTGTTAAGGAATCAAGGTGTGATTTCTTCATTAGATGCTCTTTTGAATTATTTGTATCTACTGAAATGAACTTGGATTACAGTTTCATAGCATTACATTATCTGTATACTAACAGCAAGGCAGCAGTTAAGAGTTAATGGGCAGGACTCCTTCCACATTTGATGCACATAAAGGTATTAATCAAGTCTGCCCTCCATTGTTGTTCCTTTTATTGCTAGCACCTGAACCACTTGCAAACACTATTCAAAATAAGAACAAAATCAGCTGCATTTTTATTTTACAGAATGACTCAGATTTACTAGAAAAGTAGAGGCAAGTTCCACCAGCATAGTGATAACACTGTGGCCCAGTCCTCCTGATAATTGCTCCCAGCAGTTTCATTTAGGTGTTAAATAGCACTGGGGATAATGCAGTACCTTGTGGCGCCCCTAAACTGCCAAGATGAAGATATTTAGTGGTCTTCCAATGCTTTTCTCTTCTACCATTCATGTGGGTAGCAGTGGAACTACTGTAAAACAATGCCTCCAGCTCGCAGCTCATGGAGATGGTCCTGGAGGTGGCCAAGTTGCTAAGAGGTTCAAAGTCAGGAGGCACTCCCTCTGCCTCTTCCTCCAAGGAGGCTAACTGCCAAGTATAAGGTTGCCAGGTCAGGAGCATCCTAGACTCTGATGTTTTTGTCATGAGACGAAGGTTATTGAGAGCAGAAGAAGCAGTAAGGCCTACAAGGCCTACACAATCATTCAAGTCTAGAACTGCTAACTGTTAACTTTTAACAGCAAACTGCTAAGTCACTGTGACTCATGACTCATCTTGGGTGATGAATCATTATCCCTATAAAAAGTAGCCAGCCTCTCTATGGGTTTCAGTCCTTCTTCAGTCTGGTTCAGAGTGTCAGTATGTGCTTGTGTACAGTATAATTGTTGCAGACAGAGTGGCTCCAGGACTCCAATTAATCATTAAGACTGTGCTGCTGTGATAGCTGCTATGAGCACTCTGTGTATGCTCTTTAACTATGCTGTTTCTGAACAAGTTTATTTTATTCAGTAAAGTTTTATTCTGTTTATGAAGAGGACTCTGCGTGATTAATTTACCGCTGAGCGACAGTTTTCAGGGTCCAGACCCGAGACCTAGGGGAGCCCCCTGGTGATGTTTTAGGGTGGAGGCCTTGGGGACAGAGATTAATTGGAAGAGGGGAGCGGAGGAGAGCAGTGCTCTCACCCACTTTGGAGATTCAGGCCCTCCACCTACCACCAGAAGGAAGCTAGGCAAATAAGGAGACTTCAGGACAGATCTGCAGTTCTGGCAACCCTAGTCAGGATGACTAGATACCAATTCAGTGCCAAAACCCAGCCTGAACCCAGACTGGCATGAGTCCAGATAATCTGCTTTTTGGAAATGTGCTTGTAACTGAGAGACTGTCACCCTCTCAAGTGCCGTAAGCAAAAAGCAGTTATTAGGGACTGGGTGGTAGTTGTCAAATACCTCAGAACCTATGGGCACTCAGTGTTTTAATTGAGAGAGGGAATGGAGCAGGGCTCTTAATGACTTTGACCAATTTTAGCCAAATTATGCCCTACCATAGCTTTCTAAACACAACGGCTTGGGGGGGTCAGAGCAAAAGGCTGCCCTCAGCCAGGCCTCTCTGTAAATCCAGATCTAGCAAGCTCTTACTACAAAGAAAACGGGCATCATATTTTGGCTGAAACAACTTTGCAAAATCTCTTCTGGTATATATTTTTGTTACTATTATTCCGAAGGATATCTTATTTATCTGAGAGTTACTTATTTCAAGGCTTAGCAGGTAGGATCATGAAAAATACAATTTTATAAAGCTAATTAAAAATACTCCCACAATTTCCTAAACCCACCATGATGCCTTATAAAACAGAAGGGCTCTTAAAAAATATTTTGTATATTATATATATGATGGCATTCTATTCAAGGAGCTGAGCACAGCTCAAGCTGAAGCTCTGGTGAACCTTTGGGGGAAGCATGCTCCATCAACGTGGAGGAGCAAATTCACAGGTAACAGGAGATTCTGTGAAAGGTTGTAGGAAAGGTTGTGGACCCTCTAACCCATAGGCAAAATGTGGCCTCACTAACACCAACCCTTACTGTCCTGGCTCTTTTACCAACTGGAGTGTTGCTGAGCTGGGGTAATGCCTCCTGTTTGCCTAGACAGGAGTGTATATGTGAATATATCTCTGGCTTTGCATGGCTACAATATACCCTACCAGGGCCTGCCCAAGACATTTTGGCACCTGAGGTGGTCCATAAAAGATGTGCCCCCTCCCCACCTGAGAAGAAGGGGTGCGTGAAGATCAGGTGAAGTCAGGAACAGGTATGCAAGCGGGTCAGAAGGTCAGGCAGGCAAGCAGGACAGGGTTCAGGCAGGAACTAGCAACCAACAATGTTGCTCCCGCAACTTGGTACTGGGGCTGGCCGGCTTTTATCTGCCCCAAGGCATAGGGCAGCCCCGATCCTCTGGTGACTCGCCTCTCCTGGCCTGGAGGCGAGCACTCCTCCTGCAGGAACTTAGTTCCCTCCGCCTCTCTGCCCTGAGCCTCTGCAGCTCAGGAGAGGCTGGCGGGTTACTGGACCCAGAGGTAACCTCAGCTTCCCCTGACGGGGCTGGGAGTGGAGCACCTGCAGGCAATGGGTCCTCCATCACCTCAGGAGCCAGAGCAGACTCAGCTGGTGCCTGCACCTGAGGATCCAGCACAGGTGAGGACACTTCAGGCTCATGTTCCAGCCCCAGCTCAGCTGGTTCTGGAGATGGAGGATCCTGTGCAGGCTGGGATCCCTCAGGTTCAGCATCCAAGCCCGAATCCCAGGCCATCACACCATGTATGGTGTGTGTTATTAACTTGGTCACCTTTGTCATGAATGGCAACTATGGTTGTGCTATATATGTGTAAAGCTTTTAATATTTATTTATTTATTTATTTATTTATTTATTTATTTATTTACTTACTTACTTACTTACTTACTTACTTACTTACTTATTTACACTTACCTACCACCTTTTTCTCTAAGGAGCTCTAAGTGGCATCCATCGTTCTCCCTTCCAACATTTTATCCTCACAACAACCCTATGAGGTAGGTTAGGCTGAGTGAGGGTGACGGGCCCAAGGTCACCAGGTGAGCTTCATGACTGAGTGGGGATTTGAACCGAGGCCATGATTCTGACAAATTCAAGTTGGGTACACAATGGACAGCTTGGTCTGATTCTGTGGGATCATTTCCAGCTTTAGTGACCTGAGTATGTGGACTTTTTGTGTGTGTGTGTGCAGTTGTTTGCCCAACCACATGCCTTCTTAGCTGAAGGAGCTAACCAGGTGGGTCATGGGTATGGTGCTTGCCTCCCTTAAAAGAAAACCCAACTTGGATCATTTCCCTTCTCAGTAAGTCAATCGGCAAGGGCCTCCTTTTCTTCCTACCTTTGAAAAGCAAGCACACCAGAAGATGTGGAAACAACTTAAAATCCTCCTTTCTGTCACTGGCTACTTCTGTGGTGCTGGGAACATGATTGTGATATCTTTTCAATCAGAGCAGAGGGGTAAGCCATCAAGCCATGGCTTGCAGCAGAAACTAAACAATAGTCATGTATCCCATTGGAAGCTGGGAGATACATCATGAAAGCTTGCAGAATAATGTATCTGTAAAAATGATGTATCTGATGAAGGAGACTTTAACACACATACACCACCACCCTGATCTGGGTCTTCCTGAGTAAACTTACACATAATTGGGCTGTAAATTAACCAATGTAATGCTAAAGGGAAATGAATGTTCATCTGTGACTTTTTAAATGCTGCTTGTGTAACATCTGGGGAAAGCCTTTGCTTCTGATTTTTTCCTTATTGTCCATTTTAAGCAACAACAAGGAACAAACACACAAAAATCTATCAAGAAATACTCTTGTACAATCTACACTGCAATGACTAACCAAGCTTTTGCACACGTCTTCCTCGCTTTACTTGGGCCATGAGTTGGGATGGGGATACAGTCTGAGGATAAATTTTGTTTCAGTTCATGCTTAAGGACAAACTTGGCTAATTCGGACTTTTGGAAGCAGCTTGCAAACTGAAACACAGCCATCCTTCAAAATTTGCACTTTTTTGAATTTTGCAGTTCTCCAGCCAAGTAATGTGTACAAATATGCACATACTAGGATAAAGTATAAACGCATATATTAGCAAAAATAACATACAAAAATGCATTATATTTAGGAAAAATGTGCTCCAAAAACATGTATATTTGTAGAAACCCACACTAAAATGCTGGTGATTTTTTTGATGACTTTTTTTAAAAAAGAAGAAGAAGATACAAACTGATGTGGAAATGAGAATTGAACTTAATATTGGAAACATGAGAAACTGAGAGAAATTGAAAGTGATATATTTGCCCATGCCTAAAGCTGAGCTTCTAAAGTAGTAAAAATAGTAAAAATAGTAGTAGTAGTAGTACTAGTAGTAATAATACTAATAATAATAATAATAGGTGATGCTAGTTGATGACAACTTTTTAAAGGTCATGGGGGAAATATCTCTGTGTCCCTCTATGAACTTTATTTCTTAATGGTTCTCGTCTTCTCTTTTTCCTGATTTTCTGCTTCCCTCAAAATCAGTGTCAGAATTAATTAAGTTATGTGATCTTATACATATTAATTGTCTAAAATGTCTCTTCCTTTAAAAAAGCAGCAGCAGCAGCAGCAGCAGCAGAAGCTGTCCTTTCCTTGATGCTTTTCTGCTTCACTTGTAATAAAGAAAATATCTTAGCTAGTCTTTTCTAGTTGCTTGGCAACCCCGATTGAAACACACACATACATACGCGCGCGCACACACAGTCTGGACAAAATGTAACCAATTCAAAGACAAAGCTAAAGATTTTGGTGACATGTGACCCTTGTATGAAAAAGGGCAGTCTTAAAAACGTCCCTTCTGTCTTTTGCTCCTGACCAGTGTGGGGTGAGAAGGGGCTCCCCCTTCACTCTTACACCAATAAATATGGATTAGTGAAATACTTTTTTCCCACAGTGCTGAAAAGATTGGATTGATCTTTGCACCCCATTTATGTACCATCCTGACAAGCGGCTAAACAAAATTAACAGGGAAAAGTCGAAAGGAGGGAACCTGAACATTCTGGTGCCCCTTGCCAGGACAGGAGGAAGAGGGAGAAATTTCGCTTGACTAAATTTGAACCTCCCATTTGAACCTTTGGGGACGGTAGAAAGGGGAGGAGGAAAATGCCTCCGGTAAGGAGAAACTTTTGGATTCTACATTATTTCATCCAAATCAGGGTGGTGGGAAGGTTGCTAAGAATCTCAATTTTATTGTTCCATGGGAGAATCTATAACTCTGGGCACAAATTCCAGAGGATAAGATGTTTTCCTTCCATTATAGTAAAGCCCATGTAGAATCATGGAGTAAGTCGAAACTTCTGCAGGTGCCAAAGAGTTGATTAGGCCATGATCCAGCTAAAGTGAGTTGCAAAGCCTTCTTGAAGATTTTGGAGCAGCCTTGGAAAACAACATTAAATGCTTTCATCCATTCATCCAAAAGAGATCACGGAGAATTTGGTGAGTATTACTTAGGAATGTTCCCCTAGAGGCCTCTGTGGCCTTTCTGGTTGCCTTCAGACTGCCAGTATTAGGCAGGAGGGATGCAAGTGCATACCAGAAACCAATACAAGCTGATTAAAGCACTCTGTTGCCCAGGTGCCATAAATCCACTTTAAAGCCATTGCCACCTCCCCACAAAAGCAGACTTTTGCGGTTAGGAATGTGGTGGGGAAAGGCATTAGAAAGCATAGAGTGAACAAGTGATTAATGGAAAGACATGTAAGTGATCAGTGAAAACAGGACAAATGATCATTGTCATATAACACTGCCCCACAAACAAATCAGGACGGATGCTCTGTGAAGACAGACCTCTGTGCAGGCTTTGTGCAGGCTGGTCAGAGCACCTGGAGAAGGCCTGTGTCTCACACACTAGCTTGCTCTTAGCTACTTCCAGATCAACACTCCTTTCATGCAGGCCCTGAAATTGTAAGGGGCAGTATTTTATTATATATGTTATTCCAGAAAACATTCTCAGCACCCTGAACTACAGCTTCCAGAATTCTTTGAGGGAAGCCATGGCTGCTGAAAGTGGTGTCATGAGGCTTTAAATGTCTGTTGTGAATGTGGCCCAAGTCCAGGAGGACACCAGGATGAGAAATAAGAACATATTGGGGACAGTTTTTGACCAGAATAGCCCCATAATATGAACTCTCTCCACTTCCCCAAGCAGGGCAATATTCAGTTGGCGTGTGAATATTTGGTTTGGGGGAATAGGAGCAGGGGTCTTGTAAGAACTCTCAGCACCCTGAACAAACTACAGCACCCAGGATTATTTGGGGGGAACCATGACTGTTTAAACTGGTATCATGTATATTAAGAACACCCTCCAAGTCTCCCAATTTTCCAAGGACAGTTCTGGAATCACAAAGCCATCCCATCTTCTGATTTCATCCTGGAATGTTCCTATTTTCCCCTGCCAGTGTCATTTCCGCTGAGCTCAGGGAAGAGGGTGAGCTGCCACTTGTCCCAAGCGATGACGATGGTGGTGGTGGCAGCTGTGGGGGGCATCCCATTGCCTCTCCATGGCTCAGTGGCGTAGCGTGGGGGTGCAGGGGGGGCCGGCCGCACCGGGCGCAACATCTGGGGGTTAGGGTTAGGGGGCACAAATCCACGGGTTAGGGGGCGCAAATCCATGGGTTAGGGGGCACAAATTATTTGCCTTGCCCCGGGTGCTGACAACCCACGCTATGCCACTGCCGTGGCTGCTGCCACTGCTCTCCTGCCTTGGGCAGCTCATGGCAGCTGCTGGAGAGCAGGTGAGGAGGAGAAGGGGCTGCCACTGCCGAGGCCCCGCCCTTTGTGACACACCAACTCTGAGGGGCAGGCAGAGGGCAGGGCCGCCCTGGCGGGGAGAAAGGGGGAGCAGAGTGGAGCACAAAGAGTCTTGTTTGTTTTTAAAAATGCTTTGTGCATCCATGTCTAATCCTGCCCCTTTCTAAAAATTTATTTACAGTGGTACCTCGGGTTAAGAACTTAATTCGTTCTGGAGGTCTGTTCTTAACCTGAAACTGTTCTTAACCTGAGGTACCACTTTAGCTAATGGGGCCTCCCGCTGCCGCCACACGATTTCTGTTCTCATCCTGAGGTCAAGTTCTTAACCTGAGGTACTATTTCTGGGTTAGCAGAGTCTGTAACCTGAAGCGTCTGTAACGTGAGGTACGACTGTATTGGTGGGTGTTTTTATTTTTGTAAATCTACCAAAGAATAAACATAAATTTGGGATTAAAGGGTTTTCTCAAGACTTTGGAGGGCATGTGTTCTGTGTTCTCTTGGTGTCGTGGTGGAGGCACTTGCCCTTCTTCTGATAGGAAATGCCCAGGGGAGGGGGACATACAAAAAAATAGGGGTTTATAGGATGGTCAGTTGTGGGGAGAGTGAGAAATGTCTGTGTGTGTTCATCTGAGGAACATTGGAAGGTAAGTGAGAATGTCGCTTAGAAGGGCCTTTGGTCTGATCCAGCAGGTTCTTTTTATATTCCCTTTGCAGCCCGAAGCATAAAGGCATCCTTTCTGCAGATGTAATTTCTGCAAATGAAATTTCAACCTGGAAAAAACCATATATGACATATGAGAGCAAAGTAAATAGAGTGCTGTAACCCGCCCTTCCACCTGCCTTTTAGGTTCCAAGTGGCTGGTGTGGACAGGAGAGGAAACCAAAATATTGGTCACCTGGGCCCCTGGCTCCCAACCCACTTTATTTAGCCGTTGGTTGTTGTGCTTTTAAAAATAATTTCTCTTCTGGCACAAATCTCATTTTGGAGATCCACTGAAAACAATAATCAGGTTATTCCAAAATCCCCAAAGAGAGGCAGATTCTTTTGGCAAGGTAAATAAAATAAATCCCACATGTGCCAACTTTCCCCCTTTCCTTCCTGACTTTGCCAGGAAAGAAAATAGGTCAAGAGGGAGGGGCCAGTCAGAAAACGCAACCCAGTGAAGTTATTTCCAGTCCCTCTCCCCCCCCCCTTCTACTGATCCTTCCAAAACAGCAGGACAAATATTTCTCCTCTAGAAGCAAATAACTGTTTTAGCAGAATGTCTTCAGTGCTGGAGTGATGGTGATGGCAGCAGAGACCAGCCTTGCGAAAACCCTGTAAGTTGGAGATTTTTTTCAAACTGTTTTACTATATTTGCAGACATGTTAGAAGTTCAATTTTTCTCCATTTATTATCGGGGGTATCAGGAAGGGTTTCCTCAAGAGTACAGATATCGTATGCACCTTTCACGAAGGAGAGTAGAAGGGCTGAAAGGGAAAATGGTGGTCAGAGTTAATTTAATAAGGATCATGGGAACATAAGAAGACCCCTCTCAACCAGGCCAATGGCTTATCTAGTCCAGCAATCCTTTCTCACAGGGTCCACCTAGAAACTCTCAGGTAGGAACCAAGCACAAGAGCACTCTCCTCTCCTGTGGCTTCCGGCAACTGTTATTCATAAATTTTCCCAATCCTCTTCTAAAGCCATCCAATTTGATGGCCATCCCTGGAGGGAGTTCCATGGTTTAACTATGCCACGTGTGAATCTTTCAGCATTCTGCTCATGGGATGTCTATGAGTTCTGGGGTTGTGAGAGAGGGAGGAAACTTTCCTCTATACACTTTCTCCATGCCATGCTTCATTTTATCTTCTATCATGCCACCTCATTTTTAGTTGACAAGAAATAAGCAGAGCCTCAAATATATAGCAGAACAGCCACGAAGAGCCAGGTTTTGTGAGGTTGTGGAAATAGCGACAGACTGAACTTTCAATTCAGGTCCCTGCTTGTATGTGAATCTTTAACCAATCACTCTGTCTCTGAACCTGATCTACCCCACAGGTGATGATGATGATGATGATGATGATTTATTTGTAACCCCACCCCCCCAGCTGGCTTTCCCCAGCCACTCTGGGCGGCTTCCAACAAAGATTAAAAATACATTAAAATGTCACACATTATAAACTTCCCTAAACAGGGTTGCCTTCAGATGTCTTCTAAATGTCAGGTAGTTGCTTATCTCTTTGACATCTGATGGGAGGATGTTCCACAGGGCGGGTGCCACTACTGAGAAGGCCCTCTTCCTGGTTCCCTGTAACTTCGCTTCCCACAGTGAGAGCTGATTGCAGGGTGGGGACCAAAGGGGGATGAACTACCCCAGAAGGAGCACTGCATACCCCCCACCAGAGATACTACCCCCCCCATAGCACCCTATGCACTCCAGAATATGTGTAATTAATAAATAATATTATTTAGGCCATGTGACACAATTCTTATTTAGGTTTTCTTCTGGTGTAGAAAGAAAGATACACATTGTAGCTTGAATCAAAGTCAAACTGTTTTGTCTGCTCATTGGAACAATTTCACTTGGAATGGCTTGGTGGGATTGACATGTACTTTGGTTGTATGCAGCCATGTTCAACTTGGAAATCAATAGAGCCACCTTTGAGTAAAGTTTACTTGAATACCACCTTTCTTGTGTCCTTTCTGCCTCTCTCTTCGTCAGTAAACTCAGCCTCTGTGCGGCGGGGAGAGACCCAGTGTCGCTGGTGTGTCTGGTGGTGCAGATTGCAAACATCTCCAAGGCTTGCCAAAGGGTTAAGGGCCTTAACAAAGGACTTTTGACCAAGCCTTAAGATGAATTACCCATTCTCTTCCTAGGCCAGTGGACTTCCTCGTACTGTGCGTGTGCGTACCGTATATGTCACTTCTGTCTCCCCTGCAATCTCTCTCTCTCTCTCTCTCTCTCTCTCTCTCTCTCTCTCACACACACACACACACACACACACACACTCTTTCATCTCCTCTTCTGTCCCATGAAAGAAAAAGAGTGCAGAACAAATAAAGTTATGGGCTGTGGGCCAGAAGTGGGTTAGTTAGATTTTTTTTAGTGGGGTTGCTGACCTGTCAGAAGCTATGTTATTGAAATTGGTTTGGGCAGTTACTTTTAACTCTCCACTTCTTTCAGAAAAATGCTGTTTCCTCTTAGTTTTTATTTAGTTTTATTTAGTTGTTGTTTCAATTTGATCGTTGTTAGCTGTCCAGAGATGTACGAACATAGGAGTCAGACTTCTGGCTCACAATGACTAGCCGCAGCTCTGCAGGGCTTCAGACTGAGGTTCCTCCAAGCATTGATGTGGAGATGCCAGGGACTGAACCGGGGGAGATCCTGTATTGCAGGGGGTTGGACTAGATGACCCTCGGGGTTCCTTCTAACTCCACACTTCTACGATTCTATGGAAAATGTGACGTAGGCGCTCCACCGCTGAACTGCTGTCCTTCACCTAAAAATAAGGGTAGGTCCAGTTAAAAAACACAGGACGTGGCCATATGGTATGTTGGAATGCTGTTGTATCCACCCTAATACCGTCTACACTGGCAGAGGCTCTCCAGGGTTTTGGGCAGAGGCTCTCCCAACCCCACCTGGAGATGCCAGGGATTGAATCAGGATTTAAGGCAGATGGATTTAAGGCAGATGCTCTGCTATGGATCTAGATTCAGGTAGGTAGCTGTGTTGGTCTGACGCAGTTGAAATATATTTTAAAAAATAAGTTAGTGCAAGGTTTTGAGAAGGTTAAGTCATGCAAGGTGTGGATGTGTGCTTTCCTCTGATGAAGGGCCTACATTTCTTGCAAAATCTTCTCCACCCCTTTCCCCCTTTTTCATCTCTCTCCCCCGCCCCCACTTCCCACTTTTAAAGCGCTATGGTGCCACTTAGGATAGTCGTGGTTTCCCCCAAAGGATTCTGGGAGCTGCAGTTTAGCAGGGAACTCTGGGAAATTCAGGTCTGTGAGGGGAATAGGAGCAGGGAGTCTCCTAATCAATTCTCAGCACCCTGAACAAACTACAGCTTCCAGAATTCTTTGAGGGAAGCCATGGCTGCTTAAAGTGGTGTCATGGTGCTTTAAATGTGTGTTGTGAATGTGGCCCAAGTTCAGGAGGACATCTGACTGAGAAATGTGAACATATTGGGGACAGTTTTTGACCAGAATAGCCCCATTACATAAACTCTCTTTACTTCCCCACTTGGTTGGCGTGTGAGCATGTGTGGTGATACCCGATTATTATCGATTAAGGATATTTCTTGACCATCTTCGACATTGTATTCCAAGGTAGTGTCCAATCATTTGAAAAGCAGACATCAAAACATAAAATTATAGTACAGTGTAAAATGCAGGGGATAAACCTTTATATATGCAAAAGCAGGGCCATTAGAGAAAGCCAAACCATTTGTCCATCGAGCCCAGTGTTGTCTGTTCTGACTGGCAGCCACTCTGCAGAGACTCCAGCAATGAAGGGTCGTGGCCACAGCACTTGCTGCTTCCTCACCCTTTTTCCACTGGAGATGCTGCCCAGGACTGAACCTGAGACCTGCTGCATGCAGGAGAGATGCTCTGGCTCCTCTGATGATATTTGGATTTAGGTAGTGATTTCAGGGTGTTCAAAGTGCTCAACTTAAATTTATCATTCTGATCCTTAAGATGAACCTGTTAGACTTGGCAATGTTATTTGCCCCATAGAGGTGTAGGACCTGAGCCCGAGAGACAAATTGCGACCTAAGGCCTGAATTCAAATTATTTAATAAATAAATAAATAAACAAATAAATAAATTTATATACCACACTTCATCCAATGATCACAGGGCAGTTGGCAGTATAAAAACACAAAACCACGTAACTTCATAGCAAAACAATCACCCCCACCCCAGAAACATTTAAAATACCATTGATTGTTTAATCAGCCAAAGACCAGAGTGAAGAAGAACATTTTCACCTGTCACCTAAAGATATGTAATGAACAGGGGCATCTTAAGCATATTCAGTGCTGTGGTGCGAAGCTCCCTCTGGTGCCCCCCCCCCCCCGTTTCCCAGAGTTTTTTAGGGAGGACGGCAGGGCTGCCCACCTCGCCGCTTCGTGCCACGGTGGCCAAGGCAGACAGAGGCTCTGGGCATGGCGGAGGTGGGCGAGGGCGGTGAGCTATGCCGGGAGGCGCCACATCCAGCCTCTGCCTCTTCCCTGGCGCCTTCCAGAACTTGGCGCCCCTGCGCCCTGCGCTACTAGCCTCTATGGGTAAGACAATGAAGGCATCATGTGAGCCTCCCTGGGAAGAGCATCTGATGAATGGGGAGCCACCACAGAAAAGGTCCCATCCTTGTGCTGCCACCCTCTTTCTTCCAAGGATTGCAAGGTTAAGCCTTCACCAGATACTGTACTGTTTGTAGAACACCCATGATTTTCTAACTAGCTGTGAGGACTAAACATTTTATTTTTTAAACAGACAAAAACAAACAAACAAATTACCAAACAAGCACAGGAATTGCTGCCCAGTTGAGTCATGTTGACATGTTCCAGCTTTGCGACTGTATCAGGCTAGGTTGCTCACAGCCCAGCAGTGCTGAGTCTCAGGTCTGGGAGCTGAATGTGGCCCTCCTTGGAACTTGCCCCAGGACACACCTCATTGCCAATCAGAAGGTCGGCGGTTCGAATCCCCGTGATGGGGTGAGCTCCCGTTGCTCAGTCCCTGCTCCTGCCAACCTAGCAGTTCAAAAGCACATCAAAGTGCAAGTAGATAAATAGGTACCACTGCAGCAGGAAGGTAAACAGCGTTTCCATGCGCTGCTCTGGTTCGCCAGAAGCGGCTTAGTCATGCTGGCCACATGACCCGGAAGCTTTAGACCAGCTCCCTCAGCCAACAAAGCGAGATGAGCGCTGCAACCCCAGAGTTGGTCACCACTGGACCTAATGGTCAGGGGTCCCTTTACCTTTACCTTTAGGATGTGCCCTTGAACTCTGATGATGCTTCTTTCTTGCCTGGATGGAGGGTGTGTGTGTTTGTGTGTGTGTGTAGAAACCAGGCTACAAGTAAAATTTACATTTGTTGCTCTGCCCCATTTTTTTGCTCTCTTGTATGTGGCCCTTGGAAGGTTGTTCAGAACAGAATGTGGCCCTCAGGCTAAGAAAGGTTTCCCACCCCTGGACCAAGTTACTGGGCACCAATGTTAATATATTGTCTCTGGGAAGCATCTCTGTCCTGAGTTTATAATTCTGCAACTCCATTTGGGTACATTGCTGGATTGAAGCTGCCTTATACAGCCCAGACTGTTTTTCCACTTAGCCCAGCAAGTGGCTCCCAAGCTTCTTGCCAGATCTTCTTGCTGGAGATGGCAGAGGTTGAACCTGGTACTTTATCCTTGTAAAGCAAATGTTCCATCACTGAGCTATGGCGTTAACTGGGCCCTTGATTGGCTGTCTCTTTTTCATTAGTTTAAGACATCTGGTGCTGTTAGAATTTCCAGCTGAGCATCGAAGGGTATGGTTGACTCAGAAAGCTCAGAAATGATATTGTAGTGTACCTTTGTACTTAAGCATTACCTGCATGAGTCCTTGCTTTCAAAAGCTTTGGGGACGAGGTGCCTGTGCCAAAAAACAGCAGATACATCATAATGGTAATTGCTCACTTAACTGCTGTGTATATGGCGTTATGTCAGATCATGCTACAAAAGGAATTCTGCTAAGCTCTGATCCCCTATAAACAAGCAAGGTTAATACACTGCCCAACCAATAAGGTCTTGCAAGCAGTCTTGTCTAGTTTTCTGGTTGTGCCTGTATGATAATGATGCACACAGAGACCTATAAGCTCAGCTAACTAGCCAGGCTAGAAGCCTTTGTTGCTCCTGCATGTAGTGTCTCATTTGGCCTGTACTCCACATTTTTCTATGCAAATCTTCAGGTGTGCACTAGCTGAACAAACATAATGCGTTAGCAGGCCTTTTGGCACCAGCTTTAGCGTGCTTGTGTTTTGTTTTACCAACGTAGACTCAGCCTTGGACTTAGTGAGACCATTCGTCCATCTAACTCAGAATTGTTTGCACTGACTGGCAACAGGTCTCCAGGGTTTCAGATTATTTTTTTATTGGGAATGTATTCTGAAACACATTCTTGACACAATAATAGTGTATTAGTGATGGATTTATTTTGATTTAGTTTGTTCTGTGATGCTTCCTCAAGGCTACCACCAGGACATTTTTTTTCAGCTGGAACTAGCCAGAACCCAGTTCTGAGGAGAAAACGGTGCTCCAAAACCAGAGACACCCCCGTCTCCTTTGATCAGCAAAGTAGCAGACACGTGGTGTACAGTTCGTTGCTAGCTCCCTACCAATGTAACTTTAGCTCATTTAGAGCAATCCAGTTTCCAGCAGTAAAAAAATGCACCATACAATATAACGCAAAAATGAAAATTTTTATTAAAAAAATACAGTCCCGGGGGGGGTGGGGGGTGGATAGAAGGAGGAGAATAACAGTAGACAGTAGATATAGGCTACCTCCAGAGCAAGTGTTGTAAACAGCAGCTGTGCTGTTCTGGTAGCTCCCTGACAAGCTCTCAGGTGGGCACGATTGACATTCTAAGAGAACAAGGGAGGTGTTCTTGGTGAGTTCATGGTGAGTTCCTGCACCTCTTTTTCTAGAAAAATAGCACTGCCTGCCACATTATTGCTGCTGATCAACTAAGGTTTCAGCGCAACAAAGGTAGGACAAGAATATAATTGACCATTTTTGCTCAGGATGGAAGGTTCTGTTAGTTCTGGTTTTCTCAGTTTCTCAATTTTCCAGTCTTAAATTTGCTATTCCACATTTCTGCATAACATTTTTAAAAATACTGTTATGAAAATTAATGAGCATTTTAATGCAAATTTGTCTCCTTAAGCACATTTTTGTGTGCAGTTTTGACTTATGTACACATTTTTTTTGCAAGTAAATACCCTGAAGATAAAACAATTTGTATGTTAATTTTACCATTATATTTATTTTAATGCACGATTTCACCTCATGTAATCACTTTTGTAAACATTGCTTGGTTGGAGAACTGGATCACAAAGTTCAGAGAGTGTGAATTCCAAAGGACAGCTGTGTTTCAGTTCACATGAGTGTGAATTTGGTAGATTTGGCTTTAAATAAGATAAAAAGTAAGCTCTACCATCCCAATGGAATTTCAACAGGAAGTTACAGGTGTCCTTTTTATTGTGCATTCATGATGATTTGTGCTCATGATGGCATTGGTGAAGTTACATGCTACCCTGCTTTCAACACCGTTTTCATCTGCAAAAGTTTCAGGGCAGATACGGTTCCTTGGTTTCCAATCTGTCTGTGCTTTGTAGCTTCCTCCTGAAATCCTGTGAAGTGTTCCAGGGTTGTTGGGGATTTTTGGTCTCAGTTTCATTGCGCTGTAGTGCAAGAGTTCCCCTCTGAACAATAGCAATGTGGTGACATCAGGGAAGCAATGCAAAACAAGGAAAAAAGCAGAATGATGTGTGGACAGTCTAGTATACATCCACCACCAACACACTATTACTGTTTCAATCGCATCAGAAGAAAACAGAGCAGAAAACCAGCCTGGAGGGGGGGCATAGGATGATTCTCTCTGCTTTCCCTCCTGTCTGCCCTTTCCCCCCACCTTCAGAGTGGCTGTGGGTGGGGAAATGGGATTCCTCTGGGAGTTAAAGGTGGCAATACAGAACATGGAGATTTGACTCCATACCAGATTAAAATGTAATACAACTTGGAGGTGCCCCCAAAATCTGGGTGAGTTGCCGACGACAGTTGGGGCGGGGGGGGGGGGGAAGACTGTGTGGATAACAGGTGAAATCCACCCCACCCCCACTGTCAGTCCATCAAAAGATGGTTGCTCTATCTACATTCGGTTTCCTTCCAGAGATTTGCGAGGGAGCACTCCCCCCCCCCACTCTAAGTCCTTTTGTCCATCCTTTGTAATGGAAAGAGTCCCCTCCTAAATCAATTCCATGACACTGTTATTGTTTCTCCACTAAGAGTTTTTAAACTTTCCCCCCTCCCGAGGTCAGGAATGTGGACAGTTGCTATTGGGGCGGTGGAGCCTGGGTGGTTGGGGGGGTGTTGAAGGGTCAGCCTGTCTCTGTGGGTCATATGACAACAAATCCTTTTGAGAATATCTACCCTTCATCACTGCCAATATTGTCTTTTGCCAGCAGGGTCCTGGCACGGACCTTGAATGGCTCTAGCTTCGGCCTCTGTCCACTGCATCGGTCAGCATCTGGGAATGGACAGAAGGGCATTGTGTGTGAAAATAGCTTTGTTTTTGGTCACAGCTGCCCGGGTTTGGACTAGGACTGACCGAAGTCCTGGTGGGTGGGAGAGAAAGGAGGGAGAGGGGGGATTGGGAAAGTATGGGTCAGTGCTTCCTAGAGGGTTTTCCCACCCCTCCAGGCCAAACACTTCTGTGTCCAGACTTTAGAGAGCCTAGCTGAAGAATTTGGAAGGGGTCCTTCTCCCCTCCCCCCTCCTTTCCCCTCTTTCTTTTAAAGTGATGGAATTTATTAGGGGCGGGAAGAGGATATAAAGAAAACTCCTCCTATTATTATTATTTTTTTAAAAAAAACATTCAAAGAATTAGGCCAGATGTATAGAGGATCTGTAGAATTTAGAAACTTATGCTGCGAGTTAAATGAGGGATAAAACACCTTGAGCCACAAAGTACAATGAAGATATCAAACTGTCTTCTTCTTTTTAATTGAAGCAGTATTTTATGGAGAGCAAAGGGTTTTTGCATCAGATGGCGCAAGTCACTGTGAGAGTTTTCTGTGGGCCTGTAAGAAACCAGAAGAGTCTATCCTAAAGAAATGGAATATATAAAAAGACTAAAGGATGGAAGTAGTTACCCATCTTTCATACTTTCTTTTATCCTTTCTGAATCTTCTTACATTCAGCCCCATTGGATATCTACAAGTTCCAGAATTATGAACTGTGTAACTTGCACCTGTATGCCTGCCTTGTTGCCTTCAGATGTAGTGGAGGATGCTACCCAATTAATGACACACTGCCCTGTTGCTGGTCTTTGAATTATAATTCAGCCACCACTCCAGGTGGTGGAATTGGGGGTGGGAGTACAATATTGTCCTTTGCCATAAGGGGCAAAATGGTTTAGTGTGGTTATTTCCATGCTACAGACATGCCCCACTTTCCAGAGACCTATCAGGATGGCATTGACAACTGTCAATATAGACATGTTAAATTGAATTCAAGATGTTGTAACTGTGCAGAGATTGTGAAAAATTGACTTCTCTTTGTTGTCCTGTTTACAATATAATATGGAGATATCTGGAACAGTATCTTGCCGTCACTGTTTTTCTTTTATTTGTAATCAAATCAACCAAAAATTGATTCTTTTTAGCCAATAGCAATGGATATCTAGTAGAAAAGGCATCTTCAAAGGTATGCCACAGGTTTCCCCCTGCAATACGTTGGCTTGTTTTACTGAATGCTGATAGCATAGATCATGGGCCAGCCCTGTTGCATCCATAAATGCTCATGTGTCTGCAGGGGCCTTCCCTGGCACTCCCTCAGGGATCACCTCTTGCCAACTAAAATTAGGGGGTTGTATCCATTGTTAGTCCTACTCAAAGTAGACTCCTTAAATTAATGAACTTGTCTAATTAGGGTTCATTAATTTCAGTGAGTCTACTCTGAGTACAAATTCTTTCAATACAACCCTAAGCTTGAAAGAAACATTCTATTATAGTTAATAGAATAGCTTGTGGTTTCCTATGGTGTTTATTTACCTTTGTGTATTTAGAAATTTGGTTTCCCCTCCACTTTTGTATTTGTTAATAATTTGGAAAAAGTGGGGGTTTTGTTTATGCTTTTAAAAAGAATAGCTTGTGGTTATGCTTATCTATGGTATGTGTATGTCATGCCCATGATAGTCTCTCTAGTTTACAAATCTTTTCAAAGACTCAAAATGGGTTGGCAACCCCTCACATAGATTTTGATATCCTGTACCCCATTGATCAAATTAATAATGTGTTGGGTCCCCCTTCGAATAATCTCTACTCCAAACAAGCCTGGGTGCTTCCAGATTGGAGCTTGATGTTTAAAATGGGTCTGGAAGGGTAAATCAGGATTAAATGTTGGGGCAGAGGAGAGATACAATCCGGTATTTTGATACCAGTGACATTGTGCGAATAATAATAATAATAATAATAATAATAATAATAATAATAATTTATACCCTGCCCATCTGGCTGGGTTTCCCCAGCCACGCTGGATGGCTCCCAATCGAATATTAAAAACAGAATACAGCATTACACATAAAAAACTTCCCAAAACAGGGCTGCCTTCGGATGTCTTTTAAAAGTAGGATTGTCCTTGTCATCTGATGGGAGAGCATTCCACAGGGCGGGTCCCACTACCAAGAAGGCCCTCTGCCTGGTTACCTGCAACTTCGCTTCTTGCAGTGAAGGAACCACCAGAAGGACCTCGGTGTCCGGGCTGAATGATGGGGGTGGAGACGCTCCTTCAGGTATACTGGACCGAGGCCGTTTAGAGCTTTAAAGACGCATGAGCAGCAGTACCCATCCCACTTGGAAGCACCCTCTGTATATTTGATGGGGCTTTTCCAACGGATGTGTCTGTGTTCAGGTCTGTTGTGCAACATGCCACTGATGCAATAATAGTGCATTAGTGGCAGAATTGTCCTGGACCACACACACAACATTTTCCAGTTGTTCTGTGATACTTCCTCGGTGTTGCTGTATTGTTGCCGTCTTGAGAGATGGGCACTCTTGCACTTCAGTACAACAAAGGCAGGGCCAATAATAATAATAATCTGGGACATCTGGCATGTAGAAAGTTACAGAATTTCAGGAGAAAGTTATGGGGTGTGTTCCAATGCTGCTGTATGTTTGCCCTGAAACTTTTGCAGGTGCAAATAGTATTGAAGGTAGGATTTTATATAAATGCACAGTAAAAAGGACGCGTGGAAGGAGGCAGAAAGTTTCTTCCAAGGAAGTCGTGACCAGCATTGTTTGGCCATGCTTCGATGCTTGGCATTTACTTAGAAATTTTGTTCCCCAAATTGTAATAATAGAACATCTTGACAATGTCATCCTCCTCAGATCATTATTCTCCTGTGTTCTCCTCTGGCTTCTTCCTGGAATCACCATCGTTTTTTGGAGAGGAGAGATCAGCAGAATTTACGTAAATGTAGGTTGCCTTGGTGCTTCTTTTCTGCTTATTTGAAGAGGCATTTCTGGTCCACCTGCATCTGAGCAACATATTTATTATTTGAAGCTGCTTTTAAATGTACACACAAAAAGTGCACTGAGCATGATGGGAAAGTCGTGGGCTGTAACCTTTGTCCATTTTCAGCCAACAAATCATACCAATTAACATTAGAGTTTGCAACAGATGAGCCCTATGCCTGGTCCAGCTGGGCTCTTTGTATCTTGGATGCTTTGACCTTTTGAAATATGTTGTATAAATTGATGGTGAGTTACAAAACATAATGTCCAGAACACAAGAAGCAGTACAGTGGTACCTTGGGTTACATACACTTCAGGTTACAGACTCCGCTAACTCGGAAATATTACCTTGGGTTAAAAACTTTGCTTCAGGATGAGAACAGAAATCGTGCTCCGGCGGTGTGGCGGCAGCGGGAGGCCCCATTAGCTAAAGTGGTGCTCCAGGTTAAGAACAGTTTCAGGTTAAGAACAGACCTCCGGAACGAATTAAGTTCTTAACCCAAGGTACCACTGTAGTTCCATTCTATTTTGTGCTGGCCAGCTCACATTCAAAGTACTGGGACCAGTTCTAGATGCCACATCTTAAGAACTTTGACAAACTGGAGTGTTTCTAGACTATGATGATCAGGTGGTGATGTACCTTGTTACATCCTCTGAGGAACAGTTGAAAGAGCCGAGTATGTTTAGCCTGGAGAAGAAAATATTAGTATCAAAATGCCTGAAGGACAATGGACTAGTAATTCCCATCCACAACAGTCATGCCACCGCTTTATCACACCCAGGGTTCCTTCTTCCCTTTCGGGTTCCCCAGCTGGTTCCTTGCCCGATTTATCTGCATCTAACCAGTCCATGACAGTTACTTACATTCCAGCCATTTACAGTTAGGGAGAATCTAGCTTAACCCTGAATAGGTGACTATTTATATGGCAAATAGTTATGGGCAGGTGGGAGAGCTTAGATATTTGAAAGGGGTTATGTTTGTAAAAGGGATCACTCTCTGATGATCCAGATGGAGAAGAGAATACCGTATTTTTTGCTCCATAGGATCACCAGCCCATAGGATGCACCTAGTTTTTTGGGGGGGAAATAAAGGGGGGGAAATTATTTTTCCCCCCAGGCGCGGGGCTGGGGCGGGGGATGCTCGAGCTTCCCCTGACCCCAGCCCCCAGAACAGGCTGCTGTCCGCAAGCCTAGGGAGCCTGGCGGGAAGTCGCGCCAGTCTCCCCAGGCTTGCAGATATCTCTCCCCCGAGCTTGTGGGGCTGCTGATGGGGAGAAGCCCGCTTCTCCCCACCGCCAGCCTCCAAACCAGGTTGGGAAATAGTGGGATGGCGGCGCTCCGCCTCCCCGCTGTCCCCCGAGCTTGAGGGGCTGCCCGATATTTGCACGAAGCTCGGGGTGCTCTGTGCAGCGCGCCCCAGGCTTCGGGATGCAGGCTGCTGTCCGCAAGCCTTGGGAGCCTGACGGGAACTCCTGCGGAGCTCCCAAGGCTTGCGGAGAGCTTCCTGAAGCCTGGAGAGTGAGAGGGGTCGGTGCGCACCGACCCCTCTTGCTCTCCAGGCTTCAGCGAAAGCCTGCATTCACCCCATAGGACGCACACACATTTCCCCTTCATTTTTGGAGGAGAAAAAGTGTGTCCTATAGAGCGAAAAATATGGTAAAACTCACCTAAAAATAACCTGATTATGACATGGCGCCATTATCTTGCCATCTCCAAAAGAATATCCTTTGCCCAAGCCAGAGAGAAGGAACAGGTGGGTGCTCAGCCAAAACTGAACAGATCTTCCAGAAATCTGGAGCAAGTTACAATATTTTGATTACTGCGTTTTGCTCCTGCATTCTGATCTTAGGAATATTTGGACTGCAAGAAAGAACAGCTGAGGTGGGCACTGTTGTGTTAGGATAACCAAGTGAATCCTTAGCAAATTGGGGGAAGGGGGGTTCACTTGGTAAAGCTGTCCAAATGTCAAAATTAGTGACGGGAAAAGCTGCGGAAGGCAACAAGAGTGCTTCCTCCATACTTGGATTGCTTCCAGGCTCAGGAGTAATACTGTAGATGGGTCACTGAGATGTTGCAAAGTGGCCTCCCCTCCCTTTTATTTTAGTGTGTTTCTACCAAAAAGAATAAATCTGAATCTGAATTAAATTGGGGAGGGGCTGGCTTTTTGTTGCCAATGATGCAAAGAACAGCAACAAAAATGAAACAAAACTGCATTGTGGGAAGACTTGATCTCCCACACTAAAAGCACCCTAGATGCTTGCTAAAAAATTACCATTCTTCCTGCTCTCCTGGTTTCTCTGGGGCATCTTCAGAATGTCATCCTCAGTTTGTTCTCCTGTGCTTCTTCTGGTCTCTGTTTCCTGTCCTTTTCCAGTTGCTTTTATAGGTTTACAAAACTTTTTTGGGGGTGGAGAGAGAAGAGACTGGCACCCCAAATTCTGCAGCTGTAAAAATGGAGGCAGACATCCTTCTGCTGGCATTGCAAGTAAATCTGAATGTTTTGAGAATTAAAAATGTCTTATTCTGGATCTGGAACTGCAAAACAATGAACAAGAGAAAAATCTTGGTTCCCTAGCATGTTGAGATTTCCACCAGCAGGCATGCCTTGGACTAATTAAACAATATATGCCTTTTAAACTGTGTGTGTTTTGGGAGTGTTGTTTTTGTTTGTTACTATGGAATATAGGGGACGCGGGTGGCACTGTGGGTAAAACCTCAGTGCCTAGGACTTGCCGATCGCATGGTTGGTGGTTCGAATCCCCACTCTTAAGTGCAAGTAGATAAATAGGTACCGCTTTATAGCGGGAAGGTAAATGGCGTTTCCGTGTGCGGCGCTGGTGCTGGCTCGCCAGCTGCAGCTTCATCACGCTGGCCACGTGACCCGGAAGTGTCTTTGGATGGCGCCGGCTCCCGGCCTCTTGAGCGAGATGAGCGTGCAACCCTAGAGTTGGTCACGACTGGCCCGTACGGGCAGGGATACCTTTACCTTTACCTTATGGAATATAGTTTTGTGTTTTTATATTGTAAATGCCCTGTCATCCTTGGATGAAGAGTGGCATAGAAATAATAATAATAATAATAATAATAATAATAATAATAATAATAAAGGTGATGCTGATGGAAGATGCAAGATGCTTGGGCATGCTTTTGACCTTGATATGCTTTTGGGAGAATAAAATGCGTTGGTTGGTCTGACATTTCAGTTGAGAAGAAGCAAATAAGTGAAAGGGGCTAAGACTAGTGCCTTCTTCCACAATACTACTGCTTTGCTCCCAATGCCACACAAGGCATATGGGGCAAGATTTGTGAGCTCAGTCATCAAAATACAGTGGTACCTCGGGTTACGGATGCTTCAGGTTACAGACGCTTCAGGTTACAGACTCTGCTAACCCAGAAATAGTACCTCGGGTTAATAACTTTGCCTAAGGATGAGAACAGAAATCGTGCAGCGGCAGCGGGAGGCCCCATTAGCTAAAGTGGTACCTCAGGTTAAGAACAGTTTCAGGTTAAGAACAGACCTCTGGAATGAATTAAGTCCTTAATCTGAGGTACCACTGTATGTAAGTACTTTTGAGCGCCTTTTAGAGAGTGTCTTTCATGGCCTGCGCTACAAATAAACATGCAACACATGCCTGGCCTAAATTAGTTTTGTGAGTTGGGGAGGGGGATCCCCTCAAACCATAGAAATTAAAAAATTGTAGGACTTTGAAGATGTGTCTTCAGCCAGCCTGCCCAAGATGGATCTCTGTCTGTTCTCTCCCCTCTTCTTCCCAGCACACCTTGTGAAAGACCCTCTTTTCCTGTTACTTCCCACCCAGTTAGCCTGGCAACCTTCTGTCTGCCCAGGCCCAGGATTTCTCTTAGATGGGTCATCAACACCTTTTGTCATGTTAACCGTCTATCCCAGGTGAGGCCCGGGTCCTAGGCCAACCCCAACCTCTCGCACCACCAAAGGAACACAAGTGAACAACACAAGCACGCTGACACCAAACTACATACATTAAGCATAATAGAAACACCGCTACTCGACCCCCACCCACATCCATCTCCCCTCCTTCCACCCTCCTTTCTTTTTTTTCTTTTTTTTTCTTTTCTTTTTTCTTCTCCCCCTAATGCCTCAACAAATGAAATGGATTTGTAAAAATGTTACACGGGGGGGGGGGGGAAATACGAGGCATTACACTTACACTGTAAAACAAGAAAACCCTTAATAAAATATATTAAGACCTCAAAAAAAAAAATAAAAAGGAAAGGAAGCCTATATTTTTCCGCTGGCCTCCAATCTTCCCTTCAATACTTCAAATAATAAAAATCCTACTATTTATTAATTTCTAGGGTTTAGGAGGGGTCTCCCAACTCATTAACAATATGTTACTGTATAGTGATTAGTTCAATATGTGCCATTTTTGCAAGCCATTGGTCTTGGGGACTTTGAATACAGAACTTTTTCTTTCTTTGCTACTTGCCTTAATTAAAGGGGCACTCTCATGTCCCTTTAATCTGTTAAATTAGTACTACATTTCTTTTTTCTAAAAAATAAGATAAAAGAATGTTCTTATTATTTGCATTTTTGTGAGCAGTCTTGTGCCTCGTAGTGAAGGTGGAAATTAAATAATTTCAATTAATGAATGGATCCTAGTGGTCACTATGGCTCAGTCAGTAGAGTGTGATAACCTTAATCTCAGGGTTGCGAGTTCACGCCACACGTTGGGCAAAAGATTCCTGCATTGCAGGGGGTTGGAGTAGATGACCCTCGTGGTCCCTTCCAACGCTGCAATTCTATGATTCTATGAACAGGGACCAAAGCAGAACACACACAACACACTGCTGCTCATCAAGTGTAGAGTTAAGAGAGCAAGAGTAATAAAAAGAATTTTTTATTTAGGGGAATTGAATTTAATTCTAAATTATATTCCGGAAACATGGGAGATTACAAGGGGTCAAAAAAAAATATGGATGTACCATGCTATATTAGAAGCAAAAAAACTTGTCTTGATGAATTGGAAGAGCCGCAAAAAGATTCCATTGAGCACATGGATTGACAATATGGACAGATTAGCTACATACGAATGAACTGCATGTCGTCGCAAATTACGAATGGATAAATATGAAGAAATCTGGAAGGAATATTTAAGTGATAAGGCGGATAGTGGTGGGAAGTAGGGGGAGGAGAGAGAGGTGGGAAAATATTGTGAAAAAGGTGTAGTCATAGGTATTTCAGTGTATTCAAATCTGAATCGTCAAACTGTTATTAGTGTTGTTATGGTTTTATGTACCTTTTGTGGTTGTTGTTTGTATTGAAAAAATGATTAATTTTTTTTTTAAAAAAACTTGTAGAGTTAAGAGAGAGAATCAGATGCTTCCGATCCCCAATGCCAGAGGCAAGAGTCACAGATAGATATATAAAATCTTAATGGCACGTATTGCCTGATTGGATCCCTTTGGAACTGATGCTTCTTCATGCAACATGTGTCTTGCTGGACCTGGTACATTAGCACCATCTACTGGTCCCAGATAGATGCACACTGTTTCAAAATGCCTAGATAAAGAAGAGACAGATGAACTCTTACCAAATACTTAACTAACTGACCGATCACATCGGTTCTGCCCCCCCACAACAAAAATCCTGGCTACGCCCATTCTCTGTTGAGCTTCACATTGATAGAGTCCAGTCTTCTATTCTATTGAGATAATGTTGAATTGCAATTCCTCCCTGTTCTGTGTCACAGAATCATGAAATCATAGAATTGTAGATTTGGAAGAGACCCCAATGGTCATCTGGTCTAATCACCTGTGATGCAGGAATCTCAGCTAAAGCATCCACGAGGCCATCCAACCTCTGCTTAAAAACCTCCAATGAAAGAGAGTCCCAACAGGAAAGCAACAGGAAAACACACTGGGAAATGGCGTGATACGTCTTGCCTTGGTGCGACGCCATATAAATGCAAACAAATCAGAACAAATGCTCAAGTAAAAAGCAGACATCATCTAACTTGCCTCACAAACTTTGTGCAAACCAGTCAATCAGGATAAATGCTCGAAAAGTCCATTGCGTGGAAACAGCCTTTGGGGTGAAAATAAAACTCAAAGCAGGATGCAATGGTGGTCACTAGATGGCAGCACCCTACTGGGAGAAGCATTTGCTGAACCCAAACATCATTTGAGGGAGGTGAGGGGTGAATGGGAAGAGCAGACGGGAAGACTGTGGAACTAAGACACCCCCCACCCTCTGAACAACCACTTAAAACAGGCCACCAAACCCGTGTTTTGCACAGAAGCTGCTGTGGTTAGATAGTAATATGTCAGTTCAAAAGCCCATCACAATTTTCTGCCACTCACACACTGTTTTTCCAGGTCACACCCATACTGGGAAGAAACCTGGGAACTGTAGTTTGCTAAGGATGCTAGGGATTACTGCTCTGCAAGGGACACTACCTTTCCCAAGGTTCTTTGAGCGAAGCTCTGTGCTTTAAATGTGTGTTAAGTGTTCTTCTAATGCTGTGCTCCTGCAAAGGAGTGTTGTATTCAGGTCTTAACTGGACATGTAGCAGAATCAGGCGACAGGAGTTCGGAAGGGGTTTCCAAACTCAGGAAAGTGAGTGTGGTGGAGCAGGGAGCTTCAGCAATGACTCAGGTCAGATTGAGGGGGCTTCCAGACTTTTGCTGTTTTTAGGTGGGATGCAATCATGTGCCAGGAAATAAAGTTTGTGCATTTGTACTGGATTGGGTGGTCTTGTGCAAGGAACTGACATCTTCAAAAGATAGGAAAGGAAGGTAAGGAAAGTGATGGCAAAATGCACTGGAAGGTATGGGGTAACTCAGCACCATCTAAACACTCAGCAAACAAAACTGAATGAATGCTCAATTAAAAGCCAACGTTGTCTAGCCTCCATGCAAACAAATTGATTGCTGAATAAACAGGTCATCTGACCCACCTTGGAAGAATGACAGATGAAGGTGATAGACTATATGGGATTGGCAGAAATGACCGGCAGAATCCGAGACCAGGGGAGAGAGACAGCGGAAGAAGATTGGAAGAAATTTAAGGACTATCTTAAGAAACATTGCAAAATTAATGAATGTTAGAACGATGTTGGTTTAGAAATTAAGTGGTTTCTAGCTGTAATGATTTATAATTAAGAAAAGTTGAAAATCAACAGAAATTATGGGAGGGATTTGCTGAATTAAATAATTAGAAATTGGAATACAGAAAGGGGAGGTATGAGGAGGTCGGGAAAGTAAGGTATAAGAAAATAAGGGATTGAAATTATACTTGTTGTGGTATGTGTTTTGTTTGTATTTTTGTTATTTTTTATTTTTATATAACTTTTTGGAAACTTCAATAAATATCTTTTTAAAAAAAAAAAAAACAGGTCATCTGGAAGAGCCGGAAGAGCTCCTATAGAAACTGGATAAACCCATGTCATCCTGGTTCTCAGCCAGATTCTGATATGGGTGAGTGTTTCCATTAGCTTTCCCCAAGCACGTATGTCTGGCAGAAGGCCAGCCCACCCATGAGGCAAGGTGAAATGTCTGCCTCAGGCAGCAGGATCCACAGAGGCAGCAGAACTGCCCTCCAAGGAATGCCTCCTCTGCTGCTGCTGCTGCTGCCGCCACCACCACAGTGTCTGTAGCATGGGTTGGCAAAATAAGGTCCACGGGCCGCATCAGGCCCAATTGCCTTCTCTGTTACCTTACGAGAGATGGCGCCCCCGGGTTTCTCCGTCCTTCACCAGTCGCGGACTGTGGGCCGGGGGGGAGGGGTGGCGTTATTAATCCGGGAAGATTGTTCTTTCAGGGCTCTACCATTGCCATCGATCCCCGGCATTGAATGTGTTGGCCTAGTGTGGGGCTCCGAGGTGAGCTTGGCTGTCTGGCTGGTGTACCGGCCACCTAGCGCACCAGCAGCCACCCTGTCAGGCCTGCTGGAGGCGGTGGCCGGCTGGGCCTTGGAGTTCCCTAACCTATTGGTATTGGGGGACTTCAACATCCATGCTGATGCCACTCCCTCCTCACAGGCTCTGGACCTGGTGTCTTCCATGGCGACACTAGGGCTCTCCCAGTTTGTTTCGGGCCCCACACATCAAGCAGGCCACACGCTGGATTTGATCTTTGGCATCGGTATAGATGTGATCATGTTTCCTTCGATGAAGGTGCCATGGTCTGATCACTATGCTCTGAAAGCCAGGATTGACGTTCCACCCCCACCCTGCTTGGGTGGCGAGCCAATTTGGGCTCGCCCGCAGAGGCTGATGGACCCTGATAGATTCCGTCAAGCCTTGCGGGACCTTTCTCCCCCTGGCGACTCATTGACTGAGCTTGTTGAGGCCTGGAATACCCAGCTCCTAGCAGCCATCAATGAGATCGCACCTAAGCGCCCTCTGCGACCCCGCAGAAACCGGGCTCCCTGGTTTACCGAGGAGCTCCGGAAAATGAAGCGGGACCTCAGACGGCTAGAGCGAGTATGCCGGGGTGCCCGTGACGGAGCTTCAATAACATCTTATAGGGTTTTTATGAAAACCTACGGGATGGCAGTGAAGGCCGCTAAGAAGTCCTACTTCTCGGCCTCCATTGCATCCGCTAGCTCTCGCCCGGCGCAATTATTTAGTATAATTCGGTCTTTAACGTCCCTTGAAGGACAGCCAAATTTAAATAACAATTTGACACACAGCTGTGAGGCATTCGCGAGCTTTTTTGCGGAGAAGGTCTTGTTGCTCCGCCATGACCTCCCTGCCAATTTGGATACAATAAAGGAACTGGAGGCCCCTCGACTGTCCTCGGGTTCAGTATTAGACCACTTTGACTGGATATCCCCAGCCGATGTGGACAGACTCCTCCGAGCTGGAAAGCCCACCACCTGTCCTCTCGACCCGTGCCCGTCCTGGCTGATTAGAGCGTGTCCAGACGAGGTGCGGGCCCCCCTGGGGGATATCATCAATCTGTCCCTAGGCACCGGGACATTCCCAGGGGAACTGAAGGAGGCAGTGGTGCGCCCGCTCTTAAAGAAAACATCATTAGATCCCTTAGATCTATCCAATTACCGCCCGGTTTCGAATCTTCCATTCCTGGGTAAGGTGATTGAGAGAGCGGTTGCTGAACAGCTTGGTAGGTTTCTGGATGAAACATCAGCTCTGGATCCATTCCAGTCCGGCTTCCGCGCTGGTCATGGGACCGAGACGGCTCTGGTCGCCCTAACAGATGATCTCCGCAGGCAGCTGGATCGAGGCGGGTCGGGGCTGCTGATTCTTCTAGACCTGTCAGCAGCCTTCGACATGGTCGATCACGAACTCCTGGACCACCGCCTTGCCGACGTGGGGATCCAGGGCACAGTCCTTCAATGGCTGCGCTCGTTTCTCTCTGGTCGGGGACAGAGGGTGGCGCTTGGGGGGGAATTGTCATCCCGCCACTCCTTGGTGTGTGGTGTGCCCCAGGGTGCAATACTCTCCCCGATGCTTTTTAACATCTTTATGCGCCCCCTCGCCCAGCTTGTCCGGAGTTTGGGGCTGGGCTGCCATCAGTATGCTGATGACACCCAACTCTATCTGTTGATGGACGGCCACCCGGACTCAGCCCCAGACACACTGATCAGATGCTTGGAGGCTGTGGCTGGATGGTTTCGTGGGAGCCGGTTGAAGTTAAATCCTTCGAAGACAGAGGTCCTCTGGCTGGGACGGGACGACATGGGACTGAGGGGGCAACTCCCATCTCTTGCGGGGGTGCAATTAGTGCCAGCACCGTCCGTTAAGAGTTTGGGTGTAATCTTCGATACCTCCCTCTCCATGGAGGTGCAGATTGCAGCTATAACAAAGGCGGCATTTTTTCATCTCCGCCAAGCTAAGCAGTTGGCTCCTTACCTCTCTCGCCCTGACCTAGCCACTGTGATCCACGCGACGGTCACCTCCAGACTGGATTATTGTAACTCGCTCTACGTGGGGCTGCCCTTGAGACTGACCCAGAAACTCCAGCGGGTGCAGAATGCCGCAGCGAGACTCCTTACGGGGTCTTAGTTTAGATATCACATTCATCCAGTGCTATACAAGCTGCACTGGCTCCCGGTGGAGTACAGGATCAGGTTTAAGGTGCTGGTTTTAACCTTCAAAGCCCTATACGGCCTAGGGCCCTCGTACCTACGGGACCGCCTCTCCTGGTATGCCCCACAGAGGAACTTACGGTCTTCAAATAAAAACACCTTGAAGGTCCCAAGCCACAGAGAGGTTAGGCTGGCCTCAACTAGAGCCAGGGCTTTTTCGGCTGCGGCTCCAACCTGGTGGAACGCTCTGTCACAAGAGACAAGGGCCCTGCAGGACTTGACATCTTTCCGCAGGGCCTGCAAGACAGAGCTGTTCCACCTGGCCTTTGGTCAGGGCGCAGCCTGACTCTCTCCTTTGGCAATCTTTACAAGACTTTAGTTTATGGTTGCCATTAATTTTGATTTTAATTCATTTTTATAATGTTTTATAATGTTGTACTGTTTTAGTGTTGTTAGTCGCCCTGAGCCTGGCTTCGGCTGGGGAGGGCGGGATATAAATAAAATTTATTATTATTATTATTATTAGATCCAGCCCATGGACGGTCTGGGAATCCAGGCAGCCAGCATAGCATGTGTGTGTGATGGTTTTGGCGACTCAGCCAGGCTTGGGGGTCAAAAGTGAGGCAGACGGCTGCTCGAGACCAGCCCATTCTCCATCCGTCGTGCGCGCAGCAATATTTTCTTCTGGGGTGGGTGGTGGGGAAGAGGGAAAAAGAGCCACCATGGAGCTGCCGGTGACTAACCTCAGGAAAAGCAGTTGCGGAGGCAGGGGCTTGGAGGCGTCTCAGGAGTGACGCCCCGTCAGTGTTTGTGGTGGTGGTGCTCCCTGCCAAAGGAAGTGGGGAGCACCTGGGCGGCTGCACTCTGAAGCAGTTCTGTGCTCTGCTGGGGAGGCCGCTTGTTAGCTACATGGTGCAAGCTATGGAAGGGTAAATAGCCACCGCCACCTTGTCTTCCCTCACGCGGGGAAAAGAACGTTTTTGCTTGAGCAGCGCTGGCCTGACTTAGCTTGGTCAACGGCTTTTCCCTTCACCCACGCATGCGCACACGCTCTCCAGGGCTGACAGGAATGGCACATTTACCTCAGCCCCCCACCCCGCCTTATGAGAGAAATAATAACTGTCAACGCGTAAAACACAAAGGAAGCAGCGTGGGTGTATGAAGGAACCCCCTCCCCCAATCATATTTGAGTAATGTTGGGGTTGGTCCCAATAAGGGTTTTTGCCAAAAATGCGGGTCATAATCATGGCGCATATAGTCCGGCCCCTCACAAGGTCTGAGGTACAGTGGACCAACTACCTGCTGAAAAAGTTTGCTGACCCCTGGTGGTGTACTCTTTGGAGGCTGGATCTGCCCCCCCCCCCCAGCAGCCACCTCCAATGCAGTTTCTACAGTGAACTTTCAGCGAAAAGGAGGTGCTGCTGGTCTCGTACCTCTAGGGAAGAAATGGTGGGAGCAGGTTCCCTTCCAGAGTCTGCTGGGATTTGCACCCTCCCAGTGTGATTCAATGTGGGTCCCTTCCTCCCCACCCCCACCCCAAGATGGCCTTTGATTTCCACATTGATCGTCAGTTAAGGTTGATTTGATCCCCACTTCTTTGTTCCTGATGTTATCCATGTTGATCTTCACTCACTCCTTCTTCCCTGGCTGGAGGGGGTGGGGTGGCATCACCATTTTGTGGTTTGCCTCTGGTGCCATGATGTCTTGAGCAGGCCCTTGCGTAGCTAGGCACTTTGACGGTGGCTGTTATGTACTGAGTTGAATAGGATCCAAAATGCAGCAGTCTGATTGGTCCTAGAACAATAGGACCCAAAATGCAGCAGTCTGATTGGTCCTAGAACAATAGGACCCAAAATGCAGCAGTCTGATTGGTCCTAGAACAATAGGACCCAAAATGCAGGAGTCTGATTGGTCCTAGAACAATAGGATCCATAATGCAGCAGTCTGATTGGTCCGCAGGAGCCACCCAATCCAGCTCCAGGTGGGTGAATCCGCAACCTGATTGGCCTACAGGAGACTCCCAGAATTAGCCAATCACGTGGGGCCCATTGTGTAAATAATGTATATAAAGCAGACATTTTGGGGGAACTTCCATTCCTCCTCACCACTATGAGCTGAATAAAGAGCATGAAATCCACTCTCGACTCTGAGTATATTTCAGTGGCAATGAAGGTTGGATTCTGCTTAGCTCTGCAGCTTGACTCTGAATATATTTCAGTGGCTGTGATGCAGGGCCAGCCCAATTCATTTTGGGTCCTGAGGCGAACAACAAAATGGCACCCCACCCCCTAGGCAGGGAAGAAGGGGTGAGTGGAGATCAACATTGGGAACAAGGGAGGGAGGACGCCATCAGCACATTCTATTTGCCAAGAGGCTGCTGAGGGGCCGTTGCTGCTGTCATGGCGGCAGCAGTGGCAGGTGACACATTCCTTAGGCAGGCATATCCAAAGTCCGTTTTGGGGGCCTAATTCGGCCCTCTGGTCCATTTAATCCGGCCCCTGTGGCAGTTTATCTCCTGGGGTAAAATCCTAAAAAAAAAAGCTCGGGAATGTAAGAAAGTGAAAAACATCTGGGAAATGATATCTAATGGGATGAAAAAGATGTTGAAATATACATTTATTTAAAAAAAACAACCAGAAGCATTTTTACTTGGCATTGTAGGAGAGGATATTAACAGACAGGATTGTAAATTGTTTTTATATGCAACAACAGCAGCAAGAATACTACTGGCACAAAAATGGAAGCAAGAAGAATTACCGATGAAAGAAGAGTGGCAAATGAAATTAATGGACTATGCAGAGTTAGATAAATTAACAGGAAGGGTTTGAAACCTTTGGGACCAGAGATTCTTAGAAGACTGGAGTAAATATACAAACTATTTGAAAAGCAGTTGTGACAAACAGATTACGCTAGTAGGACTGCAAGACGTTCTGTAAGGAGGACTATGTGAAATATTGCAAGGAAGACTATGAAGAGAATTATTAGTTAGGGAAAATTAAAAGTAACAGAGAAATTAAGAAATGCAGAATAAGTGATAAAGAATGGAAAATCTTCGGAGGTTGTTGACGGAAGTCCAAAGTATTATATAAGATAAGAAAGTATGTTAAATGACTGTTGGAAATCATATGTCTAAAAAAATTAATAAAAATGTATAACCAAAAAAAAAAAAAACGTAATAAAAGCTCAACAAGTTCAATCCTAAAAAAAAGCTCAGCAACTCTGGTCGGCCCTCACACATGTTCACTTCATCAAATCTGGCCCTCTTTGAAAAAAGTTTGGGCACCCCTGCCTTAGAGGCTGGAGGTGCTGCCCCTGTGGATCCTGCTGCCTGAGGCAGTCACCTCAATTTGCCTCATGGGTGGGTCTCCCTTGCTGTGATGCTTCTTTCTGGCTCTGGACTGGGGATGATGGTGTGTGTGTTAAACGGCCTTGGCCCAGTATACCTGAAGGAGTGTCTCCACCCCCATCGTTCAGCCCGGACACTGAGGTCCAGCGCCAAGGGCCTTCTGGCGGTTCCCTCACTGCGAGAAGCCAAGTTACAGGGAACCAGGCAGAGGGCCTTCTCGGTGGTGGCGCCCGCCCTGTGGAACGCCCTCCCACCAGATGTCAAAGAGAAGAACAACTACAGTGGTACCTCGGGTTACACGCTTCAGGTTACAGACGCTTCAGGTTACAGACTCTGCTAACCCAGAAATAGTGCCTCAGGTTAAGAACTTTGCTTCAGGATGAGAACAGAAATCAGTGGCATGGCAGCAGCGGGAGGCCCCATTAGCTAAAGTGGTACCTCAGGTTAAGAACAGTTTCAGGTTAAGAACGGACCTCCGGAACGAATTAAGTATGTAACCAGAGGTACCACTGTACCTGACATTCAGAAGACATCAGGGAAGCTTTTAATGTGTGACATTTTAGTGTATTTGTCTTTGTTGAAAGCCGCCCAGAGTGGCTGGGGAAACCCAGCCAGATGGGCGGGGTACAAATAAATAATAATAATAATAATAATAATAATAATAATAATGTGTGTGCGTGCGCCAATGGCCCATCTAGTGCAGCATCCTCTTCTCACAGGGGCCAACCAGTTGCCCCATGGAAACACCGCAAGCAGGACTGGAGCGCAAGAGCCCTCTCCCAACTCGTGTTTTCCTGCAACCGGTATTCCAAAGCATTCAGGCCCTGGACTGGCGGGGGAATCTCCCTGCCTGAAATTCTGGAGAGCCGCACACAACATTGAGCTCTATGATTCAACTTAAGGCGATTTACTAAAATGTTGGATTTCTCGGCCCCGCCCCCTCCCGTGTCCTGGGCCCGCCCCCTTGGCCCTCTCCTCGCCTCTCCCCTCCCAAACGTCGGTCTTCGCCCCCACCCTGCGCGCCCATAAGTTTTGCAGCCTCCGAGACATGGTTTCTCCCGCGGCCGCGTCTCTTCTCCCTTGCGCCCTGCTTCTCCTTCTGCGCTCCGGTTTGGGGGTCTCTACCCCGCCCAGTGAGGAGGGGGAAGATGTTGAGAGGACGGGGAGCCCTGCCGGGCCGCGGGAGGAGTTTCCAACCGTGGTGTTCGCTATTCTGGCTCGCAACTCCCAGCACTCTCTGCCCCATTACCTGGGGGCGCTGGAGCGCATGGATTACCCCAAAGAGCGCATCTCCATCTGGTAAGGGGCGCAGCAACTTTAAGTTGCCCTGACGCTGACTGCCTTTGGGGTGCGGGGGGGGTGCGGCGGCGGCGGCAAGCGGGGACAGGATGGAGTTTTAGGGGTTCCCCCTTCCCAGCCCAATTTGGGATTGATTCGAGACGCCCTAGAAAAGTGTTTATGAACGTGAGGGTTAGTTGTGGGGGGAACCTAGTTAATTTCGGGGTGGTGGTAGGTATCCCCAGTTGTAGCGTGAGTGCAAGTTTTGTGGGTGCTTGAGCCTGTCTTGTAGGGACTTGAACCTTGGGCAGGCCGTGCAAAGCTGTGCCTCAGGACCTCAGCGTGGGGGAGGATGCATAGCTGTCAACTTTTCCCTTTTCTTGCGAGGAATCCTATTTGGAATAAGGGAATTTCCCTTTAAAAAAGGGAAACGTTGGCAGCTATGGGTGTCTAGGGAGGAGCAGGTCCTCAGAGGCTCTGCTGCCCTGCAGGGCATGGTTTTGGAGTATATAGGTAAGCGTGATTTGGGGCGAGCCCTGATTACTTCTGGTGTCTAGTGTGGGGGCACAGGAGCATGTACATTTCTGGAAGTCTTCTTTGGGGTGCCTGAACAAGGAGTGCTGAGTTTTGCATGGTATCTGGACTGTCTCCTAGAGTGTTAGTTTGTTGTTGCTGCTACTTGTGTTGAGTAGTGTTGTTTTTGCAGAGCCAGCTGCCCATTTTCAGGGCTGACCTGGCCATGATCTTTCCAGACCCAATGGGATCTAATTGAGTTGTTGTTGTGTTGATCAGAGGTGAGGAGCATGTAGCATAGCTGTCAACTTTCCCCTTTTCTTGCGAGGAATCCTATTCAGAATAAGGGAATTTCCCTTAAAAAAAGGGAAACGTTGACAGCTATGACATGCAGCCCTCCAGTTGTTGAGGCCTCCAACATCTGAAAGGCAACACAGATGTTCCTCCTATGATGCAGATCAGTGGGGAGAGCTGGTGCCCTCTTAGAAGACCTCATTTTATAGAGGTGGGCACTGATGAGGTCAGGAAATTATTGCCGAATGCACCCCCCAACACATTTTCTCTTTAATGTACCTCCTCCCTCTTTGAGGAGGGAAACCTCCCGTTGGAAGGAACAAAAGTTCTAGAAGTTTTCTGTGTACATATAAGCCCTCTCTAAGGATACACAGGGGTGGTTGTAATCAAAAGTGTTTGTAATGCTTTGGGCTATGTTGACATGCTAGGACAGGGACAGGGTTCCTGTAGCCTTCCAGATGCTGCTGAACTCCAGCTCCCATAAGCCCTTGCTACTGTGGACAGGGATGGTGGGAGTTGTAGGCCAGCAACACCCAGGTGACCACAGTTTCCTCATCCCCAGGCTAGAATGGCAAGTTTTTTAGTTGCACTGGAGCTTCGGGAGAAAGAGCGGCAGGAACCACACCAACATTTTAGGGTGGAGGCTTCTGTGGCAGGAATAAGAAACCTGTGGTCCTGTGGGCGCTGCTGGACTCCAGTTCCCATGAGTTCCTGCCAGCATGGCCAGTGGGCGGAGCTATGATGGGAGTTTGCATCCAGCGTAATACTTGCAAGGCTACACATTTGGGAAGCCTGGGGATCCTAAGAGGGGTAGCAGATCCTGAGCAGTGGCTGCTTCCCTTCACCTCTACCTCAGGGGTGGGGTAAACAGATAAACAAATGGAACAAAATGTAGTATGACCACTGTTCCATAAAGGCTGAAATGAATTACAGAGGATCGTTAAGACACATAGCATGGAAGATTTGGAAGTCTCTCCAAATATGTCTCTGTGTCTGTGGTGGTCTTTAGTCTTTATAACTTTAAAAAGTACGTTTCTAGTCTCTAGTCCTTATGGAGGCTACAGAAAGCTGTTTCAGCAGTGCATGCTGGCACTTGGTTGAACATGAAAACTTGCCTTTGACCAGCAAGTGTGACTTTTCTTACTGTTTCTGTCTCTTCTCGTGGTGTTCCTGCCTATTCTGGTCTAATTTTTCCTTGGTTGCCCACAGTTGTCATGTCAGTTTTTTCTGCCAGCCGGGTAGTCCATATCCATGCAGACCATGAGTCAAGTGACAGGCAGGTCTCCTGTTTTCCAACTCCAATCTATTCCTTGTGGCCCTCTGGCTTTTGTAGGACTCCAGCTCTTCCCTTCAACTCCAAAAGCCTGCATGGCCAAGCGCCAGGGATGATGGCAACTGTAGTCCAACAACATCTGGAAGGTCACATGTCCCCCACCCCACCCCTGTTGAATGGCATCCAGAGAGCCCTCCATGTTGCCTGCCTTTTTATTTCCCACCCCCTACTGCCCCATTTCCCTAACCTTGCTGGGACTGCTCTGCTCCAGCCTCCCACCCCATGTTTCAGTACTCTGCAGAGACAACAGAATTCCCTCCCTTTCTGTTCCAAAGCTTCTCCGCCTCAGGCGTGTTTTATAGCCTATTCTACGATCTTGTAGGAAACCTTACCCTGGTAGTATAAATCTTCTTTTTTAAGAGCTCATGAGCTGTTTTCCATCTGCTGTCTCTGTTAAACTGATGCACAAGGCTCTTAATGATGTCTTAGTCCAGTTCGGGAGAGACGGCATCCTAGACCTGCAATTTAATCTGCTATATATTAGCATCTGTTCTTTCTTTTAAACCAAGTTAATTTTCCTCGAGTTTCGTTCTTGGGCCAGTGGCTCTTGGCTTGTTCAACACTGCTGGAGGGAGTCCGTGTGGCAGGGCAGAGAGAACTCCCTTTCTGGGATTCCTGTAGCACATGCAGATGGAAGTCTGTTTTTTTTCAGATCCATGAAGTGTAATCCTAAATTTGCAAATGTACTGTATTTTTCGCTTCATAAGGCGCACCTAGTTTTTAGAGGGGGAAGTCAAGAAAAAAAATATTACACCCCCCCAGCCCCAAAGAGCAAAGAAGCCAAGACAGCGAGCAGGATCCATCCCGCTAGCTGTCTTGGCTTCTACCATAGCCGCACGCAGCCTCTCCCGGCCGGATCCTGCTCGCTGTCTTGGCTACTTTAGCCGCGCGCAGCCTTTCTGGCTGGGAGAGGCTGTGCACGGCTATGGCAATTCCCCCACCTCCCGCAAAAGCCCACAGGAGCCGTACACCCTTTAAGGAGCGCACAGCTCCTGCGGGCTTTTCTCCTGGGGAAACGCCCGCAAGAGCCACGCGGAGCTTGTGTGTGTGGCTCTTGCGGGCTTTTCCTGCCTTCCTTCCCCCTGCATTCGCTCCATAAGACACACACACATTTCCCCTTACTTTTTAGAGGGGAAAAGTGTGTCTTATGGAGCAAAAAATACAGTATATACCAGCATGGTTGGCAGGAGAGAAGAGAGAGGATTGAGGCTGCAGGGGAACAATATGGCAAGGACTCTGTACCACAAAAGCGTCTGTCTTAATAAATTTGTGCCACAAGACTCTGGTGATTTTTCTCCTTTGTCTTTTTGCTGCGGTGAACTGACAACACTCCCCTTCTGGAAACCGATCTAGGGAAGCAGACTCATGGGTCCTTCTTTGGATAGCACACACCTTCCTTTGTTTTGGGGACATTTCACTACCTAGAGATACATTGGGGTTTGTTTCGAGATTGGAAAAAGTTTCCCAAATTGTCTGCATACCAGTGGCGTAGCGTGGGTTGCCAGGACCCGGGGCAAGGCAAGTAATTTGTGCCCCCTAACCCATGGATTTGCGCCCCCTAACCCTAACCCCCAGATGTTGTGCCCGGTGCGGCTGGCCCCCCCTGCACCCCCCACGCTACGCCACTGCTGCATACATTTCTTTCTGAGTTAGGAACGGAAGCAGTCTTGCCATGTACCACTGGGTCTGCTGTGGCTGCACTGGGGGCTTCTGAGCCCTGTTCAGAGTGCTGCTTTTTATTCATCAGGAAATAAGGATTTGTTTTTAATTATGTAGCATGAGGCTTTATATGCAATGTTTAATTTTTTTTGGTAAATGAATTCCATTAATCCATTCACAATGTCATGCTCTTCCAGAGGTTTCCGTAAGATTATTTGGGGCAGTTTTTCTAATGAGAGGATATTATCACAGATGCTTGTTTTTGCAGTTCTCAAAAGTGTGAATTTGTGTCTGCAGGGATAACATGCCTTTCCTTCACAGGAAAAATGTTATAAAATAAACATACAGAGTTGAGGAAAAAAACCTTAATCCCATTGTTCCTTTGCAAATTTATATACAGTACACAGAACCAGTAATTTTTGATATAACTGTAAAATTTATTATTCCACAAATGAAATCTTCATCTGGTTGTAAATATTAAGATTATAGCAGCAAGAATGCGTCTTTCTGTAAAAATAATGATTTAAATCAAGTCTTACTGACTAGTGATTTAAATCGTGATTTAAATCGTGTTTTAAACCAATTTGATTTAAATCAAATCCACCCTGCTTCATCATGTCATTGGGTGACCCACTTGGGGCTTGCAGACTAATTCACCCTGGCTTCGATTCCTGCTTTAGGATGTGCCCAATATAAGCCCCACTTATAAGGAGCAATATGGAGCACATTTAAGGCATGGGCAATGGTCAGGGATGATAGGCGTTATAGACCAGTGGAAAGCCACAGATCCCCTAATCTCTGCTTTGGAAGGTCTGTTAAAAAGTGCCCATGCCAGCTAGTGCAAGTTTTGGCGAAGAATACATGCCACTAGCTATAAATATGCTCAGAGATGATGTGCTGGCATAGCCATGCTCTAGTCAGGAGCCCTTTGGGAAATTAACATGTAATTTTCAAGAACTGACTGAGTTGCAATAGCATCTAAATTGCAGATTTCCTAGCCAGCACTGAGAGGACCTTGCAGTAGATGAGAGGGTTTGTCAGCTTTCAAGTCCAGGTTGCCTTTATTCTAACTCAAAAATTTTTAAAAAAGGGTAAACCCACACTGATCTGGCAGGTTTTCCGTTTTTTGTTCCCAAATGTTCAAGTGGAGAATGGAATGGAGTGTGCTGGAAGAGGGCATGGCTGGCTGGTCCCCCTGAATAGGAGCCTTCCACATTGCAGGTCCCATTTGCATCATGCCTGCCATCCCAGGGTATCAAATATAACAGGCTATACACACACCAATAATGTGTATAATTAAATTGGCTTATGTGGCATTAAGCTGTTGCACTCCAGCTAGCTACAGTTCTAGTAGGTTTTTCTGCTGACATAAAGTGCCGATGTTTTGTGCATGGCAAATAGCAGCTGGACAAACCAATTGGAAGACTACAGGCAGCCTTGGATTTCTAGTTGCAAACCACCACCACCGGTCCCCTTTGAGATCCCTCTTTGCTTTTTCTGCCAGCTTTTGGGTAAAATTGGCTAACGGTGAATTGAGGAGGAACAGATCCCTCACTTGCAATTTGGATTCTCAGGTGCGCCACTGACCACAATGTGGACAACACAACAGAAATACTGCATGAGTGGCTGACTGCGGTGGAAGGCCACTACCGGCACATTGAGTGGAGATCCGTAGATGAGCCCAGGTAAGTTTGGAATACTCGTGCCGACCTACTTGAATTTCATAAATAATTGAGAAGCATGCATAGGTCAGGAATTAAAGAAGATCACAGTGGATTTGGATACCCAGAAACAATTGCAGTACTTCTTAGAAGGTTGATGTGGTACAGCTGTAACTTTGTGGAAAAGTCAATAGGAAGATCTGCGTTCAGAGGCAATGCGCGTTGCTGTCGGAACAACTGTTGGTAGAATGCCTTCAGACCCTCCTAAGGAACATAAATGGAGCCTTGAAGCCAGATCAGGCCTAGGGGGACTGTGCACCATGCTGCAACATTTTGTTGCCATTCCCCCATGCTCTTACGCTATGATCCCTTTTTAGGGTAGAGAACCTGAGTTGGTTTACTCACGGGGATCTTCCCATCTACAGAATTCTCTAATTCCCTCCAGTGAACCATTAAATGTGCTCCTGTTTTCTTGGAACTACAGTATGGAAGGGCTGTGCTAACCTGAAGGCTTGCATAAAATAGGCGCTTCAGCGCAAAGGAAAGGGGAGAGGAACAGGCCTTGCACTCTCTGCTTACCATCTTGCCTCTTGCAGCTCTTATCCTGACGAACATGGGCCCAAACACTGGAGCGACGCACGCTTTGAGCACGTAATGAGGCTCAAACAGGAAGCTCTGAGCTTTGCCCGATCTGAGCGGGCCGATTACATTTTGGTAAGTCAGTCTGATCATCTGGAGGTGGGAAAATGTCCAACGCGTGTCTCCTCCGTTCTGTCTACGCCAGAAGACACTTTTGGGTGGACCTGATTCTCAACTACCTCAGCCTTCTTCAACATGGTGCTCTACAAATGCTGCTGCCACAATTTATTTATTTACTTATCATGCTTATTTGTTGCTTGTTATCCGGAAGGTCTCCAAGAGACTTACAGTAGAGAAAGACATATGTATGCACATACATAATACCCTGAGGGAGGGAGGGAGGGCAAGATCATATAATATGTTAATATTTCACATAATGTACAACTTTGTAAAATGGAAGCAACATGCCAGCTGCATAAATGGTAGTGAACAACTTTAGCAATGTTCATACAATCTCTCTCTTTCTTTATTAAGGTTCAGAGACCCGACAAATCGTTACAAAGCAATACACAATTCATACAGCCTACCTCCAGGTTAAACAAGCATTTTGTTCAGAATATAGGGATCATTGGTTCTTGCAACCACCAATAAAAACTTTGCCACTGCTAATGTTGTAGCATTTGTCCGGTCTTCCAATAGGAACCTGACATGGTGAGCCTCTGATTTTCCTGGGAAAGGTACCAGCAAGGGTAGTACAGTGGTGCCTCGCAAGACGAAATTAATTCGTTCCGCAAGTCTTTTCGTCTTGCGAGTTTTTCGTCTTGCGAAGCACGGTTTCCCATAGGAATGCATTAAAAATCAATTAATGCGTTCCTATGGAAACCGCCTTCAGACCAGGTCCGGGGACAGTCTGTCCCCCGACCTCTTCTGAAGGCTGGTGGGGGGCGAAAGTCTCTGCTCCCCCCCCCGCCTGCCTTCCCGGGAGAGCGGAGAAACGCAGCGTTTCTCCGCTCTCCCGGAAGGCAGGCAGGGGGGAGCAAAGACTTTTGCCCCCCGCCCGCCTTCAGAAGAGGTCCAGGACCTCTTCTGAAGGCCGGTGGGGGGCGAAAGTCTTTGCTCCCCCCCCCCGCCGCCTGCCTTCAAAAGCCATCCGGGATAGCGGGAAGCGCTTCCCTGCTATCCCGGACTGCTTTTAAAATGCTGGCGGTGGGGAGCAAAGCCTTTCGGCCCCCGCCGGCCTTCCTGGACCTCTTCTGAAGGCCGGAGGGGGGGGGGAAAGGCTTTGCTCCCCACCGCTAGCATTTAAAAGAGGTCCTCGGAGATTTCCCTATGGGCTTTCTTCTTGCGAAGCAAGCCCATAGGGAAATTCGTTTTGCGAAGCACCTCCAAAACGGAAAACCCTTTCGTCTAGCGGGTTTTTCGTCTTGCGAGGCCTTCGTCTTGCGGGGCACCACTGTATCAGTTTAGCCTGGCTTGATATTCATACAATTAAAGCAATACTCCTAGCCACTAATTAGCAGATAAATGAAACCTGACCTTTGGTCATAGTGGCTACTGGAGCTGATGAGAGATGGAGTCCAGGTTGTGGGGTGTGTGTGGGGGGGCTCCTGTGTCACCTTATTTCCTTCCCCCTCAAACCAAGAGCATCCCACACCCTGCTTTCTTCCTCGTCACCTGCCCACAGACAACTTCCTTCCTTAGTTTTCTTCAAATGTACATCTTGCCTCATACCTTCCAACCTTGACTGCTTGGTGCTCCTCTGCTAGGGGCATTTTTAATCCACTGGAGCACTTGGTGAGATTTTTCTATCCATGCCGGCTATTTTGCAGTTCAGTTGTGCCTGCCAGGCTCCCTCAGGGGTGGGTTTAGTTTTCAGACATGGTTTCAGTCAAGATAAAAGTGTGCACTTTTAATTCTGTCCCCAGTTCACAGACACAGACAGCATCTTGACAAATGACCAGACTCTGAAGTTCCTCATTGCACAAAACAAATCTGTTGTTGCTCCCATGCTGGACTCTCAGACCTATTACTCCAACTTCTGGTGTGGAATTACTCCTCAGGTAAGCCCGTTTGGTGGAGGTGCTTGAGCAGATTTGCAGAATTTATTTATTGCATGAGCAGGAAATCTGTGGCCCTCCAGGTAATGTAGGGTAGTGGCCAGGGGTGATGGGAGTCATTGCTCAACATCTGGAGACCCACAGGTGCACTACAAAGAGACAACAGAGTCAATTCAACAAGTGAAAATGCATGCACCATCAGAGCAATATAAAAGCAAATATATATCATAAATACAGCCAGGCTTCGACTGAAGTCACCCACTATTTGTTCTTTCTGGGAACAACTGAAGATATTTATTTCTACAAACATTTTTGTTTCAAAGCCTGTTTAAGTTGTTCTTATTTTTGCAACGTTTTAAAACTATGCTAAAAAAAATTATGTGAATCACCTTGATGCAAATGCAGAAGGTGATTTATAAATGAATAAAAGAGTGAATTTAAAAAGCAGGTTTAGAAAAACCACCAGCTACGCGAGCTAAGGTGGATTGAAAAAGCAACATGTTGTATCTAACTAAGTTATACTTGGAGTAGACCTACTGAAGTTAAGGGACCTAAGGAAGGTCCATTAACTTCAGCTAGTCTACTGTGAATAGGACTTAGTTGGACATAACCCTATGTGTGTATGGGCTGCTTGAAAGAAAACTGGGATGGGGCCAAACCTGCCTCCTGGGGAAGGGAGTTTCATAGGTGAGGAGCCACCACCCAAAAGACTCTGCCTCCTATTCCCACCTGCTTGATTGGCAGGTCTGCAAGAAGGGGGTCTCTATAGCAGGCTCGTATGGGTGCAAGTGGTCCATGGAATAACTTGGCCCCGGAGTATTTAGGTCTTCAAAGGTAAAAACCAACACTTTGCATTGTGTGCAGTTGATGTAAACCTAGTGTGCTCTAAGCATTGAGCTCCCTCCAGCATACGGACCCCTGCGTTCTGCGCCAGCTGAAGCTTCTGGACCACTGGATCATGGCAGTACATCCTTAGTGTTCCTTCCACACTTGCCCCTCTCCACTTACCTTTCCCAAAAGGCACAACCCTGCTTGAAATTCCTTCAGGCCTGTTGGGTGACTGTTGAGGGTCATAGACACACAGTAGGCAGAGCCAGAACGAATGAGAGGTGGAGGTAGGTCATTATAGTTTTGCCCCAAGCGTTGCATTCAGTGCTAGTCCTACTCAGAGTAGGTCCACTAAAGGCAATGTACATTTTATTTGTTTGTTTATTTATTAAATTTGTATACCACCCTATAACCATAGAGCTCGGAGCGGTTCACAACATAAAATCACAATATAAAAAAAACCAGAATACATAATAAAAACAAAGACAACCCAATAATCCACAACACATTTAAAATGACATCAGATGTCAATTTAGCCAAAGGCCTGGTATAAGAGGAACGTTTTTGCCTGGAGCCTAAAGGTGTATTAGGAATGCGCCAGGTGAACTTCCCTGGGGAGAGCATTCTACAGACGGGGAGCCACTGCAGAGAAGGCCCTGTTCTCATGTTGCCACCCTCTACACCCCTTGTGGAGGAGGCACATGAAGAAGGGCCTTAGAGGGTGATCTCAGGGTCCGGGTAGGTTCAAATGGAAGGTGACATTCCTTGAGGTATTGCGGTCCTGAGCCGTTTAAGGCTTTATAGGTCAACACCAGCACTTTGCATTGGGCCCAGAAACCAATTGGCACCCCTTGAATATCATCGGTTATAATAGCAGAGTCAATATCACAGTGGCACATTAATTTTCATGGGTCTGCTCTGAGTAGGATTTGGTTGGATACAACTCTAAGGAGGATAAACAGGCAATGCTGCCCTGCACCCCCGACCCCCGGGCTAATTTTAAGTAAGATGCAGGTGGTGGGTTTGGCGGCTGTGATTGGTAGACAAGCCTGCATTGCTGCAGGACCTTTCGTGTTTAGAGTTATGGTTTCCTAATTGGGTGGCAGACAGTTCTTGGCACGGCACTGGGCTATTTTGGATTATGAGACTCTCTCGCACGTTCCAGGGTTACTACCGTAGGACAGCAGACTACTTCCCCACCAAGAACAGGCAGCGGATTGGGTGCTTTGCTGTCTCCATGGTCTACGCCGCCTTCTTGATTGATCTGCGGAAGGACGACACTGCTGACCTGGCCTTTCACCCGCCCCATCCCAGCTATACCTGGCCATTTGATGACATCATTGTTTTTGCATACTCCTGCCAAACTGCAGGTGAGAGTGAGGAAGGAAAAGGGGGAGGCAGACCATCATGGCCAGCAATTGTATAGAGTTTCCACATGTCCAGAAAGTGCTTGATAATACAGTGGACCCTCGAGTTATGTACCGCTCTGGATACGTAACTTTCGGGTTGTGAACGCAGCAAACCCGGAAATGTATACAGTGGTACCTCTGGTGAACGGGATCCATTCCGGAGCCCCATTCGCAACATGAACAGAACGCAACCCGCGTCTGTGCGGGTCGTGATTCACTGCTTCTGCGCATGCACGTGACGTCATTTTGAGCATCTGCACATGTGTGAGCGGCGAAACTTGGAAGTAACCCTTTCCGGTACTTCCAGGTCGCCACGGGAAGCAACCTGAAAAGACGTAACGTGAACCGAACGTGACAAGAGGTATGACTGTCCTTCTGGGTTTAGACGCATGCGCAGAAGCGCTCTGTGCACCGCGCACGTGCGTGGAAGTGGCGCCTCCAATTACGGACTTTTCAGGTTATGTGTGGACCCCTGGAACGAATTTAATTCGTATCCAGAGGGTCCACTGTAATAAGAGCCCTACTTTTCAGACCAGACGCCCTTCTAGTCCAGAGGTACCTGTGGCCATCAGGTGCCTCTGGGAAGCCCCTCAAACAGCATGAAAGCATCAGCCCTTTTCTGTTCCCCCCTCCCTGCAGCTCGTGTTTAGCATTATACTGCTACTGGACATGGAGGCTCCATTTCACCCTGATTTTTTTCTAATGTTTGATTCAAACTGGGGCAAGCAAAAAAGGGAGATGGACAGCCCATGCTCTGTCTACCAAGGTGTGCAGAAGAGCACGGCGGTCTGGTGTGGCATTGGGCGGAGCAGAAGTATTCCACCGTCAAGGAGCCTGTGCTGGTGATGTGGCAATTGTTTGGACTTTATCTTAAATGCTCGTTTACAGAACCATAGAATTGTCAAGCAGCATACTTTTAAGTTATTATTCTGTTTCCTGTGCAGGAGCCCAGATGTACTTATGTAACCAGCAGCGGTTTGGATATATCAATGTCCCTGTGAAATCTCACCAGACGCTGGAGGATGAAAGCATCAACTTTGTGCACCTGATCCTGGAGGCAATGGGTGAGTTAATACTGCCCTAACCCACCAAAGAATCTTTCTTGGGGGTTATTGTAGGGTATTTTTCTTCCTGGCTGCGGGACCTTGATAGGCCTACACTTGATGGCATGTACCCAGTGCTTGCTCTACTCAGAGCAAACCCATTGCAATTAATGTCCATGACCAAAGGAGTTTCTAGACCCTCACTATTTTCAGGTGGGATTCAGTCACGTGCTGGCAAATTCAGGCTGCATAATCAAATTCCATTGGGAGGGCTTGTGCTGCAAACCTGCTTCCCCAAAAGATCAGACTTTTTGTTGGTAAGGAAAGTGAGGGGTCGCATTTGCTTTGGTGTAACAGCGTCTAACCTCCCTGCAAACAAATGGGGATGAATGCTCAGTAAGCAGTTTGTCTGGAAGCACCATAAGTTGCGCCCATTAATTTTAGTAGGTCTGCTCTGAGTAGAATTTAGTTGGATATGGCCCCCTATCTTTCTCTGGTTTACCTGAGCAAGATAGGTTTGAGCATATTATGCCAATTCTGGTCCAATTCAAAGTGCTGGTATAAAGCCTTAAATAGCTCAGAACCACAATACACCAAAGACCACTTATCTCCATATGACCCTACCTGGACCCTGAGATCATCATCTGAAACCCTTCATCATGTTCTTCCTCCATGAGCGGTCCAGAGGGGGCAACACGAGAATGGGACTTTTCTGCAGTGGCTCCCCGTTTCTGAAATGCTCTCCCCAAGGAGGCTCACTTGGTGCCTTCATTTACACCGTTAGGCACCAGGTAAAAACCTTCCACTTCTACCAGGCCTTTGGCTGATTGACATCTGATGTCATTTTAAATGTGTTGTGGAAGGGGGGATTACTGGGTTGTCTTTGTTTTTGCTCTTAGTATGTATTATGTGTTTTTTATATTGTGATTTTATGTTGTGAACTGCCATGAGATCTGTGGGTATAGGATGGTACACAAATTTAATTAATAATAATATTAATAACTTAACCTTCTCAAGCTCAAGGGAAATTAGAACCAAAGAGCTGGAGAGAGCCTTGTAGGCCATTTTGTCTGTCTCCTGCTTGACGCAAGAAATCCAAACCTGGAACCATTTCTCCCTCTCCATTTACTACCACTTATAATTAATAATGCTAATAATTAACAACAACAACACAATGGAAGCCCTATTATAAGCAATTCAAAGAGGGAAGGGGAGAAAGTTTTGGGAGCTGGTTTAGAGTTATTAGCAGAATACACCAGCAAAATAACAGCAAGCTGTTTATGGAACTCACTTGCTTAAGAGTACAGTACAGTGGTACCTCGGTTTACAAACTTAATCCGTTCCAGAAGTCTGTTCTTAAACCAAAACCGTTCTTAAACCGAGGTGCGCTTTCCCTAATGAGGCCTCCTGCCGCCGGTGCCCTTCCACCATTTGGATTCCATTCTTAGACTGAGGTAAAGTTCTCAAACCGGGACACTACTTCCAGTTTTGCGGAGTTCGTAAACCAAATCATTCGCAAACAGGACTGTTCTTAAACCGAGGTACCACTCTATAGGTTAAAAACCTGAGCAGCAACGTAGCCTCCTCTCCAAGCTTTACATCTCTCTTGCAGTGGATGGTACCCCAATGTTCCCCTCCAGCCATGTCTACCTCCCACCGAAGCATCCAACCAAAATTGGGTTTGACGAGGTAAGCAAGTCTCTCTCTCTCTCTCTCTCTCTCTCTCTCTCTCTCTCTGTGTGTGTGTGTGTGTAAGAGAGAAATTGTCAGCACCTGTGAGGGAGTGACTGTGTCAGAGTATGCCTGAATGCATGTGATGAATTTTGTGCGTTTTGAGTAAGTGGAATCCTATTTTATGGGGTTTTTTTGAGCTTCATTGTTTTACATATTCCACTTTAATTCATTAGTTAATTTCATTTGATTTTCTTTGTAAGCTTGCTTTTGTGATGAAAAGTGGTTTATATAAGTACTCAAAAAAAAAAGGAATTGAACCTTCTGTTTTCCTTTTAGGTTTTCCTCATCAACTTGGCACGGCGCCCAGACCGTAGGCAGCGCATGCTTAGTTCCCTCTTTGAGTTGGAGATAGAGCCCTTGGTGATTAACGCTGTCGATGGAAGGTGACTGGCTGACGCCTCTTTCTGGGGTGCTTTGTTTTAGTTTTTAGCATGAAATGGGGCTACTGCAACTGGTGGACCTCTCTGTCACAAGGCTTAGATAGCTTTTAAAAAATGCAAATGTAATAGGAGAAAGGGGAACATACTGAGGCCAAAATATGATGGTGATGATCATTATTATTATTATTTACAGTCATACCTCATGTTATGTTTGCTTCTGGTTATGTTCTTTCAGGTTACGTCCCACGGTGACCCGGAAGTACCAGAAAGGGTTACTTCCAGGTTTCGCCGCTCACCCGTGCGCAGAAGCACTAAATTGCGCTTCACACATACGCACAAGCTCCATTGCACTGCGCACCTGCACAAATACAGCGCTTCAGGTTGCGCTCTTTTCATGTTGTGAACAGGCCTCCAGAACGGATCCCGTTCACAACCAGAGGTACCACTGTAGATAGATTTGAAGGAGCAAGTCCATTCAGGAAACAACTATCAAGTTCTTCTAGTCATGATGGATTTACAGAACTTGCAGAACCAGTGTACCATGGAATATCAGTTGTTAGGTGAAGAGCAGAAGTCAGGGTGGGGGAAGCCATTGCCTGCATGCCTCACTGGTGGGATTCCTGCAGGCATTTGCTTTGGCACTGTGGAAACAGGATGCTGAACAAGATGGGCCTGTGGTCCAGAAGGCCCCTCTCCACATGTTCCTAAATAGCCCGGCCTTTCCCTCTGCTGTATGTGAAGCTTCTTTCATCACTAGCTTTAGTCATCTTTGTGAAGATAAACCTTTTTGCCCAGGCTTCCCCTGACCCATAAGATCGGACCCTGCTTTTGCTGAATTCCTCTCTTTTTTTAATAAATACTCCCCCCCCACACAATTTTTAAATTCATTTTATAACACAACTAAACAACACAAACAGAAAATACAAACAATACGAACAGATTCTTGTCTTATCCTTATTTTTTCTAAACTTTGTTAGGTGGGCTTCCCCAAGTCCCCACTATCTGATTTCCATTTTACCTCATCTTTAGCAGTTTACATATATCATAATTTTTAACCATTTTTTAAAAAATCACACTTACTTTTACCATAAAAATCTTCACATTTTATCACTTACAAATAATACTATTTTAAAATACACTATCTTCTACTTCTAACCCTACAGCCTATATCCACTTCCAAAGCTATTCTAAGATTTAAATATTAACATATTTTTCAGATATTCTTTAAACCTTCTTCCACTGTCTCTACTCTAAATACTTTTTAAATGCACTTTCTCTGTTTTTATTATGCTGTTCTTTGTACACGGCTTTCAGAACTTTTAACTAGAAATGCTCCTGAACAAATGCAATAAATCTACTTGCTGTATAGTTGTCTGAACCCCATTGCACCTGAAAGCTGCTGCCTGTCCTGGTTCTTGACCTGCGCTCTTGGGAGTGCTGCTTTGCTAACCTCTGTTATCTCCTCTGCCAGTGCCCTAAACAGCAGTGACATCAAGAAACTGGGTGTGGACCTGCTTCCAGGTTATTTTGACCCCTTTTCAGGCAGGACACTCACCAAAGGGGAGGTGGGCTGCTTCCTGAGCCACCATCATGTGTGGAATGAGGTAAGCGATTGGGCTGGGTTGGACGAAAGGGTCAAGGGCTTGGGTTGGTTCGGTGCAGGGAAGGGCCATCGATGTGGTCCAGCAGAGCCTGCCCATCAGCTTCTCTCTCGTTGGCTACTCAAGATCTGGGGCCAAGCCCTGTGCAATGGTTATATAGGTAGAGCCAGTGTGGTGTAGTGGTTAAGAGCGGTAGTCTCCTAATCTGGGGAACCGGGTTCGCGTCTTTGCTCCTCCACCTGCGGCTGCTGGGTGACCTTGGGCCAGTCACACTTCTCTGAAGTCTCTCAGCCCCACTCACCTCACAGAGTGTTTGTTGTGGGGGAGGAAGGGAAAAGGAGATTGTGAGCCGCTTTGAGACTCCTTAGGGTAGTGATAAAGCGGGATATCAAATCCAAATTCTTCTTTTAGGTCCAGCTAGGCTCCTACTGTGTCTCTCAGGTCACCTGGGTTGCTAGGCTGAAGAGTAGGAGAGGTGTTTCTGGCTGTTGCTCAACGTTGTACAGCGTAGCAGAGAGTGGGTGGAGAAGTGTCGGGAGGCTGGGGGAGCCCAATCCTTGCAGATCCTGACACTGGTTGACCTGACCCCCACCTCCCAGATTGACGCATTTCATTGCCCTCTCACTTTTGCACTTGGAATCATAGAGCTGAAGAGTAGGAAGTGGCCCTGGCAGTCATCTTGTCTAAGCTGCAGTAGCGCAGGAGTCAAACTCTTTCCCAATGTTCCAAAGTAGTTCTTTTGTTAGATAACTTATTATTATTATTTCATTAATAACAATCCCATGTAAGCCACATTAATACAGTATCAAATCACAATACAGTTAAAAGAGCCAATTATCCAGTTCCAAATTAAACAATTTTAGGTGACTTCCTGTGTTCTGATTATCAGGAGATGATGTTATTCTTTGGTCCTGGCTCCAATCCTTCTAATTAATCCAAGCCTGTGAGCATATGATAAAATTTGCTCTCTGCCCTGCGCTTTCCCCAAAAAGGTCTTTTGGATTTCTCAACAAGGTCTACACCAGGGATGCGGAACCTGTGGCTATCTAGATGTTGTTGGACTCTCCTCAGCCCCACAGCTAATGGGAGCTGTAGATCTCAAGACATCTGAAGAGCAACAGCTTCTCCATCTCTGAGCTGTGCTGCTATAGCACACACAGCAAGTTCCCTTGGTAAAGATGCTGGTGTCCCTTTGCTTGCTGCAGTCCTGGGTGAGCTCTGCGATGGAACTTTAAGGTCTCTTTCACCTATACTCTCTAGCGCTGTTTTTTCTCCCCCCTTTAGATTGTCAAACGGGGTCTGGAGAAGTCTGTGGTGCTGGAAGATGATGTGCGGTTTGAGGCATATTTCAAGAAGCGAATTTTGCGGCTGATGGATGAACTGGAGCAAGCACAGCTGGATTGGGACCTGATGTATGTTGGGTTAGCTGGTGGGGTTGGGCGAGGTCCTCAGCTGCAAAACAGCCCTAGTTGTTTGGCTACACTTTGGAATGCCAAAATAACTATAGCTCAGTGGCAGTACACCTGCTTTGCATGCAGAAGGTCTAAGGTTCCATCCCCAACGGTTTCTCCAGGAAGGTCTGGAAAAGTCTCCTGTTGGAAATCCTGGTGAGCTTCTGCCAGTCAGTGTAGGCAGTATAGAGCTCGATTGATGTATGGCCTGACTCTCCATAAAGCAACTTCCTATGTTCCTGTTTGGTTCATCCCTTTATTCAGAACTGTGAGGGCTGGAATATTTAGTTTTAGGTGGAGGACAATGAATCAGTTGTTAAGAGTCTGTGCTTTGCATGCAAAAGTCTCTGGCTCAATCCTAGGCAACTCCAGGTAGGGCTGGGAAAGAGATCCTGACTCTGTCTGAAATCCGGCAGAATCACCAGAGGCAATGTTGAGCCAGATGCGCCAATGGTCTGAATCATTAGAAAGCTATTTCCTTTATTCACGTTTGTTTATTTCATAAAAATTATGCACTGCTTGAGCATAAATTACCTCAAAGTGGTTTAAGGTAAAGGTAAAGGGACCCCTGACCATTAGGTCCAGTCGCGGATGACTCTGGGGTTGTAGCGCTCATCTCGCTTTATTGGCTGAGGGAGCCGGCGTACAGCTTCCAGGTCATGTGGCCAGCAGGACTAAGCCACTTCTGGCGAACCAGAGCAGCGCACAGAAATGCCGTTTACCTTCCCGCCGGAGTGGTACCTATTTATCTACTTGCACTTTGACGTGCTTTCGAACTGCTAGGTTGGCAGGAGCAGGGACCGAGCAACGGGAGCTCACCCCGTCGCGGGGATTCGAACCGCCGACCTTCTGATCGGCAAGTCCTAGGCTCTGTGGTTTAACCCACAGCGCCACCGGCAAAAGAAAAAAATCTAATAAAAGACCACAACACTGCTTCAAAACATGCAAGAGTTAAAATACTAAAACTGATTAAAATCACCTCAACTTTCCAAGCACCTGGGTAGGCTTGTCTAAACAGGAATGTTTTTAGCAGCTGCCGAAAAGAGCACAGCGAAGGCTTGATCCCAGTAGGCAGGGAATTCCAAAGTGCAGGCGCTGTCACACTGACTGACAAATGCTGAACAGGTATTATGTGGCACCTGGAAAGTAGTAGCAGTTACAATGATTGAAGTGATGGAGTGTGCACATTTGGTGTAAGGTGATCTTGTAGGTTAACTGGTCCCAAGTTGCAAAGGGCTTTATATATTAACAGAAACACTTGAACTTGGTGCAGTAACAAATCACCGGCCTCTGAGCTGGCAAGGCCTCACTCCTGTCAGCAATCGGGCTGCAGCATTCTGCGCTAGATCACAAGCCAGCCCTCTGCACCTGCAGCCAATCTGCATCTTCTGGCTGCAGCACAAAGCTGAGACAGAGCTGCAGCTACAGTTGTTTTTACTGTTTTAAATTGTTTTAGCTGTTTTTAATCTGTGGAAGGCTTGTTGTTGTTGTTGTTGTTGTTTGTTTATATTGAGGGAGGGGAGATGTGTCTGGGAGAAGAGGAGCTGGGGAAACCAGGGTCATATGGTGTGGGAGGTGGGGCAGGCTGGGTAAGTTGCACATGGATAAGGGCCCCTCCTCTAACCTGGGGATTTGTGGTTGTCTACATGCAAAGCAAGTGTGCTGCCACTGGGCTGTGGATCCTCCCCACCACCCTCAAATGGTGCCACCTTATACCGGGACAGATCAGGGATCTGTCCAGCTTGCTACACTGTGCTTTGATTAGCAGCAGCTCCCTGAGGTCGGTCTGTTAATTTAGGGGTGGGGAACCTTCCAGCCCACCAGCCAGGTTTGGCCTGCCAGGTCTCCTCAGTTCTGCTCAGTTACTATCTCTCTCCATCCCCATGGGCCTGTTGGGATGCGTCTGAGGAGACGGGGGCAATTGGCAGGTCCCCAGCTGGCTCCAGCCACTGGCCAGCAGCCGGGCAAGCTCCGGTTCTCGGAACAGCATCAAAAACTGAGACTCAAGCCTCAAAAGCCTTCAAAGCTTAAGCACGCAAGCCAGCAAAGATAAGAACTCTTTGCAATGGAAGAGGCGGACAGAGGCATATGTAAGCATATTTACATCATTTTATTCAGCAGTAGACAAAGGAAAACATGTCTGCTTCCCTTCGTGTCCAAGCAAACAGCATAGGCAAAAGCAATATACAAAAGTTCGCAGCAAGCTGTGCTAGAATGTAAACAGACATGTGACATGCAACAATCCACATATCTGTTCCTCTCAGGGTGGTGGCACTGCCCAGGGGCTCATGTTGGCTTTTGGAGGTGGGAGATGACGATCTGGCTTTCTGGGGCAAAAAGGTTCCCCACTCTTGGTGTAGGCAGAAGGAAATGGGTGAACACTAAAAAGGCCGATTTGTCTTCTTCAGTTACCTGGGCCGGAAGCAAGTGAACGCTGAGGATGAGGAGCTGGTGGAGGACGTACGAAATCTTGTGGTGCCTGGATATTCCTACTGGACTTTAGCTTACATCATCTCACGGCGAGGGGCGCAGAAACTGATTGATGCACATCCGCTCTCCAAAATCCTCCCTGTGGATGAATTCCTGCCCATCATGTATGACAAGCACCCCAAGTAAGGAGCTTGAAATATTGTGGGTTTGTTTGAATTGGCTTGGAGTTCAGATGTAGTAATACAGAACAGCAACCTTGCCTTGATGTTCTCATGGAAGCACTGAAGAAGCACCCTGTCCGTATGGGTAATTCTGTGGTAGGATTTAATGCGTGAGTGGGACCTGCGACAAAACGTTGCAGTGTGGAACATTTGATGGAGGAGAGGGCTGTTAATGGCTAGCCATGGTGGCTATGTTGTGCCTCCACATTCAGAGAGAGTAATGCTTGTGGATACCAGTTGTCTGAAACCACAGGAAGGGAGAGAATTGCTCTTGTGCTCAGGTTTTGCAGGTTTCATACAGGCATCTGGTTGACCACTGTGAGAACAGGATGCTGGACTAGATGGGCCATGGGCCTGATCCAGCCTCAAAGCACTTACTGTATGTTCGTAATGCTTCTCTTCAGGGCACCATTCAGATAAGCATGATTTTCACAGGATGTTCCCTTCTGTTTCTCCTTCTCGCTGGTTTTTCTGTCCCACTGCTCAGGGCAGACATTCAGGGCCCCTCTAGACCCCATTTTTATTGTGAATTTGTGGTTGTTTGTTTTCATGGTGCTTTTGGGGCAGTTAGGCACTATCCCACTTTCAGTTCTGTTCGCACCTGCAAAAGTTTCAGGGCAGACATGCTTGCTTTGTTTCCGTGTTGCGCAGCTCCCTGCTGATATTCCTGTTAACTTTCTATACCGCAAATACTCCTTTTGTTGTGCTGCAGTGCAAAAGCTTAGTAATCCCAGAGGGCAATAAAGCAGCAACATAGGAGGAAGTATCTCAAAACAGCTAATGATGGGGAAGGATGTGTGGGCGGTCCAGCACAAATCCACAGCTATTGTACTCTTGTTGCACCAATGACGTGGCAGTATATGTCTGGGGAAACCAAACAAACACCAACCAGTCAGGGGTGGGAGGCTAAATCTCCTTTAATAATAATAATAATATTTGTACCCCGCCCATCTGATTGGGCTTCCCCAGCCACTCTGGGCGACTTCCAACAAAATTAAAAAGACATCAAAATGTCACACATTAAAAACTTCCCTGAACAGGGCTGCCTTCAGATGTTTTCTAAATGTCAGGTCATTGTTTGTCTCTTTGACATCTGGTGGGAGGGCGTTCCACAGGGCGGGTGCCACCACCGAGAAGGCCCTCTGCCTGGTTCCCTGTAGCTTTCCTTCTCGCAGTGAGGGAACCGCCAGAAGGCCCTCTGCGCTGGACCTCAGTGTCCTGAACAATGGGGGTGGAGACACTTCTTCGGGTATACTGGACTGAGGCCATTTAGGGCTTTAAAGGTCAATACCAACACTTTGAATTGTGCTCAGAAACGTCAAGGCTGACACACACAGATAAGGCCTCCAGAATAAATTGGGCAGGATCATGCCTTGTAAGCAAAAAAAAAGAAGAAAAGCGCCTCTCTCCCCGCCCTTCACCAATTCCTGCCTTCACTGCTCCGGCATCAGTTAAGGGAAAACATCTGTTCCTATGACTTCACTCCCTCCAGCCTGCAGAAGTCTGTGGAAAAGAATAGTCAGCAAGCCCCCAGGATGAGGAGGAGAGGGTGTTGAGGTTTCTTGAACAGCCATTCGCTCAGTTTGCTGGAAGCATAATAGGAGCCAGGGAAATGTGGCTGATTGCCATGCCTTAGGACTGCGATGGAGAAGCCTTGGTCCTCCTGATGCTCTAGGGCAGAAGTCGGGGTATAGAAGAGGCAGTTTTCCACCGGGTCTTCATGTCCCTCACAAAACATCTTCCCTTGATGCTTGGGGTGCCCTCCCAAACAGTGGGGGTTAGCATGGGGGGGTGTTGCTGTTGGGGGAGGGGTATGTGAAAGTTGCCTCCCCTGTTGGTGAGGAAATGGCAGGAATGATGAACTCCCCTTTACCACCAGATCCTAAACCTCTTCTGTCTTGTGGCTCTACTCATTCATGAGAAAGGTTTCAGGAGTAAACCCAGAGGAAAGATCCACACCTGATTCTTTGTGAGACACCTTCAGGGAAAGAAAAGGCTAAGCTAAGGAATAAACCCTACACAAATTCAGAGTGGAGTCCCTAAGGCAGTTGAATGGTGCCTTTTACTCCTCCTTCCGGCAACTCTTGCAGCCAAGCTGGTGCCAAACGTCTTGCTCCGCTTTCCTTTGGACCACATCTGTGATGCCGAGGGGGGCGGGTCTTGTCTCCTGGGCGGCCCATGAACTCCATGCACACTGCCCAGACTTGCACTTCAGAGTCACTCTGGTGCTGCAAACGCAGTAGTTTGCCTTCACCCCTAGAGGTGCACTCCACTGTCTCTCAAGACAGATGGATGCCGGCAACAACAACAAGGGGAACTTGTCCCCCCCCCCCATATCATTTTTATTAATTTTACAATACAGTCCTACCTCATGTTACATTTGCTTCAGGTTGAGCATTTTCAGGTTGTGTCCTGCGGTGACCCGGAAGTACCGGAAAGGGTTACTTCCGGGTTTCGTCACTTGCGCATGCACAGATGCTCAAAATGAAGTCATGCGCATGCGCAGAAGTGGTGAATCATGACCCGCAGATGCGCAGATACCGGTTGCGTTCTGCTCATGTTGCGAACGGGCCTCCGGAATGGATCCCTTTCGCAAGCAGAGGGAGCACTGTAATGCTTTCCATTATAATCTCTCCTCTTATATTATACATTTTGGCTTTTTAGGACCATGACTTCCTTCAAACCTTCCTTGTGATTTTCTATCTTTCATTTCAAATTTCTGCATTTTCACTACTTAACCATTGCTTTCAAATCAAAAACATCAAAGCATCATATTTTCGTATTCCTCTCTGCAGTGATTTTTATACCTTTCCTTGCAATCCTACCAACGTGTTTGATTGACTACAATTGTCTTTCAAATAATTTACAAATTTAGTCCAGCCCTTGATGAACTTCTGGTCCCGCTGTTCGTGGATTCTTCCCGTCATTTTGACCAGTTCCACATACTCCATTAACTTCAGTTGCCATTCTTCCTTTTTCGGTAATTCCTCTTGTTTCCACTTGTGTGCTAATAAAATTCTTGCTGCAGTTGTTGTTGCATATAGGAAAAGCTTAGTATCTTGTCTGTTAATGTCTGTACCACAACAAGGGGAACTTGTGGCCCTCTAGATGTTGTTGGACTCCAACTCCCATCAGCCCTAGCTGATGCTGGGAGCCCAACAACATCTGGAGGGCCTCAGGCCTCCCTATTCCTGTTTTGACGGATGGGCTATTTTCCTGGCCTACCCTACTGTGTCAGTAGGCAGTGATTGGCTTTGACAGGAACAGATTAAGGCCCACGCTGTGCTAAGGGCCCCCACTGTTACCTTCAGAGCCCTCCTCTCCTTCTGTCTGTTCAGCCTTGCAGTTGCCACATGTTCACCTTCCCTCTCAGTTAAGCAAGGAGCAGCATTGGCCTCCACTTGCCTTGCCCGTTTCCTCTGTGTGCTGGTGCGGATTGGGCCCAGTGGGAGAGAGCAAGCAAATGGACAACAGAGGCAGGTCTTGTTCAGCCCTCCTACCCCTCGACCCCCCAAATCTGGAGTCCATCACTGGGTCACCATAGTAAGTAATGCTGGCACGTGGGATGGAGCAGCCACGCTGTGCTCCAAAGAGAACGTGGGGTCGATAGGAGAAGCTTTTGTGTCTTGCTTGCTGCATGGCTTCCCATGGGCTACACTGGCCTCTGCTCAAGACACTTCGGGAATGTGATTTACAGGCAGCCGGCTGAGGCTGAGCCAGGATTCCTGGCTGTGTTTTCAGACTTTCCATCTGTGCCAGACTCTCGCTCCAAACCAGAATTTCACCTGGCCTTTTTTGGCTCTGTATTTGCGTAATGCAAAATCAATCTCTCTCTTTCTTTCTTTCTTTCTTTCTTTCTTTCTTTCTTTCTTTCTTTCTTTCTTTTTCTTTCTTTCTCTCTCTCTCTCTCTCTCTCACACACACACACACAAACAAACAAACAAACAAAATATTGCTGGGTAGTCAATAACACTTCCTTTGCTAATGGGGATGTGAGTGTGGTCTGCATTTTGGCTCCCTTTGATTTCAGTTCTCTTCCCACCCACCCCAGTTTAGGACTGAGTTTTATGCACCTGATGGACTCTTAGTCAATAAATGTTTATGCTAGGTTAGCCAACACTGGGTAGCCACAAGGTAGTGGTAGTGGTTAATGACTTTAAAAAAAAAGTTTTTATTGAGTTTCCAAATTATTAACAAATACAGAAGAGAGAAAACAAATTTCTGGAAACTAATTGAAAATACATTTATTTTCAGTGTTAGGAAGTAATGGTGTACTTATACCAGGTAAGTTGTAATACATTTTACAGTTGTTGCTGGACTCCAACTCCCCACAGCTAACATAGCCAGTTGTCAAAGACGATGAAAGTTGGAGTCCACCAACGCCCGATGAGGGCACCACATTGGCTACCTTTAACACATTTGCAAGGTTTTAAGATGCCACAAGAGTGCCAAGTGGCTGAATTGGCTTAGAGTTCAGATGTCATAATGCAGAGCAGCCTTTGAGAATCACTGGTCAGAAGAATAGGCTGATGCTTCCTTCTCCTCCCTCTCTCTCAGTGAGGATTACAAAAAACATTTCAGCAACCGGGACCTGCGAGCTTTCTCTGTGCGCCCCCACCTCGCCTACCCAACCCACTACACCGGCGATGCCGAGTGGATGAGCGACACGGAAACCTCCACCATCTGGGACGATGACTCACGCAAGACGGGCTGGAGCGGCTCGCAGAAGACACTGAAAGACACCCATGGCAGCGTAGGCACTTCAGGCCACTCCTTCCGCCCGGCCTCTCGGGATGAGCTATAACATCTGGCTGGTAAGTAAGGCCTGGGAAACAGCTGTGCAGCAGATGTGGAACCGCTTGGGCAGAGCCGTATGCTGTAGGGCAGTTGGCTGCAGGAAGCCTTTCCCAGAAGCGATTTCTCCTCGCCCCCCACCCCACCCCCCACCCCGCAACTCTTCTACAGCATGATGGCATTTTATGCACATTAACTTGCAAACTTGCATGGTTGAAAACAGACCGGTTGAAACTGTGCAAATTAAATGCACACCAGGTGGAGAGCTTGAAAGCTCTTTTCGAGCATGGAAGGAGCTGTTAAGCTGTCTGCCTTGCTTACCAGGCAGTGCCTGGTAAATGTTTTTATATTACTGTACACTGCCCTGATACCTTATGAGTGGGTAGTATATAAATACTTTTACTGCATGACCAAAATAAATAAATGAGCACCTTGCAAGGAGGCTCACCTTCATCACTGGGTAGGTGGTTTCCAGCAGGCCTGTATGCAGAGATGTGTGTATGTAACTTGCCGTTTGTTTGGATTCTTTGTGTGTCCTCAACGTGTCATGGAGCTAACTGGAAAGGTTCCATCCCTTAAAAAAATAAATAAATCAAGAACTGTCTTTCTGGAGCCACCAATTTTGCTGAGACATTGGGCGCCAGTTTGCTGAAGTCCAAAGTATTCATTCTTGCCAAGACTCTTCAGTTCTGCCATCGTTGTTGTTTAGATTAAGGCAGCAAAGTAATAATTATCCTGGTGAGGGTTGTCATTCTTTGAAACTGGTTGCTACTCATTGAACAGCTGCTTGAAATGCACTGATGTGTAAGTCTTTGTATTGAGCTCTACATCTTCAGTTGCTCATTTCTGCAGATCTTTCTTTAAAAGCAGCAAGCCAGGCCTCTTGTTTGTTTTTCTGGCCACGTCTGTGTCCTGTGAGGCTCTTTCTCCCTCCATATTTATGGGGGGGGGGGGGCAAAGTGGGTAGTTACCTGGCGTGGCACATTTGAGGAGGCAGTGCCTCCCCCAAAAGTTTGGCAAAGGCCTCACCTTAACCCAAATGATCAAGGGGATGGAGCAACTCAACTATGAAGAGAGCCTGCAGCATTCAGGATTTTTTAGTTTATAGAAAAAACAAGTAAGAGGAAACAAGGATAGAAGTTTATAGAATTATGCACGGCCTAGCAACAGAAACGTTTTTCTCACTCTCTCAAAGCATTCCAACTCATGGACACCCAATGAATCTGAATGTTGGAAGATTCAGGGAAGATAGAAGAAAGCACTTCTTCATGCAGAACACATGTCAAGCTGTGGAACTCTCACAGGAAGCAGCAATGTTCAGTAACCTGGAGTGCTTTGGATTAGACCATTTCACAGAGCAGAAGGCTATTGAAGGTTACTAGACAGGATGGCCATGCTCTCCCAACACAGTTGGAGGTAGCAATATTCCTTAATACTGTAGTATTCCAAAAGCAAGGAAGGATTGGATTCTGATTAATAAAATACACACAAAGCTTGACCAGCAAGACTCTGGGAGGCAGTGGGAATAATAATCCTCCCTCTACCCCTTGGCCCAGGTCATTTATTCACAAAAGAAATTTTTACACAGTGTTCGTAAGAACCAATCAGATTTCCTCTGAGCATTTAACAAAACCCCGTGTGGGACAAAGTCAGATCAGAAGAAATCCTGTTAAGTACAAAGACTACTTTGAGCATGCATACATATCTGAGAATAAATAAAAACAAAAAAAATTCCTTCCAGTTGCACCTTAAAGACCAACTAAGTCAGTTCTTGGTATGTGCCTGTCAGGAGTAGACAAAGCAAATGGCAGAGGTGCAGAGGCTTGTGGGATTCAATCAGAAATTATTGTCAATGTATCAAACCCAGTAAATGCAATGCTTTTATTGCGGACACAATGGCTTGCTCCATATTTCATAATTCCTCACAGTAATCCCACCTGACCCCCACACTCTGGATATTTGCACCCCTACAGAATACCAGTTATTGGAAACCACAGGGTTTTTATTGTTGTTCCTGCTGCACTCATGTCCAGCTTGCAGGCACCCCAACAGAGGCATCTGGCTGGCCACTGTAGAAACAGGATGCTGGACTAGGAGGCCATTGGCCTGATCCAGCAGGACTCTTCTTATGTTCAGGCTCTGGAGCTGCTGCATTGGGCTGGTCAGTGGGGAGAGCTAAGTTGCCACACCAGCCAAGGGCAGGGTCCCCTATTCTGAAAGGGAAGATGGGGCAACTCCAGAACAGCACCCCCCAAGTTGGAGGGCAAGGAGCCCCCTGGCAAAGCTGGTGGGAGGTGGGGCACACTCAGAACACCCCTGCTTTGTTCTGCATCCAGGAAGCAACCTCACCCTTTCCACTTGCCCACCTCCACTGCTTTTCTCACCGCTTGTCTACTTGCCCCTAGCTGTGAAAGCAGGCTTTTCGCTCAATACTCCCTCTGTGTGGGGCCTCATCTTGCTAAGGAGGATGTCTCCACCCACTTTGCACGTCTCCCACACACTGCATGCGCTTGGTATGATCCTCCTGCAGAGTCCTGTCTGCATCTACTCAGAAGTGAACCCCTCCCGTAGCTCAGAGGGGCTTGCTTCTTCCAGGTATGTGGGCCCATGACTGCAGTTTCCTCTAATCATGTGTACAGTTTATTACTGAACGGAGTGGAAGTCGCTTCTGCTGTGGGTAGCAGAGCACACACCATAAATACTGCGTATGAATCAAAGAAGCAGAATAATACAGAAAGCTGAAATATGTGTGAATTTTGCATTGTTTCCCCTGTCTGCCCCTAATTTGGGTGATTTGGAATCGGGTTGGGTTTCTTTTTTTATTTTATATTCTTCATTGAAAAATTAAAAAGTACAAAATTACAAGTGCACAGAGTAAGATAAGACACAAAGAAGAAGAAACAAGAAACAGTACCTATGTAGAAAACAAAACAGAAAAGGATATTGTGTACGTTACAAAAAAAGCGGGGACACTTGTTCAAGGTGGTGCACAAGGTTCTTTCCTTTCTCTGTTTTATCCTCACAACACCACTGTGAGGCAGGGCCTTGAACTGTGAAGGACTGACTGGTCCAAGGTCAGCCAGTGAATTTCATGGCCAAGTGCAAGGGGAGGATTTGAACCCAGGTCTCTCAGATCCTAGTCCAACATCCTAACCACTGCATAACACATCACAGATAAACAACCTTGTAAATGAAAACATCTGGCAGTTTTTAGTCCAAGGAAAGAGGGATGCATTCTCCGCAAGCCCCACCCTCTCTCCCCCTTCTATGGATTTCTCTGATTTGTGCCTTGCTTGTGTGGGAGGTTTTTGCACTAGCAGGAGCCTGACATCTGGGCAAAACCTGCAACCCTCTAAGGAACCTGGAAACCAGAGAAAACTCAGCAGCTGGAGCATGGCTCTGAATCCTCATGCCCTTATCCTGATTTCAGGCAGTTGGCCTCGGCTCCCAAAAGCCGCGTGGACTTCCTCTGCTACTCTGGCTGACTCTTTCTCTTCCCTGGACTGCCTGTGTGTCTTGCAGAGCCTAAACAAGCAGGAGTTTCAAAAGACTCTGTCTCAGGACGTGTGCTGAGGCTCAGTGCTGCTTTTGTGAGTTCCCTGAAGCTGCTAGGACAGGAAATCCCGAGAAACTGCTCAGATTCTGAGGTAAACAAACAACGGCTCTGTGCTCCCTGCAGCTGGAGGGTCAGGAAGGTCTGGCCTGCCAGCTGGTTCTCAGCTGTTGCCTCCTGCACCCCCACTTTTTGAAAAAGATCCTACATACTGGGGATGCACAGTCCAGGGAAAGGAAATGAAGCAGCAAAGCACTGCACTCGGAGCCTGCTTGCTGTTCCCTGTGTCAAGAATGCAGCCACAGAATAATGAAAACCATGCAACGCAGGTCGCTATAAGCTGGATCGGTTTCCTGCAACGAAGATATTTCTGGGTCCCAGTTTGCATGTGCTGGTTAATGATTTGCCACAGGAATGAGGAGCCTCAGACCCAGGAGCCAAATCTGACCCTCCTGGCCTCTCTGTGTGTGACTGTTCACTGGCTGCACCCATTACCAGCCTTGGCTTTGGGACCTTCATGAGGGCTTTTGCCTGGCTGGAATGTGTCTTTGAACTCTGATCATGCCTCTTGGTTGCCTGGACAGAGGATAGAGGGCAATCTGCACATGTGTGCAGAAACTAGCCTATTGCACAAAGGCAAAAAGCACATTCATTGTCTACTCCCCCCTTTTTTTCTGGCCCTGCCCACCACTGGCATGCTATGAAATTGTCTATCCCCCTCACAGACCTACAATCCCCAGTGTTTCCTGTGAAGAGGGATTGATTGTTTAAGCCACCCTGGGAAGGGAACAGGGTATCCCTTATAAACTTTCAGCACGCTTAACAAACTGCATCTCAAAGGAAGCTGTGTTTGTTTAAAGTGGTTTCATAGCACTTTAAAAGTACAGTATGAATGTGGCCTTAATCTTTCGCCTCTTACTATGATTGCTGCCATTGGGCAGGTTTATACGTTGACACTGTGTGCCTTGAAATTCCATGCAAATCGCAGAGTTTTGTAATTTGTCAGTAATGAGAATCTTGGCTTCCTTTTAAACAGCAATGAAGGACAAGTTCCTAGCCCCTGTGCCCTGAAACCAATCCCTGCAAAAACAGCAGCTGGTGGAATAAGCACCTTGCTTATCATTGCACACACGGCCTGTGTCTCCAACTATAGTAGCAGGTCAATGCCAAAGTGTTTTCTTCCTGCTCTCTATCAGTAGGTTTTACTCAGTCCTAATAACACCCATCTCTTCCTTTTTCCCTCCCAGGTGTACCTGCTGCAGCCCATGAGCGAGAAGACGATGAGAGATCAAGGATTGGTTCCCCCACTCACCACCTTGTATTAGGACACTGTGTTTGCTTGAGCTATGTTGAACAGGGAAACGAATGCACTGTGTGCAAAACTTGCATCATAGACCAGTTTGTGCTCTGCCAATGCCTCTGGAATTTCCCTTTTTGGATGACGGTGGAGTTTTGGGGTGCTGCAATATTTGTGCTCTCCTAGCAGCAAAAGCTCCCTTCACTTATACGATGGTTTGGAGCTGATATTGGCACCAGCTGGGTGCCTTTGGCTGTTTTCCTTTCTCCACAACACACGCACACGGCAGTTGCAAGAGACCTAATTTCTGCTGCCTGCTGAGATGTAGATTGGTTTGTGCAGATGTTTGCTGTCAGAACAGGCTGTTCCAACTTTTTTTTTTATAAAAAAGACTGTCCAATAATCTGCACAGCGATTGGAGTTTTCTGCACTGCCTGGCATTGCCATGGAGCATGGATGGTTTAGAGAGACAGTGTCTTCATTGAACACCAAAGGAGGGGAGAACCTCTGGGCCTCAAGATCTTTCTATCAGGCCTTTGACATCCTCCTGAAGCCACACACCCCCTGAGTCCCTTCCCTGGGTGAAATGTGTCGTTCAGCAGGGATATAGTGGCTATTTCTTACCACGGTGGAGCAACAGGTGTGAATGTGTATATGGGAAAACCTCTCAACATTTGCATGGTTGGAATCTGGCTTATGGTACAAATGGCAGAAGTTATACCTGATGCTTCACTCACTCTTGCCTCTGCCCCCCCCCCCCCCCAGAAGGCTGCTAGTAAGTGAATGTTTCCCCTAAGCCAGCTAGGAGACCTCAGGACTGCCTCTTTGACTTAAAACAACAACAATTTTCACAGTATAGCAAAATAGAAAACACCCATACAATCAAGAAGAAAGAACACTTCTCTCAGAAGAGTAAGATAACAAAGGCTAACCAAATGTACCTCACTATACATAGCTGGCCATGTCTTGCTGGAGGATGCATAACTGAAAACATTTAAGATAACTAGGGTTTCTTTAGTTGTACATTCTTGGATTGCATGGGGTTAGACTAGATGACCCTTGGGGGTACTTTCCAGCTTTATGGTTCTGTGGTTCCATATTTCTTTGAAGTTGTTTTCCATTTGTGGTCCATTTAGTGCTCTTAATTGTTGGGTTTGCTTTTCCATAAGAGCTGCTGTGCAAACCTCCTGCTTCCAAACAGCCGACTATAAATTATCCGAAGTTCTCCAGTTTTGAGTAATCTGTTGTTCAGCTGCCACCAGCAGGGATGGGATTAGTTAGGACCTCCACGTTGGCTGAAAGACAGTGTGCTGCCTGTTGACTCTGGAGTTCTTCAGTTCCAGTTCTCCACTGTCAGCTTCCTCTGACACACCATTTCCTCAACTCTTTGTTGCATTTCTTAAAAAAGCAAAACTAGTAAATCAAACTGAAGATTAAATTTGATCTCTTATTTAAATGTACAGAGCCATATCTTCACTGTATTCTTGTTCTCCTCTCCAAAGCTATGGGGTGATATCCATTGGCCATAACCAGGGTAGACCCATTGACTTCAGGAATTTCATTTATTTCATTGGGTGTCCTCTCAGTATGACTTGGCTGGATATCACCCATCATTGCCAACTTTTTCTGCCAATGTTCTTCTGCCCTTTAAGGCCCCTTTTCAAACAGAGGGACGCGGGTGGCACTGTGGGTTAAACCACAGAGGCTAGGACTTGCCGATCAGAAGGTCGGCGGTTTGAGCTCCCATTGCTCGCTCCCTGCTCCTGCCAACCTGGCAGTTCGAAAGCATGTCAAAGTGCAAGTAGATAAATAGGTAGGGCTCCAGCGGGAAGGTAAACGGTGTTTCCGTGTGCTGCTCTGGTTCGCCAGAAGCAGCTTAGTCATGCTGGCCACATGACCTGGAAGCTGTATGCTGGCTCCCTCGGCCAGTAAAGCGAGATGAGCGCCGCAACCCCAGAGTCGGTCACGACTGGACCTAATGGTCAGGGGTCCCTTTACCTTTACCTTTACAACAAACAGAAGTCTGGCCTATGATGTTTTCTCCACCAACATGTCTCCATGCTGGGCAGGGCAGGGGACTTCACCAGCTGAATATAAGTTTGTACAGGTGTTACCGGCACAAGGCCCTGTGCGGGAGGGAAATCTGGCAAACTTGAATGTTTAGGGTACGTGCTAACCTGGAGCATTTGCACTTCAGCCGTTGTGGGTTCTGATGGTCAGGAATCCAGCATGTAAAACTAATGTGATGAGAAAATTGTAGCTGTGCTATGGGGTGGGCGGAATTACAATAAATGCATAAAGAAATTTGCATTCTTATTTTGCCTTGGTTATTTTAGTTATTTTTAAATATTGATGAAATTGCACACGAGTTGAAGGAGCAATAGACAGAGGCCTCTGCTCAATGCTCAAATCCTACATCAGTGCTTTTAAGTCAGATTAATAGAAGCTGCTTTTATACCTGGCCAGAAAAGTGATAAATTTTGCATTCTATAGGTCTTGTGACAAAACCATAAGCACAGACAATATCAAAATAAAAAAACAAAGCCTCTACTTGAACAAATGGGACCATGTAATGCAAGCGGGAGTATAAATGAGAAGCCTCCATGACTACATGCAGTATACGGTATTTAAATTTACTGCTGTTTTGTCTAGTTATTTCTTCCTAATCTTCCTTGCCACCAGAGCAAAAAGGGCCGCTTTGTGAGTCACAACGGTGTTAAGAGTCACTCAGCCACCGCAGAACCCTCTTCTAAGGGGAGGCTGCTTTCTTGAACAAACAGGATTTAGAAAACATCTCCTAGGCTCTGTTTATAATGGACAATATAACAAATAATGAAGACTATGTTCTACCTGTGGCTGCCCGCGTGGCTAGAAACTTGCACAGCCTTAAAATGAAAGTACCTGGTGGTGAGTGGCAGCACCGGGTAGGCAGGGGCCCCCCATTTTAACATCCTAGAATGTCCTAGAGCAACACTGAATGAGCCCAGCCATGCCCAGAGATGTTGCGAGAGAGAACCAGAGGCCTTGATGCATGTAGCTGGGCATCCTGCTTCTCATAACAAAGGTGGCATTTTTTCATCTCTGCCAAGCTAAGCAGTTGGCTCCTTACCTCTCTCGCCTTGACCTGACCACTGTGATCCATACGACAGTCACCTCCAGGCTTGATTACTGTAATTTGCTCTACGTGGGGCTGCCCTTGAGCCTGACCCAGAAACTCCAGGGGCTGCAGAATGCCGCGGCGAGGCTCCTTACAAGGACCTTGCCGTGGGATCACATTCATCCAGTGCTTTACCAACTGCACTGGCTCCCGGTGGAGTACAGGGTCAGGTTTAAGGTGATGGTTTTGACCTTTAAAGCCCTATATGGTCTAGGACCCTCGTACCTATGGGACCTCCTCTCCTGGTATGTCCCACAAAGGACCTTATGGTCTTCAAACAAAAACATCTTGGAGGTTCCGGGCCACAGGGAGGTTAGGCTGGTCTCACAGAGCCAGGGCTTTTTTGGCTGTGGCCCTGATCAGGTGGAACGCTCTGTCACAGAGACTTGTTTCCCTGCGGGACTTGACATCTTTCCGCAGGGCCTGCAAGACAGAGCTGTTCCACCAGGCCTTTGGCCAAGGCACAGTCTGACCTCCTCTCTCCTTCTGTAATCCTCATAGCACTCTAGCCCAATGGTTGCCATTAATTTGATTTTGAATTGATTTTAGAATGCTGTGTTACTTTTATTGTTGTTTGGCTGGGGAGGGCGGGGTAGAAATATTTTTTTTATTGTTGTTGTTGTTATTATTATTATTATTATTATTATTATTATTAAGTGATAATTCCTTCCCACAGTGGGAACCAGGCCCCTGTCCACAGACTTCACAGTAAAGGAGAATCGAACCCTTCTTTTTTGTTTTTTGTTTAATATTTTTATTAAAGTTTTCTTGGTTTACAAAGGTATGAACAATGTCTCTTTTTTGAAGTTACATTTTCCATAGGTCAGTTTCATTTGTTGAGGGTTACATTGGGGTTAAATTAAGAAGAAAAAGGGGTGGGGAGGTGATGTTTCTAATTTGCTTAAGGTATGTGTGGGGTTTTGTGTCAGCGTTGCTTGTGCAGGTTCTTTGCTGTTCGCTTGTGTTCCTTTGGTGGTGAGAGAGGTTGGGGTTGGCCTAGGGTGTGGTTGTTCGTTTGTGGTTGGCTGTGGTGGTCTTTGTTTTCATGTGTGAGTGGGGTGGGTGGGTCTTTTGGATCAGGTTAGCCATACTGATTTATATGCTGTTGGTGGATTCTTGTCATTGTCTTGTTGGGCTGTGTATGTGTTAAAGGGGCGCCATACCGGGGTGAAGGCGTCTTCTTCTATTTGTCCCCATGTCAATTTCAGTTTACAGTGATACCTCGGGTTACATACGCTTCAGGTTACAGACCCAGAAGTATTACCTTGGGTTAAGAACTTTGCTTCAGGGTGAGAACAGAAATCGCACAGTGGTGGCGGGGCGGCAGCAGGAGGCGTCATTAGCTAAAGTGGTGCTTCAGGTTAAGGACAGTTTCAGGTTAAGAACGGACCTCCGGAACAAATTAAGTACTTAACCCGAGGTACCACTGCATAGTAGTTATAGATTAGATTATAGATTATAGGTGTAGTGTGGGTTTTATCTTGATCCATTTGCGTATACAGTGGTACCTCAGGTTACATACGCTTCAGGTTACAGACGCTTCAGGTTACACACTCCGCTAACCCAGAAATAGTACCTCAGGTTAAGAACTTCGCTTCAGGATGAGAACAGAAATTGTGCAGCGGTGGAGGAGCAGCAGCAGGAGGCCCCATTAGCTAAAGTGGTGCTTCAGGTTAAGAACAGTTTCAGGTTAAGAATGGACCTCCGGAACAAATTAAGTTATTAACCCGAGGTTCTACTGTATTGGTTAATTTTTATAGCAGGGCTGTTTCCTATACTATCCCTTCTAAATGAAAGTGCACTGGTTGTGGTGTCTTTGAGGGAGGTTTCCTGGCCCTTTAAGGTTTCATTCCAGATGGGCACCCCCCCCTTCCCACTGTTGCTATGTACATCTCCTCCTCCCTAGTGACAGCACAACCATTCTGCCTCTGAAAGGGCCCTGGCGGCATTCCTTCTAGACCTCGCCATCCCTGAATCTCCCGCTCTCAGCAAGAGAAAACCCCGGCAACCCCAATGGCGCCCAAGAAGAAAGGAGGAGGAGGAGGAGGGCGCAAGAAGGAAGAGGCTGCCAAGGAACCAGAGCTGGATGATGCTATCGTACCTGAGCACAGCCGGGAGTTTTACTTGATTCAGATCCGAGATCTGGAGGGGCGACTAGCCCGGTGGGTAAAGTGTGTGTGTGTGTGTGTGAACACTATTCTTTGAGGTCTGTAGGGAAGGGCAGCTGGAACAGCGCATAGACACCGACTTCCATAAATCTTTGTTATGCATTTGCTCCTTAGATGGGGCATATGGAAAGCATCCCCTTTCTTGGTAGCCAGAGTTACCATCAGGGTAGGATTTGGGGGCTGAAGTATGAAAGAATCAGAAAGCTAGAAAAGACCCCAAGGGTCATCTAGTCCAACCCGCTGCAATGCAGGAGTCTTTTGCCCAATGTGGGGCTTGACCCGACGACCCTGAGATTTAAGAGTCTCATGCTCTACCGACTGAGCCAACTCTACCTGGGGCTCCAGTGTGCAGAAGGAGCACCCCCCCACACACACACAACTGGAGCAGAGGCTGGATTCCTGCATGCTAAGGTGGTGCCCAATGTGAACCCTACTTGGAGTACACCCATCGTAATGAATGGGCCATGGCCATCTTAGGCCCATTCATCTCAATGGCACTGCTCGTGGGTGTCAAGTTAGTGGGTTACAACCCACTGCATTTGGAATGGGTTCTGGGTTCCGGCCTCTTGACTGATCTCCTTTTACTTAGGTACCAGAAGAAATGGGACGAGATGCAGGTGAGCGAGGAGATCTTCCGCAGTGAATACGAGAAGATGCTCCATGACAACAAGGAGATCGTGTCCTTTCTGAAGAAGACGCTCAACCAGCGGGTCGACGAGATTGCAGAGTTGACGGAGCAGCTCCAGTTACTCCAGCAAGCCAAAGACACAGAGAAGGACGCCTTTGAGGCCCAGCTAGGCCAGCTGAGGCACGAGTTCCAGGAGACCAAGGATCAGCTGACTTCTGAGAATATGAACCTCAGTAAGGCTGCCAGGCCGCTTTTTGGAAAAAGCAAAGGGGAAGGAGGTTTAGGCTCCCCTGCTTAGCTCCACAGGCGGAGTGTGCCTGTGTAGAACACACTAGAAAGGAATTGCTTTCAGTTGCTGTCCAGGACAGTACCTGCCTTGGATCTGCAGCACTTTTAAACTTTTATTTTCAGTTAACTAAAAATAACACCAAGCTTCTGAAGCATGCTGAAGGTAAAATCAGAGCATGCACTTCTGTTGTTCTTAATCTATGTGTACATAATTCCACAATCCAGGCTGCAAATGCCACTGGCTATGTAGTCAGAAAAGCACTACCTGTGCACAAAAGGATGTGTGTCTCCTATAAACCCCCTCACCTAGGTTGGCACTACCAGGAGCCTTGATGAGGCAGTTGCTTCAGCGGCAGAGAGGGGAGGGGCAGCAGGTTTGGATTTGGGGCCCCACCTGCCTCCCTGCCTTGCAGAGACCTCAGAAGTGCTCCCGGGGACGGTGCCAAGGAGAAGGACATGGCTGCACCTCTTTTTCTTGCCCCTACTGATACCTCCTTTTAGCAACTGGGCACAAGGAAGGAGTTAGATCCCAAACAGGCTGAGTGGGGTGTGGGGATGGGTGGCAGCTGCCCTGGTGATTTAGGCGGTCAGGCCAGGTGCAAGACCTGGGCGAGGGCACAAAGTTCTCAATGGTGCTCCTGAGGTGATGTCACTTGGGCAGCAGAGGGGCAGGTAGAGGCAGGCAGACAAGGGGTGGGGTGGGCAATTGACTACCATCCTGGCACATGGAGGCTGCCTCAGATGGGCAGCCAAGTTGATCACTTGGCTGCCTGGCTGGGCTCTCTGTACTTAGAAAACCAAAGGGAAAGAAACAGAGCCCCCTGGTTCAGGGGCAGTCTACCTCTGCATAACAGGCTACAGGGATGGGCACGGTTTCCTTGTTCACCTCAGGTAGCAAAATATATTGAGCTGGCTATGCTCATACCCCAGTATGATGACTGGGGCCTAAGGGGGTTGCCTAAAGTCAGAATTTCTGGTCGCTAGGTGGCAAGCTGGCTGCCCTGGAGGATTTTAGGATCCACAAAGATGAGATCATGTCGAAGTTTGCCGAACTCGAGGCACAACTGAAGAAGCAAGCTGAAGACCACAAGGATTACATCTATAACCTGGAGAGGAAAGCTGTGATTGATAAAGAGAGGTGTGTGCTGTGGGATGGGGGTGGCCAGTCTTCACCAACCTAGTGCCCCCCGGACGCTTTGAACTACAACTCCCATCAGCTGGCTGGGGCTGACGTGAGTTGTAGTCTGAAACATCTGGGGGACACCAGGTTGGTGAAGGTTGGGGTTGACCAAGGGCGCCATTGTGTCAGGTGTTCAGTAGGATGGAACACATGCAGACTACAGGCTTTGCAGACCTGTACTGTTCTTGTTCTTATTTATTTATTTGCAATGACCTCATGGTTCAGCCAGCTGGAGCTAGTAGCAATATAATGGCAGAGTAGTGAGGGGAAGAGCTGCAGGCAAAATGGCGGGGCCAGGGGTGGAGACATGCTCTGCTGAGATGGCCTGCCTATCCAGACTCAGACATCCCCACTGTGAAACTACAGATCAGGGGTTCTAATGTAACCAAGATTCAGTCTATGGAAAGGGACTACATATCAAGTGGTGTGAGAGACCTGGAGAGCCAGTGCTGTCAGAGCAGGCGATAGCTGGCTTGCTGAAGGCAACCTCTCTTTCTGTTTCTTATTTATTTATTTCACTGGTTGGGAAAAAAAACAACCCAAGACAAACCTCAAAGTGGTTTACAAAAAAATAAAGCAGTAAAATCAAGACAATGTACAACCCTACTTTAAAACATATGAAAGTTAAATTACCAGAACAGATTAAAATTGCCTCTCCTTTCTAAGCATCTGGATAGGATTGTTGAAACAGGAATGTTTTTAGCAGGCGTCGAAAAGAGTACATTGAACGCGCCTGCTTAATCTCAAGAGGCAGGGGGTTCCAAAGGGTAGGTGCTGCGGTTGATTTCTTACAAATGCAGAACAGGTATTATGTGGCACCTGTAGTAGTGCCAATTCTGCTTATTAAAGTGGTCAAGTGGGCACATGTGGGGTAAGGCGATCTCTCAGATAAGCTGGTTCCAAGTTGTTAAGGGCTTTATGTACTAATAGTAGCACTTTGAACTTGACCTGGTAGCAAATTGGCTATCAGTGCAGACCTTTGAGCACAGCTGTTATATGCTGACAAGGTTTCACTCCCGTCAGCAACCATGCTGCAACATTCTGCATTAACTGCAACTTCCAGTTTGAGTGTGAGGGAAGCCCCACATAGAGCACATTGCAGTAATCCAGTCTTGGAAGTAACCGGTGCATGAACTATGGTGGCAAGTCTTTATTGGTCCAGGAATGGCCATAGCTGTTGAAAGGTTACCCACCCACTATTATAGGACAACAGTGTGATTTTTAAAAATGTATATTTTGTCATTTCCTGGATTTCAAATTCCTTGAATCCTGTAATGCAGAAAAGCATGAAAACAGGCACCTGGTTTGCCATTGTGAGGATAGTATGTTGGATGAGTTGGGCCTTTGGCCTGATCCAGCAGCTTATGGTAGTACTGAAATTACAAATGACATGAAATGGCACATGTTGCCTGGGGCAGTAGGATAGATAATCCTTGGATGCTTTCCAGAGGGCTTCCAAGGTGACTCAGACACTGGCCAATCCGCCTTTGCCACCTCCCAGCTGCAAGGCCAGGAGCTGTCCTACTGCCAGCTCCATGCTGGTATAGTGAGCCAGTGTGGTGCAGTGGTTAAGAGCGGTGGACTCGTAATCTGGTGAACCGGGTTCGTGTCTCCGCTCCTCCACATGCAGCTGCTGGATGACCTTGGATCAGTCACATTTCTCTGAAGTCTCTCAGCCCCACTCACCTCACAGAGTGTTTGTTGGGGGGGAGGAAGGGAAAGGAGATCGTGAGCCGCTTTGAGACTCCTTTGGGTAGTGATAAAGCGGGATATCATATCCAAACTCTTCTTCTCTTCTTCCTTACTCTCTCAGGTTAAAGAAGGAGATGATGCACCGTGTGAATACGGTGGCTGCTGAGTTCCGCAAGGTGGCCCACAGCCAGATGGCAGAGACCACTAAGCGCACCATCCGGGAGAATGTTACCATCAGCTTCCAGCTGACCAAGATAACCGAGCAGAGCCTCCAGCTCCTCCAAGAGAATGAACGGCTCAAGGAGGCCCACTCAGAAGCTCTGAAGCAGCTGGAACTGCTGGAGGAAAACGAGACAAAGATGGCACAGAACAGCCTCAGCAACCAGAAGGTAAGAATTGTCCTTTGCAAAAGTTGCGGGCTGGGCCACAATTTATGCTTGGAGTGGCCAGCATGGTACCTTCCGAATGCTGTTAGACTCCGACTCCAATAACACAGTGGGTAATTCAGAAGTGCATGAAGTTCCCTTCAAAGTAGTCACAACCACACAACTTCACAGCTGCATCCACTTCTAAGATTACACAATCCTCTTTAAAAGATACAATCCACTTCTTCATGTGGCATTTGGCTAAACTATGGAGCTTGCTTCCACAGGAGGCAGTGATGGTCGCCAACTTGGATGGTTTAAAAGAGGACTGGACAAATTCGTAGGGGAGGAGAAGGCTATCAATGGCTACCAGCCAGGATGGTCACACTCTGCTTCCACAGTTTGAGGCAGCGATGCTTCTGAATGCCAGTTGCTGGAAAGCTCAGGAGGGGAAAGTTGCTCTTGTGCTCAGGTCCTGGTTTCCCTTTAGGTCACCTGGTCGGCCACTATGAGAACAGAATGCTGGAACAGACGGGCCATTGGCCTGATCCTGCAGACTCTTACGTTCTTACAACAACAATCAATGAGAACCTCCATGCACTGCCTTCCAGCTAGATCTACTGTATTCTGATCAAGTACCTGGACAAATTATTTGGAGTGCTCCAGTAGCTACAGGTAAAAACTCAAAAAATTAGAATATCATGGAAAAGGGCATTTATTTCAGTAATTCAACTTGAAAGGTGAAACTAATATATGAGATCGACTCATGACATGCAAAGCGAGATGTGCTTCTACTTCTCCGAGGTCCAGTCTTGCTCGATTTGCAATCCTTGTTTTGCTGATTTCCTTGAATATTCTAGTTTTCTGAGATTGTTAATTTGTGGTTTTCATCAGCTGTACGCCATGATCATCGCAATGATAACAAATCAAGGCTTGGCATATCTCGCTTGGCATGTCACGAGTCTATCTCATATATTAGTTTCACCTTTCAAGTTGAATGACTGAAATAAAGGAACTTTTCCACAATATTCTAATTTTTCGAGTTTCACCTGTACTTTTGGAGTGACTGAAGTTGTGCTTTCCCTGAAGGTCCATTGTACATAACAGAACTTGCACACCGGTCTCTTGAAACTGAAGCTCCTTTCGTTTTCAGTGTTGCTAAATGCTTAGCTTTGGAGCATGCCAAACTCCTCCTCCTTTGTGCCTTTCCTGCATACCTTCTCCAGAGTGACCCTGGTGGTCCATCCTCAGTGGCTCCAATCAGCACAAAGGGTGAGAATACTTATTTTCAGTGGTTAGAAAGCTCCCCTTTCATGCTGATAGGACAGCCTTGGACCATGACACCATGACACAATTCCCATCGGCCTCAACCACCATGGTCAATGGTCAGGGATGATGGGAACTGTAGTCCAAAACATCTGAAGGACCCTACATTGACCACCCATGAAAATGAAACAGCAGCTGACTCCCATGTTGCATTTTCTGCTCATCAGGATAACAAGAGCCAGTGACATGATCTAGGGCTGATGCTTTTGTGCACCACATGAGTAAATCCACCCAGCTAATAGGCCCAGGTGTCTAAGCAAAGGGCATAATAAAGACATTTAATAAAATAAAATAATTAATAATAATAATAATAATTTATTATTTATACCCCGCCCATCTGGCTGGGTTTCCCCAGCTACTCTGGGCGGCTTCCAACAAAATACTAAAATACAATAACCTATTAAACATTAAAAGCTTCCCTAAACAGGGCTGCCTCCAACATCCCAACCTTGTGCCTCCCATGTTACTAGACTCCAACTCCCATCATCCCCAACTTTGCCCATCCTGGTTGGGGATGATGGGAGTTGGAGTCCAACATTACCGGAAGGGCATCAGGTTGCTGATATTAGTTACTATATTATATTCAAATGGTGCTGAGCCTTTCCACACCCAGCTGAAGGCAGAATGTAGGCTGCTGATCACCTGTGTATGTGACAGGTATGCTCACATGTGCATATTTGGTACACAGATGATCTGGATGCTCACCAACAAGTGCAAGGAACTGCAGGCGCAGGTGGAAGAGTACATGGAGATGAAGAAGGTCATGGCCCAAACACAGGAGACCAATGAGGTGCTGGAGCAGCAGAATGTGGCGCTAAAGTTAGTACAGGAATCTCTCTCTCTCTCTCTCTCTCTCTCTCTCTCTCTCTCTCTCTCTCTCCCTCTCTCAAGAGTCAGTTTTTTCACTGAACTAACTGCCCAGGCTTCTTTCCTGGTTAGGCGCTGCTGGTTGTCGACTAACTGTCTTGTTTCTATTCCTGGTCTGGCCTTCTCCTGCCCCACTCAGAGAGGAGCTGACTCTGCAGAGGCAGGAGATGGAACGGAAAAGCAGTGAAGAGGAAAGCCAATCAAAGGCACTTGAAGAGGAGCATCAGCTGCGGCTGAATGCTGAAAGGATCCTCAGGCACACTGCCCAGGGCCTCAAGGAAGTGCTGCTGGTGAGTGTCTGGGAATATAGGGACACTGTTGGGAGGGTTTTGAGACCTTTTGCTACATGAAGAAAATCCAAGTTGATTGGCCTTATGAGCTTTGGCTGATTTTTATGGGTCAGTATTGCATCTCTTTGCATTTGAGTTGTCTGTCTCGGGAGACAATGGAGGAGTGCACCTTTGGGGATGAAGTCAAACCATCAGAGAGTTACAGCACCTGCTGTGGCTGTAGGGACTGATATGGGAGAGACATGTTTTGTTGCAGCTGGGGCAAAGGAAGGTGTCCAGTTGTGCTGCTGTAGGTGCACTCAGGCATTTATTCTCTCTGCGCTCCTCCCAGCAGTCATTCCTTCTTTGCTAAGGATGCACAACCTGTCTCTTCTGCAGGCACTGTGGTCGTTTGCAAGTGATTCCCACACTGTGGGGATGCTGTTTCCAGCCTTCATGTCACATCTGCAGAAATCTTTGTAACACAGAGTTGGTTTGCCAACAGGTCTGGTGTCTGAAACCATCTTTCCATAGAGGAGATCCTGCCATTCTGTGAACAGGATCAAGCTAGTAAAAGCCAAACTCTTGCTAATCTCCTTCTTTGTAGGTCCTGTATTGAGCAAGGGGTTGGCTACAATTCTATGAGCTAACCTAAACTGTCTGCTTCCTGTAAGCAATTCGGCTGGGCAAACTGGGATCACATACTTGCCCACTTCAAACTTTGCATTCTATTTGAAGTGTGGGAAACAAATATGGTGGAAATCTAAGAGGGTTTTGCAGCTGCGTTCTTCCTCTTCACTCCCACAGGAACGCCCATCTGATGAGGATGAGGATGGCCATTTTGACGTGATGTTCCACTTAAGGCGCAATGATGTGCTGCAAGCCACCTTGAATCTCCTGAATAGAAGCATCGCACGCATCGAGGCCAATCAGCTTCTCCGGACTCTCTATGTAGAGAGCAAGGTGTTCAAACCTACCACCACCACAGAGGGCAGCAGGTAAGAGAAAAAGGGGATGAGATCCATGAGGGTTGGAGGGGTGCCACTGCCTGTTAAAGGTAAAGGTAAAGGTACCCCTGGGGTTGCGGCGCTCATCTTGCTTTACTGGCCGAGAGAGCCGGCGTACAGCTTCTAGGTCATGTGGCCAGCATGACTAAGCCGCTTCTGATGAACCATGGCAGTGCACGGAAATGCTGTTTATCTTCCCGCTGGAGCGCTACCTATTTATCTACTTGCACTTTGACGTGCTTTCGAACTGCTAGGTTGGCAGGAGCAGGGACCAAACAACGGGAGCTCACTCCATCGCAAGGATTCGAACCGCCGACCTTCTGATCGGCAAGCCCAAGAGGCTCAGTGGCTTAACCCACAGGGACACCCGCGTCCCGCCACCGCCTGTTACGTTCTTGTAAAATGACAAGCAGGCAGAGCTACTTAGTGAGAGGAAGCAATACAATATAGATAGCTGCCTCATAGGAATGGAAGAAGAAACTTGATTCAAATAGCACAGGAAGACAAAACTGCGGAATCCACACTTTCTTCCCCCACCATTAAATTTTTAATTTGTATACATAACAAGGGGGTTGGACTATATGAGCCTTGAGGATGACTTCCAACTCTATGATTCTAATATCCAAGGAAATAGTCTTACCAAAGACAATAATTCCAGTCTATCCAGTCTACAGCAATCATAGGTCATATGCCAGTTCCCAATATAAGCTTAACATTATAGGCACCAATTCTATAGGGCTGAGATGTATTCGGCCTCTGCAAAGTTGGTTGGGATGAGCCCGTCCAATGTGGAGGGGGCAGGCCCTGCAGTAACAGCCCTTGTTGAGCCTCGTGGCAGCAGTGGGGGGCCTCAACAAACCTCATGGCGCCCATGATGGGAAACCCCCAATGTTGGGTGAAACTCTGTGCCTCTGCTTAGCGTGGAAGTTATCAGTCTACATAATCGTATCCACAGGCATTCCTGAGATGAAAGAGGATGAAAAGGTCTCTCTCCTTTATTAGCACATAAAAAAAGGGGGGGGGAGCCACAGGTTGCCAAAATTCTATGTTCAATGCCTTGATCTGAAATGGCCACTTCCCAAACATTACAAGCCTGGTTGCTGTTAATAAAATGCAGATTGGGTCCTTATGCATATTAATGTCTAATGAGGAGTGCAAGGGTCTGCTCCAAAGATGTACACGTGATTCAAATGTCTCATCCCAGAACTCTCATGCTACTGTGTGGGAAAAGGAAGTCACATCACCACACTCCTTCCAGCACATGGGTTTTATTTTTACAAGCCTAGATGGGCTCCAGTGCTGCCTCAGAACAACCTTGAAAGTTGCACTTTCTGAAACAGTGCATGAACCGAAACGCAGCCACTCTTCAAAATCCATGCTTCTTTCAATTCTGCAGTGTAGTTCTCCAGCCAAAAATACATGTTCTAGAGAGAAAAGCATGTGCAGAAACAGCATATACACCAGTGGAAAGCACATGCACAAAATGAACCACATTAGACAGCAGCATTCTGGGAAAATGTGTGGGTTAGGCAGAATTGCATGTAGAAATGTTGAGCGTTAGGGGAAATTGGCAGGAAAATGCTGCTGAATTTCCACAGGAACGTTTTGTAAAATAAATAAGCAAATTTGCAAACTGGTATGGAACTGTAGATATTTGTTTCTCAGCCTCTCTGCTATCAAGCCTTCCCGCATCATGTCACACATGAATGTTGCCAAGATCCCAGGGACCCATGCTGTCCACAGTATGCCATCTCTGAGCAATGTCTCCCAGGTCCGTGAGGATACTGTCCGGCCGTATGCTAGTGCCACAGAGGTGAGTGGGGAATCAGGACTTATTGGCCCCCAGGTGGGAAGCAATAACCAAAACCTAGGCAACAGCATGGCTTCCAGGAAGCAACTTGCAGAAATGAAGGCTGGAGCAATAATGCCTGACATGCATGGAATTTGCTGCCCCCGGTCTATCAGCCAGGGTAGTTGCAAGGATAAAATGGACAGAGAGAAGGGTGTATGCCAGCTTGAACTCTTAGGAGAAAAGGTGGGATTTAATTTAATAGTAAACAAATAAACTGTCATGGCTGCCCCCAAAGATTCCTGGGAACCTCCATGTGTTATGGTTCTCTTCCCTAACAAATCTTGGCACCCTTAACAACTAGAGTTTCCAGGATGCTTTGGGGAGAAGCCACGGCCGTTGCAAGTGGTATAATACTGCTTTAAAAATGCATAGTATGGATGTGACCTTACAAGCCTTTCCCTTCTGTTGGGGTGACAGAGCTGTATGGGCTGCACACAGCCTAGTGTTTATTTTATTTTCATTCATTTTTACTTTTCTATCCCACCTTTTATACCCTTTCCAAGGAACTCAAGGGGGCTTGTGGTTTTTATCCTCATTTATCCTCACAACAACCCAAAGAGATAGGGTAGGCTGGCCCAGATTCCCACCTTTGTTCTTTAAAAAAACCCACAAAATTTCCAAAGCATCCTCAGATTTTCTATGCCAAGAACAGTATATAAATGTGCCTGATAAATAAAGGTGTCCAGGTGCTATTCTGTCCAATCGTTTTGTGGAGAACTACCCTTCTCCTCTGCCTCAGGCACTGAAATGTATTGGGCTGGTCCTGTTTTTTATGAGTACATTTATCTGTGTTTTTATCTGTGAAATTGTGAGGGGTGTGGATTTAACATCCCTAGCCTGAACACCTGCCCTTTCCCCCATAGCCTTTAATAGCAGCATGGAGAACAGAGCTGAAAGAGGAAGAGACCAAACCACAAGAGAAAGCTGTCTGTAAGAAACTGGCTACACAGCAGCCAATGGATGAATAGTGAATGGCGAAGAAGCAACCCTTTATGCAGTATTCTCATTTTGCATCAGCACCTATCCCTCCAAGAGATAATGATACTCCAGGTGGAATTCTGATGACTTTTATATCCCAAATAGGTCTGTGCAGAACTGTCTGGGGAAAGTTACAGACCCACTGAGCTGTTTTGAGTCAGAAATGGTAAGCAAACAGAGGAGGAGGAGGCACAAACAGCCCTCTAACCCAACCACGTTCCGAGGCTGGGTGGATTTCCTAGGGCAAGGCCACCACACTGCTCCCGCATGACAACAGGTCTTTGCGAAGTGGGATCCAGCTAGGGTAGGAGGCCTCCGGTCTTTCTGGTAGCTGATATATGCTCCCACCTTCTTCTTCCTTTCTGAATTAAAGTGGAAGACACACTTCAATCCTTATACTCAAGGTTTACTCTTTACAGGTGTGAGGAAACTATTTTATTTCTGTATATAAAGCATTTTAACCCACCTGCCACTCCTCAGCCATAAAGGGTACCCCCAAAGAAAAAGGGGGGAAGCTGTTCTGCACACACCCTCCTGTTTTGTGCATGATCAGGGAGCCTTGTCTATGGGTGAGTGCACTGGAAGCTCACAAAAAGCTTTTTAAATTATTTCATTCACATGGTACCCTGCAAAATGCCCACACTCTCTCACGCTACACAGATTGGGAATTACTAGGCTTGGAGATCTGGGACAAGGTAATCATTGCAGCTTGTCATGAGGAGTAGGAGAAGGGGGGACGTTCCTCCCCACCTATGCACTTCCTCCCAATTAAGGTCTTTGTTGCAACAAAAGTGCATTGCAGTGGTACCTCAGGTTACGGGTGCTTCAGGTTACAGATGCTTCAGGTTACAGACTCCGCTAACCCAGAAACAGTACCTCGGATTAAGAACTTTGCTTCAGGATGAGAACAGAAATCGCACAGCGGTGGCGCAGCAGCAGCTAAAGTGATGCTTCAGGTTAAGAACAGTTTCAGGTTAAGAATGGACCTCCGGAACGAATTAAGTTCTTAACCCGAGGTACCACTGTAATGGTGGAATTATAGTAGACTGTTCACACATCATTCCACCTTGTTAGTTGTCCTGCAAAGCTTATGAGATGTTTTTGCATTATTGCAGTCCAGAGGGCCCCCTTTGCACTGCAGCATAACAAAAGCAGGACAAAAACACCAACTTTGGAACATTTGTGGTATAAGAGGTTGCGATTTTTCAGCAGGAAGCTACATGATGTGCATTGATTAGAAGCGAAATTGTATGTCCACCCTGTAACATTTGCAGGTGTAAACAGCCTTGAAAATGGGCTTATGTATAACCACCCTCGTACTGTCATGGGCACAAATGATCAGGAACACACAAGGAAAAAATGCGACATCTGTAGTGGCCCTGTGGCCCAGTTCTCATCCAAGGAGCTCAGGGCTGAATACCGAGACTGAGTTTATGTTCCCATCTTATCCTCACAGGAACCCAGAGAGGTTTCTCCAGTGGCACCCTGTGGTCAGGGAAAATGGGAGTTGGGTGACCAGAAATATGTGGAGCGCTTTGGACTCGGTTTGGGCCTGAGTCAACAATTCCTATTCTACACCCTAACCCATTTTGCTGCCTGCACTTGACTTACCCAGCAAAGACATGGGAAGACATTGCCTTTGACTCGACCAACAGCCTAGACAAGAAAGAAGCATTGCCACAGGTTCAAGGGCACATTCCAGCCAGGCAAAAACACAAAAGGCAGCTGCAAAGCAAGGGTGGTGAAGCCTGGGGGAAGAGAGAGTGGTCTGCAGAGAGGTTCAAGATAAAGAGGCCGAAGAGGCTTTTTGGGGACTGAGGATTCCCATCCCTGTCCTAGGGGGAGCCCTTAGCCAGCTGTATTACTCAAAAGAAGGGTTAATATCTGGGCTTTTCTGAGTGGGAACTTGCTCCGAGGCAGCTGAAAGGCACAGGCGAGAGAAAGCGAACTTTGGACCTCCACCCCATCACAGTCCACTCCAGTGATAAAACTGGTAAATCCCACCCTGACTCAATGTTCCAAGCTGGGGGGGGGGGGGTTGGAATAAAAGAAGAAATTATGCAAATTAAACATGCATTTTCTTATTTTGCGCCATTTGTTCTCCCATCATGGAGGGGCAAGGTACAAAGCAAAGCACTGAAGCCCCCACCCTTCAACTCCAGCTTTACCGAAGGCGAATTAGTAGTGACAACCAGGTGCTTGCTGCCCATGTGATTTCAGTCCTGGCTTTCATGAGGGCTAGAAGGATTGTTTTCCCCATAAAAGCTGTGATTTGGGGGATACTCCAGGTAGCAAGGCAATGCATGGTAAGATCACTTAAACATGGAATATCCATAGCTTGAGACTTGCTGTTTCTCTGATAACATCCATTTGCTGGGTTCTGGTGGTTTGCCTTCCCCCTCTCAGTTCCCTTCAGGAATCTTGGGCACTGCCTGCCCATCCTACTCCCATGTAATTCTGGGTTCAGATGTGTTAATAGGTCACAAGTTCTGACAATCAGAAGCCCCCAAATACTTTCTTTCCGGGAACACCGGCTCACAAACACCCAAAGCATTCACGATTGCTATGCGCCTTCCATCCCGAGAGGTGTCTTGGCTGGTGACCCAGAAGTGATCCGGGTCCCTGGGCTGCTATTCCTCTGCTGGATGTGTCCCAGCAGCATTGTGACTGCCTGCTCAAAGACTTGCGGTAAGATCTGTTGCTCAGCTCTGGTGAACCTGCTCAACACATAGTGTTCCACGGCAGCTTCTCCCACTGGGCGGCCGATCCCTATCCTCAGTCGGACCATACGCTGAAGGGGGGAGAGAAAGAGATAGAGAGAGAGAAAGGGAGGAGTTGGTTTTGTTCTGTCCAATAACATAGACCATACCAGTGCATACCAGTTATCATGTGTTTGGATCCAACAGCAGACGCACCGAACCATGGTTTGCCCTAACCAGAGTTTCATAACCAGTGCATACCAGTTATCATGTGTTTGGATCCAACAGCAGACACACTGAACCATGGTTTGCCCTAACCAGAGTTTCATAACCCAAACCATGGTTATAGCTTCCAAATGTACAACACAGTCATACAACCTACAGTTCAGAACAGCTTGCCCACCTGCTCAGAGCTCTGGTCTTTGGTGTGGCGGCCTCCCAAGGTGAGGCAACTGTTGTAACAATTGTCAGTCAATTCAGACAGCACATCAAACCATGGTTTGCAAATTTCAAATACTGGCTTTCCCATGTACGGTTTCCCACATGACTGTAAACCATGGTTTTTTATTTGATTTTTGGTCATTTCAGTCAACATGTGAAAAGACTGTTAAGCTTCCTTAACCATAGTTTGCTGTTGTGTCTACGTTGAGACTGCGTATTTTGGACTGAACAGAAGTGACCCAATTCTTATGGTTTGAGAGTGGCCGCTGACAGTCTTGGTGTTTGACCTGCCCAACCCTCACTTGCTGGTGAGTGTGGGGCAGGGGAGATACATGATAGAGGAGTAGAAGATAGTTCCTAGCATGAGGAAAGTGAAGCGAGAAAAGTTTTTCTCCCTCTCTCACCGCACTAGAACTCTGGGACATCCAAGCAAGCTGAACACTGGAAGATTCCAGACAGACAAAGGAAAGTGCTTCTTTACACAATGCATAGTCCACCTAAGGAATATTTTACCCTAAGAGGCAGTGATGACCACCATCTTGGATGGCTTTAAAAGACACAAATTCATGGAGGATAAGGCTACCAGTGGCCCCTAGCTGTGATGGCTAAGTTCTCTCTCCACTACTTCTGAATGCCAGTTGCTAGGAACCGCAAGTGGGGAGAATGCAGTTGCGCTCAGGTTCTGCTTACAGGCTTCCTACTGCAGCATCTGTTTGGCCACTGGGAGAACAGGATGCTGGACGTGATGGGGCATTGTCCTGATCCAGCAGCCAAGCTCTTAAGTTCTTACTATGCCCAAGTACTTTCTGGAGAAAAGCAATGACAAACCTAGGCAGCATCTTAAAAAGCAGAGACATCACCTTGCTGACAAATGTCCGTATAGTTCAAGCTATGGTTTCCCCAGTAGTAATGTATGGAAATGAGAGCTGGACCATCAAAAAGGCTGATCGACGAAGAATTGATGCTTTTGAATTCTGGTCCTGGAGGAGACTCTTGAGAGTCCCATGGACTGCAAGAAGATCAAACGCATCCATTCTGAAGGAAATCAGCCTTGAGTGATCACTGGAAGGACAGATCATGAAGCTGAGGCGCCAAGACTTTGGCCACCTCATGAGAAGAGAAGACTCCCTGGAAAAGACCCTGATGCTGGGAAAGATGGAGGGCACAAGAAGGGGACGACAGAGGATGAGATGGTGGGACAGTGTTCTCGAAGCTACCAGCATGAGTTTGACCAAACTGCGGCAGGCAGTGGAAGACAGAAGTGCCTGGCGTGCTCTGGTCCAGGGGGTCACGAAGAGTTGGACACAACTAAATGGCTAAACAACAACAACAACTTTCTTTCCATGCCTCTTCAAATAAGCTTGGGGAGGGGAGAGGAGAGGAGGGATAGAGACCTGGGGGCGAGGAGCAGCTGCTTCTCTCAACCCTGCCCTACCCTCACTCATCTTCCTTGAGAGGCAATTTCCAAAAAGTAACCTCTACGCCTCCTCCTTCCCACTCTGCTGTTACCTCTCAGGCAGCACAAGGGGGATCGGGGTTGCCTTTACTAATCAGCAGACTATTGAGGCGGGCTTGAAGCTTTAGTTTTAAGAATTACATAAGAATATAGGAAGAGCCTACTGGATCAGGCCAATGGTCCATCTAGTCTAGCATCCTGTTTTCACAGGGGCTGGACAGATACCTTTGGGGAACCCACAAGCAGGATGCAAGCACAAGAGCAGAACTCTCATCTCACATGGTTAACTAGGTTACCATAGCTTAACTAGGTCTACTTAAAGAAGCACTTGCTTTCATCTGTCCTGAATCTTCCAACATTCTCCTAAGGTAGAAAGGTAAAGGACCCCTGGACAGTTAGGTCCAGTCAAAGGTGACTATGGGGTTGCAGTGCTCATCTCGCTTTCAGGCCAAGGGAGCCGGCGTTTGTCCACAGACAGCTTTCCGGGTCATGCGGCCAGCATGACTAAATCACTTCTGGTGCAATGGAACACCGTGACGGAAACCAGAGCGCATGGAAATGCTGTTTACCTTCCCACCACAGTGGTCCCTATTTATCTACTTGCACTGGTGTGCTTTCGAACTGCTAGGTGGGCAGGAGCTGGGGCAGAGCAACAGGAGCTCACCCCGTCATGGGGATTTGAACCGGCGACCTTCCGATCGGAGTACTGAGTACTGAGCTTCAGCACTTCTCTTGGTGGGGTACCTGCATTGCTGTAATTTCAGGACAGGCTTTTCCTCCCACCTATTGTCTCATACTTTTAAGGAATATCTGATGTCTTTTTATTTGATTTTCCAGGGCTGTTGTATTTTACTGCTTTCATTTTTATTTTATTTTAAAGCACATAGGCTTAGATTTAGATAAAGATTATTGTGATTTGCTCGCCTTCAAGTTATTGGGACTTAAGTGAAGCCATGCTCAAATCTTCACATAGGAATCCCTGAATTAAAAAATGAAAACCATCTTAATGTGAATCCTATCAATAGAACATTGTTTTCACAGTCAGTTGTGGCAAAGGAGAGGGGGGATTCAAATCCTATATGCAAGCTAAAAATAAATGAGTCAGATAGACGAGAAAGCAAATCCCTCATAAACCTGATGAAGTCAGTCAAATATCTGACAACAACTGGTATTAGAAGTACCAAGCTTTCAAGCCATCCAAACAGTCTTGAATTCATTCCATCTTTAAAAAGACGCCAATAAAACCAGTATCCTCCAACAAAGGACTGGTTACAAGATTGGATTTTCTTCCTATGATAGGAATTGTGAATAACTCCTCTATACAGTTGTAGGATCTGATATTCTCGCTGGCAGCGACTCTGTGGGTTTTGCAAGCTTGCAAAGTCTCCTCCAGCCTTTGCCCTTTGGCTAGACAGAAACTTTGGCTATGGCTTAGCAAGGAGACAGAGCAATCCACGAAGGCCGCAATGTTTTTTAGTTTGGCGTCCTGGGATTGCAGCCAGCCATCTGCTTCCAATTGAAATAACCTCCTCCCTCCACCACCCCCGGCCTGGGGCCAAGCATGAAACATGCAAGGGTTCTTGCCCGGTGTAAGCTGAGCTCCAGACAGACACAGCTGCTAATATGCGAGAATCCCATCCTTGGACGACTACCAAGACCTCACGTCATAGTAATAAATGGTGGTACGCGGGTGAACCAAAGCGGCAACTCACATCAGATTTCAGGGAGCTGATGCAGGAACGGACTCCGTTATGACCTCTGAAAGAAAAGAAGCAAGGCGTCTAAGCCTCCGGTCAGTCTCTCTACAAAGGAACCCTATTCCTGACGGGGCCAAGAAACATTTACTTAATGGTCCAGATTGCTTGTGTCTGACGTTGCAAGTCAGATACTCATCCTCTCGGCCAGAAGATTCCCAAAAACGCTGAACAAGCTGTTTGAGGACAGGGGTGGCTGTCCTTTTCCTAAGAGAGTCACTGTGCCTTGAAGCAGCCATCTTACAGTGCAGAAGTTTAACAGCTGTGGGCGGCTTCACTGCCTCTTCCTGTCAAAAAAAAGGCACACTGGCAAAATTTCTACTTTGTCCCGTGGCTGCCAAGACACAGAATCCCTTGTCAGAAACAAACAATGGAGGCTGGTTGGTTTGGGCAAATGGGGCAGAGCCCCATGAACCTCTGCATGCCCTATGCCAGCCCCTACCTACTTACCATCTTACAACCAGTCTAGGGGGCAGCATGGCTGGTCAGTTTCTTCCTGCTTAGCCTCACTTTTGTCCTTGCAGAACTCCGGAGGGAGGAGGATGGGGATGAAATTAGAATTAGCTGTCACTGCACTAGCACCATCCACTGCTGGCCTTTGTGTCCTTCCTGATGTTGCTGGACTCCAGCTTCCACCATCCCTGGCCATGCTGGCTTGGGCTGATGGGAGTTGGGAGTCCAGCAGCATCTAGACCAGCCTTTCTCAACCTGTGGGTCCCCAGATGTTGTTGAACTACAACTCCCATTACCCCTAGCTAGCAAGGCCAGAGCTCAGGGATGAGGGAGTTGTAGTCCAACAACATCTGGGGACCCACAGGTTGAGAACCACTGATCTAGAAGGACATACAGCTTCTCCATCCCCACACTTTTCTCACCCAGAAATCAACATCAGTCCCCCATCCACACACACTCTCACACACATGTTGCTCTTCCCCTTTGCATTAAAACAGGTTAATTCTGTGCCCAGGCCAATTGGACACAGCTCCATCTACCTGCCTGTGGACTGCCTCGCCAGACTGGTGCATGCCCTGGTTATCTCCCATTTGGACTACTGCAATGTGCTCTGTGTGGGGCTACCTTTGAAGGTGACTTGGAAACTACAACTAATCCAGAATGCAGCAGCTAGACTGGTGACTAGGAGTGGCCGCTGGAACCATATAACACCAGTCCTAAAGTATCTTCACTGGCTCTCAAGTGTGTTTCCAAGCACAATTCAGTGTGTTGGTGCTGACCTGTAAAGCCCGAAATGGCCTTGGCCCTGTAGCCTTGAAGAAGGGTCTCTACCCACCCCCTCGTCCAGCCTGGACACTGAGATGCAGCTCCAAGGGCCTTCTGGCAGTTCCCTCACTGTGAGAAGTTACATCAAAGCAGGCAAAATTATGTTTTTGTATATGTTGGAAGCTGCCCAGAATGGCTGGGGCAACCCTGTCAGATGGGTGTGGTATAAATAATAAATATTATTATTATTATTATTATTATTATTATTATTATTATTTATTATTATTATTATTATTATTATGCACTCTGTACATGGGGAGCTTCATAATTATGAAGAGTTACCTTGCGCTGCCTCCCAGCTTCAGGGCGACCTTTCCCAAGGACTTGTCCAGGTCATCGTGAACTAGGTAAATATCTTCAGCGCCCAGGTTGAACATCTCCGCTTTAAAAGAGAGAAAAAGTTCCAGGAGGTTCAGTCAAATGGGGAGTCAAGTAGATCTCTACTTGGCCAGAAACAGATGCAATGCAATCCAGAAGCAGCAGGCGAGGCTCGTTGAGGACAGGAGTCTGCTCTGCCTCACATCAGCGAACAAGCAACAGAATTTCAAAATGCCTCAAAAGAGGACATCTGTACTTGCTCTTCTCTTAAAGCCCTCATCTCAGGGTGTGGGAAAATCTCTTTCAAGGCTAACACAATGAACAAATGGCATTTCCAGATGAAAGCTCAATATTTGGCCAGCTACACTCTCATGGTATTGCAGGAACTGGGGTGGCTTGCCCTCTACTGGGCGGAATAAGAACAACACAACCTGCGGCACAGAACGTAGATGAGAAGTTTGTGGCCCTCCAGCTACAGAATCATAGAATCTTAGAGTTGGAAGGGACTCCGAGGGTCACCAAGTCCAACCCCTACAATGCAGGAATCTCAACATGTGATCCTCCATCCAATTTGAAACCACACCGGACCCTGCTTAGCTTTGCAAACACGCTAGCAGTTTTATTACTGCACCTCGGGTGCAGTGGTACCCTGGGTTACATACGCTTCAGGTTACATACGCTTCAGGTTACCCAGAAATAGTGCTTCAGGTTAAGAACTTTGCTTCAGGATGAGAACAGAAATCGTGCTCTTGGCAGCACGGCAGCAGCAGGAGGCCCCATTAGCTAAAGTGGTGCTTCAGGTTAAGAACAGTTTCAGGTTAAGAACGGACCTCCGGAACGAATTAAGTACTTAACCCGAGGTACCACTGTATTGTTAATTTCCATCAGCACCTATCAGTACAGCCAATGATCAGTGATGATAGGAAATGTGGTCCAGCAACATCTGGAGGGCAACAGAGCGGCTATCCCTGATGTGTTGGACTCACTATAGTTTACGTTTCTGGGCACAATTCAAAGTGTTGGTGCTGACCTTTAAGTCCCTAAACGGCCTCGGCCCAGTATACCTGAAGGAGCGTCTCCACCCCCATCGTCCAGCTCGGACGCTGAGGTCCAGTGCAGAGGGCCTTCTGGCAGTTCCCTCACTGTGAGAAGCGAAGTTACAGGAAACCAGGCAGAGGGCCTTCTCAGCAGTGGCACCAGCCTTGTGGAACACCCTCCTATCAGATGTCAAAGAAATTAACAACTATTTGACTTTTAGAAGACATCTGAAGGCAGCCCTGTTTAGGGAAGCTTTTAATATTTGATGAATCATTGTATTTTAATATTCTGCTGGAAGCCACCCAGAGTGGCTGGGGAAACCCAGCCACATGGGTGGGGTATAAATGTTGTTGTTGTTGTATGTTGAAGTGGGGTTCAAATCCCAGCTCAGCTATGAGGCTGAAGAAGTGGCTTTGCATTGAGCCCCCATCTCTCATACTACTTTACCCCACAAGGTTGCTGGGAGGATAAAACAGAGTAGCGCCATCAGTATTGGAGGGCAGATAAATAGAAATAAATAAAAAGTGTCTGGTAGTTTCATGTTGAAGAGAAAATGAGAAAATTTTAGGTGGGTAGTGGGAAGTGCTGTTCTTCCTCCTAAGACACACACCAGCCTGGAGCAGAATGGCACTTGCAGCTAGACTCATACACGGGGAGCGGGGCAGGCACACAAACATGCTTTCCATTCTTCTAGCTGGACCTCACCTTGACAAGTAAACAAGCAGGAGACGTAAACTTGCTGCCTCCTCATTGGCTCCTGCTGACACTCCCAACAGGAGGTGAGAAAAGAGCATGTTAGGCTTAATTTCTAATGAAGGAGGCAGGTGAGTTGGCTAGAAAGGGCTCAATAGCCAAATCTGGGGTCCTTCATCTGCTGGTCTGAAAGGTGCCCCCAAGTCCCACACCCAAGCTTGGTGGCTCACCTTGGCTCATAGTGGGGTCAGCTCTGCTTCCGGTATGAGCCAGAATACCTCCGCTTGCATTCTAGGCAATGAGGATGCCTTACTCTCTGCTGAAGTGCTTGGGGAAACTTGGGGCCCTCCGGTTGTGGCTGAACTGCAACACCCATCAGCCCCAGCCAGCATGGCCAATAGCTGGGGACAGTGGCAGCTGTAGTCCAATGGCACCTGGAGGCATGTACGGTAGGTTTCCCACCTCTGCTCTGCTGGGTTGAGTAAGAACCAGGGTGCCTATGGGTGGGTCTCCCCTCATGTCAGTTTCTACCTGTCTGCCATGTAGGCGCATGTACTTTACTGAGGGGGGGCAAAACGAGCTCTGCTGCACAGGTTAAGGAAAATAAAAAGGTTGTTTCTTACCAGCACTGACTACACAATGGCCGTTGATGTTCATGAAGCTACGGGGTTTCATCAGCACCAACTCCACCTCTCCCAGGCTGGTGAATGCCACATCTGCACAACAACGCTTGTCCTTTCTCCACTGGTCAGCCACACTCAGCTTGGTAGCCAGGTGATTAAGGACAGCCATGCCCACACTATGGCGGGTGCCACACAGGCCGTGATTGCCCAGTCCTGCCACCTGCAAGTGAGACCCGTCAAGGACAATAAGCAGGAAAGCTGGCTCAGTGTGCAGGAAAAATGTAAGGTGGTGAATAGCCAAAGGTGCCTTGCCAGGAATGGGGAAGCTGTAGTCCTGCAACGGTTATTAGGCTATGGCTCATACACACCATACATTTAAAGCATACATCCTTTCACTCAAGTTGTAGTTTGCACCTCACAGTTCTACAATTCCCAGCACCTTTTAAACAAACTACAATTCCCATAATCCTTTGGGGGGTGAGAGGTTTTAAGTGTATGGCATGTGCACAGCCACAATCATCTACCTTTGGGGCTTATGGCAGTCCAACTGCATATCTAGGGCCACAGGTATCTGAGAAGCACCACCTCAGTGATTTATTGCAGCAGATGGCAGTCCAGTTCGAGAACAGAGAATAAGAAAACCTATATATAAGCTTTACATGAACATCAAGTGGGTCAGCATGGAGAATATTCATATGTAACATCCTTCAGCAGCTGAAGATGCTGCTTTTCTGAATATTCTATAACCTCTACCTCAGCTTCTACAGCAGCCCTTGATATGCGCCAGGCATAGCTGTCAACGTTTTCCTTTTTTAAAGGAAGATTCCCTTATTCCGAATAGGATTCCTTGCAAGAAAACGGAAAAGTTGACAGCTATGGCACCCGGGCAGCAAATAGGAGGACTTTGGTATCTTTTTTCTTTTTTTACCACTGTAATAAACGTAAGTACGCCTGTGTATGTGACACAAACAGGCAGACACACGCTGCCTCATACTGCTGAGTAGCAATCCCCTGCTATGCCCAATTTGCTTTTATTTCATTCGCCTCTCGATACTTCCGCCCCCCTTGCCCCGCATATGGAGGGTTGTCCTACCCAAAGTAGGAAGTGATGTGTGAACCCCTATCTCTTCATTCGACTGTATCCCTATGACTGCTTGCGACCCCACTTATAACCCGGAAGCAGTTGCCCTGAACAGGAAGGAACATCCCCAAAATACGTCGTCTTCTCCCCCCGCTCCCCGTCCCCCTTACCAGCACCCGCTTCCCAGCGGTTCGCAGTTCCTCTTCATGGCGATTCATGGTCCAACTAAGGAGTTTCTGAAGGGGCCGGAAAAGCAACATCAGCCTTCCCCCCCACCTCCTTGCCGGAGACGCCCCTGGTGTTACACTTCCGGTCCTCGCCTCACTCTGAGGAGAACGCCGGCTCACCGCCTTCATTTGTCAGTGTGACGTCACCCACGCCTGCGACCTATCGCAGAAGTCCGGGCGTGAATACGTCACTAGCTGGGCTTTGAAGAGCGCTACACCATCTTTCTTCTGGGCGAAAACTGCCACAAGCGACCTTTATGCCACCGCTTTTAACAGACATGCAGAATCTTTGGAACTGAAGTTTTTTTAAAGGTTGTTGGAATCTGTATGTCTGCAAGGTCAGTAGTACCCTTAACAGACCGCGGTTCCCAGGATTCTTTGTGGGACGCCACGACTGTTAAAAGTGGAATGAGACTCCTTTTTTAAAAAATAGTTCTTATTGATTTTTACATTTTTATCTTCATCACAATAGCATCATCTCAGATATAAACACAAACCCAAATAGCCCCCTCCCCGCTACGACTTCCCTCAACTTCCTCTTCTGGTTTGTTGCATAATAATTTCCCCTGCTTTTTGGTTATATCTTAATATTGTATTCTCTAAATTAGATCCTTTATTCTGTTTGGTAATTGTAAGTGTTTAGTCAAATCCTGCTAATGAGCTTATTTCTTTTTTTTTCTTTTTAAAATATTTTTTATTAAACAATATCAACATAACAATTATCAATCCAAGTAATCAAATACATTATTTTTCCCCTTCCCCCCTTTTTATTTCTGTAAATACGTGGTAATTGGTTCCCACTCCTTTTTGAGCAATTGGGTCTTCCACAGATGGCTGTTTGGTCCAATTCAATGGTCAAATGCAGGTTTTCCAGGGGCAACGCAAAACCACTTGGGCCCACGCCTAGAAAGCACAGGACAACTGGAAAACCGTTTTTTGTTGTTACGAAAAGGCAGGGCAGATTCCCCCCCCCCTCCCCAAAATTAGCAAACAAAACAAATGATTATAATTACCACCGTCTCATACTGCAAATCGAGTCAAGACACATACAAGACCTAATGCGTGGGAGATCAGGGACTTTCTAACGTGTGGGTGTGGGTGGGTGTGACAGAGAGAAAGAGAAAAGAAATAAAAAGAAAGAAAGAAAGAAAGAAAGAAAGAAAGAAAGCGGGTCAACGGTCTTTGTGCATTTGTAGCAAAGCATATTCCCACAACCTCAGATCACCTAGAAAGACGCGAGGATGCTCGGATTCTTATCTGGCTCCCCCCAGTGGCAGTTCTAGGAACAGCAGCACCTGAAGGGTTGTTTGCTTTTATGTTTGCTTAGCAACCGGAGGACTTGGAGATCCAGGAGGCAGGCATGATGGAGTGGGATGAGGAGGAGGAGGAGAATGAGAAAGAGGCACAGGATGTGAAGGTGAGACAGAAGCAAACAGCAACTTAGCAGAGGGCAGCTGGGGAGGCACTGGAGTAAATGAGAGACCCAAAAGAATGGTGTTCCATCCTGCCGTCATGCAGAAAGGTCCCAGATTCAATCTTTGGCATCTCCAGGTGAGGTTGGGAGCATGGGCATAGCCAGGATTTCTGTTAGGGTGGGGCAGAACCAAGTTATCTGTGTTGCAATTGGTCAGTTACTTATGTATTTTTGTTTGTTTACTTGATTGCCCCCCTGGCTACGCAAATGGCTGGGAGTGACCCTTATCCAGATCCCTGGAGAACTGCTGCCAGTCAGTGTGGACATTACTGAGCTAGATGGACCATGGGCTGCCTTGCTGTAAGACAGCCTCCCAGGTTGCTTCATTCATTTTGTGGTGGCTCTTTCTCCTACAGGAAGTGAAGATGTCAACAGTCTACCTGGAGTTCTTCCCTACTGCAGTCACTGAAGAGAAGCTTGAGGAAGCCCGGCAGAGAAAGATCAGTCGCATTTTTGGGGCTGCTAAGACCTTGCAACATGTTAAGAACCCCAACAAAGTGGGGACTTTTGAAGGGATCCTGCAGAACAAAATAGATGAGCAGTGAGTGCTGTCGCCCATTCTCCGTAATAGCACGTGGTGTTCACACGTTTAAACTAAATTACTGCCAAGTTTTACCCAAGCAGATAGAAGCCCCTCCTTTATACATGGTTTAGTTTGGGCACAACACCAAATTATAGTTTGCAGTCAGCAGGCAAACTAGAATCAGAAACAATTGTTTGCAGTCTGTTTCTAAACCATGGTTTATGTTGACTATGGATTGGTGCGATTTTATTTAATTAATTACAACTTTCTTCCGGGTTGTTCAAGGTAGCTTGCATGGTTTCTTTTCACCATTCCTCTGCTTTTGCCTTGCAAAATCCCTGTGAAGTAGACTAGGCAGAAAGGTGGTGACTAGTCCCAGGTCACTCAGCCTTCCCAGTGCTAACCGGACAGACTCATCCAGCTGTCCCCAACCTGGTGCCCTCTAGATGATGCTGGACTCCCATCAGCTTTAGCTGGCACAGCTAGAAGGCTAGGAAGATGGGAGTTCATAGTCCAAAAATACACAGAGGGCTACAGTAGGAGCTTTAATCATGTCGTTGGATTCTGCATCCCATCAGCCACAGCCAACATGGCCATTGACCAGAGATGATGAGAGTTGCATTCCAGCAACATCTGGAGCAGGAGTAGTCAATCTTTTTATACCTACCACCCACTAATGCATTTTCTTGATGTAAAATTTCCTTACTGCCCACCAGTGCTCGATGGAAGGATTCAGCTTGTGCCGTAGAACCCCGTACTGCCCACCTAGAATCCTGAAATGCCCACTAGTGGGCAGTAGGGACCAGGTTGACAACCCCTGATCTAGAGGGCTATATGTTCCTCACCTCTAATATAGATTGAGTCACAGAGATTACTGAATAGCTTTATGGCTGAAGCAGACTATAGTTCTTTCCAGGCTCTTCAAGATGGCTTCTAGTCAAGAAGTGGGTGGTGTGTTGCTGCTGCTGTGTTGCTGGTGCTAACAACTGTGGCTTTCTCTCTTTTTTGCGTCTACAGTTGCAATAAAGGCGAAGAATACTTCTCTCAGAGGGAGTGGGAAAACGCTATCACCTGCTATACCAAAGCCCTTAACCTGGATCCTAACAAGGTAATAAGGTAGAGTTGAGAATTGTTCAGGCTCACAAGACCGTCTACTGAACATAAGAACCGTGCTGGATCAGACCAGAGGTCCATCTGGTCCAGCATCCTCCTCCCCACAGCATTGAATGGGGTTCCTCTTAGTTTTTTGTTTTTTAAAAAATATATTTATTGAAATTTTACAGACAAAAGAAAGTTACAGAATAAGAAAAGAAAAAGAAAAAGAAAAAAGATACAAAAATGCAAAGAAAAATACCAAATACATGAAAAAATTAAAAAAAAATTAAAAACAGATCAATCTTTTCGTATCTTATATTTCAATTACTTGTTTCCTGACCTCCTCACACCTCCCTTTTTTGTATTCCAGATCACTTAGTTAATTCAGCAAATCCTTTCTCTCTTTGTTTTTATCTTAATTCTATATCTTAACATATTATACTTTATATTTTCATCTAATTATCAGTCCATTTTTACATATTCTTTTTAACCTTATTGCTAAAGCCACTTCATTTCAATCCAGCATCATTTTAGCATTCATTAAATTTTACAGTGTTTCTGCAGATAGTCTTTAAATTTCTTCCAATCTTCTTCCACCAACTCTTCTCCCTGGTCTCGGATTCTGCCAGTCATTTCCACCAGTTCCATATAGTCTATCACTTTCATCTGCCATTCTTCCAAGGTGAGTAGATCTTGTGTCTTCCAATACTTTGCGATGAGAATTCTTGCTGCTGTTGTTGCATACATAAAGAAAGTTCTGTCCTTCTTTGGCACCAATTGGCCGACCATGCCCAGGAGAAAGGCCTCTGGTTTCTTCAGGAAGGTATATTTAAATACCTTTTTCATTTCATTATAGATCATCTCCCAGAAAGCCTTAATCCTTGGGCACGTCCACCAAAGGTGAAAGAATGTACCTTCATTTTCTTTACGTTTCCAACACTTATTATCGGGCAAATGATATATTTTTGCAAGCTTGACTGGTGTCATGTACCACCTGTATATCATTTTCATAATATTCTCTCTTAAGGCATTACATGCCATGAATTTCATACCTGTGGTCCATAACTGTTCCCAGTGAGCAAACATTATGTTATGTCCAACATCTTGTGCCCATTTTATCATAGCAGATTTAACCGTTTCATCCTGAGTATTCCATTTCAACAGCAAGTTATACATTCTTGATAATATCTTAGTTTTGGGATCTAACAGTTCTGTTTCCAATTTTGATTTTTCCACCTGGAAACCAATTTTTTTGTCCACGTTGTAAGCCTCCCTTATTTGATAATAATGAAGCCAATCTCACACTTTATCTTTTAGTTTCTCAAAACTCTGCAATTTCAGTTTGTCACCCTCCTGTTCCAAAATCTCCCAATATTTTGGCCATTTGGCCTCCATATTGAGCTTTTTCTGAGCCGAATGGGGTTCCTCTTAGAAGTCCATGAGCAGAACATGATCACAACAGCACTCTCCTCACTTGTGAGTTCCAGCAGCTGACATTTGGAGGTCTTCTGCCTCTAATATACATCCACTGTAGCTAGTAGCCATTGGTAGTCTTCTTCTCCTTGATAAGGCTACCCGCTGATGTGCCAAGGGAGCCATCCACAGTAGATAATTCTGGGCTGGGTGGACGTGGCCTGACGCTCTCCACCCTTGCTGCAAAACCTGCTGAATCTGTCCCAGGTTGCCTAGACCAGGAGCGGACTTTTGTAATCTTTCTTAATATTGTGCCATGTGCAGAGCCAAAATTTGACACCCCCAAATAGATCTTCTCAATTATGGATCTTTTCAATTTTGCACCCCCTCAACCTGGCACCCTCTGTATGGGGAACCACTTGCACTGTCCTAAATTTGGCCTTGCCCAGACCAAATTGGCATGCAGCCCTACTCCCAGTTCCTGAAAAGAGAGGTTGCTCCTGATAAGTCTCTTAAGACAAGAGCTCCTAAGTAACCTTCCCTTTCTGGGAGGGAGAAGCGCCTGCCAGGAAAAAGGCTGAGCCTTGTGTTCCTTCCAGTCCGGCATTGGGGAGGAGTTGGGAAAAGCAGGACAGATGTGGCTACCCTTGGTTTGTGTGTTGTATCTGGAAGGGTAGGGGCATTTTGACGCCACAGACAGTCCTTTTCTGCAGGTAGAACTGTATGAGAAGAAGGCAGAAGCTCTCCTCCAGCTCTGCGACTTCCAGTCTGCTGCATTACACCTCCAGAAGGCCTATATAGTGTCTTCACATCAGGAGGACATCGGATCCCGCTTCGCTTTCATTTTTCACCTCCAGGTAAACAGATAAAGATCAGCATCTCTCCCCAGCTCACTCAGTGCTTCCCTGCCACATCTCTGCGCCCCCTCCTACAAATGTATACCAGCATCACACTATTGGTTTCCCCCACCCACTGAGGGAATCACATAATTGTGGTTTGACAAAAGGCTTGTTAGATGACGCTGTTTCACATGCAAAAGCAGAGCCAGAGTTGTTGCCCAGTGAGCCGGGGAAATGTGATTTCAAATCCTAGCTTCAGACATGAAGCTAACTGGGTTCCATTGTGCTGGCTGGTGTTCATCATTTACACTTCCCTTGCCAGGTCATTGTGAGGTTTAAATTGTGGTGTGTGTGTGTGTGTGTATCCTGTGTTTGATTTTGGATCTGAATACAGTGGTGCCTCGCAAGACGAAAATAATTCGTTCCGCGAGTCTTTTCGTCTTGCGATGTTTTTCGTCTTGCAAAGCACGGTCCGTCACAACTGCGCTTCTTCAAGCGGCTTTAGGAAAAAAGCAAACAATCTCGCAAGACGTTTCTTGCGAAGCGACGCAAAAACCGAAAAACCCTTTCGTCTTGTGGGTTTTTCGTTTTGCGAGGCATTCGTCTTGCGGGGCACCACTGTATAATCAATAGAGAATCCACAGAGTTTTTGATACCGTGCTTTTCATTTCTGGGGGTGGTAATATTGTTTATTTCTGGGGACTGTAATATTGTGTAATACTACTTATTTTCTGATATTTGCATCCTGCCTTTCTTCCATGCTGGAACTCAGGTTCAGTGCTGAAGCTACATACACCACAGTAAGGTAAACTCTAATTTAGGCTTGTCATACACCCGGAATTTCCCGGACATACCCAGGATTCTGTCTTCTGTAACAGTGCCCGGGCATATGGCAACCCATGTCAGAAGTGTAGATTTTTGTGTCCAGATTTTCACTTTTTGGCAAGGAAGCCAGCTTTTCTGGGTCATGTGGCCAACATGACTAAACCACTTTTGGCGCATGGAGGCAGTGGAAGACAGAAGTGCCTGGCGTGCTTTGGTCCATGGGGTCATGTAGAGTCGGACACGACTTATCGACTAAACAACAAGTTGGTGGCTCCCACCACATCTCATGGCAATAAAGTCCACAGTTTTAAGTGTGTGCTGTGTGAAGAAGCAACATTCTTTTGACTGTGCTGACTCTATCTCACAGTTCCTGTTAATTTCAGTCTATGAAAAGCCAAAAATCGCCTCAAAAAAACCTTGTGAGGTAGATTCGGTTGATAGATGGCTACTGGCCCAAGATTACCCAGCCTGCTTCAGGGCCTAGTAGGGATTTGAACCTGATTCTGCCCATCATAGCCCAGTGCTCTAACCACTACACCATGCCACATTGTGTTATTTGTTAGGTTGTACTTATTTATTGTTTTCATTAACAGCTTTGGGCACCTAGTAGGTGGAACCAAGGGAGGGTATGGGTTTAAACAGAGATGAAACACTTAATCTCAGGGCCATGGGTTTGCTTCCCATGTTGGGCAAAAGAGTCGCGCATTGCAGGGAGTTGGACTACATGATCTTTGTGGTCCCTTCCAACTCTAGGATTCTGTGCTTCTATGAAAAGTTAATGGACCATGGCACGATTCCTGTTCCTTTCACCCTACCATTAGGTGGAGTGAGGCAGCCTCCTCAGGCAGCTGATTCTGCCTGAATTGAAAGGGCAGCAGGTTGTTTTGCTATTTAATTTATTATTAATGTATTGTTACTGTCAAGGATGGGGTGAGACATCAGGGGACTTATTTCTTTTTTTGCCTCAAGTGCCAGATTAACATGTGTACGATGTACCCACACTTGAGGGCAAGAGGCCTACCTTGTAAAATATGCCACCCTACTTCAGGGAGCTGAATGTCCTGGGCTGTGTCGGCTACTTACTCCAGAATTTTATGATGGTTCTGGTTTTTTGCGGGATCTGATTTCTTTCCGCAGGGCCTGTAAGACAGAGTTGTTCCACCTGGCCTTTGGCTTGGAGCCAATTTGATTCCCTCCCTCCCTCTCTTTCTTTTTTCTTTTCCTTCTCCTCCTGCGATGAGGCTACATTTTAATATTTTAATGTTCCATTATTTTAATGTTGTATTTTATTTTTGTTTTTAAGTTGTAATCATTCATCTTGTTTTTATTATTGCTTGTAAGCCGCTCTGAGCCTGGCCTTGGCTGGGGTGGGCGGGGTATAAATAAAAAATTATTATTATTATTATTATTATTATTATTATTATTATTATTATTATTACCAGGCCTTTAATAATTATAATAAAGTAAGCCAATATGGCAACATATTGCCAATATGGCCTTTGGCTTAGAATCAATTTGATTCCCTCCCCCCCCGTCCCTTTTGTTTTTTCCTTTCTCCTCCTGTGATGAGGCTGCATTTTGATGTTTTAATTGTTTTAATTAAATCTTGTTTTTAAGTTGTATTTCAATCAGCTTGTTTTTATTATTGGTTGTTAGCCACCCTGAATCCAGTCTTGGCTGGGGAGGGCGGGGTATAAATAAAATTTATTATTATTATTATTATTATTATTATTATTATTATTATTATTATTATTTTCAGGGCCAGTGTCTGTATGAGCAGAGCGCCTATCTGGATGCTCTCGAATCCTTCACTCGTGCCTCGGAACTGCAGCCTCAGAATAAGCTTTATCGCATGAGGAGGTAACACTGGGTTTGCAACAGAAAAAAATATATGCAGTGGTACCTCAGGTTAAGTACTTAATTCGTTCCGGAGGTCCGTACTTACCCTGAAACTGTTCTTAACCTGAAGCACCACTTTAGCTAATGGGGTCTCCTGCTGCTGCCGCGTTGCTGGAGCATGATTTCTGTTCTCATCCTGAAGCAAAGTTCTTAACCCGAGGTACTATTTCTGGGTTAGTGGAGTCTGTAACCTGAAGTGTATGTAACCTGAAGCATCTGTAACCCGAGGTACCACTGTACACATTTAGAAGCAGAAGAGTTTCAAGAACAATGGTGGGTCTCAGTCTCATCTGGCACAACACTGCACACTGTATACTACTAGCCTTCGCCAACCTAGTGCCCTCCAGATGTTTTGGACTGTAAGTCCCATCAGTCCCTGGAGGGCACCAGATTGGCAAAGGCAAGTGTGCACTAAATTTAGGATGATTGAACAATGAAGGCTTTTCTTTTTTAAAAAAAGTATTCTATTAGTCTGGAATTTTAACAGATCATTACAGGTTGAGCCAACCTGGTGTCTTCTAGATGTTGTGGACTCCCAACTCCCCTCAACCTAGGAGAGTGCTATGATAGCTATCCCTGGTTTATTGCAGACAAAAAACAAATCCACTTTCAAAGTCTTTCTTCCTCCAGAGAGGAAACAGTAAATTAGAGTGCAAGAGATCCCTCTTGAGAGCCACATTTTTATCACCTCAAGGGGACCTGTTGCCATGCCAGGGGAAAGGGAGCATTTTTGTTACCGTAGTAACTGAGGCCTGCTTTTCAGGGCCCCATCTAGACATGGCACTATTCGAGAAATTATTAATTATTTATTAAATTTCTATACTGCCCTTCACCCAAGAGCACAGGGCTGTTTACAGTATAAAAACAAAACAAAACAAACAAACAAACAAATAAATAGCATAATAACAAAACAATACTCTCCCTCCACAGTTTAAAAGGCCATAGATTGCTTAATTAGCCAGGTTGAAGAGAAACGTTTTTGCCTGGTGCCTAAAGAGATGAAAGTGTTCCACAAATGCCACTGCAGTCAGAGCCATCGGGCCAGGATTGGCATTATATGCTTAAAACATCTTGCCCTGGGGAGTAACCTGGCCACTGAATTCTGCACCAGCTGAAGTTTCCGAACCATCTCCAGGGGCACCCCCACATATAAAGCAAGTGTTGCAGTAATCTAACCAAGAGGCAACTGTGCTTTAAAAAAGAAAAATAGTAAACAACTGAGATGGTCCCAGTGATCTGGGTGGGGCTCCTGTAAGGGGTAGACGAGGGGATTTTTTTTAAAAAAAACCATTACCTCCCACCATTGCTGTTCTGATCTGGATCTCTTCGCTCACCCCAATTATTCAAACATGCCACATGCTTTAGAAGGAAAGCTCCAATTTATAGGTGTGGTTCCTCTAATGAGGTCCATGCCTTCAGGGTCTGTGCCCCCCCCCCACCTGCCTCCTCCTTCCATTCTTCCTCAGCAGGCCAGGTGACCTTTGCAGAACCCTGTGAGCACACAGGTTGAGATTCATGGCTTTGCTCTGCCTTTCTGTTTCGCTAGCGTTGCCTGCCTCGCTGCCCTGAAAAAATACAACGATTGCCTTCAGATGGTCAATGAAGAAGTTGCTCAGGAGAGAAAGAATCCAGATCTCTTTGTCCTGAGGGCTCGACTCTATCAGTGCTTTGGAAAGGTAAAGAGCTGGCCAGGTTGGTTTTCATTTGCAAGCTATGACCAGGTGGAGGAGCAGGTGATGGAAGAGTTCCCACCCCCACTCCCCGGGTCTTGGAAGACCACTTAACTATTTTTCTGCCTTATGTTTAATAATAATAATAATAACTTTTATTTATACTCCGCCCTCCCCAGCCAAGACCGGGCTCAGGGCGGCTAACAACCAATAATAAAAACAAGTTGATTGAAATACAACTTTAAAAACAAGATTAAAATACAACAGTAAAACATCAAAACATTAAAATGCAGTCTCATCACAGGAGGAGAAAGGAAAAAAGAAAGAGGGGGAGCGAATCAAACTGATTCCAAGCCAAAGGCCAGGCGGAACAACTCTGTCTTACAGGTCCTGCGGAAAGAAATCAGATCCTGCAGGGCCCTGGTCTCATGAGGCAGAGCGTTCCACCAGGCCGGAGCCAGGGTTGAAAAGGCCCTGGCTCTGGTTGAAGCCAATCTAAGTTCCTTAGGGCCCGGGACCTCGAGGGTGTTGCTATTTATGGACCTTAAGGTCCTCCGTGGGGCATACCGGGAGAGGTGGTCCCGTAGGTAGGTCCCGTAGGTACAAGGGTCCTAGGCTGTTTAGTAATTAAAATGCACTGTGGTAAATGCAAGCATGTTTTTAAAAAACAGAATTTGAATGTTAATATAATAGGAAATAAAAGAAGCAAGAAAAATGCAATTAAAATCAGTGTGAACCAACGATTCCCACTTCTTCTTCCCCTTTCTCTGCTTGCTTTGCTCCCATGTATTGACTCTGCTCCTTTCAAATGTTCTGTCAACCTATTGCCCTGAGCAGCTGGTGCACCTGCTGTTCTTTGCATGCACACCTGGCCACGCTCTTCCACTGCCTACCTGTATGAAGCTCACGGGCCACTAGTTGTCCACAGTCCACTTTGGGAACCCCTGGATTAGATGATAATGGGTGATAGAAGGATTGGGGTATCCCTTCAAGCCTGAGGGCCACATTATTTTGTGGGGAGCCTTTCGAGGTCCATGCAATACTGGTGGGTGGCAAAATTGAATACAGTGGTACCTCTGGTTGTGAACGGGGTCCATTCTGGAGGCCCGTTCGCAACCTGAAAGGAATGCAACCTGTGTCTGTGCATCTGCGGGTCGCAATTTGCCGCGTCTGCGCATGCGCGTGATGTCATTTTGTGCGTCTGCGCATGCGCAAGCGGCGAAACCTGGAAGTAACCCTTTCCGGTACTTCTGGGTTGCCACAGGACACAACTTGAAAAAACGTATTATGACGCAAATGCAACACGAGATATGACTGTAGAGCTGTAAATACCCATTCACTACACATACTCAGCCCTGCTCCACCCTCCATCACTCTGTATCCTCCACTCAGGCAAGGACTTATTAGAGTACAGGGACACTTTACAGACAAGCAAAGAGTGTAAAGGCCTTGGGGGAGTTCTGAGGGCCAGAGAAAGAGAGGTTCCTGAGGTTCCCCACCCCTGGGCTGCAAGGACAATTACTGACCAGGTCTAAGGCCACTTTTTAAGTCTCTGTGCCATTTCTGCTTGCTTCTCTATGGCTCTGTAAGTAACAGGGAAGAACATAAGAAGAACCAGCTGGATCAAGCCAGAGGCCTGCCTTGTTCAGGTTTCTGTTTCCCACTGCAGCTAAGCAGGACACGAATGCAACAGTCCCTCTCCTGCTGCTGTTCCCCACCACCACCCCTATCCCGCTGCCAACAGCTGGTATTTCAAGGCTCCATGATCTTGGAGGTGCCATTTTGTGGCTAGTCGCTGCTGATAGGCTTGTCTTCCATAAACTGGTCATGTTTTATAAATTTATTTAGAAACTTCTAAATTGGTGGCTATCACCACCTCCTGTGACTACAAATTCTGTAGTCTTAGCTATGGGGTAGATCCGCACCATAGATTTGAAGCAGACCCCACACACATTTAAAGCACATGACTTCCCTCAAGGAATCCTGGGAACTGTGGTTTGTTGAGGGTACAGGGGATTGTTGCTCTATGAGGGGAAGAAACTACAGTTCCCAGGATTCTTTGGGAGAAATGATGTCTGTTAGCTATGCTTTAAATCCATGGTGAAAAGGACTCTCTCAGAAGGTAGGTGGGACTCTCCTTCTTTGGAGATTTTAAAGCAGAGGTTGGGTGTCCATTTGACAGAGCAACTTGTCAGTTAAGATTCCTGCATTGTAGGGGTTTGGGCTAGACGACCTTTGAGGTACCTTCCAGCACTACAATTCTATGACCTCCCCACCCCCCCACCCCCATGGAGTTTGACGAAGAAACCTTCTTTATTGGATGAGCCCAGGTTCCAGATAGCATGCTGCCTTCTCCATAGGTCACCTTCTGTTTCCACAACCTCCAAGATGCCCTTGAGTTGGACCCAGAGCACAGTGAAGCTCTGCTGATGCTGGAGCGCCTGAGGAAAGAGGCTCAGAAGTTCAAGGAGCAAGCTGTGAGCAAGGCAGTGAAGGGAAACCTGAAGGCAGCCCTGCTGAAAATCAACAGGGCCATTGACCACAACCCCTTGCAGGCAGACTACTGCCTCTTCAGGTAACCACCATCTCAGCACGGTTTGAAGGCCTAGACCTCTCAGGGTTTCCCTGCCAGAAATCTCTTCCATTTTGTGGCTTGAAATTATTAGAGGCAGCCAACCATGGTGCAGGAAGAAGCCTTTCTTCCGCCATTTTCTCAGCACCATGCATAATTTTGTGCACCCTTGTTGTGTGCCCCACCCCCAAAAGCCTCAACAGTCTTTGTTTTATTTGTGTAGCTGACAAACCATAGCCATTTCCTGGTGGCTTAATGTAGGCTCAGAAGTGATCCATATGGTGGAACAGCTCACACAAAGCTTGATACCTAACCTCCCTGTAGATTTTTCAGAAGTGGAAAATACCCGTCTGAAAACCTAGATTCTGCTGCCAATCAGAGTAAGTGGAACTGAGTTATTCACCTGGAATAAGGCAGCTTCCTTGGTCCTTCTGCTTTGCGTTCTTTCCCGCTCCCAGCTCATTGCTAGCCTCCAGCACCCTTCCTTCCCCATTCTTGGGAACATAAGAGCCTGGCAGGATTAGTTGGTCTTTAAGGTGCTACTGGAAGGAATTTTTTTGTTTTGACTATGGCAGACCAACACGGCTACCTATCTGTAACTGGGACTGTATACCAAGACAGACTTTTGATTCACAAAACTCAGCACTGTCTTCACTGACTGGCAGAGGCTCTCCATGCTTTCAGAAAGCAAGTCTTTCCGAATCCTACTTGGAGATTCCAGGACCTTCTGCATGCAAAGCAGTTGGTCTCCTCTGAGCCACAGCCCCTTCTCCCAAGGAAATATATTATTGTGATCCCTTTGGCAGGGGAAACATCTTGAGAAGGCTGAGAGACTTTGATGCAGCCATTGGCGATTACCTCAGAGCCGTGGAGCTCAGCAGAGAGGAGGATGGCAGTGAGGTTTGCGTGGAGGCCCAGAGGCAGGTGCTCCTCACCTATAACGACTTTGCGGTACACTGCTATGACAAAGGCTTCTACGAAGAGGCGGTGCTCCTCCTGAATAAAGCCATCACGGGGGAGAAAAATGAGAAGGGGCTCTATGTCAACAGAGGAGGTGAGGCGCTCATGTATATTTTCTAGTTCTGTGTAGATGTGGGTGGGAGCACCAAAATGCAGTGTTTTTGTGGGCGCTAGATCTCACTGAGTAGCTCAGCTTTGAATTTTGATGGAGCAAGTTAGGGCTGCAAAGACTTCATTCGAATTGTGTGAAATGGTTTATTGTTATTATTATTATTAATTTTATATCACCCTTCCTTCAAAGAGCTCGAGGAAGCACCTATGCTTTTCCACCCTTCCATCCCATTTCAATACAACAACTCTGTGAGTTAGGCCAGATTCCAGACAGGGCCCTCAGCTAAATGAGATTCCCAGCAGCCGGGGAGTGAGCCTTCCAACTCCAGGGGGAGCAGAAGCAAAATAAATCGTGCAGATAGGCTTCATTGGCACAATATGTCTATGCAGCTTGAAGGATTATGTAGTCCTTGGAGCACAGTTTGGATTACTGTGAGACAGAATTTAATTGGTTTTAAAATAAAATAAAATAATAAAATAAAAGGACAGCAGGCACATCTCTGAGTTCTCCTCATGCTTAGTAGCTAAGAATCTGAAGTGAATTGTCCTGCTGCATCAGGCCAAAGGTCCATCTCATCAAAGTGGTTAGCTGGGTGCTTCCAGAAAGCCCAGAAGCAGTGCATGAAAAATGCCCCCGCTCCTGCCCAGCAGTTGGCATTCATTAGAGGCTCTACTTTTGACTGAATAAGCTCTACACCACCTGTACACCTCTATAATATTCTGCCCCCCCCCCATAGAGGCTCAATTCCTCTGGATTGAATTTGTGGACTGTAAGATCTTTGGGGCAGGGAGCTGTCCTCTTTTTCTTTGCTTGGGGTGGCAGGCAGAAACTTGCAGCAATTGTCCAGGCTTTACCATCTCTGTGGGGGGTTGAACCTGTGGCTTTCTGCATGCAAAGCAGGTTCTCTGCCACTGAGCCACAGCTCAGCGTATGTGTGTGTGTGCTGAAAGTGCCTTTTGAACCAGTAATTAAAATAACAGAGGAAAACAACCTGTGCTTGCTGCCAGTGAATTCTTGGCTGTTCTCCTTCAGACTGCTTCCTTAAACTGGGTGAGCTAAATTTTGCAATGGCGGATTATCAGCAAGCCCTGGATTTACAGCCTTTCGACCCCAGCCTCCAGAAACGCGCAGCTTGGTTGTACGATGAGATGGGGCTGCAGGAGTTCAGGGAGAGGTATGCTGAGGTTGGCGGGATGCAGTAGGGGGGCAACCGAAGGTCTTTGATGGTGGATCCAGGATCCTCTTCTCTGAAAAGCACAGCACTGGTTGCTCAGACAATATCTTATATAAATTAGCACATGCAAATGCTATGCAAATCTCTATCATGGGCCCTGAATCCTTTAAGTATCCTTGCAGTGCCCCTGCAAACGGCACATTTACCAGAAAGCTCCTGGGGGGGGGGGGAGAGAGACAGGCCTTTGCTTATGTGTGGTTTGACATTTTACACACCCATTATTTAAGAATGCCTTCATGCTATGCACTGGGAGAATAAACAGAGAAAATAAATGAGCAACCACCACGATAATAGCAGAGCTGTGGTCCCCCAGGTGTTGCTAGATGCCCAATTCCCTTCAGTCCCAGCCAGCATGGCCAACTGGTAGGGATGATGGGAGTTGGAGTCTCAATGATGTCTGGAGGAGGCAGTCCTAAATGCCCAAAGCATGTTGCATCTCAGTTGTTCTTACAGCAGCCCTCTTAGGTGCTGGTTTTGACCTATAAAGCCTTAGACAGCTCAGGACCACAATACAGTCATACCTCATGTTACATTTGCTTCATGTTACGTTTTTTCTGGTTGCGTCCCACGGTGACCCAAAAGTACAGTGGTACCTCTGGATGCGCATGGGATACATTCCGGAGCCCCGTTCACATCCTGAAGCGAATGTAACCCGTGTCTGCGCATCTGCACATGCGCAGGTCGTGATTCGGTGCTTCTGCGCATTACATCATTTTGAGCATCTGCGCATGCATGAGCGGCGAAACCCGCAAGTAACGCATTCTGTTACTTCTGGGACACCACGGAGCGTAACCTGGAAACGCTCAACCTGAAGCATATTTAACTCAAGGTATGACTGTACTGGAAAGGGTTACTTCCGGGTTTCGCCGCTCTCGCATGTGCAGATGCTGTGCAAAACGCACAGCATGTGCAAACGCAAAACCACGCTTTCGTACAAGCACCAAATTGCGCTGTGCCCCTGCACAGATACGGGGCTTCAGGTTGCGGGCTTTTCGTGTTGCGAACGGGCCTCCGGAATGGACCCGTTCACAACCAGAGGTACCACTTTCCTCAAAGATGAACTCTCCCCATATGAACCGACCTGGACCCTGAGATCTGAGGCCCTTCTTCGTGGGCCCCCCTCAACAAGAGGTCCGAAGGGTAGCAACACAAGAACACACCTTTTCTGCAGTAGCAGAAGGGTAGCAACACAAGAACACACCTTTTCTCCCTGCTTTCAGTCGATACCCACAGGCCGAAGCATATTTCTCCCAGGCTATTGAGAATAACCCACGTGAGCTGAAGTATTACATGCACCGAGCCAAAACCCGTCTGTTTCTGCAGGAGACAATGGGAGCCAAGGAGGACCTTATTACAGCCTTCCTGCTGGACCCAACAAGGGAGGAGGTACCTGCTGCATAATAGCGCCATTTTCATTACGCCTTAATGCAAAGCCTACCCTCACCCAGTCCTGTAATCAGGGGCAACCTGACACTGCCCTCGGACAGGCCTCTGGAAATTAGGGGAAGGGGGAAACAGAAGGGCAGGTGAGCAGAAAGGTGTGAAGCAAGGGGGAGGCAAGGAAAATTGATGGCTGTTGCTTTTTTTTTTAAATCACGGAACTCCATGAAACGTACTAAGGGTTCCTGAGCAGTCTTCTAACATTTCAGAATGCTTGCTGCATCCATATGCCTATAGAGAAGGGAATCTTTCCTCTACCTGAGCACTGCATTTACAGTGGTGCCTCGCAAGGCAAAAAGAATCCGTTCTGCGAGTCTCTTCGTCTAGTGGTTTTTTCGTCTTGCGAAGCAAGCCCATTGACGGATTAGCGCTATTAGCGGCTTTTAGCGGCTTATCGGCTTAGCAGATAAGCGGCTTAGCGGCTTAGAAAAAGGGGGGGGAGGAAAAAAACCCCGCAGGAACTCACAAGACATTTTCGTCTTGCGAAGCAAGCCCATAGGAAATTCGTTTTGCGAAGCACCTCCAAAACGGAAAACTCTTTCGTTTAGCGAGTTTTCCGTCTTGCGAGGCATTTGTCTTGCGGGGCACCACTGTAATAGTAGTAGTAGTAGTAAAAGAAAAAATTCCATTCAGTTGAAATCACTTCTCTTCTTTCCCCCTTTTTTTCTTTTTCAGATCCACAGTCTGGCCAATAATTTGTTTCCAGGAGAGCCCATACAGTCTGCCCTTGACAGTAAAATTGGAGAGCTTGCTAAAGCTCTTCTGGAACAGAGGCTAAAAGCCTGCCCAATATTCGAGGCCTCAGCCAACCACAAAAGGTACTGCAGTGAGCACAAACATGGTGCCATAAAACCAGGCTCCTCCACTGGTGTCTTTGAGTGATTTTCACCCTGTGCAAGTTACCACCTCAAAAGGAGCCATTGTTGCTAGAAAAAGGATTATTTCCTGATTGCAGCATGATCATGTTGTGTGCGGTCCCCTTGTCCTTAGTCCCTCCATCTGCTAATATGGGAGGGGCATGAAACCTTACAGTGGGGGTAGCCAACCTGGTGCCCTTAACCCCCCCCCCATTTTATTCATTTTGTTAAGAAGTGCAAACAATAACGGAAATAAATAAATAATAAAGAATGCAAACCGTGGAGTGTCACAGCCTGGAAGGGCAAATGTACAAAGATGTAGCACATCTCCAGGGAGTTAATAAAGCTTTGACTCATACAAAGATTCCCTTTACAAATAACAAAGATGTGTAAAAATGAAAGTAGTCTCCACCTGTGAGATCCATTATTGTGAATAAAGGTTCTAAAAAGTCTCAGACAAACCAGTCGTTTACATATATTGGTGACATTGTGTAACTGAGTGCCACACAGTATTTGTGCAATAGTAAAAAAAATAATCTGTCATTCAAGTTCTGTCCTTTAGTATCTTTTGGTTTATGAGATATCTTTTCAAGAAGGGCAGTTTGCCAACCCTAATATGCCAGCAATTGAAATTGTTATCTTCCAGGATTTGGCAATGGAGCCCATGGCTGCTGCTAAGAGATGAGAGGTTTTTTTACTTTTCTAGCCCATTCTGTTTCCATCTACAGCAGTGGTTCCCAAAGTGGGAGGTGTCGCCCCTTGGGTGGGTGGGGATTACTGGGGGTGGGGGGCGCTAAAAGGTAAGGGGGTGGCAAGGAGTACTGGAGGTGTAAATGACTATCGGACCTTGAAAAGCTGGCATCACTGAATCAAGTGAATAAATTATGTTGAATTAATTAAACTATATGGTTTTAATTGGATTTATTCAAGTAAACATTCAAGTAAATGTGCCATTAATTGTTACTGTTTTGAATCCTATTGTGTTCTAATCTTCTGGATAATGTTATTTATGGGATAGGGAGCACTAGAGATAAGTTTATAGAGCCAAGGAGGCAGTGGCCCAAAACAGTTTGGGACCCACTGACCAGGCTCAAAGGTGCCAGGTGGAAAGATGGAGCAATGGTTTGTTCAGTTACCAAAGATATCTCCGCAACACTTCATCCACCTTGGGGCAACCACCATATGTGCTTTTACAGGGGTAGAGAAGCTCTACCCAGCCAAATGTTGTTGGACTACAACTCCCATGAACTCTTACCAGTATGGGTCAGTTTTCGGGGATGATGGGAGTCCGACAACATTCAGAGGGCTTCACTGGCTACACCTGCCCTAGAGGGTGGTTTTAAAGATTGCACCTATATGCTTGTGAAGTGATTAAAATACTCGAAAGCATATAAAAATGATGTTATGATTATGATTTCCAGAAGGCCTCTAGTCTAGTCTATGCCCCTCTCACCAGGAGAGGGAAATGGCATAATGGTACCAAAGATGCATGAATGAAGCACAGGACAGAAAAGCAATGGATGTTCAAGAAAGATTATATCTTTAAGGATCTGAAGTTTTAAACAACTGGGAGACAACCTTTAGCTCTCAAAGGTCGTAAGTGTTGGTGGCTACAAAGTGCAGCCTGCATGGGGTAGCATGTAGCCTGTGGGCCTGAAACCTCCAGTGCTAATATTTTTGCATTGCCTTGCTATTGCACGTCCTCCTCCACAAAGCTTATGTTTTGCTATCTGCCCTTTTCCACCCTCCCACAGTTCAGAGTCAGAAGGAAGTAGTTCTCCCAAAGATTTCTACATTCAAAATGATGAGCTAGAAGCACCAGAGGAGGAAAAGAGGAAGCAGGAAACGGCTGATGAAGAGAAAAGGCTGAATGAGAAGATGGCTACCTGCCTGAAGAAGTCTAACATGGTGAGGGGTGTAGCTCAGCAGCAATGCAGGTTCAACCACCAGCATCTCCAGTTAGGGCTGGGAGACACCTCTTTCTGAGACCCTTGGAGAGTCACAGCCAGTCAGCATAAGCAATATTGAGTTAGGTGTATCAGTGGTTTGACTTAGTGTAAGGTAGCTTTGCTCCCTGTGTTTCTGTGTCTCAGCAATCATTACCTTCTAGGGCAGTGGGAAGCACCTTATCTGGTGCAGCTGAGATAATTCATTTGGTTCACATTACGAAAATGTAGATTTTTATTCTGACTTGGTTGGCGGTCTAGATTTGGGCAAAACTGTGGGTGTCTGCTCCACTGTTGAATTAACTCTTACTTTCAGAAAGCTCTTCATATTTAGTTGGAATATCCTTTCTTGTGACTTGAATCCATAGGTTTGGGTCCTACTCTCTGCAACTGGAGAAAACAAACCTGCTCCATCCTCCATGTGACAGTCCTTTAGATATTTAAGAATGGCTATCATATCACTTCTCGGTCTCCTCTTTTCCAGGCTAAACATACCCAGCTCCTTCAACTGCTCCTCATAAGGCTTAGTTTCGCAGACCACTGATCATCTTGGTTGCCCTCCTCTGCACATGTTCCAGCTTGTCGACATCCTTAACCTGTAGTGCCCAGAACGGGACACATACTTGCCAAGCTGAATGCAGCCTTCAAAAGACCAGGGCTGGCTATGATCCTTGAAGTATGACATAGAAATTTAATAAATAAAATGCCTGGACAGGCAGCACAGTACAACTGAGGCACCTGCCTATTATTAATATAATCCTGCCAGGCTTTTCTGCTTGGTCTGGTGGACAGGCAAGTGGTGATAGTGGAGAAGCTTCTCCATTTAGCCTGTAAAAAAGAGAAGTTTCAGAGGAAATGAAACAGTGGTCCTCAAATATCAGAAAGCTGTCAAGTGGAAGCTGGAGCAGACTCACCCCCTATTGCTCTAGAGGGTTAGAACTAAGAAGGAAATGGCAAGGAAGCAGAATTCAGCTAAAAACTGAGTGAGTTTGGTGAGCACTGGGAGTAGGTATTTAAACAGAGTATATATTTAAACAGAGTATGCTTGGGTTGCGAACGTGATCCGTGCGGGATGCACATTCGCAACCCACAGCGGCGCATCTGTGCATGTGCGGGTTGCGACTCGGCGCTTCTGCAAAGCACGATTTAGTGCTTCTGTACATGCACGACCCCCGAAACCCATGGTACAGAGCTGGAAGTAACCAGTGGTACAGAGCTGGATTCTGAAGAGCAGCTGCTGGGTGACTCCAAGGTCCATTCCAGCACTATGATTTAACTGTTGTGGTCTCTTGCACTTTTTGCAAAGCTGCAGAAGGCAGCCAGATCTACACTGACATTTCATGTAAAATGGTGCTGCATCTCTCTGGCAGGTAAACAAAGAGCTTAAGGCAGCGCGAGAGAACACGTCCCTGGAGCCTACCACTGTCCGCCTGGACCCTTGCCCTCACCTGCCTGAAAAGGAGCACTCAGAAGAACCTTACAAGTGGCGCAAGTTCAGCCAAGGCATTGGCCACTTTTAGCTCATATTACAATCATTGCATTTTTTTTGCAGTCTCATCATAAAGAGGTAGAAATGAACCAGGCTGGCTGAAGTTCCAATGCATTTACTTACTTAAAGACTACAGCCACCAGTTCTGGCAAGCACATGCTGGTGTGGTATTAATCACCAAAGTAGTGTGTCTTCCATTCCGTTCCGTTGATGGGATCCCAGTCCACAAGACTTCCGCCAGCTGCTGGTGCAAAACTTACCATGGGGCTACTTCAATTCTACAATGAACACTTTTCCTCAGGTACAGCAGTAGTTATTGCACAACTCCACATACCTACTCATGGAGGAATCGGCAGCAACTTAGCAGTTGTGGGCCAATCTGTTTTTCCCCTCTCAGATAAATACATGAACACTTAGCCCTGCCTTGTTCTGCATATATGGATTGCACACAGCAGCACTTTTTGTCTAGTGTGATATCAGTTGAGCCCTCTTGAAAACAAAACTTATTCTGCCGTTACCATGTTTAGTCTAGTCTAGGAGCTATCACGTTCACTGCAAGCACATACCAGTATTATTTTTTATGTAGACAAGGCCATTACATAAAAACATACTAACGCAGAATGGCTGTTTGTGCCTTGACAGCTGCAACTGTCTTGTAGCTCAAGCCCAGTTTTGGAACAAAATAGGTCCTGCATGTAAGGGTCCCAGACACCCACACTGCTCGTCTGCAGATTATTGCAGGAACAATAACTTTAAAAAGGGAAATTTATACAGGAGCCTTTAGCAAGACAAAAATATAGGTTTGGGCTGATTTACTGGTAAACACTCTTAACTGCTATGCCTATTCATAGACCTCCATCTTGAAAAGATGCAAATTGTCTATTCTTAATTTGAAATAAAAAACAATTGTGAAGGTCTCATTTTAAGGAAATTCTTAATATAAGATTTTAAAAACATGTAAGGTGTCATTATAGGAGCTTCTGTCAATGGTTTTCCTCTTCCTCTGAATATACAGAAAAGGCTTGTCTGTACCACAAGCCTTTCGGAGAGAAAGTTGCAGAGGCTTTTTGCCAGTTACTAAGTGGCAATAAATCGGGGGACTGAATGTATTCTGATTTGGATCTAGGATTGCACAAGGAATCTTTCCCACCTCCTCCTGCCCCATGGTGTCTCTGAAAAGCCTTGCCAGAGAGTTGGAGCGGGGACCCACTAAAAATATGTCTTGTATTGTAATGGGGCTTGATTTGGCAAGAGAGAATCACCCCAAATGGGATGGTAGAGCATCTTGTCATCTGATAACCCGCATTTACGTAATTCTAATGCACTATTCTTGCAGGATAGTGACTAACGCACACAGAAGCTCGGCGACTTGGAACCATTTAGATTAGTAGTGCTAGCGTAGTGGTGGGAAGCTTGTGGGCTGAATTAGCTCTGGCAAAGGCCCTGATTTAGGCCATGAGGCAGTTTTCCTCAAGCCACACCCACTTGCTCTACACCTTTTGCCATATGCAGTGGTACCTCGGGATGCGAACGGGATCTGTTCCGGAGCCCTGTTCGCATCCCGAACAGAACATAAGGCGCGACAGCGCGTGTCACGTTTTATCGCTTCCGTGCATGATGTCATTTTGACCGTCTGCTCATGCGTGAGCGGTGAAACCCGGAAGTAACACGCTCTGTTACTTCTGGGTCGCCGCAGAGCGCAACCCGAAAGCGCTCAACCTGAAGCGTATTTATCCCAAGGTATGACCGTACTGTATAACATCAGGTCAAGATGTGACTCTGTTTCCTGGCATTGCCCAGCAGCTGAGTGCCAGCAACTTCAAAGCCCTGTGTAATTTCCCATGTGGCTTGATTTCAAGATGCATTGCCAAAGGAAAAACTGGTGCCATGGGGATGTCAGGTGACTGGCTGTTGGGCAGCTCCCACTCACCCAAGGATCCAGTCTGTCACCTGGTTAAGGTCTTCCCACCGTAGTGCATTGCACAACACTGCAAAACAGCTGTTTTATTTACCTGTGGGCTTCTCAGGCACTTTTGAGTGAAAATCCAGTTCTTGTGTACAAAAGGAGGCACTGGAAGACCATCTCTCCCCACAGCCCCATTGCCAACACTTATATTGCCACCATCAGCACATAATCACAATAAGGCAAATCAATCCTGTATGGATCAGTTCAGATGAGATGGATCTTGCTACAGCATTTTAGCCTAGGACTGTGGCTTCTGGCACATTGATACAATCACAGTATGTCTTAAAAAATGGTACGAGAGGTAAGATTTTTCGATTCCAAAGGAAACTGATCAAATTGTGCTGTGTTAGGGAATCTAGAAATGTGATCATTGCCTCTTTTTCTTTTAAGAAAAAGTTTATATAAGACAGTGTTATGACAGCAGCCATGATTCCCTTCCAATACATCACAGACTCTACTCCTTTGTTCTCAAGAGTCCACAGCACAAGGCTCAGGGCAAAGTATAAAGTGCTTTTTGGTTTCCTGGTCGGTCAAGTCAGCATTGCTGTTTGAGTCTATGCTCTGGAAAGTCTCTTCTTTGATCCTAAAGCCAATCAGGATAATTGGTGAGGCAGTCTTTGTGCTGAGCCTTTAAAATTGTCTCCAGCAAAGTCTTTGCAGGCAAGTGACCAGAATCTGGAGAGATCAAAGGAAGAAAGGGACCCGTGAAGCCACTGTTTTGCAGCCTGTGGCTGAGAACACTTTCTCCTCTGCTGGAAAGTAAGGGATGCTATCAGCAACTGCCTGGAGGACATCTGGCTGTGGCTCTAGGTCTCGGCTGGTGAGCTCACTGGCCACACACCGTTTCACATGGTGCTGCTTCAAAGGCAAGAAAGGCACAAGGAAGTCAATAAGGTGCTGATCGATTATCCCAGACTTCCAAAATCCATCTGCAGGAGAGAGAGAGATAAAGTTTCTAAGTAGGGAATTAAGTAGGGGGAAGGCCTGTACATTTGAAGGAGCCAGTAGTGTACCACATATGTTTGAACTGGACCACTGAATCCCACCCCTGGGGGAGGAAAGGTAAGATTTTTGCAAAATAAATCTCTGGCTGATGATGTTATTTCCTTCCAGGTAATATGGGCCACAGTGCCTTTGTGTGGCTCCTTCTTCCTCAGCAAGAGTTTTACTGCCCACAGTTTTGTGTGAAAAGCTCAATCTTCCCTTTGCTGTGGGCATGGCTCTCTCACCCAAGGCCACTGAATGTGGCAAAGGGTATTTCACCCACAAAAGGGTTACCACTATAAAATGACAGTAGTTTTTAAAATGCCATGTGGGCAGGTGGTCAAGCACTTCTCTGCCTGTGTTTGCCTCCACAAATTCCTGGTGGGGCTTGGAGGTTACAAGTAAACTCAGTTTGTGGGGAAACAGGTATGTTGAGGGGAGAAGTGTGGGAGGAAGAGTTTAGTACTTCTCTCCCTTTTCGTATTGTTATACTATGGAGTTCGCTCCCACAAAAATATAGTAATGGCCACCAACTTAGATGGCTTTAAAAGAGGGCAAGACGAATTCATAGAGGATAAGGCTATTGGCCCCTATGGCTACTGTTCTGCCTCTACTGTTTGAATATCAGATACTGGGAATTATGTATGGGGAGAGTTGCACTAAGGTCCTGTTTGCGGGCTTCCCACTGTGGCAGCTGGCTGACCATGGTGAGAACAGAATGGTAGATCAGATGGGTCTCCGACCCGATCCAGCAGGGCTGTTCTTATGTTTCCTGTTTCTCAAATGATACTCACTTTGGGGGTTTTCAAAAGCAGCTTTGTAAACGGATACTTCCAGATCCTTGAGGCTGATCTCCTCACGGTCTTTATGGGCCCGCCAGAAGTCCAAAGTAATTTGGTTTATCTGCTCCCCGCCAGCATTGCTATCGGAGAACAAGACAGGATGCAAGAGAAAAGATGCCTTGTGAGAACACACACTTCACTCATAAGGATGTGCTTCAGTGCTTTAACAACAATACTGTATGGATCACCTGCTCCTATATCAGGTTTGGGGAACTGTGGCTCTCCAGATGTTGCTGGACTCCAACTCCTATCAATCTCATACAGCATGGGCAAAAGGGATGGGGGGAATTGTAGTCCAGCAATCCGGGGTGGGGGCTCAGGTTCCCAATCTTTGTCCCTACGCCATCTTGCCACTTCCCCAAGATCAGAAGGAGAGGCCTTTCTCTGCCCTGCCTAGGTTGGAAGCACACCTGGGTGGGACAAGAGACCTTTTCAGTGGCTGCACCCAGACCACGGAACACCTCGTCCCCTGTGAAGTCTGGTTGGCACCTCCCTTACTTTTCATTTTTGCTGGTTACTGAAGACATTTTTATAACGGCGGGCTTAATTGGATAGGTAAACAAAGTTTTCATGAAACTGATTTTTTGTTATTTGTGCTAAGGTGCTCTGAGTAGTGTACAGAAGACATAGAACTCTTCTAATAAATAAATATAAAATATGCACTTATCAGTCCCGTAGATTACAATTCTGAACCTGCTTACGTGAAAATAAGCTCCACTGAACTCAAACAGACCTACTTCACAATGGGCAAGTATAGGATTATGCTGTTAGAGCTGGCTGTTTTCATTTAGAATCATATTTTAAAGAAAGCAAAATCAACTGAAGTTTATGTACAGGCAATGGTGCTATCAGGGCAGGACTTTGGGGTCAGGCCTAGCTGAATGAGCAGGAAGGCAGACAAAGACAAGGTTTACCACATTTTGAAAACACTTAGCATCCAAAGAAGGTGCTGCACACACTATGGGATCATTAAGTCAAATATTCTCTTTACTGCACTGCAGCTGGGTCTTTCTTTCATGACTTTCAGGCAGAAAATATAATTTGCAGAAGGGAGAGGAAGAATCGGTTTCAGATGGTAAGCAATTCCTCACTAGATAATTTCCCACAAAGTCCAATATGGAAGGGCTGTATTTCAGTGGCAGAGCACCAGCCTTGCATGCAAGAGCTGGGAAAGAACTCCTCACTGGAAACCTGGAAAGCTGCTGCCAGTCAGTGTAGGCGTTACTGAGTGAAATGGGTCAATGACCTGGCTCAGTATAAGGCATGGGTAGGCAAACTAAGGCCTGTGGGCTGGATCTGGCCCAATCGCTTTCTAAATCCGGCCCGGGAATCAGCATGTTTTTATATGAGTAGAATGTGTCCTTTTATTTAAAATGCATCTCTGGGTTATTTGTGGTGCACAGAAATTTGTTCAATTATCCCCCCAAAATACAGCCTGGCCCTCACAAGGTCTGAGGGACAGTGGACTGGCCCCCTGCTGAAAAAGGTTGCTGACCCCTGGTATAAGGCAACCTCCTGCCTTTCATATCTGCTATTTAATCAGTGTCTACCTAATAAAAATGAAGATGGCTTTCCTGTAGTTTGTTCCAAACACAACCCAGGAAGGTCCCAAGAATGGGATAATCACATCGACCAAGCCTGGGTGCATCCTGTCCATATCGTCAAAGATAAACAGTGATCGGCCACAGCGTGTCAGATTTCCCTGGATCCAGTTCTTCAGATCATTCTGGAAGAAGATAGAGAAAAGAATACTCATCCAATACACGAACAGCACGAGCATGTAAGCAAAAAAAGACCACTGCAAACTGCAAGGCCTTTTACACATACTTTTCAGAAAAGTTTACAGGCTGAAGGATGTTGTTATTTGACTACCACAAGGCCCATAATTAACCAGGTAGTAGCACTGCGGTGTGGTGGAAGGTCATGAGATCCCAGCACCCTTTGTCCCAACTGCACAGACCAAGCTGAGTATTTCTATGGACCCAAGTAGCAGAACCTGCAGCTTTCCAGCTGGTGTTGGACTCATAACCCGCTTCTATCCCTGACCATAGTCCATGCTGGCTGGGGCTGGTGACAATTGGAGGCCAACATCATCTGAAGAACCAGAGGATGCTGATCCCCAATATAGAATATACCGCATTTTTCGCTCTGTAAGACACACTTTCCCCCTCCTAAAAAGTAAGGGGAAATGTGTGTGCGTCTTATGGAGTGAATGCAGGCTGCGCAGCTTTCGCTGAAGCCAGGAGAGCAAGAGGGATCGGTGTGCACCGATCCCTCTTGCTCTCCTGGCTTCAGGGATAGCCGCTTGAATGATCTTCTCCATGGTGGTGCCATGGATGTGTAAGTTTGGTTTTGCCCTCCCCAATGGCTTCTAAATACCAATAAAAAATTATTTCTCCAAGCCCCTTGGCCAACTATTGGAATGCAGAATTCATCTGCTCAGTGGCATTTATTGCATCTCTAATAATGGTGACCAGGTTTGCACATTACATTAAGTCACACATAGTGACCTGTTTGCTCACCCTCAATTGCCCTGTGCTGTCCTAAACCAAGGCTTGGCTACGTATAATGCCCAAACCAGGGCTTGCAGTTTAGTTCTTTCCAGAGTAACTATGAGTCATAAACTAAGATTTGTCCTATGGTACTGCTCACGGTTTGCTCGGGAGAGGTGAACCACAAGCCCTGGTTTGTATGGCACACTAAACCAAACCATGGCTTAGCTCAATGCAGTACGAAAGCAGAACAAGCACAGAATGAGCAACTTTATTTGCGGCCTCCCCCACCCCCACGAGCCAACACAAGAGTTTGCATCAGGACACATTTTGGTTTAGGACATGAATCAGGTCACAAAAGGTGACAAAGCAACAGATTAGGTAGCCTCCGGACTACAGGTGTCCTACTGCATTTAAAAAACGGGGACCTGTGTGATGATTTGCCACAGAAAAACAAAGCCTGCAACTTGGTGCTGAAAGGCAGCTTCCTTACCTTGTACTGCTCAATGTGTTCTGCATGGGGGAAATGAACTACCGGGGAGAAGTGGTGGACATATGGGCTTCGAAGCCCAGAGCGAAAGAGGTGGGGGACTAGCAGAGATCCAACAAAGGTTTTCCCCGTGCCGCTCGATCCGTGGAAGGACATCACCAGAGGCTTCTCAGGGCTGTTGTTGTGCACAAATCCCTTCAGGCCTTTCATGAGAAGCTCCCTTGCCAATTGCTGCCCGACCAGGTTCACGGCCAAGTTGCATTCTAGACCTGGGATGAATCAAGAGGCTTAGTGGGGGCGGGGATTCTTCTTTTTGCACTGCTTTTAAAAAACGCACACATCTCACACCCCCCCCTGAATAACTGCACCTGAGGGGTGGGGGGGGTAATATGGGGATACATATTGTTGGGAGCTCCAACCCCCAACCATTCCTGACCCTGGGGCCAAGATCTGCCCTCACAACAACCCTTGGAGAAAGCCGCATATGATACAGGATTAGGAGTGGCGAAGTGGATGTAAACACAGTGGATAGATAATATAAGAATTTATACAATTTTACAGTATGCAGAGAATAATATGTGTTGAAAAATCAGAGAGAGGAGCTGAGGGAAGTCTGGGGGGAGGGCCTGATGGGGAGAAATAATGAATATGATATGTTTTGATATTTCGATATGTTAAAATTGTTAATTATTATTATTTTTTAAGGAGTGGCGCAGTGGGGACTAGAACTTCTGCCACCCCAGCTGAGTTTCGAACCGTTGAGGTGCACGTGCTCGCGCCTGCGCACTCTGCCTCTCTCCAGCCCCTTCCCCCCCTCCTCTCCCCTCTCACCTGCCAGGTCGGGCCGGAAGTCGCACTCGCAAGTGCCCGAGAAGCTGCAGTGCCAGGAGCTCAGATCCAAGGGGCCGCTCGAGCTCACCAACCCCAGCGGAGGGTAGAGGTGGAAGACGACCTGCAAGAAGGGCAGCAACAAGCGGCCCCCTTCCCAATCCATTGCGCCTGCCAGGAGTCGCTGCTGCCGCTGCCGCCGCCGCCGATCTGGCTCCCAGCCTGCCTCGGGGCCCAAGCGGGAGGGCGGGGCGCAGCTTCGTAACTGGGCAAAAGTTCGCTTCTGACGCTGCGGAAGGGGCGGGGCCTGGTGGGTGGGCGGGGCTTGGGTGGCTGTTGGTTAGGATGGGAGAGCTTACCTCAAGGCAAGGTTTAGGCGGGAAAGGCGCTGAGGGGAAAAACGGCGCTTTATTGACGGGTGGGGATTTTTGGGATAATGTTTAATTTTGAAACCTAGAATGCCGTTAAGGGATAAGTTGGGAAGTGTGTATGGGAATAATGAAAGGAAAAAAAATGTATGAAGTGGGAAGTGTAACTGGAAAACTCAATATTTTTTTAAAAGAATAAAAAAGGAAACAGTGCTTCATACAAAAGGCCTTATACAAAGTCGGGCCATTGGTCCTCTGACTGGTAGTGGCTTTCAAAGGTTTTTAAGCAGGATTGCCCCCCCCCCTTTGTCCTCTGTGGGGTGGCAGGGATCCTTCTGTGCACTGTGCCTTTCATTGTCCCCTTGGTGTCTTCTGAGGTTGGCAGTTGCTGTCCTTGCTCCTTTGGGCCAGAATTGGTGTCCCACGTGTGGAAGCGATTTGCAGCTCACGGCTGTCCTGCTTCTGAGACTCACCTTCCTCCCCTGTGCAATCTTTCTCCTCCCCAGGGGCATAGCTGTCAACTTTCAGATTTGAAAATAAGGGCTCAGCAGCCTCACCTGTCCCGGGGACAGTCTACCGGATATCTAACAATCCGGGATAGCAGCGGGAAGTGGTGCTGGAATAAGGGAATTTCCCGCAAAAAAGGGGAAGGTTGACTGCTATGCCCAGGGGCTCCCCACCTGTCTGTGCTACCGTTCCTCCACAGTCCGCTCAGCTCCATTGAGAAGCTGCATCTTTGCTTGGAGCTGCTCTCCATTCTCTGCGCTTGCTACAGATGTACTTTTGCGTGTTCTGCAGCAAAAAGACAAACATGGCACAGGTGTTGCAGATCAGCTCCCGTAGTCTGTTTCTTGCTATCATGTCAAAAGCAGACTTGGAAGTTTATAAAAGCTGTGTAAAGTGCCCCACCAGCAGGAGAATATTTTTCTGATGCTGTAAAACCAGTCCCTGGTCAATGGATGAGCACCTAGACCTAAAACATGCTTGCTCTTCCTCCAGGAAATTTTCTTCCTCCATCTAACTACTGTAGAAAGTTTCTCTAAAAGATGGCTAGCATACAACTTACTAATGATACTTAAGAGACTGATTGGTCTAGAATTCCCTTTTTTGTAAATTGGGATAATGATTGCAAGCCCCCAGTCTGGTGGAGCACATGTAGTATGATCAATACATGTGAACAGGACAGCAAAAACTGGTGCCCACCATTCCAAGTTTGACTTTAGTAATTTGAGGGGCGGGTGCGGGTGTGTAATTACTACCTGGGGGCTTTGCCCAATTTAAGTCCAGAGGTGAACTTGCCAATTTCAGATAATGAAACGGGGCCACAGTACGCTCCCAGAAACGTGAAAGTGGTCAACGCCTTTTGGCAAAAAGCTTTTAATCTGACCTCCAAAATTGCCAACAATATATCCTTCCTGATTTGGCACTTGCTTTCTTATCCCTAGATTTGACCCCAAACTCCACCCTTAAATCTAAAGAATTAATTTCCTTCCTGTTCACAACAGTTAGTTATTGCCCAGCGATGGAAGGAAACCTCTAATATACCAACAGAGGTTGGGTTAATAATATCTGGAACATTGCATGTACAACACATCGATCGCAAGCCCCCAGTTGACCGCGGGGTTGTTTCTGGTCAATCTCAGGGTCTTTCTCTGCAACCTCGGGATCCACATCAGCTGCAAGGCTCTCTTTGATGGGGGGGGGGAGAGATTGCACACTGGTTTGGGGGTTGGGGGAGGAGAGGGACAGCTGTGATCATAGATCACAGGCTACTTGAAGTTGGACATGCCTGGACACTACACAGCATTAGCCTTCATAGGAGTAAAACTAAACTGGAAATAAAAATGATAGCTTCCAAACAGCTACTCATCTTCACGTTACCTGCACCGCTCTCCATGTCTATTGTACAAGAATGCAGAATGTATCATATCCTAAGAAGAAATCACAAGGTCTGCAAGAGAGGCTACACACTGGGCTGCCTTCCCCTCCTTTCTCACCTGTCTATAAAGGCTGGCTGGCTCCCTCCCTGACCTAGCTGTGCTCTGGTGTCCAGGCAGAGAGGTGGATGCTGGTCAGCAGAACAGGCTCTGTGACCTCAGTGAGTAGCTAAGGGAGGCATTGTGAGCTCCTCATTCAGGGGCTGTTTAAAAGGCCAGGCAGGCACCCTACAAGCTAGCCATGGTGTCCAGGCAGAGAGACGCTGGTCAGCGGGACAGCCTTTGGTGGGGACAGCCTATGCAACTTTACTGAATGAGACTCTCCTAAGGCCAGGCTGCTGCTGCTGCTGCACCACCAGCACCAGGCAGAGATTCAGGCCCCTGAATGAGTGTCTCTAAGAATTGCCTGCCTGCCTACAAGTTAGGCCCCCTCTTGCAGCAAGTGTGCCCTGATGCCCTGGTGTCAGTCTGCAGCGGAGAGGTGGGAACTGCTGTTGCTGCCTCTTGCCCTGGCTTGAAGCTTAAAAGTTAGAATATCCATTAGAGGCAATGCTCAAGGTGAGCTCTGCTTCTCCTGCTCCTCCTTTGCAGATGAGAGAATGGTGAGGGGGGGGTGCCCACCCATGTGGATGCGAGCCAGATGGTCCTGCTAACAGCTGGGTTAATCCACATGGGTGAGCAGGGAGAGGGGTGCCAGCCTCTGCCCAAATTGGGCTGCTGGCTTCAGCAGGGAGGGGGCATCAGCCAAAAGAAGCTTTTAGAGTGTTTTTTAGGCCTTTCCTCCAGGGTTATTTTGTTCCCTTGGATGCCTCAGATGCCCCCTTTCTCCACTTTTGGGGTTTCTTTTGGGGGCTTTCCTTTTTTCTTAGGGGGTTCTCTTTTGGGGGGTTAAGTATGCCTATCCCTTTTATGGCCAGGTCTCCCCTATCTTGCTTCCCATGGGTGGGTGGGCTTTGTTGGATTCCTTTAGGGATAGGTTCCAGGGTCTTCCTCCATCTCAGGCATTCACCCAAGTCTGGAGGTACAATTATTGTTTTCAATGCAACTAGTTTGTCTATAATGGAGAGTCTTCATTTATTCCAATGTTTTATATCCATATTTAGAGCTTTCCAAACTGTACTATAATTAAACTGATACAATTTGTTTGTTCACGTTTTGGGTAATTTGCACCCCCAGATATCTAAAACTTTTCCTAGCTATTGGAATCTTCAACATTGCTGTAAAGGTCTACTGCATATGAATGGGGTGGTGTATGAAAAAGCATTACCTCTGCTTTCTTAAAAGTATCTTGCAATCCTGAGACCCTGGAGAACTGTTCCAACTCTGTACATAGTATTTTGCCTGCTGTGATAGGGTTAGAGGTGCATAAAATTATATCCTCTGCAAAGAGGCCTGGATTTTGTTCATTTCTGTTTGCAACCACTTCTGTACGAGGAGGTCCCAGAGTGGTTTGGGGTTCTACCTGCTGGAGGACCAGAAACATTTCCTTGTTTGCGGCTGATGGCAAAGGGACAGAGCTCCCAATCTGGACAGTGGGGATCCTCTGTTCCTGTGGAATAGGGGCTAAGGTTCCACGATGGTAGAGGCCCACCCTGGCTAAAGATTTAGGCACCGGCTAAATCTTATACCTGTTAAGCTCACCTGTTTCTAGACTTTGGTGAGATAGGGGTTACAACAGCAACACAGATCATCAATCATCTAAAGAACAATTCCTATTTCAGGCTCTCACACCAGAGCGGAATCTAACCAAACTGCTTTTGGTTCTGGATCAATGTGGATCATTTATGGATATTTGCATATTTATCTACAGCTTTTCCTCCCAAACTGATGTTTTGTGTTGTTGCTCCCTATAAACTCTTGGTTCGTAAGCTGCTTTGGACTACTACTACTACTACTGCTAATAATAATAATTTATATTTATACTCCACCCTCCCCGAGCTCAGCAGGGCTCAGGGCATCTAATACCAATAAAATCACAGTAAAAACATAATGGGGGGGGGAGAAAAAAACAATTTAAAATACAGGTTAAAATGCAATTTAAAATTCAGCCTCATTTTAAAGGTAGCAGTAAATCAAGACCATAAGGGGAGGGAAACATAAGGGTCAGACTGAGTCCAAACCAAAGGCCAGGCGGAACAGCTCTGTCTTGCAAGCCCTGTGGAAAGATGTCAAGTCCCGCAGGGTCCTAGTCTCTTGTGACAGAGCGTTCCACCAAGTCAGGGCCAGTACTGAAAAGGCCCTGGCCCTAGTTGAGACCAATCTAACCAATTTGCAACCTGGGACCTCCAAAATGTTGTCATTTGCAATGACAATGCAATGTACATTGTTCTACAAAACTCAATGTAGACGGACAGTAGTACTGAAAATAAATATGTGATTTTGAAGGAGCCTCAGACTTTATTGGCACATCTAGTGAAATATATATTCAAGAGTAAGTCCCACTGAAGGCCATTGAATGGGCCTTAGTCATGGCTTATCTAAGCCCCATGGGGGGTACTGGGACCTTGACTAACTGGGGTGGCTTTTTCAGAGAATCTGCCTTTTTCCCTTCTCTCTTGCTGTCTATCACAGCATCCACTTGCATGTACCGGTATGTTACCGTCTCTAAGTTGTCCAAAGATTTCATCCATTCCCTGGCTATAAATCCTTACCTTCTCAGCTGGCTTCTCTCTGCTTCATGGGACAATGAAGCAGATCAGGAGAGCATCTAGATGGCACAATTTCCTACCTGCCATGTTGACAGGAATGCTGACACAAAAACCACATTTATCTAATCTGAGAGCACACCTTGCACTACTTACTGAACGATGTCCGGTAAGAAATGAGCAACGGAATAGCGATGGTGCAAACCTGTTTCCTGCTGTCTCTATGGTAACCCTGTGGAATGTGAGGAAGGGGCTAGGAGAATATTAGAATGTCATCATGAAAGGTGGAAGAGCAGCCCAGGGATGAGAAAAGGGTGATCAGTTCACCCTTCCTGGTTGGCCATTCATCTTCATGGGCTCCCTACACATTTTTAAACATGGTCATCTGAATTTTCCTTTGGAGATTGTTACTACCTTCCATGGAGATGATGTTGGAGAAAGAGAATTGCACTCTGGAGATGGCCAGCCGAGAGGAAGTTATAGGAAGTCTCAGACCATACGGTTTCTGCCTTTGTAACTTATCCCCACGATATCAAAATAAGCTCCAATGGACAAGAAAGGAAGACTCAAGAGCAGCAGGTGCAGACCCTAGCTCACTCCAAGCAGGCTTGGGAAGGCACAGCGCATAGAACGATTCCTGGCCCTCCCCAGAGGAGGAGGAGACAAGTGGTGGTGATAGGTGTCTCCCAACTGAGGGGAACAGAGGCAGCAATGTGCAGAGGAAACAGGATGCGCCAGAAGGGGTCTTCCAGGTGCAAAGATTGACGATGTGGAGGAGAAGTTGCCAAGTGTTATCAAGCCCACTGAGCACTACCCCTTCCTTCAGATTCATGTGGGTGCAAATGATACTGCCACACACAGTCTTTAACATATAGCAAGGGACTATGAGACTCTGCACATGGAGCTGAAGAGCCTTGGGGCATAGGTGGTCTTTTCATCACTCCTTCCTGTTGAAGGTTGTGGCCCAGGAAGAGAGTGGCTGTGTTGTGAGGCACCAACTGTGTGTCCCGAACCCCACTCACCAATGCTATAAAGGCATCAAGGAGGACAAGGAACACAACTTTGAGGCACTGTGGCATGACAAAAGCAACCTGAACAAATATTAGCTCCTCAACCAACCAACCAAAGTGTTTATCCCCTGAGTACTGCTGGGATTATAAAATTGTCATCCCCAGCGAGATAAAAAATGTCAAGTTATCCTGGATGCCACAAGAATATAAAGAAGTTAGAAGTAACTTATGACTCTGTGGCCCTCCTAAAATCACACCTAAAACTAAACTGGAGATAAAAATGATAGCTTCCAAACAGCTACTCATCTTCACGTTACCTGCACCCCTCTCCATGTCTATTGTACAAGAATGCAGAATGTATCATATCCTAAGAAGAAATCACAAGGTCTGCCTTTCCCTCCTATAGAAGGAGCCCCTTTCTCACCTGTCTATAAAGGCTGGCTGGCTCCCTCCCTGACCTAGCTGTGCTCTGGTGTCCAGGCAGAGAGGTGGATGCTGGTCAGCAGAACAGGCTCTGACCTCAGTGAGTAGCTAAGGGAGGCATTGTGAGCTCCTCATTCAGGGGCTGTTTAAAAGGCCAGGCAGATACCCTACAAGCTAGCCATGGTGTCCAGGCAGAGAGACACTGGTCAGCGGGACAGCCTTTGGTGGGGACAGCCTATGCAACTTTACCAAATGAGACTCTGCTAAGGCCAGGCTGCTGCTGCTGCTGCACCACCAGCACCCGGCAGAGATGCAGGCCCCTGAATGAGTGTCTCTAAGAATTGCCTGCCTGCCTACAAGTTAGGCCCCTCTTGCAGCAAGTGTGCCCTGATGCCCTGGTGTCAGTCTGCAGCAGAGAGGTGGGAACTGCTGTTGCTGCCTCTTGCCCTGGCTTGAAGCTTAAAAGTTAGAATATCCATTAGAGGCAGTGCTCAAGGTGAGCTGTGCTCCTCCTTTGCAGATGGAATGGTGAGGGGGGGTGCCCACCCATGTGGATGCGAGCCAGATTAGCAAGGCCTCTGCTCAAATCCTCTATACCACAATCCAACAGGAAGATTTCAGCCTCATTGGCCTCCCCTGGCTTGGTTTCTCCACCTGCAGCACCAAATTCCCTCAGCTTGTCCAGGGGACACCCAAAGGATCCCTGTTGGGTTGTCCTTCCCCCCCTCCCAGGGTCCTCAGGATGCTGAGACCAAACCAATGAGCGAGTCTGATATGGGGACGCTCTGCCTGAGGGTGCATCTTGAATTGGGGATGGCGCCAGGTCAGGCTGAACAAGAGTGCCATCAAGAGGGACAGGACTGGGGTGAGACACATAAGGGGGAGGGTCATATTCTTCAGGATCAGAAAGTACCGGGGGCGGGGGCAGAGGAGCCTTTTCTAAGACTGACTGAAACTTAACAAGGCTTTGTCAAATCAGGCTTCAACATTAAATCATGAAACAATTCTCCATAGTCATGTTCACCCCATTTCTCAGTGTTCCTAAGGAACTCCAACAATTTCAAAATAATGCCGCGATCTATCATTCCAAATTCAGGCCAAACAACAAGTTCACTGAAGTCATAAAGGGCCCATTCCTGCTGGCAAAATTGCCTTAATTTTTGCGTGGTCAAGTTGCCCCCCAGCCCTCCCGCTACAATGGACCAATTATTTAGTGGAATTGCACCCATCTGTGCCGCCCACCCTGCACCCATCCTTGCCCCTTCGGGGGAAGTAGCCAGCGCCCACCCACCCACCCTGCACCCATCCCTGGGTGGTAGATCACTGCCTGTTTTTGATATTGGATCGTAGATCACAGGCTACTTGAAGCTGGACATGCCTGCTGTATCAGTACGCCTCACATACCATTGGCAACCTCCAAAAAAGATACCTTTGATACAATCTGGTTTCCTTTTTTCTCTTTTATTGAAGAGGAACAGGATATTTTAATGCCTTCATCACAGAAGTGTCTGTGGAGGGGGTATATTCATTGAAAACATTAGGTTTTTTCCGTTTCTTTTTCAAAAAAGCCTACCTGTTTGTTAAGTCTGGCACCAGAGGTCCTTCTCCAAAGATGGCTTAATAAAATGTAGGCTTAATAAAAATTACTATTATTTATAAGCTGCCACGTGACTGGGTTGCCCGGAGAGACACATTTTAGACATTTAAATATATATACCGGTATATATTTCCCAGAATTTTAACTGATTTTATATGTACTGTTTTTGTATTTCTACTGTTGCTACAATAATTGCTTTTGTTTCTGATGTTTTTCATATAAAGTAATTCCCAAGATTACTTGCCAACAAAGGTCCGTATAGTTAAAGCTATGGTTTTCCCAGTAGTGATGTATGGAAGTGAGAGCTGGACCATAAAGAAGGCTGATCGCCGAAGAATTGATGCTTTTGAATTATGGTGCTGAAGGAGGCTTTTGAGAGTCCCATGGACTGCAAGAAGATCAAACTTCTCCATTCTGAAGGAAATCAGCTCTGAGTGCTCACTGGAAGGACAGATCCTGAAGCTGAGGCTCCAAGACTTTGGCCACCTCATGAGAAGAGAAGACTCCCTGGAAAAGACCCTGATGTTGGGAAAGATGGAGGGCGCAAGGAGAAGGGGACGACAGAGGATGAGATGGTTGGACAGTGTTCTCGAAGCTACCAGCATGAGTTTGACCAAACTGCGGCAGGCAGTGGAAGACAGAAGTGCCTGGCGTGCTCTGGTCCAGGGGGTCACAAAGAGTCGGACACGACTAAACAACAACAATTCCCAAGACTTCACAGGGATATGGGAATCTAATCCATGTGTGCTACTTTGTCAACCTCTGGATCTGTTTTCCAGAAAGTAGCTGAGTCATGAGTCTATGATGCAGCAATTAACTTCTGCCAGTTCAATCTTGTCGCAGGAAACCCGCCCCCCAATCATTCAGTTTGTACAAACTCTGACACACTCATACACGACATACGCTATGCTTCTGTTATAAATTCATAGAAAATCAACCATACATCGGATCTGCACTGTTCCACTTTTATTTTACTCCATGGAGGAAGGACTACAAAATGGGGAAGGTTTGATACAGGGCAGCCATAATCTCTTGAGCATACCAGCACATACACAGGAGCCCTGCCCAGTTGCTATGCCAACCCTGATGGTCCTAGACAGAAGACCATCAAGGTCACAAAGAACTTGCATATGGGAGTGGATTCAACACGGACTGGAACAAAGGACAATGATCAGCTCTTCCCTCTGGGGGCAGGAAACTGCAAACTCCCCTTTGTCTTCTGGAAATGACTCATGGGGAGGGGGAAAGGAGGAACCAGGTTGCCTCCACAACTCCTCCCTCAACCCCTCCTTTTTGTGATGTGTCAGTGATGTAGTTGTGATGTAGTTCTAGGGGTGTAGATTGGGGGATTAGTAACTAATAAATTTTGGGGTCTTCTTTTGTTCTGGGCTTCCATTTTGTTTCACCTAGTGGCAGGTGGGAGTCCTGTCACGACAGTCTTCAATAAAGACCAAGCCTACTGGCTGCTGTTTCTCTGGTATTCCTGGCTGGTATCCTTGTTTTTTTGTCCAAGGGAGCCCTCGGATTTCTCCGTTAACAATCTCAACGCCTGTTTCTTTTTTCCTTAATTTAATTTTCATATTCCTTCTTTAGGGACAACCATTACATAGGTAAAGATGACATATCTAGCTTTCCCAACAAGATTTTTCTTCATATCTAAACACCCTTTGTCAAACTAAGGTTTAGACATGTGGGGGTGGGGGTGTTTAGTGGTTATTACATAAGAATTTTGCAGATATGTAATTAGGTTCTGATAGGAATGTAAAACATATTCTGGTGATCTTACAGATAGCAGGGAGTCTCTTAAAATGAGGCAGATTTCCAAGTATACCAGGTGGAATGAGGCCTGCTCTTATTTAGCAGTCCCATTGACACAAGCAAATCTTAAATCAGCCAATCTTGACCCTGGTTCACAGTCAACATATAAACCTTGCACCTTAAGGTTTAAGATTACAATTAAAGGAAAGTGATCACTTTCAGTACTTACAGCCTTCTTAAAACTTGGCACCAGATTTAATAGATTATGAGATACCATTATGTGGTCGATTGTTGATGCCCCCATGCCTGATGTATATGTGAATTCACCATATTTATCTCCCTCAATGCTCCCCCCTCCCACATTCAATATCACCAAATCTGTTTACCATTTATAGATGAGACAGTCACCAAAATGTTTATAAATCACTTAATCATTGGGGCCCAGTCTGGAATCAATCAATCAATCAATATTTATTACGGCAAACAGCCAGTATAGCCTGGCATTAAAGTCACCTTCCAAAATCACAGATGCTTCTGGGAAAATATTTTGTACAAAAACTAATATTGCTATTTTGTTCTTCTGTTTTCATATCTTAGCTCAATACATTCTGTTACTTCATGTCCAACACTATTTTAAGCCTCCTATTACACTGCATAAAATTTGTATCAGAATGGACAATCTGGAAAATCGTTCCTCTTTTAAATTTCCATCCTAAAATTTTTTTTAAAAAATCTCAAAAACCTGCGTTTGAAAACTATTGGGGGGGCGGGGGGGGGGACTAAGAAAACACTGCCACCAATTTGGCCAATAATTTGAATTGCAGTGCTGAGGTTAAAAAATCCCCTCTCTTCTGGGGGTGGTGAAACTGCTGTTAGCAGCACCAAAATAACCTCCCTATGGTGCAAGCCTGGGCCATATATATGGAGGCCGTGGGCTGTCGATACGACAAGACTACCCCCTTGGCCTCACTGATGTGGTCCAAAGGAAAGCAGAGCAATGTTTGGCACCAGCTTGGCTGCAGGAGTTGCTGGAAGGAGGCATACAAGACACCATCCAACTATCTTACAGATTTCACTCTAGATTTATGTAGAGTTTACTCCTTAGGCTTTTCTTCTCCCGAAGCTATCCCACAAGGGAGGCTTAGGATCAGAGTTTTCCTCCCTCTCCCATAGGGGCTACCTTCCCAGGTTGATGAGTCCCATTTGCCCCTCACTTCCCTCTACAGCACATGCAGAAACCACTTTCTTGACTGTTGGACACACTTTTGGTCTCATCCACTCAATCCACCAGAGCCTGTCTTCACATGAAAGGAAAGTCCCTAATTCACCAAGGGTTTGAGATCAAATGCACATGTAGAAATATCAGGGAGCATTTCTAACCTTATTCCCTCCAGACTTTATGGAGTGGCAGAGATCTGCTTGTCCACACAATGGTCTCGTGAAGTAGGTTAAGCTGAGAGAATAGCAACTGGCCCAAGTTCACTAACTGAACATTGCGGTTGAGCAGTGTTATGAACTTGGTCCTAATACAAAATGCTGCACCACCTTTTCAGTCCAGGTTCCCCTTTTGTGGAACGCTCTCTCACCAGGGAAGCACAGCTGGTACCACCACACAGGTGTGTGTTTTAAGGCACCAGGCAAAACATTTCCTATTTACTCAGGTGTGTGGTTTTAATTGGGAGGGTAGTTAGATATGTCAGCGGACTTAGCTATACTCATTTTTTAAGCAGGATTAGTTGGACTTGTTCAAATTAAATACATTGTCAGATGAGAAATACTCATTTGTGTGTTGCTGTTATTTTTTAAATGTCTTTAATATTTTACTGTGTAAGTCGCTTATGGGCACTTGAGTACAGAAGTGCAATTTAAAAACAATAAAGAAATAAAATAATTTGAAAAAATCTACCAAAGAACATTTCTTGAAGAAAAAAAGCATAAAAGTTTATTGTATGCAAAAATCAAGAGAAGACACTCCATGGTATATGTACATTAATTTACAAGAAAAAAAATAAAGAGGCAAGTAATTATTTACAAGATGTCCCTTTTGAGTACAAATACACACATACACACACTCACACTCCCAACATGGATCTTTTTATTTACAAGCAGAAAAAGGCCCCGAAACAAACAAACCCTGAAGCAAAGCCAAATAAAACAAAATTTTAAGATGTTAAAAGGTGGAAATGGGGACTCAGGCATATTATAAGCTTCAGGGGAGAGAGGCATATGCGAGGGTCTGTCTACACATTATGAGGAATGCTGAATGTAAGGACGTATCACTAGTTGCTTTTACCAAATGTTGGAGAGTGGTGGGCGGGATGATGATCAGCAGCAGCAGCCATGTCTTCCTCATTATGTGTAATTAAAAACCCCTAAGGCCCTTATTTGCTAAATACCTGGAGTTGTGGCCTTGAAGAAACCCCGTGCTTAACTTACTGGACCCAGGAACATCTGTGAACATTCAAAATAGGGAGTCAGCACTGACTGGATATTCCAGGAGCCTTTTTGCCTTCATTAATTTTGATGGAGGACAAAACAAAGAGCTGACGAGAAACTGGCCAGTCTAGATTGTACTTCAACAGCAAGGTAGCAAGGGGACCAGATTTCTGCTCTGGACTCAAATGCAATTGTGAGGTGTAAAGGTCCGTTTTGACCAGGTGCAAGTTGATGCAAGGTTCTACCTCATACTGATGAGTTTTTGAACCAACCATGAACCGCACTATAGGCCTTAAATGTTATTTACTCTGGCTGTTAAACCAATCTGAGCAAAGCATCCTTCATACACTGCTTGAAAAGGCGCCTGTGGTAGGTGAGAGGAGCCATGTCACTGCCAGCCTTTAAAAGGAAGAAGCCAGCCCAGTACAGATCGTATGTTGATTGTCAGTAACTCATGCAGGAAAAGGCCCATTTTACTACAGCCAACTTCTGGCTTGGCTACTTTGTTCTCAAGATGTTTTTATGGGCAGAAACTAACCACGGGGCTTCCCCATGCCCAGCCTGAGATTTACTTCCCACAATGGCAACATCCTACCAAGGCTGATGTAGAGAGGAATGTGCTAGCAGCTCTCTGCCCCCTGCTCTTCCCTTGCTGTTCATGCCCAGAGCTCACATTGTTGGGCTACAGCTCACTAGATCGCACTGCCGGTTCCAGTTTGTGGGACAATGCTGTTAGAACCTTGTTGAACTTCTCGTAGCGCTCACTCTGGCTGCTCTCGGCCCCTCGGCTGCCCCACAGGAGGCGCAGCTGGAATTCTGTGCTGAAGATCTCAAGTAGCTCTGGCTGAGGCTGGAAGCCTGTAATGAAAGAACAAGCGTGCTTGTAGAGAAACTGTTGGATAATGCCTTGATAGACAAAGCCTATGATTCTATGGGAGTGGCTGTGGAGACCACATAAAACCGGTCTTAAAAGACCTGCATTGGCTCCCAGTACGTTTCCAAGCACAGTTCAAAGTGTTGGTGCTGACCTTTAAAGCCCTAAACGGCCTCAGTCCAGTATACCTGAAGGAGTGTCTCCACCCCCATCTTTCTGCCCGAACACTGAGGTCCAGCGCCAAGGGCCTTCTGGCAGTTCCCTCACTGCGAGAAGCCAAGTTACAGGGGACCAAGCAGAGGGCCTTCTCGGTGGTGGCACCTGTCCTGTGGAACGCCCTCCCACCAGATGTCAAAGAGAAGAACAACTACCAGACTTTTAGAAGACATCTGAGGGCAGCCCTGTTTAGGGAAGCTTTTAATGTTTAACGGACTACTGTATTTTAATACTTGGTTGGAAGCCGCCCAAAGTGGCTGGGGAAACCCAGCCAGATGGGCGGGGTATAAATAATAAATTATTGTTATTATTATTATTATTATTATTATTATTATTATTATTATTATTATTTCTAATTCAAAGAGAGAAACCACATGGGAATGCTTAAGGGTCTGAGGGCACAAATATTTCTTATTTTGACAACCATTTCGTTCTGGTTGGTACCCATATAAATATGGGGATGATTGTTGTTGTTTTGCACCCCCTTTTGACACCTGTAGGGTGGAACCGCCTGTACCACCCTAACTCCAGCACTGACAGTGGTGATCCAGGAGGACCCCAAACATACTGCTACTCAAGGCAAAGGAGAAGATGCCACCGTCCCCTGCTACATTCCGCATGCAGAAGCCAAGTTGACAGGCAGATCAATCTTAGTTCGACATTGGCATCAGGATGCCTGAAGGCTGCAGGCTAGTTTAGGGAGTGCAGAACAGGCCATGGGGCACACCCTGCTCTGTCTTCCCAACATGTTCTTAGCTGAGCTTTGTTCCACATGGCCTTCCTTACCCTGCAGCTTCATCTCTGCGTTGGTGTGGTACAGTCCGCCATGATGAGCCACCATTCGTGCCGCTTCCAGGTGGGCCATGACTACTTCCACACCATTGTCCAAGTTTTCCCAGGGCTCGGGGTTTTCGGGAACTGCTGCGTCCCGTTCCAGAAGTGTGATGAGGGGCACTATGTGTGGGAAGGTGGTGTTGGACAATGGGGGGCCTTCTGGAAGAAGAAAACAAAAGGATTTATTTATATGAGGAGCTGAGCTGTCACTGCATATCTTGCCCTGCACCATTTCCTTTTGACTAGCTGCAGCCCTTCAGAAATACTCTGTTTACAAGTTTGAGGTTCCTGGTCTGCACTATACTAATCCGGCTATGCCCACCAACCCTTCCCTGGCAATATTAAAGAAATTGTACTGCATTAGTCAGACCTCACCTGGAGTACTATGGCCAGTTCTGGGCACTATGCTTAAAGAAAAATGTAAAAGTGGTTTAGAGGAGGATAGTGATGATGGTCTAGATTCTAGAAAGCTGCTGCTCATCAGAGCAGATAATGCTGGGCAACATGGGCCTGGCATAAAGCAGCTTCCCATGGTTCTATGTCTCTCACATGCAAGTTCTTTGCTATGCACCCTGGACCACAGCACAGAATTAAAAGCAAAACCTTCACTGGAGGTTTTTAGGCAGAGGTTGGCTGGCCATCTGTCATGGATCCTTTAGCTGAGATTTCTTCGTTGCAGGTGGTTGGAATAGGTGATCCTTGGGGTCCCTTCCAATTCTACAATTCTATGAAATATTTGCTAATGCTCAGACAAACAACACTAGACAGATAAATATACAAGCCTAGTTTCTACATGGTGCCTAGAGAATAACCTGCACCTAAATATTAGCAAGACAAAGGAGATGGTGTTGGACTTTTGGAGGAAGAGAGGGGAACTAGCTCTGTTGTATATCGGGTGTGTGGGGTGTGTGGAGAGAGTCTCTTCCTTTAAATTCCTGGGAGTTTGCCTAGTGAAGACCTCTCTTGGAAAAACAATATAACTCAGGTGGTTAAGAAGGCCCAACAGAGACTCCATTTTCGCAGGGTCTTGCAAAAGAACAATGTTAAACAACAATTGATGACCTCCTTCTACCGGTCCACAATAGAAAGTGTCCTCTCATATTGTATCACAGCCACGGACAGAAAGTCTCTACAGAGGGTGGTGAACACAGCGCATGATATCATGGGCTGTCCCATGAGCCCACCAGATGACATCACAAGGGATCATTGCCTTAGGAGAATGAGAAGAATTCTCAGGGACAATTCACACCCCGGCCAGCACCTCTTTAATCTTCTACCCTCGGGCAGGAGATATAGAAGTATAATCAGTTGTACCAACAGGCTAAAAAACAGTTTCTATCCGTGGGCTGTTAGGCTGCTGAATGGAAAATAATATAGTGCAACTGACTTTCAGGGTTGGTGTGTTGTGTGACAAGCACACAGAGTGCAATGAGATTGAGTGTTTGTGGGGGGGGAAGGGAGGCTTGGTTAATTTCATTGTACATAGGTTGTACATTGACAATAAAGCTATTATTATTATTATTATTAGTTTCAAAACTTAAGCATTTCTTTCATTTTGCTATCTGAGGCAAAAGACATGATGGCACTCTACTCCAAGGCGTATACAGAAGCCAACTGGACTGGTAGTTGAACCTTACTCCAGTACTGCTGAAAGGACTGTGCCTTCCAGGGGCAGGCTGCATTGTACTCCCAGCTCAGTCCACTCCCCGCCCCTTAGCAACTGCTGCCTGAGACAGCTGCCTCACTTTGCCTCATCATAGAGCCGGCCATGTCTGTTAAGTAACAAACACAACATGTGAAACTAGATGATGCAGCAGAACAGCAGACTCTGCGTAACCTAAAAGGGAGTGAAACCTGAGGGCAGGCTCACCAAGATGGGGTTTGGCTACCTTACTTCCAAGGCTTACCTTTGCCTTCGTTCAGGCTTTTAAGGAAAGGCTTCAGCTTCTTCTCATAGAGAATAGCTCCCTCCGTGTGACGCTGGCGTAGAACCATCCAGGTCTGCTCCAGACGTGAGATCTGAAAGCCAAGGGGGAAAGGGAAACATAAGGGGAGGGGCACTGAAGCAGAGCTATTTATTTATTAAATTTGTATACCTCCTTTCACCCAAAGATCATGGGGCAGCTCACAACATAAAAGCACAAAACACATTGTGGGGGCTGCAGGTGAGCAACCTATGCCTGGAAGGGATACTGATAAAACCTGGCCTGGCTCACAAAGCTCCTGTACTGAGAGGTTTGCTGGGATGATTTGTGGTGATTTGGGGTGTCTCTCTGGTTCCCTTGGGCTCCTTCTCATGGTTTCTCAAAGGGGCTTTGGATATCATCCGGAAACGCAAATAAGCGTAACAGCCTGGAAACTCCACTTTCTTTATTTCTTTGCACATCCACTGCAATTTCTGCCTGAGGCTCATGCTGAGCCAAAACTGCACATCTGTCCTGCTTCAGTTCTTCAGGCCTGACTATGGAAGCACTCAAAAAGCCAGTGAGGGTGTCTTGCACACCTGTTTAATGGAGCTTCTGGTAGTATCCAAAGCCCAAACTCCTTCTACAAGGATGCTGGTAGCCCAATTTGCTGATGGTCTGCAGGGGATTCCAGAGATCAGCAAAAATGCAAGCTGTGGGTAGGGGCAGGGCAGTGGCCAAAAAAAAGGCCACTTGCTTGTGCTCACACAAGTACCTGGGTCATTTCAAGGGCATCCATCACAGCAGCAAAACTGAACATGTTGCCCATGGTACTCTTCAGCTCAGCAGCCAGCTGGATGGTCTTGTGAAGAAGGGAGGCCCTCTCTTCCATGCTTCCTGTGCAGCCTAGAATATCTACAGCAATCATTATGGTCATGGTATGGAACCTAAGGAAGGAGAAGAGGGAAGGAAGAAAGTGAGGAAGCCAGCTGGAAACAAAGAAAGGGGTGCAGAAGAAGTGTTTCCAGATTTCTACTTCCCCAGCCAGCAACTTGGGTATTCAGAACCTTTGGGCAATGGGTTTCTTAAGGGCTAGATTTTTAAAAAAAGCAAAAGCTCAGAGTGCCAGAATGCTAAACTCTGCACCTAGTTTCACATTTCTTGCCCTTGAATCTCCACAGTGCTGCCTAAAAGGCAGCAGCCCTTATCTCTGCAGGAGAGACAGACATTGCAGGACTGTGCTTAGCAACGAGGGACCTGCCCACCCAGCCCAAAGCATCTCTTTTGTTTGCCTGCCCCTCGAACTCTACCTTTCCAACAAATCAAGCCGAAGTTGATGTCCGTGGGGCAGGGTGAGTAGCTCCATCCCTGAGCTCACTCCCATGAGCCTCTGCATCTCCTTGGTAACGCCCAGTATCCTAGCAACCTGCGACAAAGAGGGGAAAGTGGTTTGATTTCCATCCTTGGATGCAGAAGGGAATCTTCACAATGCAAAGGACTGATGATGATAATGATGATGATGATATTTTTAGTTACTAAAAAAGTCACTGAAGAAACAATTGTTATTTGTTAGAATATCTGCAGCCACAAATCACTGTTCTTAACTGATGCTATTTCAGCTTTATATCCCACTTTTCTGCATTTCTGCACGAACTAAAAATAATTTTGTAAAAAAGCTGCAGCAGTGGGCCTAATGCAGAGCCTTGACCCTCCCCTTCAAAATTTCTCGCACTAGCTGTGTTGAGCATACAGAATGGCTTGGACAGTGCTGGTTTTTCCCTTTCCCAGAGTCCTTCATGCCTGTATAACAGGCAATAATTAAACAGGTCACAGAGCTGGGTCTGTGTCCTCTGGAGCAAGGGGTGTCTCTGAGCAGGAGGAAGGCAAGATGGAGAAAGGCTGTCCTCCTGCAGGTTCCCTCACTCTGGCAGCTTCAGCTGCTGTGCAAAACATCTGGGGACGGGCTCAGCAAAATTCTCTGGTGACAGGCTGTCGGCTTCAGCCTGGGAAGAACAGATAAGCGTCTGTTCTGGACCAGCCAAGGACAGCCTTACTCCTGGGACAATTTTGGTAGGTCTGCTTGCCAAGCAAGTGAATAAACACTTGGCGCTGACAAGAGAGACGGGCATCACAGTGCAAACACTTAAAGCCCAGAGCGTGCCATCCTGTGTAATGAGACTTAAAATAAATTAGCAGCCATTAATTTTCCATGAACCTGTGATTGAATTACAGAGGGCCAGGGAAAATTGGGGTTCGGGGCACAAGCCCCTGGAGGCCCTTGGCATGGTGCTCTCTGGTATGCCCTCTCATAAGTTAGTGCCCCAACCACCACCAGGCGACCCCCCTTCTATGCCAGTACCCCTTCCCAGCAGGATTGTCCAGTGGAGGTAATCCTCCTTTTGGCTCCAGGTGGTCACCACTTTAATTTCCTACAAGGTCCCAGGCATATTGTCACATCAAGTCAATGTGGAATATAAGGCTGGTGACCAACCTACATGTGCTTTCTCTGAATGTGCAGGTCAGCCCAGAGCTGATCACCCAAACAGAATTCCCAGTGTCCAAATGCAATGCACTCTGTCTGGGGCTACCTTTGAAGGTGACCCGGAAACTACAACTAATCCAGAATGTGGCAGCTAGACTGGTGACTGGGAGCAGCCACCGAGACCACAGTACGTTTCCGAGCACAATTCCAAGTGTTGCTGCTGACCTTTAAAGCCCTAAACACCCTCAGTCCAGTATATCTGAAGTTGCGTCTCCACCTCCATCGTTCTGCCCGGACACTGAGATCCAGCTCCGAGGGCCTTCTGACGGTTCCCTCACTGTGAGAAGCCAAGTTACAGAGAACCAGGCAGTGGGCCTTCTCGGTACTGGCACCCGCCCTGTGGAACGCCCTCCCACCAGACGTCAAAGAGAAGAACAACTTCCAGACTTTTAGAAGACATCTGAAGGCAGCCCTCTTTAGGGAAGCTTTTAATGTTTAACAAACTACTGTATTTTAATACTTTGTTGGAAGCCGCCCAGAGTGGCTGGGGAAACCCAACCAGATGGGTGGGATATAAATAATAAATTATTATTGTTATTGTTGTTGCAATGCCACCAGCACAGCTGGTACTAACTGGCCCTATTCTGAACGAGAGGCAGCCCAAAGAGGCCACCAGCAACCCAAAATCCCATACCAGGCAATCCACTTGGGTGATATGTTTGGCCAGAGTCTTGGCGTCCACTTCTGCTAGGAGTTCCTTGACCTTCTTGAGCACTGCCATCTCCAGGGGCTTGTTTTCCAGAGGGATAAGGAGCGACTGGAAGATAGCTGGGTTGAAGGAGGAGGTCCTTTCCACAACAGGGACAAAAAAGCCCACACTGTTCAGATCCAGCCTCTTCCTGGGCCCCACCTCCACGTCAGAGCCATTCAGAGCAAGCCCTCTCTGGCCCTCATCTCCTTTTAGCCTCTCGACGTAGCTCTTGGCTGGCATCTGTTTGCCCTCTGCAGTTGGCCTGTCCCACTGAACGGGGGAAGGAGGGTGGAGCTGGCAGTAATGTCCTGTGTCCGGATCGCTATAGCTGCTGACCGAGGGAGAAGGAGAGGCCCTTGAGTAGCCATGGGAAGGGGTTGAGTGGGGGCTGTCGGACTGGTCAGCCTTGCTACCATTTCCTTGGCACAGCTGTGGTTCACTGGAGCGTCTTATGACGGGGGATGACGGGGTTATGCCACTGCCCGCTTGGCCAGTCTGTGGTTTTAGCCGAGTAACTGCAAAGAGAGGTAGAGAAAGGGTTTTTTTTTATTGTAAGAGTGGACACAGGCAGCAAAACAATTATTTGGTTTGCAACGGTAACGTGTTATGAGGTCCACACAATCATCTGTGTGTGCCCATGTTGCCACTTTATAACAATTTCATCAAAAATCTGAACATCAAATTCACTCAAAAATGGTGCCAAACTTGCAAATTCTCCCCTGAAAGGTGGAAACAGAAGGGTTTTTTATCATAGGGCAAGAAATCAGCCCTCGACTACTTAACCTGTGGAAAAAGCATTGTGAAGTGTGGGATAATAATTACTTAACACAGCATAGTATAACCCCCACCCCCCAAAATCAAATTAGAATGAACGCTCAATAGTTGACATCATATGACCTCCCTGCAAGTTTTGTGCAGATAAATTATCATTTATTTGTATGCTGCCTTTCCAAAGCTAAAACTATGCTCAATGCCGTTTCCAACATAACAAAAAGTAGTCATAAACAATAAGCAAAGCAACAGAAAGTACACAACCAAACTGAACAATTTCCACATAAATCAAAAGATCCAAAATAAAGATAAAAACTAACAGCAGCAACCTCTGCCAAAAGAGTCCCCTAAACAATTACGCAGCCCATTTATGTAGGAGGACTTAATAAAAGATAATCTGGAAAGGACCAGAAAGTTTTGGGCTAAAGACCAGGACAAAAATGCTTTATAAACAGTAGGGAGAAGTTCTCACATGCCATTGTGATTACTCTTTATTATACGTTGAATATTTCTCTCACCCTCTCCATTTTATTTTTATTTGCTTTTTGAAAACCGTTCCTACCTGTGCTGTAGGCTGCAGTTGCAGGGCTCTCAGAGATGGGAGACATTGAAGAGTGGAGGTCTTGAATTTGATCCACACTGACTGCACAATTCCGGATGATGTCTCGGTGATGTGGCAAGGAGACGCTAGGCAAAGGGTAAAAGAAGGTGTTGGCACAAAATCCTCCCAAGAGGACCAAGCAGGGCCAGACTAGGGCCAGACCCATGGAATAAGTGGGCATTGTTGCTTTGATTAAGGCAAAAAGTGCAGCGGCCAGGGACTCTGCCTGTTTGTAGAAAAGCACAATGCCCACATCAAGTGGACCTGCTTTATCTTCCCTCAATCTTAGTCGCCTCACTTTGCCAATGACATGGGCCTGTTCTGTTTGTGTGGTGCCCTAATCTGGGTCCAGGATGCTAAGGTCTCCATCAGCTGGGACACTTTTTCCATATGAGATGTGTGGTGGCATCACCCAGCCACAGTCCTCATCATGGAGGATGGATTACCAAATTGCATAAGCCAGCAAGGGAGTCGGTTCCAATTGAAGGCCACAGTACCGTAAAAGTAAAGTATTATTCAAAAGCAGGAGTTCTATTTCACACAGGGGGACTTACGAGCCCCGGGGATATAGAGAAGATGCTTCAGTTTCTTCAGACCCAGAGCAGGAAACCTCTTGCTATTGAGAAGCTTGGTTCAGCTGGAACTCCACACAAACCTCAGAACCGTGGGTGGTATTCAACTAGGTTCCACTCAGAGCAGACCTACTGAAATTCAATGGACCTAACTTAGTTCTGCTCATTCATTTCAAAGAGTCTACACACAGCTGAATGCTGCCCTTTGTTTACTTTGCACATAGCCAAACAAATGAGTGTGGTGCCATTGTCAAGGAACCAGAGGAAGCTATAGTGGTTTTAATAGGACCTTCTCCATAGTTTCGTGTCTTCCCACCTACCCACAATGTGAACAATGATGAGTATAATAAGCCCACTGCAAGCGTAATGAGTCCCCAGAAACTTTTGTTATACCTAATGCAAGTGTATCTGATATTTTATTATTTTTATTGATTTCTATTTTGTTTGTTATTATTTTACTATATATGAGGTTTTAACGTTTCATGATTGCAAGCTGCTCTGGGATTACCTTCTGGCTGGAAATAGTTTATATAAATAAATAATAAGCAAGTGAAGGTACCTCTATTCAGCTGTTAATTAATTCTGAGAAAGAAATTAAGAGGCTTCCCCCAAAAAGCATCTTCCCCTGGTAGTTAAGCCTAAGGACTTATCCACACTTACCTTTTGCAATGCTCTTTACAGGTACAGGCCCACACTTTAACGATCTGTATAAGAGCATTGTTGTTGCCATGGAGCATTTCCCACAAAAACCTACTCTTCAGCACTCAATCAGAGCAAACATCAATTTGGGTTTTCTGCAGGTTGCCATTTGCTCCGATTCAGCTTTAAAGAGCAGGTTTTTGTTTAGAAAGCTCTGGAGCGAAAAGAAAAACGGGGAGGTTGCGTTTGGTCACAGAGCTTTAAAGTGTGGACCGTGCCTGGAAATAAGCAGAGGAAAGGGAAGTGTGGAAAAGCCCTCACTTGGGAAATTTCCAGGGAAATGCCTCCATCTTTTCCCCATGAGGGGCACCTCAATCACCTAGCTGTGGGTTCTGATTCCCCCACACCTTCGTCTGACCTCTCCACTCCTCTGTGACAGGAAATGTGAACTGATTTGTAGGACTCAGACCTAGAACTCATTAGAATTCAGGAGGTAGGGGTAGGATATAAATTTAATGAATGAACAATATATTTGACCTCATCTTTGCTTGATTCTGAACCCTTTTCCTGGATGTTTCTAGCCTTGGCTGCTCTCCAAGATATCCAGGCACTGTCCTCCTACGAGCCCATGCTTGCCTATGCCAGCAACTCAGGATATTGCTTCTTTTTGCCTTCCCTTCCTCAGGACAGGTAATTAACAGAATCTCTCTCCACTTTCCTCTCCCTCCCTGTCTCTGAACCTTCATGTTGACCCCAATGCCTGGTCCACTGCGGTCCATACTGCAACTCTGTCCAGTTCCCAAGACACACTCCATTAGGAGCAATCTCCTAGCCCCCTGCCCACAATAGGAACCATTTCAGTTTATGGCCCAAGCAATGTGGACCTGGGTACTTGATGGGATTTGCAATTCCAAAATCTCTTGCTATTTTATATTTCTGTACTTGCAGCTCAAGCTGCAAAGCCATTTCACTCACTGCCTGCCATCTTTGTGGAAATTATATTCATTTATGTTGATATTTTTTTGCTTCTTCCCAGTTCCCACAAGTGAGAAAAGCAATACTGGCATTTCTTAAGTAACTGTGCCTGTTGCAGTAACCTCAATTCCATGCAGTTGTCTCTAGAAAAGAACCCTGAAGTTGTATGTCTATGAGCAGGTGTTAAAGGATACAAGCTCATGATCACTTGTCTCCCTTGGAGCCAGAGGGTTGTGGCTAACTAAGTTCTACTCAGAACAGACCAATTAAAACTAATGGGCCTAAGTTACCCACCTGCATCATTTTCTACATGTCTCCTCTGAGGTTGAATGCAACCCAGAGCAGAGAAGACAATGGCAACTAGAGGGGCTGAGAGAAATAGGCACAGCCGCTGAGACAACGAGGCAGTCCACCACTGAGAGTGGAGTCCACAGTAGAAACTGCACAAGAGCAAAGGTGGTTCTCTAACACTGACAGCTGGTCTCCCTTAACATAGAAAGCTGGATGCACAAGGGGGCTCTGCAACAACCTGTTGCAGTACGCAATGTTTTTGGTCAGGGTGCCATCCAGCCAACCACACCCTCTTGCAGGATGCTCCATTCCATTTCCTCTCCCGCTGGCTTTCTGCCTACCCTGCCCTGCAGCAGTTGGCATTCCATGCCTATTGAACTTGCTCAGACCTCACTGGTCTGTGTTTGGCAGTCCCCTCCCTAGGGCTCCCTCTGCCACCTTGTTTTGTCTTTGTGTGACTCTTGGGAGTTCCCCCAAGCCTGCTGATGCTGCCTCCTTGTATGTGGACAGTGCCATTCTGGCTACATGCAGACTGGCTGTTGGAGAACAAGTTTGCCATTGTACAGGCTTACCTGGTTGGGCACCCATCACCCCTTGTGATTTTGTCGGCCGTCAATCCGTCAGTCATGGTAATGCTCCTCCGTTTGATGTGCCCCCCCTTCTGGCTGGAGTGGCTGTGTGAGCCACTGTGCTTCCCATTGGCAAGTCCATAGCTGGCCTCCAAGTAGCGCAACGGGAAAGTGCGATTGATGGGGCAGTAGAAGATGGCCCCGCTTTGCTCAGAGATTGGCTTGCGGTTGCCCACGTAGAAGCGCACCAAGGCTGGCACATTGTCAAAGCTCTCCTGCTCAAAGAGGTACTGGATGTGAGTGCGGCCTTCGCTGGACTTCACCATCACCTTGTTGATCTTGAAGTGGAGGGGCTCATTCCGCCAACGGCATGTCAGCACATAATCCCCAAGGCTGGTGAGTGAGTCGCGGATCAGGAAGTCCCCGTTCCTCTGAATCAGGCTCTCAGACACCTGAAAGGCCAGATGGAAGGTTTGTTTAAGAAAAATTTGCAATGCCCTGAAAGAAAGTGAGAGGCTCTTTGTTTGCTCAGATGAATGGCTTATCTCTCTCTCTCTTTAGAGAGAGAGAGTTTGGATTTGATATCCCGCCTTTCACTCCCTTTAAGGAGTCTCAAAGCGGCTAACATTCTCCTTTCCCTTCCTCCCCCACAACAAACACTCTGTGAGGTGAGTGGGGCTGAGAAACTTCAGAGAAGTGTGACTGGTCCAAGGTCACCCAGCAGCTGCATGTGGAGGAGCGGAGACGCGAACCCGGTTCCCCAGATTACGAGACTACCGCTCTTAACCACTACATCACACTGGTTTTAAAAAAATCAGCTTCTTGTCTTGGTATTCTGAAGGTAAGTTGGGAAGAACTGTGCCTCTGATCATGTGCAGAGAACACTGTCCTCTCACCACTAACTAAAGTTCAGGAGCACAGATTCCTAGGGTACCATGTTTGGACTAATGATGGGTCCTTGGTCTCACAAGGTTGAGGACTATTGGGCTAAAGGGTGGAGAAACTTGAGCCTTTGGGGCAGGGGTGAGGGATTCCCCAATGGCATGATCATTCTCATATATCCCACATTAGTCCCATCTATTGGGAGTTCTGCCCTCTTCCAAACACAATTATACTGTTAACTGAAAGTCCTATCTTTTTACAGCAAGTCTCAGATTAGTGATGCTAAGCCTGAAGAACAATGAAAGCAGTCTTGTTTCCTATAACTGGCTGTTTATTTAATCTCTCTTGGATTCGTATCTTGTCCAGTCTTAGAGACAGTATCCTAATTTTCCCTGTTGGGGAGTGAGCACACAGTGTGCTTGTAAATTCCCAGGTGTGCTCCACCTGTAGGGTGGGCGTTGCCATTGCTCCCAATAATTCCTGCAGCGCTGTGGGTGCTCTGTGGGCAACGGCACACCTGTGGCATCTGGTTTACAGCCTTTTCCACTCTAAGGGGGTGATATCTCCCCACAAATGTTTGGGAGAAGGGAACCCGCGAGCCTCCAATTGTTGGGACTACAACTCCCATTGTCCCTCATTGGGCTGATGGGAGATGTATGCCAACAACTACTGGAAGGCCACAGGTTCTCCTGCCCGGAGCTAGTTCTCTGGATGTTTCGCATCAAGCAGAGGATTTGAGTAAACGGTCTACCAGATCTACTCCACGAGTCACAGCTATAGCAACAACCCTGCTGTGGAGGCCAGGTTCCCACAGGTCAGTGGGAACGAGACACTCCTGCCAAAGGGTGAAGCTTGCTTGTGAACAAAGCAAGGGTGCAGCTGGGGAATCCCATGTATAAAGGAAGGAGCTTTGTGACATCCTGCTCCAAACCAAGGAGGATGAGGAGACCCAGGCAGCCATGATAGCATCCAGCTAAAGTCAAGGGGGCTCATAGACCACCCCACACCCTTCTCCACTGTTGCACAGACACAGCTCACAGACCCACGGGGCTTCCTCTAGCCAGAGATCTTCCAGCTGCCCCTCACCTCTCGGGGGATACGCCCATGATACCAGGCGTGGCTGCGGAGGTCCGTGCTGCTGAGTTTGAGCTCCTCTTCCAACTCTTTGTGAAGCTTCTCTGGTGATGAGTCAAGGATATATTTCTCCTTGGAGAACTGGGGGAAGAGAAAGAGAGAGAAAGAGCCTTAAATGAGGTGCCACCAAGTCAGCCTTCAGTGGTGGACACAACCAGTATGCCAGAGCCAAGCTGTGCCAGGTGTTATCCTGACACTGGGTGGTAGGTAATAAAATCAACGACAACAATAATAAAAAATTCAGAATACTACAATATCCAAAGAAAGGCAATATTTACTGAAGCGGACATATCTGAACAATTTCAGTTCTGATAGTCCTGGAATGCATGAGTGGACAAGTAATTTTTAAGCAAGCACTCAGAGCATAGCACAGTGAGCACATGGTGTATTTCTGAAGAGAGGCTGTTCCACATGGCGGATGTCACTACCAAAAAGACCCTCCTCTCTTCTGAGTAGTGGAAAGAAGGATCCTTTATGGCTGAGGCACCACTGGCTCTCTTTCTGCACCCTTTAATCAGCTGCTTCATCTGTGAAATGATCCAATATCTGAATGATGCCCTGAATCTCTAATCAGTGTTGTTTACATGCGAGAGAACAGTAGAGGCAAGAAAGCAATTCATCCAATTGCCCAGGAGACCAAGACCACAGTCCCGCCAAACTCACATCCCCATAAAACTTTGGCAAATGATGTAAAAATGAATTGGAATTCCACAAGAATTTACCTGTCTCCTAACACCAGAACTTGTGGACATCCAATGAAGCTAAATGTTGGAATATTTAGGAAAGCGCTTTTTTCAATACAGCAGAGAGTCAAACTAGGGAAGTCACCCCCCCCCCCCAGGAGGCAGTGGTGGCCATCAACTTGGATGGCATTAAATGAGAATTGGGCAAATCCACAGAGGACAGGGCTATCAATGACTAACAGCCATGATTGCTCTGCTCTGCCTCCATAGTCAGAGGCAGCAGTGCTTCTGAACCCCAGCTGCTGTAAGAGAGGGGAGAGGTCCTGCTTGTGAATGTACTTCTGTCTCTCTCATATAATAATAATAATAATAATAATAATAATAATAATAAACTTTTTATTTATACCCCACCCTCCCCGGCCAGAACCAGGCTCAGGGTGGCTAACACCAATAAAATTACAATAAAATACAATAAAATTACGTAATAGAAAAAGAAGAAAACAGTTAATTAAAATACGGGTTAAAATACAATTTAAAATGCAGCTTCATTTTAGTAGTTGCCCATATATCAAAACCATAAGGGGAGGGAAACGTAAGGGTCAGACTGAGTCCAAACCAAAGGCCAGGCAGAACAGCTCTGTCTTGCAGGCCCTGCAGAAAGATGTCAAATTCTGCAGGGCCCTAGTCTCTTGTGACAGAGTGTTCCACCAAGTCAGGGCCAGTACTGAAAAGGCTCTGGCTCTAGTTGAGGCCAATCTAACCTCCTTGCAGCTCGGGACCTCCAAAGTGTTGTTATTTGTGGACCTTAAGGTCCTCTGCAGGGCATACCAGGAGAGGCGGCCCCATAGGTACGTGGGTCCCTAGGCTGCATAGGGCTTTAAAGGTCAAAACCAGCACCTTAAACCTGACTCTGTACTCCACGGGGAGCCAGTGCAGCTGGTAAAGCACTGGATGAATGTGATCCCGTGGCAAGGACCCCGTAAGGAGCCTCGCCGCAATATTCTGCACCCGCTGGAGTTTCTGGGTCAGCTTCAAGGGCAGCCCCGCATATAGTGAGTTACAATAATCAAACCTGGAGGTGACCATCGCATGGATCACTGTGGCCAGATCAGGGCGAGAAAGGTAAGGGACCAATAGCTTGATACGGCGGAGATGGAAAAATGCCGCCTTTGCTGTGGCTGCAATCTGCACCTCCATGGAAAGGGAGGCGTCGAAGGTTACACCCAAGCTCTTGACAGAAGGTGCTGGCCCCCCAACCCCATGTCCCGACCCAGCCAGAGGACCTCTGTCTTCGAAGGATTTAACTTCAACCGGCTCCCACGCAGCCATTCAGCCACAGCTTCCAAGCATCTGGTCAGTGTGTCCGGGGCGAGTCAGGGTGGCCGTCCATCAACAGATAAAGTTGGGTATCATCAGCATATTGATATATATGGTAAGGGTGGGGAAAGAAGCTGTAATGTAGGCCCTTACTTACAATGTTTATGACTACCAGTTCTGGGATGATTTCCCATCTCCCTGGAGTGCTTGCAGCAAGGCCCAAGGGAATGATTTTTAAAAAATGAATAAAACGTGCAAGCAAAATGTTTCCCTGAAGGAGGGGTGGTCATCCAGGATGGCAAAGCCTCCTGTGCTGGCAAAGCCTCTTTATCGGCAGGCGTCCTGACCCTGGTTAACCAGCCACCAGGAGCAATGCCTCAGTCACTCACACGTGGCTGCCGGCATTGCCACTGGCTGGGAACCAGGCCAAGTGTAAACAGACTCGTCAGCTAACATGAGCTGTGAAGTGGTTTCTGCTGTGAAAGGCCTGTGGGCAGAGAAGAGTCAGTTGACAGATCAGCTTGGCTAGCCAACTCTGAGGCGATGCACCTTGATTGGTGTGCTTGAGTGCACAAAGGACCCAGTGGTGGAGTTAGGTAATTTTAGACTTATTCAGGGGTGGGGAGCACCTTCTTTAGAGGGAAATGTGTATTATTTCACAGCCTGCTGCATTTCTCTACTCATCCCCCTCCAGTTCTGCTGATTGTGACCCTCGCCTCTGCCCCAAAGTCAGTCCCTGCTTGCACTACTGATGGGAGACCAAGAGGGACATTTGCATTAAGCTACCCTTTGGGGAAAGAATCTTCCTTCTGCCTCTCCCATCACAGCAACTAAACACACAGTGCCTGACATTAGGTTATTTCAGTCTGCCTGAAGATTTCCAGCAGGTTAGGGAATTGGTGATGCAAGCTCAGCAAAAGTCATTCAATGGGGTGGCAGGGAGGATTGGAAACAAAGATCTCATCAGCGCAAGGGGCTCAGGTGGCTGCCGCAGAGTCTTCTGCCCTGTTCAACCATGCAGCAGGTGGTTCCTCCCCACCCCTGCTTTCCTGATCTTCTCTCTCATTAGGCAACTCAGTTCAGCAAAGCCACTACCACTTGTAAAGAAACCATGCTGGTTTTGCAGCACTGGGAGAGTGGGGCAACTTAACAAGCCTTTGGTTCAAATTAATGGGAAGCAGAAGCCTGTTCTAACCACAACACTCCCATAAGTAACACCCATCTGGACATACCTAAAGCAAGAGTGGCCTCTTATTAGGGTAAACGAAAACACTGCAAGCAGGTTTTTGAGCAAAGGTCTTCTTCAGGCTGGGTTGCCAAGCAATAAAATGGGGCATAGGACGTGAGAAAAGACATTGCTCCAGTCTGCAGTCAATAAGATGAAGTGCAGGAAGGTGTTGACTTTAGCACTGAATTCAGTGGGACTTACTTCTGAGTAGACATGGTTGGAATTGCAGGCGACAGGTTGATTGTATCCAACGTTAGCCGCATTCTGAGCAGACCCATGAACTCAATGGCATGACTAAGCTAGGTATATTAATCCCAAGGGCACGGTCAACAGTATTATTAACAATGAATTCCTTATGCCTCATTTATGCACCAACTATTGTATTAAGGTAGCAGAATACCCCCTGACCATTATCTGTATACCAGTTAGATAAAACTCCCCAAACTCGGCCCTCCAGCTGTTTTGGGACTACAATTCCCATCATCCCTGACCACTGGTCCTGTTTGCTAGGGATGATGGGAGTTGTAGTCCCAAAACAGCTGGAGGGCCGAGTTTGGGGATGCCTGCTCTAGGACATCTGGAAAGAGGAAATACTACAGTATTAAGATACAGCACTACCAATTCTTTTCATGGAAAATGTCCTCAACATTTTCCAAAGGACTCCTGCTTACAATGTACTTTAAAGATAGCAAATTAAGGCTCAAAGACAGTGGCTTTATCAATGGCAAAAGGAAAAAGAAAGAATTTGTGGCTGAGTTTAAGGCAGCTCCGAGCCACACTTTGCTTCCAGGTCAACATTGCCTCCAATGGGAAAGATCTGGTATTCAGTGGGACATCATTTCCTACCTGCCACGCCCACCACGGCCATTTTCCTGGTGGCCCTGAACATTGACCACAAATTGGCCAACATCCCTCCCCACCCTCAGTCTGGCCCAGTGCTTAATTTTAAAGGAACCTTATACCTTCCATACAGAACTGTCGGGATCCAAACTTTGGTGAACGAGCCCTGGAATTTCTGCCAGGCTCTGTCCCAAATCACTACAGCGCAGATGGGATTAAGGTGCCAGGCCTGGACTAATCGCGCCTGATCTAGCCTACCTATTAGTTTTCCTTGTTCTTTGCCCTCCAAATCCTTAGCTCCCTGTAGGGATTTAATGAAAGCTCCTCTCTCTCTCTCTCTCTCTCTCTCTCTCTCTCTCTCTCTCTCTCTCTCTCTATTAGCAAGGTTGCCACTTTCCAGCACAGATAAGCTAAGACAACGGATTCTACAGAGGGGTGTAGGGGTGTGTGTGTGTGTGTGTGTGTGTGTGTGAGAGAGAGAGAGAGAGAGAGAGAGAGAGAGAGAGAGAGAGAACAATAACCAACAAGAAGCAGCTGGCAAATGTGAACTGAAATAATGCGCTAGTAGGAAATTGCTAGTCCTTCCACCCCCCCTCCCCACCCATCAGTCCCAAAATATTTCTGACAGATTGTGCAGAGAGGCATAAACAAACCCCACAAAGGGTTAGCCCTGCTGCATGTCATGCCGGCTGGTTTAATGAATAATAATGACAGATTTAAAAAGGGAATCTTCTGCATAAAGATGAGCTTTCCGCTAATGCCCCATTTCGCTAATGCCCTTGTGCACCTGAGCCTTAAACATACAATCCCACCCTCCCCATTTCCCCTGCTCTCCTCCCCATCGCTGGTTTCCTCTCCCTGGAGGAGAGGAGAGGCAATGATGTGATGTCTCAGCATCGATGAATCAGGGACTCTGGTGGGTGAGAAGTAGCAGGGCGATGCTCTGGGCAGGTGTGGCAGAATGAAGGAGAAGCTCATTGGCAGAGCACCTGCCTTGCGTGCAGAAGGCCCCAGGTTCCATCACCAGCATCTCCAGGAGGGGCTGGGAGGGACCCCTGCCTGAAACCTTGGAAGGTAGCCGCTAGTCTGTGTGGACAATACAGTGGTACCTCGGGTTAAGAACAGTGGTACCTTGGGTTACATACGCTTCAGGTTACATATGCTTCAGGTTACAGACTCCGCTAACCCAGAAATAGTGCTTCAGGTTAAGAACTTTGCTTCAGGATGAGAACAGAAATTGTGCTCCGGCAGCATGGCAGCAGCAGCAGGCCCCATTAGCTAAAGTGGTGCTTCAGATTAAGAACAGTTTCAGGTTAAGAACGGACCTCCGGAATGAATTAAGTACTTAACCTGAGGTACCACTGTACTTAATTCGTTCCAGAGGTCTGTTCTTAACCTGAAACTGTTCTTAACCTGAAGCACCACTTTAGCTAATGGCGCCTCCTGCTGCCACCACCGCACGATTTCTGTTCTCATCCTGAAGCAAAGTTCTTAACCTGAAGCACTATTTCTGGGTTAGCGGAGTCTGTAACCTGAAGCGTATGTAACCTGAGGTACCACTGTACTGAGTGAGCGGGATCAAGGTTTCTGCCTCAGTATAAGGCAGCTTCCCATGTCTTTTGCAGAGATGTTTTCAGGTCTTCTAACAGCTTCCAGATGCTAGGATCCCCGTATTAAGAATGCTGGACTAGGTGAGACCTTGACTCAGCAGCAGATTTCTCCTACACTTAAACGCAAGGATCACTAAAACTGGACAGCCTTTCGCTTTGTTGAATTTAAGAGAGACTGACACCTGGGATTCGGGGGTTAAAAAGAAGTAAATCACGCTGGGCTAAAATGAAAATAAAGTAGCCACATATCTTACAAGGTTGATTGGTTTGTTGTTGTTCAATTGATTTTCTATACTACCGTATCACAAAGTGCTTTTGCCAGCTTTCAAAAATAGCATCCAGAACACATTAAAACACTCAATAAAACCAGTGCACGACAGAGAGTTAAAAGTGTTAAGAGCAGTTATGAAAGCCTAAGCATAATTTTGTATAGCGGCTAACCCTAAAAATCCAGCCTTAAAAATATTAATAATTAATGGTGAGGAGTCTCTCCTAAGAGCTCCTCCGGTGGGTCTCGCCGGGAATCAAAGAATCATAGAAGTGTAGAGTTGGAAGGGACCCAAGCAAAAATCTCAACTAGATCATACATGACAGGTGGCCATCTGACCTCTGCTTCAAAACCTCCAAGGAAGAGGAGTCCACCACCTCTTGTGGGAGTCTGTTCCACTGCCAAACAGCTCTTATCATCAGAAAGCTCTTCCTGATGTTTAGTCTGAATCTCCCTCCTTGTAACTGGAATTCATTGGTCCTACCCTCAGGAGCAAGAGAAGACATGCTTGCTCTATCCTCCATGCCACAGCCTTTTAGATATTTAAAGGTGGATATCATATCTCCTCCTCCTCTTTTCCAAGCTAAAAATATTCAATTCCCTCCACTGTTCCTTGTGAGGCTTGGTTTCCAGACCTTTGATCGTCTTGGTCACCTTCCTCTGTACGCCTTCCAGCTTGTCAATAAGCTTCTTAAGTTGTGGTGCCCAGAACTGGACACAGATATATTGCGATGTGTAGCTGGTGATATATCATGGTGCATTCCCTAGCCCTACTTTTCACGTGTACAGCTAATAAGCCAGGTTTCCCCAAACGTATATTTGTGCAGCTGGAAGGGTACTCTGTAGTAGGTTTGGGTCTGGCAGTCTCTCCACTGAGCTAAATTCTCAGGGACTCTAAAGCAAGCCCCCCCCCCCGCCCCCGTTTTAAGTGATAAGAGAGCTTAACAGAATGGGGTGGGGATTTGCCTCAGAGATGCATCCTGAAAATCAGAACTGGATACTGGGGCCTCTGCAAGGTGCATGTAACTCTGGTTCATTGCTCACCCTTCACTCCCTCCCACCCCAACGTCCTCCAGTGTGCTTGAACCCTTATTAAAAATAAATAGTAACCCCAGGTCCCGCTCTCTTCCCCTTCGGCACTCCCAGGGGGTGTCTAGGCCAGAGCAGATGCTGTCACTATGGCAACCCCCATGGTGACCATGGGCCACTGATGCTGTCACCATAGCGACTGCTGCTGCTGCTGCAGCCCCATATTTCCTCTGCTACAACCTCCTCCCAAGGAAGGTGGAGGGAGGACCTCTTCAAGGCTAACTTTTCTCTGTGGTTATGAGAATTGCGGGGTGGGGGGAAGGAATCATTTTGGGCCTAGATTGTCCAGACCTGCCCGTTCAGGCAGCATTGGGGAGAGGATGGAGTTTTGTGTAGGGAGAGGAGGTCAGATGAGAAGAGGGCAACAAGTAACATACAGCCTTGGCCAACTAGGTGCCTTCTCCAGATGTTTTGGGCCACAAAACCTGCACTGGCTGGGGATGATGGTTGTTGATGCTTGAAAACATCTGGAGGGCTCAAGTCAAATTCTGCCCTATAGGATTTCACAAATGAAAACAGTGTACTCTGATAAAGGGATCAGGGTTTGAGCCCCACATGGATGAATGGTTTTCTTTGCCGTCCCCTCATTTTCACTGCAGCTGACTGCTTGACACTACATCTAAGAGCAAAGAGGATGTGTTTGCTTTTGGTTCAATATATTCACATGAGGGCAGCAGTGGGGTGGCAGAGGAGAGGCATAGTTGCCCTGCATTGCATTATCAACAGTTCGCAATAAACCAAAATGGTAGGTGCTACACCTGCCTTTAGTGATCATGGGCATGCATTTACCATACTGGATTGTGATGGATTGTAAGAAGCATGTGTGTCTCTCTGGCCAAGCCAGATTTGACTTCTAAAAGTCATTGGGGGTGGAGGGATTGATCTCTGGACCCTGGAAAAAAAATGACAGCTCTGTGGCCATTTGTCCTAGTCAGATTTGAACAAGGCAACTCCCAAAAGGCACGACAGGGGGATGCTGATTTATCAAACATCTAAACTGCCAGAATGCATGTTGTTCCATTTGCGCCCCCCTCCTCTCATTCAGCTCAGCTGTCTCTCTGGATTTTTCCTTGCCTGCTCTACTCCCTGCTACCACTGCTCCCCTCCGCCTCACTGATGGACCTCCTGCAGAGAATAATAAGGGAGTCTGGAGGGCAACTGCGACTGAGGGCAAGGCAAGGAACAGGATGACCTTGGCGTAGTAAAGGCCAAGAAGAAAAGAATAGCAAAGGAGGGAGGAGGGGATGAACGGAGTCCGAGGACAACAGCAACAGAATACCTCTGAGCTAGTTAGCTTTTCTAGCAGGGCAGTTTCCTGTACAGTTTGGTACCACTGGTCCATAGACACTCCTGACAGGTCCCTCCAGTATCTGGTTAGGATACTTCTAGCTGCTGACAGTTAGTGACATATGAGTTCCTTGTTGTGTGGGTGCTCATTACTGTCTTGGAAGATATTTAGTAGGGTCAGTTCTGGAATTGCTTCTATTACTGTACCTGTTTGGTTATTTTGCAGGTTTCCTGTAATACTGCACAAGCCAACAAGACAATGACATATTCCAACCCCCAAACACACACACAAAATCAAAACACACTACAACCAACCATGCTTTGGGCTCTCTTGGTTTCTTACTCCACCAACAAAAATAAGATATCTATCCACATGTCACTGATACAAAAATTCCACTCATATACTATGTAAAGAATGAAAGTTGACTGTTTCCCCACCACCACCTTTCTCTTTCTTTTGTTGTTGCTGGTTCAAAAGCCTGAAGTTCTCAGAAACACAGAATCTATGCCAGCTGCGGAACACTGTGGCATGGGTGTGGTACATGCCTATACCATCTCTTCTGAAATTGGTAAGAAATGGCAACACACACACACACACAGGTCACGAGGGGAAGATTCTTACAATGGGCCAAAGAACCACTCAGGATTTAAAAGCATGGAGTTCTATTTTTCATGATACAGTCTGTGCTTGTTTAAGAGCTCTGTGCATCTGGTATGCGTTACAGAAGGTTTGTAACATGCAGGGAGCACAGTCGCACATCTGTGGGAGGTGTGGTGGGAGCTCAGCCTGGCCCGTCTTATTCTCTGTGTGATGAGGAATAAACAAATGGTTCCTCCTCTCATTCAGCCAGGGTTCAGAGAGGTCCAGGGAGCAGAAATGGCATGATGAAGAAGCCAGAGTCAACTTTTGGAATGTGCAAGTGAACAAAGGCAAAGGGCTTTACATCTTCTTTTTGAACCTGCTAGGGGTGGGGTGGGAAGTGCTGAAGAGACCTAGAAGCAAGGCAGTTTGGCTACGGCAGCTGCTTTATACACTGGTGAATGTTCAAGGTTCAAGAGAAAATTGGATGGGGGTGGGAAGGCACCAAACAGCCATGGGTGGAGAAGACAGATATGAGTGAATGTCCTTGGAATGTACTCCTTACTTAAATGCCTTTTTCTTATTTGCATATAAATAAATGCTGACAGCTCGCCCCCCCCCCAAGATGTTCCAGAGGGGTCTACTAAACTGCAGCAGGGGACAAAGCAATGCCTGCTTTGATGCTGGTGCAATCCCCCCACTCAGCTACCTCGATGCAGGATGGGTGTGTGGGTGTGTGTATGCTGAATATAACGTACATCTATCTATCCATCCCTTATCTCACTCCAAATGCTGCATCCCTTTCCTGGTCTGCTATTGGCTAGCAATGATGTAATTGCTTCAAGCGCCGGGTGCGCTGCCATTGGTAGAAAGAGGCAGAGATGCTGCTGTCAGCTTGAAAGCCCCCAGTCATTCATGCAGAGTTCAGCATGCCAGTTTGGGCACAAAATCTGCACACATAAGCCAGCCAGCCTAGAAGCAGATTGAATGTCTGAGGAGGGGACAGTGGATGGGGTGTGGCTCTCTTAAGCTCTTGTGCTGTGCTGGAGCAGGGAAGCATGCACACACAAGGGTGCACGTGCACACAAACACACACACACACACACACACTTAACACTTATCACACCTTTCTTAACCTTTACATTGCCAGGATGGAGCTCTGCAATGCTCCATTCAACTCCGAAACCTTGATCAAAATCAAAAGAGACCAATATTTTAAAAACAGGCCCTGGCATGTAATGCTTTGGGCACCTTTGCCCTGGTTGTTGTGACAGGCTTCCAGCACCAGCCTCTTGATCACAATGAAGGATACGCAAGGATATATTTCTTGACAGGTTTGGCCGGAGGGTCGTAAGAGGAAAAGAATGTGCAGCTCGACCAAGCACCGCCCAAGCACACCTGCAGCCATAGTAACGTGAGCTTTGGCGGTTGGAGAGATGCACTTTTGCATTCAAGGCACCCCAAATGGGTGAGGTGTTACCCTTATACACAAGGGGAAAACAAACAAAAAATCAATTGTCTCACATGTACGTAATTCTGCTGGATTCTGGGCAATAGTGGGAGGGGCCATTCAATAGTACAACAACTGCTTTGCATGCAGAAGGTCCCAGGTTCAGTACCTGCAGTTTCTACCTTCAAAGGATCTAGGGCAGAGAAGCCGGGGTGGCAGCGGGGGACCTTCCATCCAAGACCTAGAGGAGTTGCTGCCAGTCAAAGGTCTTGGGAAACATGCTTGGACACCTAAGAGGAGACTACCGTAGCAACCAGGGCCAGCCCAAGGAATGCTGCTTCCTAGAGCAAGAAGAATGGTGCCACACACCTCCATGTACTAAATCCAGAGGCATTGTTGATGAAACAGCACTCTCCAGCAAACCTGAAGGCTATAGGCTAGCTTCAGTTGTGTAAGGCGCACACAGCTCTGTTCTCCAGCACCTCACCATGGCTGCCCAGCTCCTTCTCATTTTCTGCTTGAGGCAGCTGACTCACTCTGCCTTATAGTATGACAGGCCCCAAGACCAACCAGATTTTAAGAAGGCCTTCTCCAAAAAACCAAAATAGGGAAAATACTAGCACCTGTGTGCCAGTGCTTATAACTGAGGATCCAAGGGAGCCAATGCATGATAAAGATTTTGCCCAGGTACTGGCCTAAGGTGCAGTTGCAAGGTACATCTAGAGCCAGCCCTACCATTGGGCAAAGTGAAGCAGGGTAACTTCCAGGGCAGCAAGCAGTCAATCATTTTGGGGGGGCAGGCAGCAATTTGGCCTTTTATGCCTCAAAATGCCTTGGAGCCATGTCACTAACTTTTGGTCAAAGTCTCTTGGAATAAGGTGGAGGCTCAAACACAGGACATCTGGTTTTTTCATTTTCTGTTTTAGCACACACAAGATTGTCTCTGCACTTCCAGAACTGAAATGCAAAGGTCATAATAGGAGCCTTGCTGGATCAGACCCAAGGTCCACCTAGTCCAATCTGGTATTTACCACTGCAGCCAAAGGGATACCTCCAGGAAGCCCACCAGCAAGACACAAAAGCACTTTGCATTCAGAAGCAGACTGAAAGTGGAGGCTCCATTTGTATGTGATAGCCTGGCCTCTCCAGCTAGCTCAATAAAAGAACGACACTTTGGACAAGGTCACAGAAACAAAGGAAAGTGGCTTATAGTGAGTCGGACCAATACTAGTCCATTTTGCTCAGTATTGTCTACGTAGCCTGGCAACAGCTCTTCAAGGTTTCAGACAGGGAATTATTTCCTTTCCTACCTGGAGATGCTGAGGATTGAACCTGGGACCTTCTGCACACCAAGCAGGTGGTCTGCCTCTGAGCTACACCCCTTCAGTATTCTCAGGGTAAGAGACCCAAGCAAATTCTACAAAAATCTGCCCCTCAGCCAGCTGCCTTTGTCTACTTCTCCTTTTGGAAAGCAATAAGAGATCAGTAGGATTGCACCAACAGTCTGCTTCCCACAAAGTCCAATCAGATACTTCTGGCAAGCACACCCCACCTCCCAGCCAAGCAGGACATGAAGACAACAGCTACATTCCAGAAACTGCTACCTAGAGGTAGACTGCCTCTGAATCTTGAGGTTCTGTTTAACAACTGTCACCAGGTGCACTGGGCGTGAATCATTTTCTAAGTGCCCAAAGTGTTACTAGGGGCGAGGAACCGATTTGGGGCCAGGGTGGGTGCTGTTATCTGCTTTAGCAGGCAAAATATTTATTTAGGGGTATAAATCATTTTAAGATGATAGTGTCTAGAGATGACTGATGGGGTGTATTGGAGTAGGATATAGAAAGACCACCCACCACACCAGGACAAGGGGGGGGGGTGTAGAAAAAGAACGATGGACACACACGTCATCTAGTAGGACTTGGATTGGAGCGAGGCAAATACCGTAAGCAAATCTAGTGCTGTTGCTTTCTGGTCTCTGGATGACATCATGCTCAAATAATCAATTTCCCCCCTCAGAGAGAGAGAGGCGGAGGGGAATGCTGCAATATTTAAAATACATTTTGAAGTCAGAAAATCAAGTGAAGATGCTGTTAGAAGTCAGAAATCCAAATAAAATCAAATGAAGGGGAGGGGGTTGTAAAATAGGTGGGGCCAGGGGACCTTTTATAAAAAGGTCTGAATCCTAGGCAGGTAGGTACACAAGCACACACACCCCAGTCTGGAGAAGAAAAGACTTTTCTCCAAGACCTTCTCTGTTCCTCCACCTCTACCTCCCTGCTCCATGATCCAAACACTCTTCCTCCTCCTGCTGCAAAGTGGAAGAATCAAAGTACTCTGGATATCTCCAAAGCCAGGAGGTCGCAAAATATTTCCCTCCCACCCCAGTCCTTGCACCTAGGCAGCAAGTGCATAGGAAAGTTAACTGTGGTCGTGGGGCATTACTCCAGCCCAAGCGCCTTCCCTGCATCAGAAAGCAAGCTACCTTGGCGGACCCCAGCTGTTCCTGGGCTGGGCAACCTGGTTGTGGGCACCCCAGGGGAGCTGCCCTGCCAGCTGCAACCAGGGATTGTGGATCAGAGAGTCTCCCCACAACCACAAGTACTACTGAGGCAGGCATGATAGCCCACGAGAGCAAAAGAGATGCTCCCTGGAAGCAATTTTGGGGTGGCAGGGGGGAGAGACAAAAAGTCAAAAAATGGGTGTCCCCTAGTGAACTTAAGTGGAGATGGGTGCATTCCTCACACTCTCCTTTATTTGGCACAGAGCAGAAAGATAGATACCTGTGGGGGTGATTCTGACCTACTTTCGCTCACCTTGCGGCAAGAAGCCCCCCCCCCCGTTCTCCAGCAGGTGTATCCCCCTCAACAAGCCCTTGGTTTTGGCAGTGCCAAGAGTTGGGCCTCTTCCACAGAAGGAAGGCACCCCCACTCTTCACAGCTGATTGGGACCGGGAGACTGGGGGGGGGGGGGAGCAGGGAATTCCCTGCTTCTGGGTCCCCAAAGTCCAGGTCAGATCAAGAAGGCTGGACCTCCTTGCAAGTCATGACCCATTGCAAACCTTGAGCAAAGGCAGAATCCTGTCCCTCCCCATACTTTGCACAGATTTCTGTCTCATAGAATGAATGGGGAAAGAATGCAGAAGCAAAGTTTACACACACACACACACACACACACACAATGTGTCACCTAGAGAATATTCAGAGATGCTCATGAATGGAGAGATCAGCTAAGGCAAAGTTAATTTCTTCAGGATGGAAAAGTTCTGCAGCCAGCTGCCCCCATCAGTGCTGCTGCTGGTGGCACTTGGGGGTCCATGTACAATGAACCTCTCTAAACAGTGTCCCCAATCCTATGGATCTGAGAGGTCTTGAAAGTTTTCTATCTGAACTCTACTGGGGGGGGGGGGGGGAGTCATGGTGAAAGGGCACCTCATACTTCCTCCCGCCAAGGAATATTTCTGGAAGTGGTTATTCATTTTGACATATGTAAGGTAAAGAGATCAGGAACTGGGGTGGGGTAGGGACTCCCCCTCTGCACCTAGAAAGAATGAATAGAAAACACACACCAGGGGATTCCCCAGGGTGTCCTCAATAACAGTACCCCTGAAGCTAGACAGAGACCCCCACCTGGACCCTCCTTGCGGAGAGGGTTCCTGCCACACACACCCTCAGCGGAGATATTGGTAGCCAGGTGCTGGCGAGGAGACTCCCCTCACATGCCACTCCTTCTGTAAAACACAAAGAATGAAAGGAGCTCCCACGGAAAGAAATTATCCTCTGCACCCCTGAAAGCAGGAGCACCCCAGCTCTGAGCGTGGCGGTTGGATCCTCATTCCCACAGAATGGCCCTGGATAGAAGACCCTGCTTTGTCTACACCCCCTAACCGGTGCTGAAGAGGGCGTCCCCCCGCCACTGCACTCCCCAAAGCAGAACGAGAGCGAGCCAAAGAGGGGGATCCCCTTCTCGCGCACACCCTCTGCTTGCGCGCCCACGCCCTCTCACCTACCCTCCGGGTGGTCTGGGGGCGGGCGGGCGGTTGTGGGGCTCCGCTCACCTGCACTTGCATGAAAGACCCCCGGTAGAAGCAGCAGGCGGCTGCGGAAAGGGCGCTCCAGAGGCTGCAGCGGTCCGTCATGGCTCCTCCGTCGGAGATCCGAAGCACCAAGACGAGCCGCAGCTTCGGCGCAACCGGCTGATGCTCCAATCGCTCCCGCGGCTGGGCTTTAACTTCAGCCGCGGCGGCTTCCCAGATTACCTCATCCCTTGTCGTGGGGGCGGGGCTGGGAAGAGGGAGGGGAGGGAGCCCAGCCCCCCAGCCCAGCGCCTTCCTCTCCTGGAGGACAGGGGTGCAGGGATGAAGGATGGGGCAGACCCCCCAAAGCAGTTCAAAGGGTCCCCTTCGTCCTTTAATTCGAGACTGCATTTTTCCTGCTGTCACTGATCTCCAGCCCAACTTTTATTAATTTGTGGTTTTAAACCTACTTCTCAAATGCCCAGATTGCAGGGCTGTGTATAAGAGCAGCAAGAGCAACACAGAACAAGTGCACACACCTGAAGTTTATGAACATGGCTAATTTAGGGTCATTCATTTTAATGGGTCAAGGACCTAGAGGCAGGTTTTTAAAATAACGTAAGCCAAGCAGGCAGGGTTTCAGGTAGAGGATGTTTCTGGCCCTACCTGGAGATGTCTGGGACTGAACCTGGGGCCTGTGCAAGAAAAGCAGGCGCTCTGCAACTGAGCCACAGATGTTTCCCGATAAAGTAAGATCACAGTCCTCCTCAGGACCAGCCTTCTCATTAGGCAGAGGAAAGCAGCTGCCTCTGGCAGCGGATACTGGAGAGTAAGGTGTCATGGGCGGAGCTGTGACTGCCACCTGGCTTGCCCTGCACCCCCTAAACTAGGCTACTGTCCTCAGATGTCATTGGGAACACTGGATATGAGAATGTGGAAGCAAGGGGTCATCCACATGTCCGAGCAGTTTTGCCTTTGCTCTACTGCTCCCCCCCCCCTCGGAAAACCCATTCTTTACCTATAGATCGGAACAAACTGCAATCCACAGAAAACCCAATTGCCATTTGTTCTGATGTAGTGCTAAAAATCAGATGTGACTAAGCCCCCCGTTTCGACTGCCAGTCTGCTCAGCGTCCATGTGTGGAAGGAGAGGTGGCACCATCTTGCACTTTGCCTTGAGCATGTCCTGGACAAGAAGACATGATCCTCAGAGTCCTGAACAAGGGGCTGAGTTAAACTGGAGCAGCTGGAATTCACCAAGTCAGGCTTTGGATTCCTCAAGCTCAGCACTGTCTTATCAAATGGCATATCCACAGAGGAGAGGTCTGTCAGATACCTAAATGGATCTTCCAGTTTACTGAATCTCAGTGTATCTCTGAATGCCACCATCAATGAGAGGACTGTTGCCTTCATTGCCAACCAAAGCCTGCCCAACCACATAAGCCACCCCAGGCAGTCATTATAAGGTGCAGCTGCCAGACCCCTGCCACATGGCAGAGGGTGCTGAAGGCTGACTCTTGCATGGCCTGTGTGAACAGTGACAACATCCAGTACTTTGCACCTGGCATCTTTTTAGCAATGTTGCAACTGATTTGGGAGAGACAACATGGCTCTCACATTTTGGGGTGCAGCAACTGAGAGAGCCTCCTTGCCGACATGGAATGCACTATCCCAGCGTGTTGTGAAGTGAGGCTTTATCCACACTTACCTTTCCTCACAAAAACAAAAGGCCCCACTATTTAAAGTTCAGAAAACCCAAATTGACATTTGCTCCAATTGAATACTAAAGAACAGGTTTTCATGGGGAAAGCTCTGGGGCAACCCCCCCCCCCAAACCCATTCACAATGAACTTTTAAGTACCGACCTGTGCCTGGAAAAGATAAGTATGCATAAGCCTATGGAAAGGATTTGGGGGCAGGTGTCCAGAGCCCCACTCAGCAGAATGAGCAAGAGGTCTCCCCCCCCAAAAAAAAAAATCAGCAGAGCTGTCACATTGGCAAGCAAATGAGCCCATGACCATCTTCAAAACACAGGAAGCTGCTTTGTACTGAGTCAGATCATTGGCCCATCTACCAGGCGATGGCAGGGACTGAACCTGGAGCCTGCATTCAAAACAGATTTCCAGAGTCTAAAATTACCACACTGCACCACTGTTTGTGAGGGCCATTAGCTTAACAGCTTTAAAAGGGGATTAGCCAAACCTTAAGATCTCCTTCATAGGTGTAGGTGCCCCTGCCAAATAAAGTGTGGCAGCTAACCAGAAGGACTTTTCGACCGTGGCTCCTTCGTTATGGAGCCACCTTCCCAGGGACGCTTACCTTGCACCACCTTTGCCACCCTTTCGGCACCAGGTTGAGAGACTTTTCGCTTTAAACAACTCGTGACATTCTGGCCCTCTCAGTTTCATCCCACCCCCTTTTCCCCCTTTACTTTGGGTGAGTTTTCTAGTTTGTTGCATACGAGTGCCAAATCCACTTTAGCTGCACATGCCAAATGTGCTTGAACCCCACCTGGAAAATGGTGAGAGTCTGGAAGCATCCCAAGAAACCTGTCGTCAACACTCCCCATCTTATTTATCCTGCTGGGCAGAAGGCCACGGTGTACAGGGAGGGACAATCTCTTACCACCCTGCTTTCACAGCTTTAAGCTCTCGTCTTAACTATGAGGCTTGTCCCCTGCCAATCCCACGTATCCTGCCAGATTCATTGGGGGCGCCAATCTTCTAGTAAGCACATCATCGCCTGCTTTTTGGCAGCAGATGCAAAAACTTCTGTGACTCCAAGCTGGATGAAGATTGCAATCTTAAAATTCCATGCATAATGTCAGGCATTAAACTTAATGCACGGGTTATCCTAGGTTTGCCCTTGAGTAGCTTCTGTCGATGCTGCATAATACATCATGCGCACGCATCAATGTACTTCTTTAGTTTTCCAATCTCTTGCACATATTGCCAATTCTGTCATCTCTTGATTCTGCTGTGAGCTTCCAATAAGCTCAAGTAAGGTGCATGTGTGTTTGTAGCCTCTATTTCCTAACTGAAGTTCTTTTGTGGGAAAATAACATTTTCTGAACAATGAATTTCAATGTCACTGTCCTCGTTGATTTCGGTGGGGCCTTCCTGGTAGACTGAGCCCAAGGGAATCAGGTCTGAAGGTTCCTTATTTTGCTGCTCTCTACAAACAGCAGCCTATCTTGATAGGGGCCACGGACATTGTTAGGGGGTGTCCGGGGGGGGGGGGGGCGTTGAGTCTCTGGGGTTTTTCACCAGGCTCTGATATCTTTTCTCTTTGTTCCCTTTTTAGAAAAACTTACATTCCTAATGCAGTCACACCATAGATTTGTATAATGGCATTACGATACTGGCCATTTGATTTTCAGTTCTTTTCCTAACTATCTCTAATGTGGAATTTGCCCCTTTCACAGTAGCTGCAAACTCAGTTGACACCTTCATTTAACTATCCACTATGACAGGGACCCTGAGGACCTTCTAGTTCAATCCTCTGCAATGGAGGGATATACAGCTGTCCCTTACAGGGGTCAAACTTGCAATCTTGGCATTATCAGTACCACGCTCTAACCAATGGTGCTATCTTAGCCTTGTTCCTGGTCAATCAGTCTCCTTTATTGGCATAGAAAGAATATATTAAAAAAAAAGTCCATAGCACCTTAGAGACCAACTAAGTTTGTTCTTGGTATAAGCTTTTGTGTGCATGCACACTTCCTCAGATACACACAAAAGCTTACACCAAGAACAACTTAGTTGGTCTTTAAGTTGCTACTGGACATTTTTTTTATTTTTTTAAATATATTTTGACCTCGTCAGACCAACACGGCTACCTACCTGAATCTGGCAAAGAAAGAGTGTGTCATATACCTGGATCAGAACACAACACAGGTAATGAAACATAGCGGGAGATTTACATTTTCTTCATGTTGTGAGTTGCTTTGAGTGTAGTTTACTATGGAAAGGTGGAGTACAAATGTGGTGTTGATGATGAGAGAAACCAAATCAGCCTCACAACCTTATGCTATATGTTTGGGGCAAAGCACCTTAAGGTGCCAGAGATGGGGCTGCTCTGTCTTGCCTTCCCCTTTTCCAGGAGCTGTTTCACCACCCCCACCCCCATAGATGCCAGCTCCCTGGGGCCCTGAGCACCCACAAAATTGCCCATGAAAGGGCCAGGCACCCACAAATTCCAACACTAGGGCCATGAATGGCACAGTTAATATTTGAATAGTACTGCTCATTCCCTTATGTAATTAATTCAAACAAGTCAAGTGCAATTTCCCGGGGGAAAGGACACTGCAAACACACCTAAAAGAGAGATGGAAGCAGAGTATGTCTGATCTGTATACTTTTTTATGTTCTGCACCCAGAAGACCAGTATGGTTTTCACAAGGGACCAGCCGGATGCCCAAGGGGTTGAGAAAGGAATATTAATATTCAGACAGCTGTAGGGAATGGAGCCTGTTATAGTCAGTGCTGGATCGTCTGAGCTAAAAATAGAAGATAATCTTTGCAGAACAAAAAAATTCTTTGCAGAACAAAAGTCAGAACGAATGAAGGCCCACTTGGTCCAGAAACCTGTTTCCCACCATTATCAAAGAGATGCTTCTGGGAAGCCCACAAACAGGGGGTGCTCAACAGTGCTCTCACAAGCTATTATTCAATGTTAGTCCCTCTCATGAGTAGACCTTTAGTGGACTTGGCTAACTTAGGTTCATTAATTTCAGCAGGTCTGCTCTGAGTAGGACTTGGCTGAAAACAACTTTGCTGTTGTCTGAGGGAGGGCAGTCTTCACAGGTATATTGTTTTTGTTTGTTTTTTTGAACATGGAGGTTCTATTTTCGTAGTTTTATAGCCAATACCTGTTGGCAGACCTCCCCTCTTCCCTCTGAAAGTTAGGTAAGCTGGTGGCTGCCACCAACTCTTGTGAATAACTTAAGGAAACTGGAGTTCCACAGTCTGTACTAATTTTATGCAAATGAGCTTATTGTCACTACTGCTGCTGCCATTATGGACACCACCTCATATCTTTGTATGGTGTGTGTCAGGTGATGGTGACTGAGCAGTCTTCTGCTTTTTGCCAGGATGGGGCATTTTCTTTTTTACTTCTTGCCACGATTGGGATCCATGGTTTTTTATATAAATCCAATTGGCCAAGCAAAGTGGTTCTCACTTCTCAAAGGGTGTGTCATGTGCCACACTGCTGTGACAGGAGAAGATGGAAAGTGTGGCAGGAAGATTCAAGGACAATCGGAGAAACATTTATACATTTCAGTATAGTATAGTATAGTATAGTATAGTATAGTATAGTATAGTATAGTATAGTATCAAATTAATTATTTCCCATTTGCAGAATATGGATAGATATATTTTCAAAATGAGAGCAAGAACATCAAGTGATACTAACATAAATGAGATTACTCAGCAAAAGCAAGCTCACAACTCTTAACGAGTTTGTAGACATACTTAATGTACATATGTAAGAGGCTCATTTATAATTATATTTTGGGAAGGATTCATATTCTTATGTAGCTGCATTGTTTCAAACTTTCTGGATGTCCCATGATCGTGTTATAAAGTAGTTGTGTTCTATGTTATAAATCAAGCAGTAGGAGGAGTTGCTTTTCCTATGTATTTCTTATCAATAAAAAAAAAATGGTGTGGCATGAGTAAATTTTTATCCTGAAAGTGTGGCCCAGAAAAAAAAGTTTGAGAATCACTGGTTGAGCTTGGCCACCACAGGGTTTTGCATCTAGTCCAGCACCCTGTTCTCACAGTGGCCAACCAGATGCCTCTGGGAGGCCAATAGGCAGCACATGAGTGCAATGGCAACTCTCTCGCCACTTATTATTTTCTGGCAACTGGTATTCAGAAAGCTGGAGAGTTACTGCCTCTTGCTGCTCATCTTTCATCCTGACTAGAGTGTCCTTTAAATGAGGGATGGGAAGAATATTATTGGCGCAAAAACGGAAGCAAGAATTACTGACGAAAAAAGAATGGCAGATGAAATTGATGGATTATGCAGAATTATATAATTTAACAGGAAGGATCCGAAACCTGCGGGACCAGAGATTCTTAGAAGACTGGAGTAAATATATGAACTATTTGAAAAGTAACTGTAATGAACAGATTACGCTAGCAGGACTGCAATAAGTTTTGTAAGGAGGACTGTTTGAAATATTGCAAGAAAGATTATGAGAATTACTAGTTAATGATAATTAAAAGTAACAGAGAAATTAAGAAATGCAGAATAAGTGATAAAGAACGAAAAATCATCAGAGGTGTTGACGGAAGTCTAAAACATTGTCTAAGATAAGGAGTTATGTTGTATGATTGTTGGCAAGGTGGCGGCAGTGGAGGAATATGGTAAATACATGAATGCTGGGACAAACAATGGGGAACATCATTGCCTGTGTACTCCGTTAGTGAGTTCCAAAAACAAACTCTTCTTTCATCCATTAATGGGAACAGATGATGGTTGAAAGATGGGGAGAGATGTTGGATTGGAAGAATCTGATTGTGATTCTGTCCATGGAGGCGCAGGTCAATTCTGTATCCAGGGCAGCTGTCTACCAGCTCCACCTGGTATGCAGGCTGAGACCCTCCCTGCCCACAGACTGTCTTGCCAGAGTGGTGCATGCTCTAGTTATCTCCCGCTTGGACTACTGCAATGCGCTCTACGTGGGGCTACCTTTGAAGGTGACCCAGAAACTACAACTAATCCAGAATGTGCTGGTTATATATGCAAAGGATAGATTGATGCCGAAACAAATATTTAAAGATGAACAAGGAAGATATCTGGCAATTGAAATCCAAGTACAAGGCCAGAAATTTTTGATTCTAGGAATCTACGCACCAAATGAAGGCAAATCCGATTTTTTTAAAAAGTTGCATGAGATTTTGCTGGACTACATGGATTCAAATATAATTTTGATGGGAGATATGAATGGAGTTGTCTCTACAAACATGGACAAAGCACAAAGACAAGTAATTTCTAAAGACGGAAGGCTACCAAAAACATTTTTTGAAATGACTGACAATATGGACTTAGTCGATATTTGGAGATTAAAAAATCCTCTTGAAAGAGAAGGAACCTTCTTTTCTGAAGCCAAAATGATCTGGACTAGAATTGACCAAATATGGGTTACTAGAGGACTGGCATCAAAGATAAAAAAGTGGAAATCTGCCCAAAGACTTGCTCCGACCATAACGCCGTGAAGATGGAGATGAGTCAAACAACAGCTGGCACTTTCAGATGGAGGATGAATGACTCATTATTCAGAGATAAAGAATTTTGTAAAAAGGCCCAAAAAACACTAAGAGACTATTTTGAAATTAACATGAGAACTAATGTGGAAAAAAGAGTAATCTGGGACGCAAGCAAAGCGGTTATGAGAGGTTTCTTGATACAACAAAATGCAATAAAGAAGAAAAGCCAAAATGAGAAAAAGGATAAGATATTAGAAAAAATTAAAGAAGGAGAAAAGAAATTGAGATCAAAACCAAAGTCTCAGGAGATCTTGAGAGAAATTAAATTATACCAAATGCAATATATGGAACTGATGAACCAAGAAATAGAATGGAAAATTAAACAAATGAGACAGAAAACGTTTGAATCTGCTGATAAATGTGGGAAATTTTTGGCTTGGCAATTGAAGAAGAGACAAAAACTAAATACAGTGACAAATTTAGAAGTGGATGGAAAGAACATTAACAATCCAACTGAAATTAGAAGCTGCTTCCAGAGATACTTTAAACAACTATATGCACAAGGGCCAGAAAAAGAGATTGATATAGAACAATTCTTGAAGAAAAATGGGATGAAGGAAATTTCATGTCAAGACAAAATGCTTCTGAATCAGAAAATAACTGAACAAGAAATAGAAGATGCCATTCAAAACATGAAACTGGGCAAATCTCCGGGACCTGATGGACTGACTTCCAAATATTACAAGGCTTTAAAAGAATGGCTAATACAACCTTTGAAGGAAGTCTGTAATGAAATCCTTGAGGGGAAAGAAGCACCTGATACGTGGAAAGAGGCTTATATCACGCTTATACCGAAGACAGAAACTGAAAAGACCCAACTTAAGAACTACCGTCCAATCTCTTTATTAAATGTGGATTACAAAATTTTTGCTGACATTTTAGCTAAGAGATTGAAAAAAGTTTTGATGGGGGAGATTCATAGGGATCAATCGGGCTTCCTCCCGAGAAGACATCTATCAGATAATGTAAGGAACATAATAGACATTTTGGAAATGTTAGAAGTCAATATAAACACAAAAGCTGTTTTGATATTTGTGGAGGCGGAGAAAGCCTTTGACAATATTTCTTGGACCTTTATGAAGAAGAATCTCCATGGGATGGGGGAAGGCCAAGGTTTTGAAAACGGTATAGGCGCAATTTATTCTGAACAAAAAGCAAAGCTAATTGTAAATAATATTATTACAGAAGAACTTAAGATAGAAAAAGGGACACGTCAGGGGTGCCCAATTTCCCCACTACTTTTTATTTTGGTCGTGGAGGTTTTGCTGAACATGATAAGAAAGGACCAGCTGGTTAAAGGGGTTCAGGTCGGAGCGAGACAATATAAATTGAGAGCATTTGCAGATGATTTGGTACTTACATTGCAAGAGCTGGAATCCAGTACGAAAAGGGTTTTGGAATTAATTCAAGAGTTTGGTCAAGTGGCAGGATTTAAATTAAATAAATTAAAGACTAAGGTATTAGAGAAAAACCTAACAGTAAGAGAGAAGGAGAGGTTTCAGAATGAAACAGGTTTAACAGTGGTTAAGAGTATAAAATATTTGGGAATAAATATGACAGCTAAAAATATGAACTTATTTAAAGACAATTATGAGAACTGTTGGAACCAAGTGAAAAAAGATTTAGAAATTTGTTCAAACTTGAAGCTTTCTTTGTCTGGTCGAATAGCAGCTATTAAGATGAATGTATTGCCTAGAATGTTATTTTTGTTTCAAACATTGCAAATTGTTGATAAGATGGAGTGTTTTAATGGATGGCAGCGAGATATTTCTAAATTTATATGGCAGGGCAAAAAGCCCAGAATAAAATTTAAGATCTTAACTGATGCAAAGGAAAGGGGGGGATTTGCCCTGCCAGATTTGAAACTTTACTATGAATCAGCAGCTTTCTGCTGGTTGAAGGATTGGCTGCTCCTTAAGAACACAGACATTTTAGATTTGGAAGGTTTCAATAATGTTTCTGGGTGGCATGCATACTTGTGGTATGACAAAGTTAAGGTTCATAAAGGTTTTAAAAATCATATTGTCAGGAAAGCATTGTACAATGTTTGGATCAGATATAAAGACCTACTGGAGAGCAAAACTCCAAGGTGGCTTTCACCAATGGAGGCAAAAGCTGTGAAAAAACTCAATATGGAGTGTATATGGCCGAAATATTGGGAAATTTTAGAACAGGAGGGTAGTAACTTCAAACTGCAGAGTTTTGAGAAATTAAAGGATAAAGTGAGAGATTGGCTCCACTATTACCAAATAATGGAGGTTTATAAGATGGATAAGAAAATTGGCTTCCAGGTGGAGAAATCGAAACTGGAAACAGAATTGTTAGAATCCAATACTAAAAATTTATCAAAAATGTATAACTTGCTGCTGAAATGGAATACGCAGGATGAAACAGTTAAATCAGCTATGATTAAGTGGGCGCAAGATATTGGTCATAACATTATGTTTGCTGACTGGGAAAGGTTGTGGACCACCGGCATGAAATTTACGGCGTGTAACGCCTTGAGAGAAAATATTATGAAAATGATGTATAGGTGGTACATGACCCCAGTCAAGCTTGCAAAAATTTACCACTTGTCAGATAACAAATGTTGGAAGTGTAAAGAAAATGAAGGCTCATTCTTTCACCTCTGGTGGACATGCCCAAGGATTAAGGCTTTCTGGGAAATGATATATAATGAAATGAAAAAGATGTTTAAATACACTTTTCTGAAGAAACCAGAGGCCATTCTCCTGGGTATGGTCAGCCATGTGGTGTTAAAGAAGGACAGAGCTTTGTTTTTGTATGCCACAACAGCAGCAAGGATCCTTATCGCAAAGTATTGGAAGACATCAGATCTACCCACTCTGGAAGAATGGCAGATGAAGATGACAGACTACATGAGACTTGCAGAGATGACGGGCAGAATCCGAGACCAGGAGAAAGAGACAGTGGAAGAAGATTGGAAGAAATTTAAGGACTATCTTAACAAATATTATAAGATTAAAGAATGCTAGATTGACATGGACTTAAAAATATTGGTTTTCAGAGACATTAGAGTAAGAAAAGGAATGGAATTAGTAAGAAACTTTTGGGAAATAAGGGAATGGAGTTGCTGATGGAATAATGAAACTAGAATACAAAACGGTGAGGTATGAGGAAGTCGGGGAAATAAGGTTGAGAAAATAAGTTTTGAAATTATACTTGTTGTTTTTTGTTTGTGTTTGTTTTTATTGTAGTTGTTTTGTATTTGTATGTTCTTATTGGAAAATTTAATAAATATTATTTTTTAAAAAAAAAAAAATCCCAGGGGAAAGAACACTGCAAACACACCTAAAAGAGAGATGGAAGCAGAGTATGTCTGATTTGTATACTTTTTTATGTTCTGCACCCAGAAGACCAGTATGGTTTTCACAAGGGACCAGCCGGATGCCCAAGGGGTTGAGAAAGGAATATTAATATTCAGACAGCTGTAGGGCATGGAGCCTGTTATAGTCAGTGCTGGATCGTCACAAGCTCACAACTCTTAATGAGTTTGTAGACATACTTAATGTACATATGTAAGAGGCTCATTTATAATTATATTTTGGGGTTTAACCCACAGCGCCACCCGCGTCCCTCGATAAGCCAGTATCCTTGCATTATTGTTCTGTGTCAATGGGGCCATCTGAGCCTAACTACTGCAAAGAGTTGTTTGTGATGATAACATGTGGGAAATACAAGATACAAATAAAAAATGTAGCTGAAATTGTTCTCTGGCTTTGTTAATATTGCTGTAAGACTAGCATCTGGTTATTGGAGCAGTGGCGGTGCTGGTCTGTTGCTAAAAATAGAAGATAATCTTTGCAGAACAAAAAAATTCTTTGCAGAACAAAAGTCAGAACAAATGAAGGCCCACTTGGTCCAGAAACCTGTTTCCCACCATTATCAAAGAGATGCTTCTGGGAAGCCCACAAACAGGGGGTGCTCAACAGTGCTCTCACAGGCTATTATTCAATGTTAGTCCCTCTCATGAGTAGACCTTTAGTGGACTTGGCTAACTTAGGTTCATTAATTTCAGCAGGTCTGCTCTGAGTAGGACTTGGCTGAAAACAACTTTGCTGTTGTCTGAGGGAGGGCAGTCTTCACAGGTATATTGTTTTTGTTTGTTTTTTTGAACATGGAGGTTCTATTTTCGTAGTTTTATAGCCAATACCTGTTGGCAGACCTCCCCTCTTCCCTCTGAAAGTTAGGTAAGCTGGTGGCTGCCACCAACTCTTGTGAATAACTTAAGGAAACGAGTTCCACAGTCTGTACTAATTTTATGCAAATGAGCTTATTGTCACTACTGCTGCTGCCATTATAGACACTTCTCAAAGGGTGTGTTGTGTGCCACACTGCTGTGACAGGAGAAGATGGAAAGTGTGGCAGGAAGATTCAAGGACAATCGGAGAAACATTTATACATTTCAGTATAGCATAGTATAGTATCAAATTAATTATTTCCCATTTGCAGAATATGGATAGATATATTTTCTAAATGAGAGCAAGAACATCAAGTGATACTAACATAAATGAGATTACTCAGCAAAAGCAAGCTC